>NW_028126264.1:0-737608 GCF_965194825.1 Balaenoptera physalus | reverse complement strand
CAACAGCCACTCTGGAGAAGTGTACGGTGTGTCCTGAAACATCTAAAAAACACAGCTTAGAGAGCATAGGGCACTTCCACGCATGGGGGGATAAAGCGGGAAAATTGAAAATCAGCAAGACACAAGCACCCCAAAGTTTAGGGCTGCTCTGTTGACAAGGACCTCCACTTCCTTCCACCTTAAATATCCCAGGAAAGCGAAAAATGGATAAAAAAGTTGTGGTCCTTATGTACAATGGAATATCACTCAGCCATGAAATCAATGTCATAAGGCTAGTAGCAGCATGATGAGTGGATTTAGGTAAGACGATTCTAAGTGAAATAAGTCACACAGAAAAGGACACTTCTCATAAGGTGTCACTTATAGAGGGAATGTAAAAACCGTTACACTTGAACTGAATTACAAAACAGAACAGAGTCACACATGCAGAAAACACACTATGGCTGCTTAACGGGAAAGGTGAGGTGGGGTGATACATAAAACAAGAGTTTCAAATTAGCTCAGATACCGTTCCATAAACCCAATATGGAATAGACAAGACCTACTCCTTGCTCAGAGAACTGGACTCAACACGCCCGATTCACCGCACAAGAATATGTCTGACCAGTAATAATCTTAAAACCTATGTATTGATATCTCTCTGTTAGTGTGTCAAGTGGGTGTAAAGCGGCCTAAACACAGCCGTGAAAAGCAGCTAAACCCCATTATAAAAAGAAATTACTTTTAAAAACCCATGAAACAAAGACAGGGAAAGAGAGAGAAATTCTTACACAATTCGTTCAGGGGCTGTGATGCAACCTGGATTGACCATATCTAGACCCACAGCTGGATGAGACATAAGGGTGGACACTCTTGGGGCTGAGAGGTTTGGTGAGGTTGGGTGAGCAAACGCAGACCCTTTAAAGTAATACTGCGTGCGACCCATCGCATGGGTCCCAAATCTCCAGGTTCAAGGGCATCTTCCTACATCGAAAACATGCATGAGAAACCCAGAAGATGGTACACCGTGTGATGGGGAAAGGTTTCTAAAACGCACCTCATTTCTCATCTCCTTGTGCTCGGGTTCGCCATTCCAGCCACTTTACTAGCAATCTCCCTACTTGGAGCATCAGCACCTTTAACCTCCTGTTCCGTACAGGTTGCAATTTGTCCTGAGGATGAACGGGAAGACGGGGAACCAATGAGAGACTAGCTCTTGGTGTTGGGACAGGCACAGGTCACTCTATTTTCCCATCAGGAAGAAGAATTAACCACAGGCTCAGCCTGCCCCCCGGAACCAGAACAGGGCCTGAAGCCATCCTGCGCTTTTGCGGCCGGCTCCCAAAAAAGCGACTTGTAAAATGGAGCTTCAGGGCACTGCAATTCACAAACCTGCAGAGTTATAAATGATAACTCTCGTCCACAAATATATTGAGGGAAGGCAAAGAAGAGGATTTGAAATCAAGGCAGAATTGCAGGAAACAGATTTCAGGAGGTAGATTCGAATCGCCTTTAAAGCACATGAAAAGCGGCAAAACGTTGACAATGATGCCCTTGGCCAAAAAGGGCGTATGCGTTTTTTCCTGAATATATTCAGGAAAAAACGCATACGCCCTTTTTGGCCAACCAAGCAACCTGGAAAGGCAAATCAGCGCGACAAAGAAGTCTCGCTTCCCATCGGTCAAAAGGGCCATGCTGAAAAAAGTGTCAAAACCAGAAATGCAGGACAGGCCATGGAGAAATGGGAGCCTTGCTACACTGATGGGCGGGATGTAAATTGCCAACAGCCACTCTGGAGAAGTGTACGGTGTGTCCTGAAACATCTAAAAAACACAGCTTAGAGAGCATAGGGCACTTCCACGCATGGGGGGATAAAGCGGGAAAATTGAAAATCAGCAAGACACAAGCACCCCAAAGTTTAGGGCTGCTCTGTTGACAAGGACCTCCACTTCCTTCCACCTTAAATATCCCAGGAAAGCGAAAAATGGATAAAAAAGTTGTGGTCCTTATGTACAATGGAATATCACTCAGCCATGAAATCAATGTCATAAGGCTAGTAGCAGCATGATGAGTGGATTTAGGTAAGACGATTCTAAGTGAAATAAGTCACACAGAAAAGGACACTTCTCATAAGGTGTCACTTATAGAGGGAATGTAAAAACCGTTACACTTGAACTGAATTACAAAACAGAACAGAGTCACACATGCAGAAAACACACTATGGCTGCTTAACGGGAAAGGTGAGGTGGGGTGATACATAAAACAAGAGTTTCAAATTAGCTCAGATACCGTTCCATAAACCCAATATGGAATAGACAAGACCTACTCCTTGCTCAGAGAACTGGACTCAACACGCCCGATTCACCGCACAAGAATATGTCTGACCAGTAATAATCTTAAAACCTATGTATTGATATCTCTCTGTTAGTGTGTCAAGTGGGTGTAAAGCGGCCTAAACACAGCCGTGAAAAGCAGCTAAACCCCATTATAAAAATAAATTACTTTTAAAAACCCATGAAACAAAGACAGGGAAAGAGAGAGAAATTCTTACACAATTCGTTCAGGGGCTGTGATGCAACCTGGATTGACCATATCTAGACCCACAGCTGGATGAGACATAAGGGTGGACACTCTTGGGGCTGAGAGGTTTGGTGAGGTTGGGTGAGCAAACGCAGACCCTTTAAAGTAATACTGCGTGCGACCCATCGCATGGGTCCCAAATCTCCAGGTTCAAGGGCATCTTCCTACATCGAAAACATGCATGAGAAACCCAGAAGATGGTACACCGTGTGATGGGGAAAGGTTTCTAAAACGCACCTCATTTCTCATCTCCTTGTGCTCGGGTTCGCCATTCCAGCCACTTTACTAGCAATCTCCCTACTTGGAGCATCAGCACCTTTAACCTCCTGTTCCGTACAGGTTGCAATTTGTCCTGAGGATGAACGGGAAGACGGGGAACCAATGAGAGATTAGCTCTTGGTGTTGGGACAGGCACAGGTCACTCTATTTTCCCATCAGGAAGAAGAATTAACCACAGGCTCAGCCTGCCCCCCGGAACCAGAACAGGGCCTGAAGCCATCCTGCGCTTTTGCGGCCGGCTCCCAAAAAAGCGACTTGTAAAATGGAGCTTCAGGGCACTGCAATTCACAAACCTGCAGAGTTATAAATGATAACTCTCGTCCACAAATATATTGAGGGAAGGCAAAGAAGAGGATTTGAAATCAAGGCAGAATTGCAGGAAACAGATTTCAGGAGGTAGATTCGAATCGCCTTTAAAGCACATGAAAAGCGGCAAAACGTTGACAATGATGCCCTTGGCCAAAAAGGGCGTATGCGTTTTTTCCTGAATATATTCAGGAAAAAACGCATACGCCCTTTTTGGCCAACCAAGCAACCTGGAAAGGCAAATCAGCGCGACAAAGAAGTCTCGCTTCCCATCGGTCAAAAGGGCCATGCTGAAAAAAGTGTCAAAACCAGAAATGCGGGACAGGCCATGGAGAAATGGGAGCCTTGCTACACTGATGGGCGGGATGTAAATTGCCAACAGCCACTCTGGAGAAGTGTACGGTGTGTCCTGAAACATCTAAAAAACACAGCTTAGAGAGCATAGGGCACTTCCACGCATGGGGGGATAAAGCGGGAAAATTGAAAATCAGCAAGACACAAGCACCCCAAAGTTTAGGGCTGCTCTGTTGACAAGGACCTCCACTTCCTTCCACCTTAAATATCCCAGGAAAGCGAAAAATGGATAAAAAAAGTTGTGGTCCTTATGTACAATGGAATATCACTCAGCCATGAAATCAATGTCATAAGGCTAGTAGCAGCATGATGAGTGGATTTAGGTAAGACGATTCTAAGTGAAATAAGTCACACAGAAAAGGACACTTCTCATAAGGTGTCACTTATAGAGGGAATGTAAAAACCGTTACACTTGAACTGAATTACAAAACAGAACAGAGTCACACATGCAGAAAACACACTATGGCTGCTTAACGGGAAAGGTGAGGTGGGGTGATACATAAAACAAGAGTTTCAAATTAGCT
Organism: Balaenoptera physalus; assembly: GCF_965194825.1. Classification (NCBI taxonomy): domain Eukaryota; kingdom Metazoa; phylum Chordata; class Mammalia; order Artiodactyla; family Balaenopteridae; genus Balaenoptera; species Balaenoptera physalus. The sequence continues at coordinate 733,586 of NW_028126264.1, read as the reverse complement.
CAGATACCGTTCCATAAACCCAATATGGAATAGACAAGACCTACTCCTTGCTCAGAGAACTGGACTCAACACGCCCGATTCACCGCACAAGAATATATCTGACCAGTAATAATCTTAAAACCTATGTATTGATATCTCTCTGTTAGTGTGTCAAGTGGGTGTAAAGCGGCCTAAACACAGCCGTGAAAAGCAGCTAAACCCCATTATAAAAAGAAATTACTTTTAAAAACCCATGAAACAAAGACAGGGAAAGAGAGAGAAATTCTTACACAATTCGTTCAGGGGCTGTGATGCAACCTGGATTGACCATATCTAGACCCACAGCTGGATGAGACATAAGGGTGGACACTCGTGGGGCTGAGAGGTTTGGTGAGGTTGGGTGAGCAAACGCAGACCCTTTAAAGTAATACTGCGTGCGACCCATCGCATGGGTCCCAAATCTCCAGGTTCAAGGGCATCTTCCTACATCGAAAACATGCATGAGAAACCCAGAAGATGGTACACCGTGTGATGGGGAAAGGTTTCTAAAACGCACCTCATTTCTCATCTCCTTGTGCTCGGGTTCGCCATTCCAGCCACTTTACTAGCAATCTCCCTACTTGGAGCATCAGCACCTTTAACCTCCTGTTCCGTACAGGTTGCAATTTGTCCTGAGGATGAACGGGAAGACGGGGAACCAATGAGAGACTAGCTCTTGGTGTTGGGACAGGCACAGGTCACTCTATTTTCCCATCAGGAAGAAGAATTAACCACAGGCTCAGCCTGCCCCCCGGAACCAGAACAGGGCCTGAAGCCATCCTGCGCTTTTGCGGCCGGCTCCCAAAAAAGCGACTTGTAAAATGGAGCTTCAGGGCACTGCAATTCACAAACCTGCAGAGTTATAAATGATAACTCTCGTCCACAAATATATTGAGGGAAGGCAAAGAAGAGGATTTGAAATCAAGGCAGAATTGCAGGAAACAGATTTCAGGAGGTAGATTCGAATCGCCTTTAAAGCACATGAAAAGCGGCAAAACGTTGACAATGATGCCCTTGGCCAAAAAGGGCGTATGCGTTTTTTCCTGAATATATTCAGGAAAAAACGCATACGCCCTTTTTGGCCAACCAAGCAACCTGGAAAGGCAAATCAGCGCGACAAAGAAGTCTCGCTTCCCATCGGTCAAAAGGGCCATGCTGAAAAAAGTGTCAAAACCAGAAATGCGGGACAGGCCATGGAGAAATGGGAGCCTTGCTACACTGATGGGCGGGATGTAAATTGCCAACAGCCACTCTGGAGAAGTGTACGGTGTGTCCTGAAACATCTAAAAAACACAGCTTAGAGAGCATAGGGCACTTCCACGCATGGGGGGATAAAGCGGGAAAATTGAAAATCAGCAAGACACAAGCACCCCAAAGTTTAGGGCTGCTCTGTTGACAAGGACCTCCACTTCCTTCCACCTTAAATATCCCAGGAAAGCGAAAAATGGATAAAAAAAGTTGTGGTCCTTATGTACAATGGAATATCACTCAGCCATGAAATCAATGTCATAAGGCTAGTAGCAGCATGATGAGTGGATTTAGGTAAGACGATTCTAAGTGAAATAAGTCACACAGAAAAGGACACTTCTCATAAGGTGTCACTTATAGAGGGAATGTAAAAACCGTTACACTTGAACTGAATTACAAAACAGAACAGAGTCACACATGCAGAAAACACACTATGGCTGCTTAACGGGAAAGGTGAGGTGGGGTGATACATAAAACAAGAGTTTCAAATTAGCTCAGATACCGTTCCATAAACCCAATATGGAATAGACAAGACCTACTCCTTGCTCAGAGAACTGGACTCAACACGCCCGATTCACCGCCCAAGAATATATCTGACCAGTAATAATCTTAAAACCTATGTATTGATATCTCTCTGTTAGTGTGTCAAGTGGGTGTAAAGCGGCCTAAACACAGCCGTGAAAAGCAGCTAAACCCCATTATAAAAAGAAATTACTTTTAAAAACCCATGAAACAAAGACAGGGAAAGAGAGAGAAATTCTTACACAATTCGTTCAGGGGCTGTGATGCAACCTGGATTGACCATATCTAGACCCACAGCTGGGTGAGACATAAGGGTGGACACTCTTGGGGCTGAGAGGTTTGGTGAGGTTGGGTGAGCAAACGCAGACCCTTTAAAGTAATACTGCGTGCGACCCATCGCATGGGTCCCAAATCTCCAGGTTCAAGGGCATCTTCCTACATCGAAAACATGCATGAGAAACCCAGAAGATGGTACACCGTGTGATGGGGAAAGGTTTCTAAAACGCACCTCATTTCTCATCTCCTTGTGCTCGGGTTCGCCATTCCAGCCACTTTACTAGCAATCTCCCTACTTGGAGCATCAGCACCTTTAACCTCCTGTTCCGTACAGGTTGCAATTTGTCCTGAGGATGAACGGGAAGACGGGGAACCAATGAGAGACTAGCTCTTGGTGTTGGGACAGGCACAGGTCACTCTATTTTCCCATCAGGAAGAAGAATTAACCACAGGCTCAGCCTGCCCCCCGGAACCAGAACAGGGCCTGAAGCCATCCTGCGCTTTTGCGGCCGGCTCCCAAAAAAGCGACTTGTAAAATGGAGCTTCAGGGCACTGCAATTCACAAACCTGCAGAGTTATAAATGATAACTCTCGTCCACAAATATATTGAGGGAAGGCAAAGAAGAGGATTTGAAATCAAGGCAGAATTGCAGGAAACAGATTTCAGGAGGTAGATTCGAATCGCCTTTAAAGCACATGAAAAGCGGCAAAACGTTGACAATGATGCCCTTGGCCAAAAAGGGCGTATGCGTTTTTTCCTGAATATATTCAGGAAAAAACGCATACGCCCTTTTTGGCCAACCAAGCAACCTGGAAAGGCAAATCAGCGCGACAAAGAAGTCTCGCTTCCCATCGGTCAAAAGGGCCATGCTGAAAAAAGTGTCAAAACCAGAAATGCGGGACAGGCCATGGAGAAATGGGAGCCTTGCTACACTGATGGGCGGGATGTAAATTGCCAACAGCCACTCTGGAGAAGTGTACGGTGTGTCCTGAAACATCTAAAAAACACAGCTTAGAGAGCATAGGGCACTTCCACGCATGGGGGGATAAAGCGGGAAAATTGAAAATCAGCAAGACACAAGCACCCCAAAGTTTAGGGCTGCTCTGTTGACAAGGACCTCCACTTCCTTCCACCTTAAATATCCCAGGAAAGCGAAAAATGGATAAAAAAAGTTGTGGTCCTTATGTACAATGGAATATCACTCAGCCATGAAATCAATGTCATAAGGCTAGTAGCAGCATGATGAGTGGATTTAGGTAAGACGATTCTAAGTGAAATAAGTCACACAGAAAAGGACACTTCTCATAAGGTGTCACTTATAGAGGGAATGTAAAAACCGTTACACTTGAACTGAATTACAAAACAGAACAGAGTCACACATGCAGAAAACACACTATGGCTGCTTAACGGGAAAGGTGAGGTGGGGTGATACATAAAACAAGAGTTTCAAATTAGCTCAGATACCGTTCCATAAACCCAATATGGAATAGACAAGACCTACTCCTTGCTCAGAGAACTGGACTCAACACGCCCGATTCACCGCCCAAGAATATATCTGACCAGTAATAATCTTAAAACCTATGTATTGATATCTCTCTGTTAGTGTGTCAAGTGGGTGTAAAGCGGCCTAAACACAGCCGTGAAAAGCAGCTAAACCCCATTATAAAAAGAAATTACTTTTAAAAACCCATGAAACAAAGACAGGGAAAGAGAGAGAAATTCTTACACAATTCGTTCAGGGGCTGTGATGCAACCTGGATTGACCATATCTAGACCCACAGCTGGGTGAGACATAAGGGTGGACACTCTTGGGGCTGAGAGGTTTGGTGAGGTTGGGTGAGCAAACGCAGACCCTTTAAAGTAATACTGCGTGCGACCCATCGCATGGGTCCCAAATCTCCAGGTTCAAGGGCATCTTCCTACATCGAAAACATGCATGAGAAACCCAGAAGATGGTACACCGTGTGATGGGGAAAGGTTTCTAAAACGCACCTCATTTCTCATCTCCTTGTGCTCGGGTTCGCCATTCCAGCCACTTTACTAGCAATCTCCCTACTTGGAGCATCAGCACCTTTAACCTCCTGTTCCGTACAGGTTGCAATTTGTCCTGAGGATGAACGGGAAGACGGGGAACCAATGAGAGACTAGCTCTTGGTGTTGGGACAGGCACAGGTCACTCTATTTTCCCATCAGGAAGAAGAATTAACCACAGGCTCAGCCTGCCCCCCGGAACCAGAACAGGGCCTGAAGCCATCCTGCGCTTTTGCGGCCGGCTCCCAAAAAAGCGACTTGTGAAATGGAGCTTCAGGGCACTGCAATTCACAAACCTGCAGAGTTATAAATGATAACTCTCGTCCACAAATATATTGAGGGAAGGCAAAGAAGAGGATTTGAAATCAAGGCAGAATTGCAGGAAACAGATTTCAGGAGGTAGATTCGAATCGCCTTTAAAGCACATGAAAAGCGGCAAAACGTTGACAATGATGCCCTTGGCCAAAAAGGGCGTATGCGTTTTTTCCTGAATATATTCAGGAAAAAACGCATACGCCCTTTTTGGCCAACCAAGCAACCTGGAAAGGCAAATCAGCGCGACAAAGAAGTCTCGCTTCCCATCGGTCAAAAGGGCCATGCTGAAAAAAGTGTCAAAACCAGAAATGCAGGACAGGCCATGGAGAAATGGGAGCCTTGCTACACTGATGGGCGGGATGTAAATTGCCAACAGCCACTCTGGAGAAGTGTACGGTGTGTCCTGAAACATCTAAAAAACACAGCTTAGAGAGCATAGGGCACTTCCACGCATGGGGGGATAAAGCGGGAAAATTGAAAATCAGCAAGACACAAGCACCCCAAAGTTTAGGGCTGCTCTGTTGACAAGGACCTCCACTTCCTTCCACCTTAAATATCCCAGGAAAGCGAAAAATGGATAAAAAAGTTGTGGTCCTTATGTACAATGGAATATCACTCAGCCATGAAATCAATGTCATAAGGCTAGTAGCAGCATGATGAGTGGATTTAGGTAAGACGATTCTAAGTGAAATAAGTCACACAGAAAAGGACACTTCTCATAAGGTGTCACTTATAGAGGGAATGTAAAAACCGTTACACTTGAACTGAATTACAAAACAGAACAGAGTCACACATGCAGAAAACACACTATGGCTGCTTAACGGGAAAGGTGAGGTGGGGTGATACATAAAACAAGAGTTTCAAATTAGCTCAGATACCGTTCCATAAACCCAATATGGAATAGACAAGACCTACTCCTTGCTCAGAGAACTGGACTCAACACGCCCGATTCACCGCCCAAGAATATATCTGACCAGTAATAATCTTAAAACCTATGTATTGATATCTCTCTGTTAGTGTGTCAAGTGGGTGTAAAGCGGCCTAAACACAGCCGTGAAAAGCAGCTAAACCCCATTATAAAAAGAAATTACTTTTAAAAACCCATGAAACAAAGACAGGGAAAGAGGGAGAAATTCTTACACAATTCGTTCAGGGGCTGTGATGCAACCTGGATTGACCATATCTAGACCCACAGCTGGATGAGACATAAGGGTGGACACTCTTGGGGCTGAGAGGTTTGGTGAGGTTGGGTGAGCAAACGCAGACCCTTTAAAGTAATACTGCGTGCGACCCATCGCATGGGTCCCAAATCTCCAGGTTCAAGGGCATCTTCCTACATCGAAAACATGCATGAGAAACCCAGAAGATGGTACACCGTGTGATGGGGAAAGGTTTCTAAAACGCACCTCATTTCTCATCTCCTTGTGCTCGGGTTCGCCATTCCAGCCACTTTACTAGCAATCTCCCTACTTGGAGCATCAGCACCTTTAACCTCCTGTTCCGTACAGGTTGCAATTTGTCCTGAGGATGAACGGGAAGACGGGGAACCAATGAGAGACTAGCTCTTGGTGTTGGGACAGGCACAGGTCACTCTATTTTCCCATCAGGAAGAAGAATTAACCACAGGCTCAGCCTGCCCCCCGGAACCAGAACAGGGCCTGAAGCCATCCTGCGCTTTTGCGGCCGGCTCCCAAAAAAGCGACTTGTGAAATGGAGCTTCAGGGCACTGCAATTCACAAACCTGCAGAGTTATAAATGATAACTCTCGTCCACAAATATATTGAGGGAAGGCAAAGAAGAGGATTTGAAATCAAGGCAGAATTGCAGGAAACAGATTTCAGGAGGTAGATTCGAATCGCCTTTAAAGCACATGAAAAGCGGCAAAACGTTGACAATGATGCCCTTGGCCAAAAAGGGCGTATGCGTTTTTTCCTGAATATATTCAGGAAAAAACGCATACGCCCTTTTTGGCCAACCAAGCAACCTGGAAAGGCAAATCAGCGCGACAAAGAAGTCTCGCTTCCCATCGGTCAAAAGGGCCATGCTGAAAAAAGTGTCAAAACCAGAAATGCAGGACAGGCCATGGAGAAATGGGAGCCTTGCTACACTGATGGGCGGGATGTAAATTGCCAACAGCCACTCTGGAGAAGTGTACGGTGTGTCCTGAAACATCTAAAAAACACAGCTTAGAGAGCATAGGGCACTTCCACGCATGGGGGGATAAAGCGGGAAAATTGAAAATCAGCAAGACACAAGCACCCCAAAGTTTAGGGCTGCTCTGTTGACAAGGACCTCCACTTCCTTCCACCTTAAATATCCCAGGAAAGCGAAAAATGGATAAAAAAGTTGTGGTCCTTATGTACAATGGAATATCACTCAGCCATGAAATCAATGTCATAAGGCTAGTAGCAGCATGATGAGTGGATTTAGGTAAGACGATTCTAAGTGAAATAAGTCACACAGAAAAGGACACTTCTCATAAGGTGTCACTTATAGAGGGAATGTAAAAACCGTTACACTTGAACTGAATTACAAAACAGAACAGAGTCACACATGCAGAAAACACACTATGGCTGCTTAACGGGAAAGGTGAGGTGGGGTGATACATAAAACAAGAGTTTCAAATTAGCTCAGATACCGTTCCATAAACCCAATATGGAATAGACAAGACCTACTCCTTGCTCAGAGAACTGGACTCAACACGCCCGATTCACCGCCCAAGAATATATCTGACCAGTAATAATCTTAAAACCTATGTATTGATATCTCTCTGTTAGTGTGTCAAGTGGGTGTAAAGCGGCCTAAACACAGCCGTGAAAAGCAGCTAAACCCCATTATAAAAAGAAATTACTTTTAAAAACCCATGAAACAAAGACAGGGAAAGAGGGAGAAATTCTTACACAATTCGTTCAGGGGCTGTGATGCAACCTGGATTGACCATATCTAGACCCACAGCTGGATGAGACATAAGGGTGGACACTCTTGGGGCTGAGAGGTTTGGTGAGGTTGGGTGAGCAAACGCAGACCCTTTAAAGTAATACTGCGTGCGACCCATCGCATGGGTCCCAAATCTCCAGGTTCAAGGGCATCTTCCTACATCGAAAACATGCATGAGAAACCCAGAAGATGGTACACCGTGTGATGGGGAAAGGTTTCTAAAACGCACCTCATTTCTCATCTCCTTGTGCTCGGGTTCGCCATTCCAGCCACTTTACTAGCAATCTCCCTACTTGGAGCATCAGCACCTTTAACCTCCTGTTCCGTACAGGTTGCAATTTGTCCTGAGGATGAACGGGAAGACGGGGAACCAATGAGAGACTAGCTCTTGGTGTTGGGACAGGCACAGGTCACTCTATTTTCCCATCAGGAAGAAGAATTAACCACAGGCTCAGCCTGCCCCCCGGAACCAGAACAGGGCCTGAAGCCATCCTGCGCTTTTGCGGCCGGCTCCCAAAAAAGCGACTTGTGAAATGGAGCTTCAGGGCACTGCAATTCACAAACCTGCAGAGTTATAAATGATAACTCTCGTCCACAAATATATTGAGGGAAGGCAAAGAAGAGGATTTGAAATCAAGGCAGAATTGCAGGAAACAGATTTCAGGAGGTAGATTCGAATCGCCTTTAAAGCACATGAAAAGCGGCAAAACGTTGACAATGATGCCCTTGGCCAAAAAGGGCGTATGCGTTTTTTCCTGAATATATTCAGGAAAAAACGCATACGCCCTTTTTGGCCAACCAAGCAACCTGGAAAGGCAAATCAGCGCGACAAAGAAGTCTCGCTTCCCATCGGTCAAAAGGGCCATGCTGAAAAAAGTGTCAAAACCAGAAATGCGGGACAGGCCATGGAGAAATGGGAGCCTTGCTACACTGATGGGCGGGATGTAAATTGCCAACAGCCACTCTGGAGAAGTGTACGGTGTGTCCTGAAACATCTAAAAAACACAGCTTAGAGAGCATAGGGCACTTCCACGCATGGGGGGATAAAGCGGGAAAATTGAAAATCAGCAAGACACAAGCACCCCAAAGTTTAGGGCTGCTCTGTTGACAAGGACCTCCACTTCCTTCCACCTTAAATATCCCAGGAAAGCGAAAAATGGATAAAAAAGTTGTGGTCCTTATGTACAATGGAATATCACTCAGCCATGAAATCAATGTCATAAGGCTAGTAGCAGCATGATGAGTGGATTTAGGTAAGACGATTCTAAGTGAAATAAGTCACACAGAAAAGGACACTTCTCATAAGGTGTCACTTATAGAGGGAATGTAAAAACCGTTACACTTGAACTGAATTACAAAACAGAACAGAGTCACACATGCAGAAAACACACTATGGCTGCTTAACGGGAAAGGTGAGGTGGGGTGATACATAAAACAAGAGTTTCAAATTAGCTCAGATACCGTTCCATAAACCCAATATGGAATAGACAAGACCTACTCCTTGCTCAGAGAACTGGACTCAACACGCCCGATTCACCGCCCAAGAATATATCTGACCAGTAATAATCTTAAAACCTATGTATTGATATCTCTCTGTTAGTGTGTCAAGTGGGTGTAAAGCGGCCTAAACACAGCCGTGAAAAGCAGCTAAACCCCATTATAAAAAGAAATTACTTTTAAAAACCCATGAAACAAAGACAGGGAAAGAGGGAGAAATTCTTACACAATTCGTTCAGGGGCTGTGATGCAACCTGGATTGACCATATCTAGACCCACAGCTGGATGAGACATAAGGGTGGACACTCTTGGGGCTGAGAGGTTTGGTGAGGTTGGGTGAGCAAACGCAGACCCTTTAAAGTAATACTGCGTGCGACCCATCGCATGGGTCCCAAATCTCCAGGTTCAAGGGCATCTTCCTACATCGAAAACATGCATGAGAAACCCAGAAGATGGTACACCGTGTGATGGGGAAAGGTTTCTAAAACGCACCTCATTTCTCATCTCCTTGTGCTCGGGTTCGCCATTCCAGCCACTTTACTAGCAATCTCCCTACTTGGAGCATCAGCACCTTTAACCTCCTGTTCCGTACACGTTGCAATTTGTCCTGAGGATGAACGGGAAGACGGGGAACCAATGAGAGACTAGCTCTTGGTGTTGGGACAGGCACAGGTCACTCTATTTTCCCATCAGGAAGAAGAATTAACCACAGGCTCAGCCTGCCCCCCGGAACCAGAACAGGGCCTGAAGCCATCCTGCGCTTTTGCGGCCGGCTCCCAAAAAAGCGACTTGTAAAATGGAGCTTCAGGGCACTGCAATTCACAAACCTGCAGAGTTATAAATGATAACTCTCGTCCACAAATATATTGAGGGAAGGCAAAGAAGAGGATTTGAAATCAAGGCAGAATTGCAGGAAACAGATTTCAGGAGGTAGATTCGAATCGCCTTTAAAGCACATGAAAAGCGGCAAAACGTTGACAATGATGCCCTTGGCCAAAAAGGGCGTATGCGTTTTTTCCTGAATATATTCAGGAAAAAACGCATACGCCCTTTTTGGCCAACCAAGCAACCTGGAAAGGCAAATCAGCGCGACAAAGAAGTCTCGCTTCCCATCGGTCAAAAGGGCCATGCTGAAAAAAGTGTCAAAACCAGAAATGCAGGACAGGCCATGGAGAAATGGGAGCCTTGCTACACTGATGGGCGGGATGTAAATTGCCAACAGCCACTCTGGAGAAGTGTACGGTGTGTCCTGAAACATCTAAAAAACACAGCTTAGAGAGCATAGGGCACTTCCACGCATGGGGGGATAAAGCGGGAAAATTGAAAATCAGCAAGACACAAGCACCCCAAAGTTTAGGGCTGCTCTGTTGACAAGGACCTCCACTTCCTTCCACCTTAAATATCCCAGGAAAGCGAAAAATGGATAAAAAAGTTGTGGTCCTTATGTACAATGGAATATCACTCAGCCATGAAATCAATGTCATAAGGCTAGTAGCAGCATGATGAGTGGATTTAGGTAAGACGATTCTAAGTGAAATAAGTCACACAGAAAAGGACACTTCTCATAAGGTGTCACTTATAGAGGGAATGTAAAAACCGTTACACTTGAACTGAATTACAAAACAGAACAGAGTCACACATGCAGAAAACACACTATGGCTGCTTAACGGGAAAGGTGAGGTGGGGTGATACATAAAACAAGAGTTTCAAATTAGCTCAGATACCGTTCCATAAACCCAATATGGAATAGACAAGACCTACTCCTTGCTCAGAGAACTGGACTCAACACGCCCGATTCACCGCCCAAGAATATATCTGACCAGTAATAATCTTAAAACCTATGTATTGATATCTCTCTGTTAGTGTGTCAAGTGGGTGTAAAGCGGCCTAAACACAGCCGTGAAAAGCAGCTAAACCCCATTATAAAAAGAAATTACTTTTAAAAACCCATGAAACAAAGACAGGGAAAGAGAGAGAAATTCTTACACAATTCGTTCAGGGGCTGTGATGCAACCTGGATTGACCATATCTAGACCCACAGCTGGATGAGACATAAGGGTGGACACTCTTGGGGCTGAGAGGTTTGGTGAGGTTGGGTGAGCAAACGCAGACCCTTTAAAGTAATACTGCGTGCGACCCATCGCATGGGTCCCAAATCTCCAGGTTCAAGGGCATCTTCCTACATCGAAAACATGCATGAGAAACCCAGAAGATGGTACACCGTGTGATGGGGAAAGGTTTCTAAAACGCACCTCATTTCTCATCTCCTTGTGCTCGGGTTCGCCATTCCAGCCACTTTACTAGCAATCTCCCTACTTGGAGCATCAGCACCTTTAACCTCCTGTTCCGTACACGTTGCAATTTGTCCTGAGGATGAACGGGAAGACGGGGAACCAATGAGAGACTAGCTCTTGGTGTTGGGACAGGCACAGGTCACTCTATTTTCCCATCAGGAAGAAGAATTAACCACAGGCTCAGCCTGCCCCCCGGAACCAGAACAGGGCCTGAAGCCATCCTGCGCTTTTGCGGCCGGCTCCCAAAAAAGCGACTTGTAAAATGGAGCTTCAGGGCACTGCAATTCACAAACCTGCAGAGTTATAAATGATAACTCTCGTCCACAAATATATTGAGGGAAGGCAAAGAAGAGGATTTGAAATCAAGGCAGAATTGCAGGAAACAGATTTCAGGAGGTAGATTCGAATCGCCTTTAAAGCACATGAAAAGCGGCAAAACGTTGACAATGATGCCCTTGGCCAAAAAGGGCGTATGCGTTTTTTCCTGAATATATTCAGGAAAAAACGCATACGCCCTTTTTGGCCAACCAAGCAACCTGGAAAGGCAAATCAGCGCGACAAAGAAGTCTCGCTTCCCATCGGTCAAAAGGGCCATGCTGAAAAAAGTGTCAAAACCAGAAATGCGGGACAGGCCATGGAGAAATGGGAGCCTTGCTACACTGATGGGCGGGATGTAAATTGCCAACAGCCACTCTGGAGAAGTGTACGGTGTGTCCTGAAACATCTAAAAAACACAGCTTAGAGAGCATAGGGCACTTCCACGCATGGGGGGATAAAGCGGGAAAATTGAAAATCAGCAAGACACAAGCACCCCAAAGTTTAGGGCTGCTCTGTTGACAAGGACCTCCACTTCCTTCCACCTTAAATATCCCAGGAAAGCGAAAAATGGATAAAAAAGTTGTGGTCCTTATGTACAATGGAATATCACTCAGCCATGAAATCAATGTCATAAGGCTAGTAGCAGCATGATGAGTGGATTTAGGTAAGACGATTCTAAGTGAAATAAGTCACACAGAAAAGGACACTTCTCATAAGGTGTCACTTATAGAGGGAATGTAAAAACCGTTACACTTGAACTGAATTACAAAACAGAACAGAGTCACACATGCAGAAAACACACTATGGCTGCTTAACGGGAAAGGTGAGGTGGGGTGATACATAAAACAAGAGTTTCAAATTAGCTCAGATACCGTTCCATAAACCCAATATGGAATAGACAAGACCTACTCCTTGCTCAGAGAACTGGACTCAACACGCCCGATTCACCGCCCAAGAATATATCTGACCAGTAATAATCTTAAAACCTATGTATTGATATCTCTCTGTTAGTGTGTCAAGTGGGTGTAAAGCGGCCTAAACACAGCCGTGAAAAGCAGCTAAACCCCATTATAAAAAGAAATTACTTTTAAAAACCCATGAAACAAAGACAGGGAAAGAGGGAGAAATTCTTACACAATTCGTTCAGGGGCTGTGATGCAACCTGGATTGACCATATCTAGACCCACAGCTGGATGAGACATAAGGGTGGACACTCTTGGGGCTGAGAGGTTTGGTGAGGTTGGGTGAGCAAACGCAGACCCTTTAAAGTAATACTGCGTGCGACCCATCGCATGGGTCCCAAATCTCCAGGTTCAAGGGCATCTTCCTACATCGAAAACATGCATGAGAAACCCAGAAGATGGTACACCGTGTGATGGGGAAAGGTTTCTAAAACGCACCTCATTTCTCATCTCCTTGTGCTCGGGTTCGCCATTCCAGCCACTTTACTAGCAATCTCCCTACTTGGAGCATCAGCACCTTTAACCTCCTGTTCCGTACAGGTTGCAATTTGTCCTGAGGATGAACGGGAAGACGGGGAACCAATGAGAGACTAGCTCTTGGTGTTGGGACAGGCACAGGTCACTCTATTTTCCCATCAGGAAGAAGAATTAACCACAGGCTCAGCCTGCCCCCCGGAACCAGAACAGGGCCTGAAGCCATCCTGCGCTTTTGCGGCCGGCTCCCAAAAAAGCGACTTGTGAAATGGAGCTTCAGGGCACTGCAATTCACAATCCTGCAGAGTTATAAATGATAACTCTCGTCCACAAATATATTGAGGGAAGGCAAAGAAGAGGATTTGAAATCAAGGCAGAATTGCAGGAAACAGATTTCAGGAGGTAGATTCGAATCGCCTTTAAAGCACATGAAAAGCGGCAAAACGTTGACAATGATGCCCTTGGCCAAAAAGGGCGTATGCGTTTTTTCCTGAATATATTCAGGAAAAAACGCATACGCCCTTTTTGGCCAACCAAGCAACCTGGAAAGGCAAATCAGCGCGACAAAGAAGTCTCGCTTCCCATCGGTCAAAAGGGCCATGCTGAAAAAAGTGTCAAAACCAGAAATGCGGGACAGGCCATGGAGAAATGGGAGCCTTGCTACACTGATGGGCGGGATGTAAATTGCCAACAGCCACTCTGGAGAAGTGTACGGTGTGTCCTGAAACATCTAAAAAACACAGCTTAGAGAGCATAGGGCACTTCCACGCATGGGGGGATAAAGCGGGAAAATTGAAAATCAGCAAGACACAAGCACCCCAAAGTTTAGGGCTGCTCTGTTGACAAGGACCTCCACTTCCTTCCACCTTAAATATCCCAGGAAAGCGAAAAATGGATAAAAAAGTTGTGGTCCTTATGTACAATGGAATATCACTCAGCCATGAAATCAATGTCATAAGGCTAGTAGCAGCATGATGAGTGGATTTAGGTAAGACGATTCTAAGTGAAATAAGTCACACAGAAAAGGACACTTCTCATAAGGTGTCACTTATAGAGGGAATGTAAAAACCGTTACACTTGAACTGAATTACAAAACAGAACAGAGTCACACATGCAGAAAACACACTATGGCTGCTTAACGGGAAAGGTGAGGTGGGGTGATACATAAAACAAGAGTTTCAAATTAGCTCAGATACCGTTCCATAAACCCAATATGGAATAGACAAGACCTACTCCTTGCTCAGAGAACTGGACTCAACACGCCCGATTCACCGCCCAAGAATATATCTGACCAGTAATAATCTTAAAACCTATGTATTGATATCTCTCTGTTAGTGTGTCAAGTGGGTGTAAAGCGGCCTAAACACAGCCGTGAAAAGCAGCTAAACCCCATTATAAAAAGAAATTACTTTTAAAAACCCATGAAACAAAGACAGGGAAAGAGGGAGAAATTCTTACACAATTCGTTCAGGGGCTGTGATGCAACCTGGATTGACCATATCTAGACCCACAGCTGGATGAGACATAAGGGTGGACACTCTTGGGGCTGAGAGGTTTGGTGAGGTTGGGTGAGCAAACGCAGACCCTTTAAAGTAATACTGCGTGCGACCCATCGCATGGGTCCCAAATCTCCAGGTTCAAGGGCATCTTCCTACATCGAAAACATGCATGAGAAACCCAGAAGATGGTACACCGTGTGATGGGGAAAGGTTTCTAAAACGCACCTCATTTCTCATCTCCTTGTGCTCGGGTTCGCCATTCCAGCCACTTTACTAGCAATCTCCCTACTTGGAGCATCAGCACCTTTAACCTCCTGTTCCGTACAGGTTGCAATTTGTCCTGAGGATGAACGGGAAGACGGGGAACCAATGAGAGACTAGCTCTTGGTGTTGGGACAGGCACAGGTCACTCTATTTTCCCATCAGGAAGAAGAATTAACCACAGGCTCAGCCTGCCCCCCGGAACCAGAACAGGGCCTGAAGCCATCCTGCGCTTTTGCGGCCGGCTCCCAAAAAAGCGACTTGTAAAATGGAGCATCAGGGCACTGCAATTCACAAACCTGCAGAGTTATAAATGATAACTCTCGTCCACAAATATATTGAGGGAAGGCAAAGAAGAGGATTTGAAATCAAGGCAGAATTGCAGGAAACAGATTTCAGGAGGTAGATTCGAATCGCCTTTAAAGCACATGAAAAGCGGCAAAACGTTGACAATGATGCCCTTGGCCAAAAAGGGCGTATGCGTTTTTTCCTGAATATATTCAGGAAAAAACGCATACGCCCTTTTTGGCCAACCAAGCAACCTGGAAAGGCAAATCAGCGCGACAAAGAAGTCTCGCTTCCCATCGGTCAAAAGGGCCATGCTGAAAAAAGTGTCAAAACCAGAAATGCGGGACAGGCCATGGAGAAATGGGAGCCTTGCTACACTGATGGGCGGGATGTAAATTGCCAACAGCCACTCTGGAGAAGTGTACGGTGTGTCCTGAAACATCTAAAAAACACAGCTTAGAGAGCATAGGGCACTTCCACGCATGGGGGGATAAAGCGGGAAAATTGAAAATCAGCAAGACACAAGCACCCCAAAGTTTAGGGCTGCTCTGTTGACAAGGACCTCCACTTCCTTCCACCTTAAATATCCCAGGAAAGCGAAAAATGGATAAAAAAGTTGTGGTCCTTATGTACAATGGAATATCACTCAGCCATGAAATCAATGTCATAAGGCTAGTAGCAGCATGATGAGTGGATTTAGGTAAGACGATTCTAAGTGAAATAAGTCACACAGAAAAGGACACTTCTCATAAGGTGTCACTTATAGAGGGAATGTAAAAACCGTTACACTTGAACTGAATTACAAAACAGAACAGAGTCACACATGCAGAAAACACACTATGGCTGCTTAACGGGAAAGGTGAGGTGGGGTGATACATAAAACAAGAGTTTCAAATTAGCTCAGATACCGTTCCATAAACCCAATATGGAATAGACAAGACCTACTCCTTGCTCAGAGAACTGGACTCAACACGCCCGATTCACCGCCCAAGAATATATCTGACCAGTAATAATCTTAAAACCTATGTATTGATATCTCTCTGTTAGTGTGTCAAGTGGGTGTAAAGCGGCCTAAACACAGCCGTGAAAAGCAGCTAAACCCCATTATAAAAAGAAATTACTTTTAAAAACCCATGAAACAAAGACAGGGAAAGAGAGAGAAATTCTTACACAATTCGTTCAGGGGCTGTGATGCAACCTGGATTGACCATATCTAGACCCACAGCTGGATGAGACATAAGGGTGGACACTCTTGGGGCTGAGAGGTTTGGTGAGGTTGGGTGAGCAAACGCAGACCCTTTAAAGTAATACTGCGTGCGACCCATCGCATGGGTCCCAAATCTCCAGGTTCAAGGGCATCTTCCTACATCGAAAACATGCATGAGAAACCCAGAAGATGGTACACCGTGTGATGGGGAAAGGTTTCTAAAACGCACCTCATTTCTCATCTCCTTGTGCTCGGGTTCGCCATTCCAGCCACTTTACTAGCAATCTCCCTACTTGGAGCATCAGCACCTTTAACCTCCTGTTCCGTACAGGTTGCAATTTGTCCTGAGGATGAACGGGAAGACGGGGAACCAATGAGAGACTAGCTCTTGGTGTTGGGACAGGCACAGGTCACTCTATTTTCCCATCAGGAAGAAGAATTAACCACAGGCTCAGCCTGCCCCCCGGAACCAGAACAGGGCCTGAAGCCATCCTGCGCTTTTGCGGCCGGCTCCCAAAAAAGCGACTTGTAAAATGGAGCTTCAGGGCACTGCAATTCACAAACCTGCAGAGTTATAAATGATAACTCTCGTCCACAAATATATTGAGGGAAGGCAAAGAAGAGGATTTGAAATCAAGGCAGAATTGCAGGAAACAGATTTCAGGAGGTAGATTCGAATCGCCTTTAAAGCACATGAAAAGCGGCAAAACGTTGACAATGATGCCCTTGGCCAAAAAGGGCGTATGCGTTTTTTCCTGAATATATTCAGGAAAAAACGCATACGCCCTTTTTGGCCAACCAAGCAACCTGGAAAGGCAAATCAGCGCGACAAAGAAGTCTCGCTTCCCATCGGTCAAAAGGGCCATGCTGAAAAAAGTGTCAAAACCAGAAATGCGGGACAGGCCATGGAGAAATGGGAGCCTTGCTACACTGATGGGCGGGATGTAAATTGCCAACAGCCACTCTGGAGAAGTGTACGGTGTGTCCTGAAACATCTAAAAAACACAGCTTAGAGAGCATAGGGCACTTCCACGCATGGGGGGATAAAGCGGGAAAATTGAAAATCAGCAAGACACAAGCACCCCAAAGTTTAGGGCTGCTCTGTTGACAAGGACCTCCACTTCCTTCCACCTTAAATATCCCAGGAAAGCGAAAAATGGATAAAAAAGTTGTGGTCCTTATGTACAATGGAATATCACTCAGCCATGAAATCAATGTCATAAGGCTAGTAGCAGCATGATGAGTGGATTTAGGTAAGACGATTCTAAGTGAAATAAGTCACACAGAAAAGGACACTTCTCATAAGGTGTCACTTATAGAGGGAATGTAAAAACCGTTACACTTGAACTGAATTACAAAACAGAACAGAGTCACACATGCAGAAAACACACTATGGCTGCTTAACGGGAAAGGTGAGGTGGGGTGATACATAAAACAAGAGTTTCAAATTAGCTCAGATACCGTTCCATAAACCCAATATGGAATAGACAAGACCTACTCCTTGCTCAGAGAACTGGACTCAACACGCCCGATTCACCGCCCAAGAATATATCTGACCAGTAATAATCTTAAAACCTATGTATTGATATCTCTCTGTTAGTGTGTCAAGTGGGTGTAAAGCGGCCTAAACACAGCCGTGAAAAGCAGCTAAACCCCATTATAAAAAGAAATTACTTTTAAAAACCCATGAAACAAAGACAGGGAAAGAGAGAGAAATTCTTACACAATTCGTTCAGGGGCTGTGATGCAACCTGGATTGACCATATCTAGACCCACAGCTGGATGAGACATAAGGGTGGACACTCTTGGGGCTGAGAGGTTTGGTGAGGTTGGGTGAGCAAACGCAGACCCTTTAAAGTAATACTGCGTGCGACCCATCGCATGGGTCCCAAATCTCCAGGTTCAAGGGCATCTTCCTACATCGAAAACATGCATGAGAAACCCAGAAGATGGTACACCGTGTGATGGGGAAAGGTTTCTAAAACGCACCTCATTTCTCATCTCCTTGTGCTCGGGTTCGCCATTCCAGCCACTTTACTAGCAATCTCCCTACTTGGAGCATCAGCACCTTTAACCTCCTGTTCCGTACAGGTTGCAATTTGTCCTGAGGATGAACGGGAAGACGGGGAACCAATGAGAGACTAGCTCTTGGTGTTGGGACAGGCACAGGTCACTCTATTTTCCCATCAGGAAGAAGAATTAACCACAGGCTCAGCCTGCCCCCCGGAACCAGAACAGGGCCTGAAGCCATCCTGCGCTTTTGCGGCCGGCTCCCAAAAAAGCGACTTGTAAAATGGAGCTTCAGGGCACTGCAATTCACAAACCTGCAGAGTTATAAATGATAACTCTCGTCCACAAATATATTGAGGGAAGGCAAAGAAGAGGATTTGAAATCAAGGCAGAATTGCAGGAAACAGATTTCAGGAGGTAGATTCGAATCGCCTTTAAAGCACATGAAAAGCGGCAAAACGTTGACAATGATGCCCTTGGCCAAAAAGGGCGTATGCGTTTTTTCCTGAATATATTCAGGAAAAAACGCATACGCCCTTTTTGGCCAACCAAGCAACCTGGAAAGGCAAATCAGCGCGACAAAGAAGTCTCGCTTCCCATCGGTCAAAAGGGCCATGCTGAAAAAAGTGTCAAAACCAGAAATGCGGGACAGGCCATGGAGAAATGGGAGCCTTGCTACACTGATGGGCGGGATGTAAATTGCCAACAGCCACTCTGGAGAAGTGTACGGTGTGTCCTGAAACATCTAAAAAACACAGCTTAGAGAGCATAGGGCACTTCCACGCATGGGGGGATAAAGCGGGAAAATTGAAAATCAGCAAGACACAAGCACCCCAAAGTTTAGGGCTGCTCTGTTGACAAGGACCTCCACTTCCTTCCACCTTAAATATCCCAGGAAAGCGAAAAATGGATAAAAAAGTTGTGGTCCTTATGTACAATGGAATATCACTCAGCCATGAAATCAATGTCATAAGGCTAGTAGCAGCATGATGAGTGGATTTAGGTAAGACGATTCTAAGTGAAATAAGTCACACAGAAAAGGACACTTCTCATAAGGTGTCACTTATAGAGGGAATGTAAAAACCGTTACACTTGAACTGAATTACAAAACAGAACAGAGTCACACATGCAGAAAACACACTATGGCTGCTTAACGGGAAAGGTGAGGTGGGGTGATACATAAAACAAGAGTTTCAAATTAGCTCAGATACCGTTCCATAAACCCAATATGGAATAGACAAGACCTACTCCTTGCTCAGAGAACTGGACTCAACACGCCCGATTCACCGCCCAAGAATATATCTGACCAGTAATAATCTTAAAACCTATGTATTGATATCTCTCTGTTAGTGTGTCAAGTGGGTGTAAAGCGGCCTAAACACAGCCGTGAAAAGCAGCTAAACCCCATTATAAAAAGAAATTACTTTTAAAAACCCATGAAACAAAGACAGGGAAAGAGAGAGAAATTCTTACACAATTCGTTCAGGGGCTGTGATGCAACCTGGATTGACCATATCTAGACCCACAGCTGGATGAGACATAAGGGTGGACACTCTTGGGGCTGAGAGGTTTGGTGAGGTTGGGTGAGCAAACGCAGACCCTTTAAAGTAATACTGCGTGCGACCCATCGCATGGGTCCCAAATCTCCAGGTTCAAGGGCATCTTCCTACATCGAAAACATGCATGAGAAACCCAGAAGATGGTACACCGTGTGATGGGGAAAGGTTTCTAAAACGCACCTCATTTCTCATCTCCTTGTGCTCGGGTTCGCCATTCCAGCCACTTTACTAGCAATCTCCCTACTTGGAGCATCAGCACCTTTAACCTCCTGTTCCGTACAGGTTGCAATTTGTCCTGAGGATGAACGGGAAGACGGGGAACCAATGAGAGACTAGCTCTTGGTGTTGGGACAGGCACAGGTCACTCTATTTTCCCATCAGGAAGAAGAATTAACCACAGGCTCAGCCTGCCCCCCGGAACCAGAACAGGGCCTGAAGCCATCCTGCGCTTTTGCGGCCGGCTCCCAAAAAAGCGACTTGTAAAATGGAGCTTCAGGGCACTGCAATTCACAAACCTGCAGAGTTATAAATGAAAACTCTCGTCCACAAATATATTGAGGGAAGGCAAAGAAGAGGATTTGAAATCAAGGCAGAATTGCAGGAAACAGATTTCAGGAGGTAGATTCGAATCGCCTTTAAAGCACATGAAAAGCGGCAAAACGTTGACAATGATGCCCTTGGCCAAAAAGGGCGTATGCGTTTTTTCCTGAATATATTCAGGAAAAAACGCATACGCCCTTTTTGGCCAACCAAGCAACCTGGAAAGGCAAATCAGCGCGACAAAGAAGTCTCGCTTCCCATCGGTCAAAAGGGCCATGCTGAAAAAAGTGTCAAAACCAGAAATGCGGGACAGGCCATGGAGAAATGGGAGCCTTGCTACACTGATGGGCGGGATGTAAATTGCCAACAGCCACTCTGGAGAAGTGTACGGTGTGTCCTGAAACATCTAAAAAACACAGCTTAGAGAGCATAGGGCACTTCCACGCATGGGGGGATAAAGCGGGAAAATTGAAAATCAGCAAGACACAAGCACCCCAAAGTTTAGGGCTGCTCTGTTGACAAGGACCTCCACTTCCTTCCACCTTAAATATCCCAGGAAAGCGAAAAATGGATAAAAAAGTTGTGGTCCTTATGTACAATGGAATATCACTCAGCCATGAAATCAATGTCATAAGGCTAGTAGCAGCATGATGAGTGGATTTAGGTAAGACGATTCTAAGTGAAATAAGTCACACAGAAAAGGACACTTCTCATAAGGTGTCACTTATAGAGGGAATGTAAAAACCGTTACACTTGAACTGAATTACAAAACAGAACAGAGTCACACATGCAGAAAACACACTATGGCTGCTTAACGGGAAAGGTGAGGTGGGGTGATACATAAAACAAGAGTTTCAAATTAGCTCAGATACCGTTCCATAAACCCAATATGGAATAGACAAGACCTACTCCTTGCTCAGAGAACTGGACTCAACACGCCCGATTCACCGCCCAAGAATATATCTGACCAGTAATAATCTTAAAACCTATGTATTGATATCTCTCTGTTAGTGTGTCAAGTGGGTGTAAAGCGGCCTAAACACAGCCGTGAAAAGCAGCTAAACCCCATTATAAAAAGAAATTACTTTTAAAAACCCATGAAACAAAGACAGGGAAAGAGAGAGAAATTCTTACACAATTCGTTCAGGGGCTGTGATGCAACCTGGATTGACCATATCTAGACCCACAGCTGGATGAGACATAAGGGTGGACACTCTTGGGGCTGAGAGGTTTGGTGAGGTTGGGTGAGCAAACGCAGACCCTTTAAAGTAATACTGCGTGCGACCCATCGCATGGGTCCCAAATCTCCAGGTTCAAGGGCATCTTCCTACATCGAAAACATGCATGAGAAACCCAGAAGATGGTACACCGTGTGATGGGGAAAGGTTTCTAAAACGCACCTCATTTCTCATCTCCTTGTGCTCGGGTTCGCCATTCCAGCCACTTTACTAGCAATCTCCCTACTTGGAGCATCAGCACCTTTAACCTCCTGTTCCGTACAGGTTGCAATTTGTCCTGAGGATGAACGGGAAGACGGGGAACCAATGAGAGACTAGCTCTTGGTGTTGGGACAGGCACAGGTCACTCTATTTTCCCATCAGGAAGAAGAATTAACCACAGGCTCAGCCTGCCCCCCGGAACCAGAACAGGGCCTGAAGCCATCCTGCGCTTTTGCGGCCGGCTCCCAAAAAAGCGACTTGTAAAATGGAGCTTCAGGGCACTGCAATTCACAAACCTGCAGAGTTATAAATGATAACTCTCGTCCACAAATATATTGAGGGAAGGCAAAGAAGAGGATTTGAAATCAAGGCAGAATTGCAGGAAACAGATTTCAGGAGGTAGATTCGAATCGCCTTTAAAGCACATGAAAAGCGGCAAAACGTTGACAATGATGCCCTTGGCCAAAAAGGGCGTATGCGTTTTTTCCTGAATATATTCAGGAAAAAACGCATACGCCCTTTTTGGCCAACCAAGCAACCTGGAAAGGCAAATCAGCGCGACAAAGAAGTCTCGCTTCCCATCGGTCAAAAGGGCCATGCTGAAAAAAGTGTCAAAACCAGAAATGCGGGACAGGCCATGGAGAAATGGGAGCCTTGCTACACTGATGGGCGGGATGTAAATTGCCAACAGCCACTCTGGAGAAGTGTACGGTGTGTCCTGAAACATCTAAAAAACACAGCTTAGAGAGCATAGGGCACTTCCACGCATGGGGGGATAAAGCGGGAAAATTGAAAATCAGCAAGACACAAGCACCCCAAAGTTTAGGGCTGCTCTGTTGACAAGGACCTCCACTTCCTTCCACCTTAAATATCCCAGGAAAGCGAAAAATGGATAAAAAAGTTGTGGTCCTTATGTACAATGGAATATCACTCAGCCATGAAATCAATGTCATAAGGCTAGTAGCAGCATGATGAGTGGATTTAGGTAAGACGATTCTAAGTGAAATAAGTCACACAGAAAAGGACACTTCTCATAAGGTGTCACTTATAGAGGGAATGTAAAAACCGTTACACTTGAACTGAATTACAAAACAGAACAGAGTCACACATGCAGAAAACACACTATGGCTGCTTAACGGGAAAGGTGAGGTGGGGTGATACATAAAACAAGAGTTTCAAATTAGCTCAGATACCGTTCCATAAACCCAATATGGAATAGACAAGACCTACTCCTTGCTCAGAGAACTGGACTCAACACGCCCGATTCACCGCCCAAGAATATATCTGACCAGTAATAATCTTAAAACCTATGTATTGATATCTCTCTGTTAGTGTGTCAAGTGGGTGTAAAGCGGCCTAAACACAGCCGTGAAAAGCAGCTAAACCCCATTATAAAAAGAAATTACTTTTAAAAACCCATGAAACAAAGACAGGGAAAGAGAGAGAAATTCTTACACAATTCGTTCAGGGGCTGTGATGCAACCTGGATTGACCATATCTAGACCCACAGCTGGATGAGACATAAGGGTGGACACTCTTGGGGCTGAGAGGTTTGGTGAGGTTGGGTGAGCAAACGCAGACCCTTTAAAGTAATACTGCGTGCGACCCATCGCATGGGTCCCAAATCTCCAGGTTCAAGGGCATCTTCCTACATCGAAAACATGCATGAGAAACCCAGAAGATGGTACACCGTGTGATGGGGAAAGGTTTCTAAAACGCACCTCATTTCTCATCTCCTTGTGCTCGGGTTCGCCATTCCAGCCACTTTACTAGCAATCTCCCTACTTGGAGCATCAGCACCTTTAACCTCCTGTTCCGTACAGGTTGCAATTTGTCCTGAGGATGAACGGGAAGACGGGGAACCAATGAGAGACTAGCTCTTGGTGTTGGGACAGGCACAGGTCACTCTATTTTCCCATCAGGAAGAAGAATTAACCACAGGCTCAGCCTGCCCCCCGGAACCAGAACAGGGCCTGAAGCCATCCTGCGCTTTTGCGGCCGGCTCCCAAAAAAGCGACTTGTAAAATGGAGCTTCAGGGCACTGCAATTCACAAACCTGCAGAGTTATAAATGATAACTCTCGTCCACAAATATATTGAGGGAAGGCAAAGAAGAGGATTTGAAATCAAGGCAGAATTGCAGGAAACAGATTTCAGGAGGTAGATTCGAATCGCCTTTAAAGCACATGAAAAGCGGCAAAACGTTGACAATGATGCCCTTGGCCAAAAAGGGCGTATGCGTTTTTTCCTGAATATATTCAGGAAAAAACGCATACGCCCTTTTTGGCCAACCAAGCAACCTGGAAAGGCAAATCAGCGCGACAAAGAAGTCTCGCTTCCCATCGGTCAAAAGGGCCATGCTGAAAAAAGTGTCAAAACCAGAAATGCGGGACAGGCCATGGAGAAATGGGAGCCTTGCTACACTGATGGGCGGGATGTAAATTGCCAACAGCCACTCTGGAGAAGTGTACGGTGTGTCCTGAAACATCTAAAAAACACAGCTTAGAGAGCATAGGGCACTTCCACGCATGGGGGGATAAAGCGGGAAAATTGAAAATCAGCAAGACACAAGCACCCCAAAGTTTAGGGCTGCTCTGTTGACAAGGACCTCCACTTCCTTCCACCTTAAATATCCCAGGAAAGCGAAAAATGGATAAAAAAGTTGTGGTCCTTATGTACAATGGAATATCACTCAGCCATGAAATCAATGTCATAAGGCTAGTAGCAGCATGATGAGTGGATTTAGGTAAGACGATTCTAAGTGAAATAAGTCACACAGAAAAGGACACTTCTCATAAGGTGTCACTTATAGAGGGAATGTAAAAACCGTTACACTTGAACTGAATTACAAAACAGAACAGAGTCACACATGCAGAAAACACACTATGGCTGCTTAACGGGAAAGGTGAGGTGGGGTGATACATAAAACAAGAGTTTCAAATTAGCTCAGATACCGTTCCATAAACCCAATATGGAATAGACAAGACCTACTCCTTGCTCAGAGAACTGGACTCAACACGCCCGATTCACCGCCCAAGAATATATCTGACCAGTAATAATCTTAAAACCTATGTATTGATATCTCTCTGTTAGTGTGTCAAGTGGGTGTAAAGCGGCCTAAACACAGCCGTGAAAAGCAGCTAAACCCCATTATAAAAAGAAATTACTTTTAAAAACCCATGAAACAAAGACAGGGAAAGAGAGAGAAATTCTTACACAATTCGTTCAGGGGCTGTGATGCAACCTGGATTGACCATATCTAGACCCACAGCTGGATGAGACATAAGGGTGGACACTCTTGGGGCTGAGAGGTTTGGTGAGGTTGGGTGAGCAAACGCAGACCCTTTAAAGTAATACTGCGTGCGACCCATCGCATGGGTCCCAAATCTCCAGGTTCAAGGGCATCTTCCTACATCGAAAACATGCATGAGAAACCCAGAAGATGGTACACCGTGTGATGGGGAAAGGTTTCTAAAACGCACCTCATTTCTCATCTCCTTGTGCTCGGGTTCGCCATTCCAGCCACTTTACTAGCAATCTCCCTACTTGGAGCATCAGCACCTTTAACCTCCTGTTCCGTACAGGTTGCAATTTGTCCTGAGGATGAACGGGAAGACGGGGAACCAATGAGAGACTAGCTCTTGGTGTTGGGACAGGCACAGGTCACTCTATTTTCCCATCAGGAAGAAGAATTAACCACAGGCTCAGCCTGCCCCCCGGAACCAGAACAGGGCCTGAAGCCATCCTGCGCTTTTGCGGCCGGCTCCCAAAAAAGCGACTTGTAAAATGGAGCTTCAGGGCACTGCAATTCACAAACCTGCAGAGTTATAAATGATAACTCTCGTCCACAAATATATTGAGGGAAGGCAAAGAAGAGGATTTGAAATCAAGGCAGAATTGCAGGAAACAGATTTCAGGAGGTAGATTCGAATCGCCTTTAAAGCACATGAAAAGCGGCAAAACGTTGACAATGATGCCCTTGGCCAAAAAGGGCGTATGCGTTTTTTCCTGAATATATTCAGGAAAAAACGCATACGCCCTTTTTGGCCAACCAAGCAACCTGGAAAGGCAAATCAGCGCGACAAAGAAGTCTCGCTTCCCATCGGTCAAAAGGGCCATGCTGAAAAAAGTGTCAAAACCAGAAATGCGGGACAGGCCATGGAGAAATGGGAGCCTTGCTACACTGATGGGCGGGATGTAAATTGCCAACAGCCACTCTGGAGAAGTGTACGGTGTGTCCTGAAACATCTAAAAAACACAGCTTAGAGAGCATAGGGCACTTCCACGCATGGGGGGATAAAGCGGGAAAATTGAAAATCAGCAAGACACAAGCACCCCAAAGTTTAGGGCTGCTCTGTTGACAAGGACCTCCACTTCCTTCCACCTTAAATATCCCAGGAAAGCGAAAAATGGATAAAAAAGTTGTGGTCCTTATGTACAATGGAATATCACTCAGCCATGAAATCAATGTCATAAGGCTAGTAGCAGCATGATGAGTGGATTTAGGTAAGACGATTCTAAGTGAAATAAGTCACACAGAAAAGGACACTTCTCATAAGGTGTCACTTATAGAGGGAATGTAAAAACCGTTACACTTGAACTGAATTACAAAACAGAACAGAGTCACACATGCAGAAAACACACTATGGCTGCTTAACGGGAAAGGTGAGGTGGGGTGATACATAAAACAAGAGTTTCAAATTAGCTCAGATACCGTTCCATAAACCCAATATGGAATAGACAAGACCTACTCCTTGCTCAGAGAACTGGACTCAACACGCCCGATTCACCGCCCAAGAATATATCTGACCAGTAATAATCTTAAAACCTATGTATTGATATCTCTCTGTTAGTGTGTCAAGTGGGTGTAAAGCGGCCTAAACACAGCCGTGAAAAGCAGCTAAACCCCATTATAAAAAGAAATTACTTTTAAAAACCCATGAAACAAAGACAGGGAAAGAGAGAGAAATTCTTACACAATTCGTTCAGGGGCTGTGATGCAACCTGGATTGACCATATCTAGACCCACAGCTGGATGAGACATAAGGGTGGACACTCTTGGGGCTGAGAGGTTTGGTGAGGTTGGGTGAGCAAACGCAGACCCTTTAAAGTAATACTGCGTGCGACCCATCGCATGGGTCCCAAATCTCCAGGTTCAAGGGCATCTTCCTACATCGAAAACATGCATGAGAAACCCAGAAGATGGTACACCGTGTGATGGGGAAAGGTTTCTAAAACGCACCTCATTTCTCATCTCCTTGTGCTCGGGTTCGCCATTCCAGCCACTTTACTAGCAATCTCCCTACTTGGAGCATCAGCACCTTTAACCTCCTGTTCCGTACAGGTTGCAATTTGTCCTGAGGATGAACGGGAAGACGGGGAACCAATGAGAGACTAGCTCTTGGTGTTGGGACAGGCACAGGTCACTCTATTTTCCCATCAGGAAGAAGAATTAACCACAGGCTCAGCCTGCCCCCCGGAACCAGAACAGGGCCTGAAGCCATCCTGCGCTTTTGCGGCCGGCTCCCAAAAAAGCGACTTGTAAAATGGAGCTTCAGGGCACTGCAATTCACAAACCTGCAGAGTTATAAATGAAAACTCTCGTCCACAAATATATTGAGGGAAGGCAAAGAAGAGGATTTGAAATCAAGGCAGAATTGCAGGAAACAGATTTCAGGAGGTAGATTCGAATCGCCTTTAAAGCACATGAAAAGCGGCAAAACGTTGACAATGATGCCCTTGGCCAAAAAGGGCGTATGCGTTTTTTCCTGAATATATTCAGGAAAAAACGCATACGCCCTTTTTGGCCAACCAAGCAACCTGGAAAGGCAAATCAGCGCGACAAAGAAGTCTCGCTTCCCATCGGTCAAAAGGGCCATGCTGAAAAAAGTGTCAAAACCAGAAATGCGGGACAGGCCATGGAGAAATGGGAGCCTTGCTACACTGATGGGCGGGATGTAAATTGCCAACAGCCACTCTGGAGAAGTGTACGGTGTGTCCTGAAACATCTAAAAAACACAGCTTAGAGAGCATAGGGCACTTCCACGCATGGGGGGATAAAGCGGGAAAATTGAAAATCAGCAAGACACAAGCACCCCAAAGTTTAGGGCTGCTCTGTTGACAAGGACCTCCACTTCCTTCCACCTTAAATATCCCAGGAAAGCGAAAAATGGATAAAAAAGTTGTGGTCCTTATGTACAATGGAATATCACTCAGCCATGAAATCAATGTCATAAGGCTAGTAGCAGCATGATGAGTGGATTTAGGTAAGACGATTCTAAGTGAAATAAGTCACACAGAAAAGGACACTTCTCATAAGGTGTCACTTATAGAGGGAATGTAAAAACCGTTACACTTGAACTGAATTACAAAACAGAACAGAGTCACACATGCAGAAAACACACTATGGCTGCTTAACGGGAAAGGTGAGGTGGGGTGATACATAAAACAAGAGTTTCAAATTAGCTCAGATACCGTTCCATAAACCCAATATGGAATAGACAAGACCTACTCCTTGCTCAGAGAACTGGACTCAACACGCCCGATTCACCGCCCAAGAATATATCTGACCAGTAATAATCTTAAAACCTATGTATTGATATCTCTCTGTTAGTGTGTCAAGTGGGTGTAAAGCGGCCTAAACACAGCCGTGAAAAGCAGCTAAACCCCATTATAAAAAGAAATTACTTTTAAAAACCCATGAAACAAAGACAGGGAAAGAGAGAGAAATTCTTACACAATTCGTTCAGGGGCTGTGATGCAACCTGGATTGACCATATCTAGACCCACAGCTGGATGAGACATAAGGGTGGACACTCTTGGGGCTGAGAGGTTTGGTGAGGTTGGGTGAGCAAACGCAGACCCTTTAAAGTAATACTGCGTGCGACCCATCGCATGGGTCCCAAATCTCCAGGTTCAAGGGCATCTTCCTACATCGAAAACATGCATGAGAAACCCAGAAGATGGTACACCGTGTGATGGGGAAAGGTTTCTAAAACGCACCTCATTTCTCATCTCCTTGTGCTCGGGTTCGCCATTCCAGCCACTTTACTAGCAATCTCCCTACTTGGAGCATCAGCACCTTTAACCTCCTGTTCCGTACAGGTTGCAATTTGTCCTGAGGATGAACGGGAAGACGGGGAACCAATGAGAGACTAGCTCTTGGTGTTGGGACAGGCACAGGTCACTCTATTTTCCCATCAGGAAGAAGAATTAACCACAGGCTCAGCCTGCCCCCCGGAACCAGAACAGGGCCTGAAGCCATCCTGCGCTTTTGCGGCCGGCTCCCAAAAAAGCGACTTGTAAAATGGAGCTTCAGGGCACTGCAATTCACAAACCTGCAGAGTTATAAATGATAACTCTCGTCCACAAATATATTGAGGGAAGGCAAAGAAGAGGATTTGAAATCAAGGCAGAATTGCAGGAAACAGATTTCAGGAGGTAGATTCGAATCGCCTTTAAAGCACATGAAAAGCGGCAAAACGTTGACAATGATGCCCTTGGCCAAAAAGGGCGTATGCGTTTTTTCCTGAATATATTCAGGAAAAAACGCATACGCCCTTTTTGGCCAACCAAGCAACCTGGAAAGGCAAATCAGCGCGACAAAGAAGTCTCGCTTCCCATCGGTCAAAAGGGCCATGCTGAAAAAAGTGTCAAAACCAGAAATGCGGGACAGGCCATGGAGAAATGGGAGCCTTGCTACACTGATGGGCGGGATGTAAATTGCCAACAGCCACTCTGGAGAAGTGTACGGTGTGTCCTGAAACATCTAAAAAACACAGCTTAGAGAGCATAGGGCACTTCCACGCATGGGGGGATAAAGCGGGAAAATTGAAAATCAGCAAGACACAAGCACCCCAAAGTTTAGGGCTGCTCTGTTGACAAGGACCTCCACTTCCTTCCACCTTAAATATCCCAGGAAAGCGAAAAATGGATAAAAAAGTTGTGGTCCTTATGTACAATGGAATATCACTCAGCCATGAAATCAATGTCATAAGGCTAG
Organism: Balaenoptera physalus; assembly: GCF_965194825.1. Classification (NCBI taxonomy): domain Eukaryota; kingdom Metazoa; phylum Chordata; class Mammalia; order Artiodactyla; family Balaenopteridae; genus Balaenoptera; species Balaenoptera physalus. The sequence goes on along the minus strand of NW_028126264.1, from coordinate 703,889 downwards.
TAGCAGCATGATGAGTGGATTTAGGTAAGACGATTCTAAGTGAAATAAGTCACACAGAAAAGGACACTTCTCATAAGGTGTCACTTATAGAGGGAATGTAAAAACCGTTACACTTGAACTGAATTACAAAACAGAACAGAGTCACACATGCAGAAAACACACTATGGCTGCTTAACGGGAAAGGTGAGGTGGGGTGATACATAAAACAAGAGTTTCAAATTAGCTCAGATACCGTTCCATAAACCCAATATGGAATAGACAAGACCTACTCCTTGCTCAGAGAACTGGACTCAACACGCCCGATTCACCGCCCAAGAATATATCTGACCAGTAATAATCTTAAAACCTATGTATTGATATCTCTCTGTTAGTGTGTCAAGTGGGTGTAAAGCGGCCTAAACACAGCCGTGAAAAGCAGCTAAACCCCATTATAAAAAGAAATTACTTTTAAAAACCCATGAAACAAAGACAGGGAAAGAGAGAGAAATTCTTACACAATTCGTTCAGGGGCTGTGATGCAACCTGGATTGACCATATCTAGACCCACAGCTGGATGAGACATAAGGGTGGACACTCTTGGGGCTGAGAGGTTTGGTGAGGTTGGGTGAGCAAACGCAGACCCTTTAAAGTAATACTGCGTGCGACCCATCGCATGGGTCCCAAATCTCCAGGTTCAAGGGCATCTTCCTACATCGAAAACATGCATGAGAAACCCAGAAGATGGTACACCGTGTGATGGGGAAAGGTTTCTAAAACGCACCTCATTTCTCATCTCCTTGTGCTCGGGTTCGCCATTCCAGCCACTTTACTAGCAATCTCCCTACTTGGAGCATCAGCACCTTTAACCTCCTGTTCCGTACAGGTTGCAATTTGTCCTGAGGATGAACGGGAAGACGGGGAACCAATGAGAGACTAGCTCTTGGTGTTGGGACAGGCACAGGTCACTCTATTTTCCCATCAGGAAGAAGAATTAACCACAGGCTCAGCCTGCCCCCCGGAACCAGAACAGGGCCTGAAGCCATCCTGCGCTTTTGCGGCCGGCTCCCAAAAAAGCGACTTGTAAAATGGAGCTTCAGGGCACTGCAATTCACAAACCTGCAGAGTTATAAATGATAACTCTCGTCCACAAATATATTGAGGGAAGGCAAAGAAGAGGATTTGAAATCAAGGCAGAATTGCAGGAAACAGATTTCAGGAGGTAGATTCGAATCGCCTTTAAAGCACATGAAAAGCGGCAAAACGTTGACAATGATGCCCTTGGCCAAAAAGGGCGTATGCGTTTTTTCCTGAATATATTCAGGAAAAAACGCATACGCCCTTTTTGGCCAACCAAGCAACCTGGAAAGGCAAATCAGCGCGACAAAGAAGTCTCGCTTCCCATCGGTCAAAAGGGCCATGCTGAAAAAAGTGTCAAAACCAGAAATGCGGGACAGGCCATGGAGAAATGGGAGCCTTGCTACACTGATGGGCGGGATGTAAATTGCCAACAGCCACTCTGGAGAAGTGTACGGTGTGTCCTGAAACATCTAAAAAACACAGCTTAGAGAGCATAGGGCACTTCCACGCATGGGGGGATAAAGCGGGAAAATTGAAAATCAGCAAGACACAAGCACCCCAAAGTTTAGGGCTGCTCTGTTGACAAGGACCTCCACTTCCTTCCACCTTAAATATCCCAGGAAAGCGAAAAATGGATAAAAAAGTTGTGGTCCTTATGTACAATGGAATATCACTCAGCCATGAAATCAATGTCATAAGGCTAGTAGCAGCATGATGAGTGGATTTAGGTAAGACGATTCTAAGTGAAATAAGTCACACAGAAAAGGACACTTCTCATAAGGTGTCACTTATAGAGGGAATGTAAAAACCGTTACACTTGAACTGAATTACAAAACAGAACAGAGTCACACATGCAGAAAACACACTATGGCTGCTTAACGGGAAAGGTGAGGTGGGGTGATACATAAAACAAGAGTTTCAAATTAGCTCAGATACCGTTCCATAAACCCAATATGGAATAGACAAGACCTACTCCTTGCTCAGAGAACTGGACTCAACACGCCCGATTCACCGCCCAAGAATATATCTGACCAGTAATAATCTTAAAACCTATGTATTGATATCTCTCTGTTAGTGTGTCAAGTGGGTGTAAAGCGGCCTAAACACAGCCGTGAAAAGCAGCTAAACCCCATTATAAAAAGAAATTACTTTTAAAAACCCATGAAACAAAGACAGGGAAAGAGAGAGAAATTCTTACACAATTCGTTCAGGGGCTGTGATGCAACCTGGATTGACCATATCTAGACCCACAGCTGGATGAGACATAAGGGTGGACACTCTTGGGGCTGAGAGGTTTGGTGAGGTTGGGTGAGCAAACGCAGACCCTTTAAAGTAATACTGCGTGCGACCCATCGCATGGGTCCCAAATCTCCAGGTTCAAGGGCATCTTCCTACATCGAAAACATGCATGAGAAACCCAGAAGATGGTACACCGTGTGATGGGGAAAGGTTTCTAAAACGCACCTCATTTCTCATCTCCTTGTGCTCGGGTTCGCCATTCCAGCCACTTTACTAGCAATCTCCCTACTTGGAGCATCAGCACCTTTAACCTCCTGTTCCGTACAGGTTGCAATTTGTCCTGAGGATGAACGGGAAGACGGGGAACCAATGAGAGACTAGCTCTTGGTGTTGGGACAGGCACAGGTCACTCTATTTTCCCATCAGGAAGAAGAATTAACCACAGGCTCAGCCTGCCCCCCGGAACCAGAACAGGGCCTGAAGCCATCCTGCGCTTTTGCGGCCGGCTCCCAAAAAAGCGACTTGTAAAATGGAGCTTCAGGGCACTGCAATTCACAAACCTGCAGAGTTATAAATGATAACTCTCGTCCACAAATATATTGAGGGAAGGCAAAGAAGAGGATTTGAAATCAAGGCAGAATTGCAGGAAACAGATTTCAGGAGGTAGATTCGAATCGCCTTTAAAGCACATGAAAAGCGGCAAAACGTTGACAATGATGCCCTTGGCCAAAAAGGGCGTATGCGTTTTTTCCTGAATATATTCAGGAAAAAACGCATACGCCCTTTTTGGCCAACCAAGCAACCTGGAAAGGCAAATCAGCGCGACAAAGAAGTCTCGCTTCCCATCGGTCAAAAGGGCCATGCTGAAAAAAGTGTCAAAACCAGAAATGCGGGACAGGCCATGGAGAAATGGGAGCCTTGCTACACTGATGGGCGGGATGTAAATTGCCAACAGCCACTCTGGAGAAGTGTACGGTGTGTCCTGAAACATCTAAAAAACACAGCTTAGAGAGCATAGGGCACTTCCACGCATGGGGGGATAAAGCGGGAAAATTGAAAATCAGCAAGACACAAGCACCCCAAAGTTTAGGGCTGCTCTGTTGACAAGGACCTCCACTTCCTTCCACCTTAAATATCCCAGGAAAGCGAAAAATGGATAAAAAAGTTGTGGTCCTTATGTACAAAGGAATATCACTCAGCCATGAAATCAATGTCATAAGGCTAGTAGCAGCATGATGAGTGGATTTAGGTAAGACGATTCTAAGTGAAATAAGTCACACAGAAAAGGACACTTCTCATAAGGTGTCACTTATAGAGGGAATGTAAAAACCGTTACACTTGAACTGAATTACAAAACAGAACAGAGTCACACATGCAGAAAACACACTATGGCTGCTTAACGGGAAAGGTGAGGTGGGGTGATACATAAAACAAGAGTTTCAAATTAGCTCAGATACCGTTCCATAAACCCAATATGGAATAGACAAGACCTACTCCTTGCTCAGAGAACTGGACTCAACACGCCCGATTCACCGCCCAAGAATATATCTGACCAGTAATAATCTTAAAACCTATGTATTGATATCTCTCTGTTAGTGTGTCAAGTGGGTGTAAAGCGGCCTAAACACAGCCGTGAAAAGCAGCTAAACCCCATTATAAAAAGAAATTACTTTTAAAAACCCATGAAACAAAGACAGGGAAAGAGAGAGAAATTCTTACACAATTCGTTCAGGGGCTGTGATGCAACCTGGATTGACCATATCTAGACCCACAGCTGGATGAGACATAAGGGTGGACACTCTTGGGGCTGAGAGGTTTGGTGAGGTTGGGTGAGCAAACGCAGACCCTTTAAAGTAATACTGCGTGCGACCCATCGCATGGGTCCCAAATCTCCAGGTTCAAGGGCATCTTCCTACATCGAAAACATGCATGAGAAACCCAGAAGATGGTACACCGTGTGATGGGGAAAGGTTTCTAAAACGCACCTCATTTCTCATCTCCTTGTGCTCGGGTTCGCCATTCCAGCCACTTTACTAGCAATCTCCCTACTTGGAGCATCAGCACCTTTAACCTCCTGTTCCGTACAGGTTGCAATTTGTCCTGAGGATGAACGGGAAGACGGGGAACCAATGAGAGACTAGCTCTTGGTGTTGGGACAGGCACAGGTCACTCTATTTTCCCATCAGGAAGAAGAATTAACCACAGGCTCAGCCTGCCCCCCGGAACCAGAACAGGGCCTGAAGCCATCCTGCGCTTTTGCGGCCGGCTCCCAAAAAAGCGACTTGTAAAATGGAGCTTCAGGGCACTGCAATTCACAAACCTGCAGAGTTATAAATGATAACTCTCGTCCACAAATATATTGAGGGAAGGCAAAGAAGAGGATTTGAAATCAAGGCAGAATTGCAGGAAACAGATTTCAGGAGGTAGATTCGAATCGCCTTTAAAGCACATGAAAAGCGGCAAAACGTTGACAATGATGCCCTTGGCCAAAAAGGGCGTATGCGTTTTTTCCTGAATATATTCAGGAAAAAACGCATACGCCCTTTTTGGCCAACCAAGCAACCTGGAAAGGCAAATCAGCGCGACAAAGAAGTCTCGCTTCCCATCGGTCAAAAGGGCCATGCTGAAAAAAGTGTCAAAACCAGAAATGCAGGACAGGCCATGGAGAAATGGGAGCCTTGCTACACTGATGGGCGGGATGTAAATTGCCAACAGCCACTCTGGAGAAGTGTACGGTGTGTCCTGAAACATCTAAAAAACACAGCTTAGAGAGCATAGGGCACTTCCACGCATGGGGGGATAAAGCGGGAAAATTGAAAATCAGCAAGACACAAGCACCCCAAAGTTTAGGGCTGCTCTGTTGACAAGGACCTCCACTTCCTTCCACCTTAAATATCCCAGGAAAGCGAAAAATGGATAAAAAAGTTGTGGTCCTTATGTACAATGGAATATCACTCAGCCATGAAATCAATGTCATAAGGCTAGTAGCAGCATGATGAGTGGATTTAGGTAAGACGATTCTAAGTGAAATAAGTCACACAGAAAAGGACACTTCTCATAAGGTGTCACTTATAGAGGGAATGTAAAAACCGTTACACTTGAACTGAATTACAAAACAGAACAGAGTCACACATGCAGAAAACACACTATGGCTGCTTAACGGGAAAGGTGAGGTGGGGTGATACATAAAACAAGAGTTTCAAATTAGCTCAGATACCGTTCCATAAACCCAATATGGAATAGACAAGACCTACTCCTTGCTCAGAGAACTGGACTCAACACGCCCGATTCACCGCCCAAGAATATATCTGACCAGTAATAATCTTAAAACCTATGTATTGATATCTCTCTGTTAGTGTGTCAAGTGGGTGTAAAGCGGCCTAAACACAGCCGTGAAAAGCAGCTAAACCCCATTATAAAAAGAAATTACTTTTAAAAACCCATGAAACAAAGACAGGGAAAGAGAGAGAAATTCTTACACAATTCGTTCAGGGGCTGTGATGCAACCTGGATTGACCATATCTAGACCCACAGCTGGATGAGACATAAGGGTGGACACTCTTGGGGCTGAGAGGTTTGGTGAGGTTGGGTGAGCAAACGCAGACCCTTTAAAGTAATACTGCGTGCGACCCATCGCATGGGTCCCAAATCTCCAGGTTCAAGGGCATCTTCCTACATCGAAAACATGCATGAGAAACCCAGAAGATGGTACACCGTGTGATGGGGAAAGGTTTCTAAAACGCACCTCATTTCTCATCTCCTTGTGCTCGGGCTCGCCATTCCAGCCACTTTACTAGCAATCTCCCTACTTGGAGCATCAGCACCTTTAACCTCCTGTTCCGTACAGGTTGCAATTTGTCCTGAGGATGAACGGGAAGACGGGGAACCAATGAGAGACTAGCTCTTGGTGTTGGGACAGGCACAGGTCACTCTATTTTCCCATCAGGAAGAAGAATTAACCACAGGCTCAGCCTGCCCCCCGGAACCAGAACAGGGCCTGAAGCCATCCTGCGCTTTTGCGGCCGGCTCCCAAAAAAGCGACTTGTAAAATGGAGCTTCAGGGCACTGCAATTCACAAACCTGCAGAGTTATAAATGATAACTCTCGTCCACAAATATATTGAGGGAAGGCAAAGAAGAGGATTTGAAATCAAGGCAGAATTGCAGGAAACAGATTTCAGGAGGTAGATTCGAATCGCCTTTAAAGCACATGAAAAGCGGCAAAACGTTGACAATGATGCCCTTGGCCAAAAAGGGCGTATGCGTTTTTTCCTGAATATATTCAGGAAAAAACGCATACGCCCTTTTTGGCCAACCAAGCAACCTGGAAAGGCAAATCAGCGCGACAAAGAAGTCTCGCTTCCCATCGGTCAAAAGGGCCATGCTGAAAAAAGTGTCAAAACCAGAAATGCAGGACAGGCCATGGAGAAATGGGAGCCTTGCTACACTGATGGGCGGGATGTAAATTGCCAACAGCCACTCTGGAGAAGTGTACGGTGTGTCCTGAAACATCTAAAAAACACAGCTTGGAGAGCATAGGGCACTTCCACGCATGGGGGGATAAAGCGGGAAAATTGAAAATCAGCAAGACACAAGCACCCCAAAGTTTAGGGCTGCTCTGTTGACAAGGACCTCCACTTCCTTCCACCTTAAATATCCCAGGAAAGCGAAAAATGGATAAAAAAGTTGTGGTCCTTATGTACAATGGAATATCACTCAGCCATGAAATCAATGTCATAAGGCTAGTAGCAGCATGATGAGTGGATTTAGGTAAGACGATTCTAAGTGAAATAAGTCACACAGAAAAGGACACTTCTCATAAGGTGTCACTTATAGAGGGAATGTAAAAACCGTTACACTTGAACTGAATTACAAAACAGAACAGAGTCACACATGCAGAAAACACACTATGGCTGCTTAACGGGAAAGGTGAGGTGGGGTGATACATAAAACAAGAGTTTCAAATTAGCTCAGATACCGTTCCATAAACCCAATATGGAATAGACAAGACCTACTCCTTGCTCAGAGAACTGGACTCAACACGCCCGATTCACCGCCCAAGAATATATCTGACCAGTAATAATCTTAAAACCTATGTATTGATATCTCTCTGTTAGTGTGTCAAGTGGGTGTAAAGCGGCCTAAACACAGCCGTGAAAAGCAGCTAAACCCCATTATAAAAAGAAATTACTTTTAAAAACCCATGAAACAAAGACAGGGAAAGAGAGAGAAATTCTTACACAATTCGTTCAGGGGCTGTGATGCAACCTGGATTGACCATATCTAGACCCCCAGCTGGATGAGACATAAGGGTGGACACTCTTGGGGCTGAGAGGTTTGGTGAGGTTGGGTGAGCAAACGCAGACCCTTTAAAGTAATACTGCGTGCGACCCATCGCATGGGTCCCAAATCTCCAGGTTCAAGGGCATCTTCCTACATCGAAAACATGCATGAGAAACCCAGAAGATGGTACACCGTGTGATGGGGAAAGGTTTCTAAAACGCACCTCATTTCTCATCTCCTTGTGCTCGGGTTCGCCATTCCAGCCACTTTACTAGCAATCTCCCTACTTGGAGCATCAGCACCTTTAACCTCCTGTTCCGTACAGGTTGCAATTTGTCCTGAGGATGAACGGGAAGACGGGGAACCAATGAGAGACTAGCTCTTGGTGTTGGGACAGGCACAGGTCACTCTATTTTCCCATCAGGAAGAAGAATTAACCACAGGCTCAGCCTGCCCCCCGGAACCAGAACAGGGCCTGAAGCCATCCTGCGCTTTTGCGGCCGGCTCCCAAAAAAGCGACTTGTAAAATGGAGCTTCAGGGCACTGCAATTCACAAACCTGCAGAGTTATAAATGATAACTCTCGTCCACAAATATATTGAGGGAAGGCAAAGAAGAGGATTTGAAATCAAGGCAGAATTGCAGGAAACAGATTTCAGGAGGTAGATTCGAATCGCCTTTAAAGCACATGAAAAGCGGCAAAACGTTGACAATGATGCCCTTGGCCAAAAAGGGCGTATGCGTTTTTTCCTGAATATATTCAGGAAAAAACGCATACGCCCTTTTTGGCCAACCAAGCAACCTGGAAAGGCAAATCAGCGCGACAAAGAAGTCTCGCTTCCCATCGGTCAAAAGGGCCATGCTGAAAAAAGTGTCAAAACCAGAAATGCAGGACAGGCCATGGAGAAATGGGAGCCTTGCTACACTGATGGGCGGGATGTAAATTGCCAACAGCCACTCTGGAGAAGTGTACGGTGTGTCCTGAAACATCTAAAAAACACAGCTTGGAGAGCATAGGGCACTTCCACGCATGGGGGGATAAAGCGGGAAAATTGAAAATCAGCAAGACACAAGCACCCCAAAGTTTAGGGCTGCTCTGTTGACAAGGACCTCCACTTCCTTCCACCTTAAATATCCCAGGAAAGCGAAAAATGGATAAAAAAGTTGTGGTCCTTATGTACAATGGAATATCACTCAGCCATGAAATCAATGTCATAAGGCTAGTAGCAGCATGATGAGTGGATTTAGGTAAGACGATTCTAAGTGAAATAAGTCACACAGAAAAGGACACTTCTCATAAGGTGTCACTTATAGAGGGAATGTAAAAACCGTTACACTTGAACTGAATTACAAAACAGAACAGAGTCACACATGCAGAAAACACACTATGGCTGCTTAACGGGAAAGGTGAGGTGGGGTGATACATAAAACAAGAGTTTCAAATTAGCTCAGATACCGTTCCATAAACCCAATATGGAATAGACAAGACCTACTCCTTGCTCAGAGAACTGGACTCAACACGCCCGATTCACCGCCCAAGAATATATCTGACCAGTAATAATCTTAAAACCTATGTATTGATATCTCTCTGTTAGTGTGTCAAGTGGGTGTAAAGCGGCCTAAACACAGCCGTGAAAAGCAGCTAAACCCCATTATAAAAAGAAATTACTTTTAAAAACCCATGAAACAAAGACAGGGAAAGAGAGAGAAATTCTTACACAATTCGTTCAGGGGCTGTGATGCAACCTGGATTGACCATATCTAGACCCACAGCTGGATGAGACATAAGGGTGGACACTCTTGGGGCTGAGAGGTTTGGTGAGGTTGGGTGAGCAAACGCAGACCCTTTAAAGTAATACTGCGTGCGACCCATCGCATGGGTCCCAAATCTCCAGGTTCAAGGGCATCTTCCTACATCGAAAACATGCATGAGAAACCCAGAAGATGGTACACCGTGTGATGGGGAAAGGTTTCTAAAACGCACCTCATTTCTCATCTCCTTGTGCTCGGGTTCGCCATTCCAGCCACTTTACTAGCAATCTCCCTACTTGGAGCATCAGCACCTTTAACCTCCTGTTCCGTACAGGTTGCAATTTGTCCTGAGGATGAACGGGAAGACGGGGAACCAATGAGAGACTAGCTCTTGGTGTTGGGACAGGCACAGGTCACTCTATTTTCCCATCAGGAAGAAGAATTAACCACAGGCTCAGCCTGCCCCCCGGAACCAGAACAGGGCCTGAAGCCATCCTGCGCTTTTGCGGCCGGCTCCCAAAAAAGCGACTTGTAAAATGGAGCTTCAGGGCACTGCAATTCACAAACCTGCAGAGTTATAAATGATAACTCTCGTCCACAAATATATTGAGGGAAGGCAAAGAAGAGGATTTGAAATCAAGGCAGAATTGCAGGAAACAGATTTCAGGAGGTAGATTCGAATCGCCTTTAAAGCACATGAAAAGCGGCAAAACGTTGACAATGATGCCCTTGGCCAAAAAGGGCGTATGCGTTTTTTCCTGAATATATTCAGGAAAAAACGCATACGCCCTTTTTGGCCAACCAAGCAACCTGGAAAGGCAAATCAGCGCGACAAAGAAGTCTCGCTTCCCATCGGTCAAAAGGGCCATGCTGAAAAAAGTGTCAAAACCAGAAATGCAGGACAGGCCATGGAGAAATGGGAGCCTTGCTACACTGATGGGCGGGATGTAAATTGCCAACAGCCACTCTGGAGAAGTGTACGGTGTGTCCTGAAACATCTAAAAAACACAGCTTAGAGAGCATAGGGCACTTCCACGCATGGGGGGATAAAGCGGGAAAATTGAAAATCAGCAAGACACAAGCACCCCAAAGTTTAGGGCTGCTCTGTTGACAAGGACCTCCACTTCCTTCCACCTTAAATATCCCAGGAAAGCGAAAAATGGATAAAAAAGTTGTGGTCCTTATGTACAATGGAATATCACTCAGCCATGAAATCAATGTCATAAGGCTAGTAGCAGCATGATGAGTGGATTTAGGTAAGACGATTCTAAGTGAAATAAGTCACACAGAAAAGGACACTTCTCATAAGGTGTCACTTATAGAGGGAATGTAAAAACCGTTACACTTGAACTGAATTACAAAACAGAACAGAGTCACACATGCAGAAAACACACTATGGCTGCTTAACGGGAAAGGTGAGGTGGGGTGATACATAAAACAAGAGTTTCAAATTAGCTCAGATACCGTTCCATAAACCCAATATGGAATAGACAAGACCTACTCCTTGCTCAGAGAACTGGACTCAACACGCCCGATTCACCGCCCAAGAATATATCTGACCAGTAATAATCTTAAAACCTATGTATTGATATCTCTCTGTTAGTGTGTCAAGTGGGTGTAAAGCGGCCTAAACACAGCCGTGAAAAGCAGCTAAACCCCATTATAAAAAGAAATTACTTTTAAAAACCCATGAAACAAAGACAGGGAAAGAGAGAGAAATTCTTACACAATTCGTTCAGGGGCTGTGATGCAACCTGGATTGACCATATCTAGACCCACAGCTGGATGAGACATAAGGGTGGACACTCTTGGGGCTGAGAGGTTTGGTGAGGTTGGGTGAGCAAACGCAGACCCTTTAAAGTAATACTGCGTGCGACCCATCGCATGGGTCCCAAATCTCCAGGTTCAAGGGCATCTTCCTACATCGAAAACATGCATGAGAAACCCAGAAGATGGTACACCGTGTGATGGGGAAAGGTTTCTAAAACGCACCTCATTTCTCATCTCCTTGTGCTCGGGTTCGCCATTCCAGCCACTTTACTAGCAATCTCCCTACTTGGAGCATCAGCACCTTTAACCTCCTGTTCCGTACAGGTTGCAATTTGTCCTGAGGATGAACGGGAAGACGGGGAACCAATGAGAGACTAGCTCTTGGTGTTGGGACAGGCACAGGTCACTCTATTTTCCCATCAGGAAGAAGAATTAACCACAGGCTCAGCCTGCCCCCCGGAACCAGAACAGGGCCTGAAGCCATCCTGCGCTTTTGCGGCCGGCTCCCAAAAAAGCGACTTGTAAAATGGAGCTTCAGGGCACTGCAATTCACAAACCTGCAGAGTTATAAATGATAACTCTCGTCCACAAATATATTGAGGGAAGGCAAAGAAGAGGATTTGAAATCAAGGCAGAATTGCAGGAAACAGATTTCAGGAGGTAGATTCGAATCGCCTTTAAAGCACATGAAAAGCGGCAAAACGTTGACAATGATGCCCTTGGCCAAAAAGGGCGTATGCGTTTTTTCCTGAATATATTCAGGAAAAAACGCATACGCCCTTTTTGGCCAACCAAGCAACCTGGAAAGGCAAATCAGCGCGACAAAGAAGTCTCGCTTCCCATCGGTCAAAAGGGCCATGCTGAAAAAAGTGTCAAAACCAGAAATGCAGGACAGGCCATGGAGAAATGGGAGCCTTGCTACACTGATGGGCGGGATGTAAATTGCCAACAGCCACTCTGGAGAAGTGTACGGTGTGTCCTGAAACATCTAAAAAACACAGCTTAGAGAGCATAGGGCACTTCCACGCATGGGGGGATAAAGCGGGAAAATTGAAAATCAGCAAGACACAAGCACCCCAAAGTTTAGGGCTGCTCTGTTGACAAGGACCTCCACTTCCTTCCACCTTAAATATCCCAGGAAAGCGAAAAATGGATAAAAAAGTTGTGGTCCTTATGTACAATGGAATATCACTCAGCCATGAAATCAATGTCATAAGGCTAGTAGCAGCATGATGAGTGGATTTAGGTAAGACGATTCTAAGTGAAATAAGTCACACAGAAAAGGACACTTCTCATAAGGTGTCACTTATAGAGGGAATGTAAAAACCGTTACACTTGAACTGAATTACAAAACAGAACAGAGTCACACATGCAGAAAACACACTATGGCTGCTTAACGGGAAAGGTGAGGTGGGGTGATACATAAAACAAGAGTTTCAAATTAGCTCAGATACTGTTCCATAAACCCAATATGGAATAGACAAGACCTACTCCTTGCTCAGAGAACTGGACTCAACACGCCCGATTCACCGCCCAAGAATATATCTGACCAGTAATAATCTTAAAACCTATGTATTGATATCTCTCTGTTAGTGTGTCAAGTGGGTGTAAAGCGGCCTAAACACAGCCGTGAAAAGCAGCTAAACCCCATTATAAAAAGAAATTACTTTTAAAAACCCATGAAACAAAGACAGGGAAAGAGAGAGAAATTCTTACACAATTCGTTCAGGGGCTGTGATGCAACCTGGATTGACCATATCTAGACCCACAGCTGGATGAGACATAAGGGTGGACACTCTTGGGGCTGAGAGGTTTGGTGAGGTTGGGTGAGCAAACGCAGACCCTTTAAAGTAATACTGCGTGCGACCCATCGCATGGGTCCCAAATCTCCAGGTTCAAGGGCATCTTCCTACATCGAAAACATGCATGAGAAACCCAGAAGATGGTACACCGTGTGATGGGGAAAGGTTTCTAAAACGCACCTCATTTCTCATCTCCTTGTGCTCGGGTTCGCCATTCCAGCCACTTTACTAGCAATCTCCCTACTTGGAGCATCAGCACCTTTAACCTCCTGTTCCGTACAGGTTGCAATTTGTCCTGAGGATGAACGGGAAGACGGGGAACCAATGAGAGACTAGCTCTTGGTGTTGGGACAGGCACAGGTCACTCTATTTTCCCATCAGGAAGAAGAATTAACCACAGGCTCAGCCTGCCCCCCGGAACCAGAACAGGGCCTGAAGCCATCCTGCGCTTTTGCGGCCGGCTCCCAAAAAAGCGACTTGTAAAATGGAGCTTCAGGGCACTGCAATTCACAAACCTGCAGAGTTATAAATGATAACTCTCGTCCACAAATATATTGAGGGAAGGCAAAGAAGAGGATTTGAAATCAAGGCAGAATTGCAGGAAACAGATTTCAGGAGGTAGATTCGAATCGCCTTTAAAGCACATGAAAAGCGGCAAAACGTTGACAATGATGCCCTTGGCCAAAAAGGGCGTATGCGTTTTTTCCTGAATATATTCAGGAAAAAACGCATACGCCCTTTTTGGCCAACCAAGCAACCTGGAAAGGCAAATCAGCGCGACAAAGAAGTCTCGCTTCCCATCGGTCAAAAGGGCCATGCTGAAAAAAGTGTCAAAACCAGAAATGCAGGACAGGCCATGGAGAAATGGGAGCCTTGCTACACTGATGGGCGGGATGTAAATTGCCAACAGCCACTCTGGAGAAGTGTACGGTGTGTCCTGAAACATCTAAAAAACACAGCTTAGAGAGCATAGGGCACTTCCACGCATGGGGGGATAAAGCGGGAAAATTGAAAATCAGCAAGACACAAGCACCCCAAAGTTTAGGGCTGCTCTGTTGACAAGGACCTCCACTTCCTTCCACCTTAAATATCCCAGGAAAGCGAAAAATGGATAAAAAAGTTGTGGTCCTTATGTACAATGGAATATCACTCAGCCATGAAATCAATGTCATAAGGCTAGTAGCAGCATGATGAGTGGATTTAGGTAAGACGATTCTAAGTGAAATAAGTCACACAGAAAAGGACACTTCTCATAAGGTGTCACTTATAGAGGGAATGTAAAAACCGTTACACTTGAACTGAATTACAAAACAGAACAGAGTCACACATGCAGAAAACACACTATGGCTGCTTAACGGGAAAGGTGAGGTGGGGTGATACATAAAACAAGAGTTTCAAATTAGCTCAGATACCGTTCCATAAACCCAATATGGAATAGACAAGACCTACTCCTTGCTCAGAGAACTGGACTCAACACGCCCGATTCACCGCCCAAGAATATATCTGACCAGTAATAATCTTAAAACCTATGTATTGATATCTCTCTGTTAGTGTGTCAAGTGGGTGTAAAGCGGCCTAAACACAGCCGTGAAAAGCAGCTAAACCCCATTATAAAAAGAAATTACTTTTAAAAACCCATGAAACAAAGACAGGGAAAGAGAGAGAAATTCTTACACAATTCGTTCAGGGGCTGTGATGCAACCTGGATTGACCATATCTAGACCCACAGCTGGATGAGACATAAGGGTGGACACTCTTGGGGCTGAGAGGTTTGGTGAGGTTGGGTGAGCAAACGCAGACCCTTTAAAGTAATACTGCGTGCGACCCATCGCATGGGTCCCAAATCTCCAGGTTCAAGGGCATCTTCCTACATCGAAAACATGCATGAGAAACCCAGAAGATGGTACACCGTGTGATGGGGAAAGGTTTCTAAAACGCACCTCATTTCTCATCTCCTTGTGCTCGGGTTCGCCATTCCAGCCACTTTACTAGCAATCTCCCTACTTGGAGCATCAGCACCTTTAACCTCCTGTTCCGTACAGGTTGCAATTTGTCCTGAGGATGAACGGGAAGACGGGGAACCAATGAGAGACTAGCTCTTGGTGTTGGGACAGGCACAGGTCACTCTATTTTCCCATCAGGAAGAAGAATTAACCACAGGCTCAGCCTGCCCCCCGGAACCAGAACAGGGCCTGAAGCCATCCTGCGCTTTTGCGGCCGGCTCCCAAAAAAGCGACTTGTAAAATGGAGCTTCAGGGCACTGCAATTCACAAACCTGCAGAGTTATAAATGATAACTCTCGTCCACAAATATATTGAGGGAAGGCAAAGAAGAGGATTTGAAATCAAGGCAGAATTGCAGGAAACAGATTTCAGGAGGTAGATTCGAATCGCCTTTAAAGCACATGAAAAGCGGCAAAACGTTGACAATGATGCCCTTGGCCAAAAAGGGCGTATGCGTTTTTTCCTGAATATATTCAGGAAAAAACGCATACGCCCTTTTTGGCCAACCAAGCAACCTGGAAAGGCAAATCAGCGCGACAAAGAAGTCTCGCTTCCCATCGGTCAAAAGGGCCATGCTGAAAAAAGTGTCAAAACCAGAAATGCAGGACAGGCCATGGAGAAATGGGAGCCTTGCTACACTGATGGGCGGGATGTAAATTGCCAACAGCCACTCTGGAGAAGTGTACGGTGTGTCCTGAAACATCTAAAAAACACAGCTTAGAGAGCATAGGGCACTTCCACGCATGGGGGGATAAAGCGGGAAAATTGAAAATCAGCAAGACACAAGCACCCCAAAGTTTAGGGCTGCTCTGTTGACAAGGACCTCCACTTCCTTCCACCTTAAATATCCCAGGAAAGCGAAAAATGGATAAAAAAGTTGTGGTCCTTATGTACAATGGAATATCACTCAGCCATGAAATCAATGTCATAAGGCTAGTAGCAGCATGATGAGTGGATTTAGGTAAGACGATTCTAAGTGAAATAAGTCACACAGAAAAGGACACTTCTCATAAGGTGTCACTTATAGAGGGAATGTAAAAACCGTTACACTTGAACTGAATTACAAAACAGAACAGAGTCACACATGCAGAAAACACACTATGGCTGCTTAACGGGAAAGGTGAGGTGGGGTGATACATAAAACAAGAGTTTCAAATTAGCTCAGATACCGTTCCATAAACCCAATATGGAATAGACAAGACCTACTCCTTGCTCAGAGAACTGGACTCAACACGCCCGATTCACCGCCCAAGAATATATCTGACCAGTAATAATCTTAAAACCTATGTATTGATATCTCTCTGTTAGTGTGTCAAGTGGGTGTAAAGCGGCCTAAACACAGCCGTGAAAAGCAGCTAAACCCCATTATAAAAAGAAATTACTTTTAAAAACCCATGAAACAAAGACAGGGAAAGAGAGAGAAATTCTTACACAATTCGTTCAGGGGCTGTGATGCAACCTGGATTGACCATATCTAGACCCACAGCTGGATGAGACATAAGGGTGGACACTCTTGGGGCTGAGAGGTTTGGTGAGGTTGGGTGAGCAAACGCAGACCCTTTAAAGTAATACTGCGTGCGACCCATCGCATGGGTCCCAAATCTCCAGGTTCAAGGGCATCTTCCTACATCGAAAACATGCATGAGAAACCCAGAAGATGGTACACCGTGTGATGGGGAAAGGTTTCTAAAACGCACCTCATTTCTCATCTCCTTGTGCTCGGGTTCGCCATTCCAGCCACTTTACTAGCAATCTCCCTACTTGGAGCATCAGCACCTTTAACCTCCTGTTCCGTACAGGTTGCAATTTGTCCTGAGGATGAACGGGAAGACGGGGAACCAATGAGAGACTAGCTCTTGGTGTTGGGACAGGCACAGGTCACTCTATTTTCCCATCAGGAAGAAGAATTAACCACAGGCTCAGCCTGCCCCCCGGAACCAGAACAGGGCCTGAAGCCATCCTGCGCTTTTGCGGCCGGCTCCCAAAAAAGCGACTTGTAAAATGGAGCTTCAGGGCACTGCAATTCACAAACCTGCAGAGTTATAAATGATAACTCTCGTCCACAAATATATTGAGGGAAGGCAAAGAAGAGGATTTGAAATCAAGGCAGAATTGCAGGAAACAGATTTCAGGAGG
Organism: Balaenoptera physalus; assembly: GCF_965194825.1. Taxonomy (NCBI): domain Eukaryota; kingdom Metazoa; phylum Chordata; class Mammalia; order Artiodactyla; family Balaenopteridae; genus Balaenoptera; species Balaenoptera physalus. The sequence goes on along the minus strand of NW_028126264.1, from coordinate 686,850 downwards.
TAGATTCGAATCGCCTTTAAAGCACATGAAAAGCGGCAAAACGTTGACAATGATGCCCTTGGCCAAAAAGGGCGTATGCGTTTTTTCCTGAATATATTCAGGAAAAAACGCATACGCCCTTTTTGGCCAACCAAGCAACCTGGAAAGGCAAATCAGCGCGACAAAGAAGTCTCGCTTCCCATCGGTCAAAAGGGCCATGCTGAAAAAAGTGTCAAAACCAGAAATGCAGGACAGGCCATGGAGAAATGGGAGCCTTGCTACACTGATGGGCGGGATGTAAATTGCCAACAGCCACTCTGGAGAAGTGTACGGTGTGTCCTGAAACATCTAAAAAACACAGCTTGGAGAGCATAGGGCACTTCCACGCATGGGGGGATAAAGCGGGAAAATTGAAAATCAGCAAGACACAAGCACCCCAAAATTTAGGGCTGCTCTGTTGACAAGGACCTCCACTTCCTTCCACCTTAAATATCCCAGGAAAGCGAAAAATGGATAAAAAAGTTGTGGTCCTTATGTACAATGGAATATCACTCAGCCATGAAATCAATGTCATAAGGCTAGTAGCAGCATGATGAGTGGATTTAGGTAAGACGATTCTAAGTGAAATAAGTCACACAGAAAAGGACACTTCTCATAAGGTGTCACTTATAGAGGGAATGTAAAAACCGTTACACTTGAACTGAATTACAAAACAGAACAGAGTCACACATGCAGAAAACACACTATGGCTGCTTAACGGGAAAGGTGAGGTGGGGTGATACATAAAACAAGAGTTTCAAATTAGCTCAGATACCGTTCCATAAACCCAATATGGAATAGACAAGACCTACTCCTTGCTCAGAGAACTGGACTCAACACGCCCGATTCACCGCCCAAGAATATATCTGACCAGTAATAATCTTAAAACCTATGTATTGATATCTCTCTGTTAGTGTGTCAAGTGGGTGTAAAGCGGCCTAAACACAGCCGTGAAAAGCAGCTAAACCCCATTATAAAAAGAAATTACTTTTAAAAACCCATGAAACAAAGACAGGGAAAGAGAGAGAAATTCTTACACAATTCGTTCAGGGGCTGTGATGCAACCTGGATTGACCATATCTAGACCCACAGCTGGATGAGACATAAGGGTGGACACTCTTGGGGCTGAGAGGTTTGGTGAGGTTGGGTGAGCAAACGCAGACCCTTTAAAGTAATACTGCGTGCGACCCATCGCATGGGTCCCAAATCTCCAGGTTCAAGGGCATCTTCCTACATCGAAAACATGCATGAGAAACCCAGAAGATGGTACACCGTGTGATGGGGAAAGGTTTCTAAAACGCACCTCATTTCTCATCTCCTTGTGCTCGGGTTCGCCATTCCAGCCACTTTACTAGCAATCTCCCTACTTGGAGCATCAGCACCTTTAACCTCCTGTTCCGTACAGGTTGCAATTTGTCCTGAGGATGAACGGGAAGACGGGGAACCAATGAGAGACTAGCTCTTGGTGTTGGGACAGGCACAGGTCACTCTATTTTCCCATCAGGAAGAAGAATTAACCACAGGCTCAGCCTGCCCCCCGGAACCAGAACAGGGCCTGAAGCCATCCTGCGCTTTTGCGGCCGGCTCCCAAAAAAGCGACTTGTAAAATGGAGCTTCAGGGCACTGCAATTCACAAACCTGCAGAGTTATAAATGATAACTCTCGTCCACAAATATATTGAGGGAAGGCAAAGAAGAGGATTTGAAATCAAGGCAGAATTGCAGGAAACAGATTTCAGGAGGTAGATTCGAATCGCCTTTAAAGCACATGAAAAGCGGCAAAACGTTGACAATGATGCCCTTGGCCAAAAAGGGCGTATGCGTTTTTTCCTGAATATATTCAGGAAAAAACGCATACGCCCTTTTTGGCCAACCAAGCAACCTGGAAAGGCAAATCAGCGCGACAAAGAAGTCTCGCTTCCCATCGGTCAAAAGGGCCATGCTGAAAAAAGTGTCAAAACCAGAAATGCAGGACAGGCCATGGAGAAATGGGAGCCTTGCTACACTGATGGGCGGGATGTAAATTGCCAACAGCCACTCTGGAGAAGTGTACGGTGTGTCCTGAAACATCTAAAAAACACAGCTTAGAGAGCATAGGGCACTTCCACGCATGGGGGGATAAAGCGGGAAAATTGAAAATCAGCAAGACACAAGCACCCCAAAGTTTAGGGCTGCTCTGTTGACAAGGACCTCCACTTCCTTCCACCTTAAATATCCCAGGAAAGCGAAAAATGGATAAAAAAGTTGTGGTCCTTATGTACAATGGAATATCACTCAGCCATGAAATCAATGTCATAAGGCTAGTAGCAGCATGATGAGTGGATTTAGGTAAGACGATTCTAAGTGAAATAAGTCACACAGAAAAGGACACTTCTCATAAGGTGTCACTTATAGAGGGAATGTAAAAACCGTTACACTTGAACTGAATTACAAAACAGAACAGAGTCACACATGCAGAAAACACACTATGGCTGCTTAACGGGAAAGGTGAGGTGGGGTGATACATAAAACAAGAGTTTCAAATTAGCTCAGATACCGTTCCATAAACCCAATATGGAATAGACAAGACCTACTCCTTGCTCAGAGAACTGGACTCAACACGCCCGATTCACCGCCCAAGAATATATCTGACCAGTAATAATCTTAAAACCTATGTATTGATATCTCTCTGTTAGTGTGTCAAGTGGGTGTAAAGCGGCCTAAACACAGCCGTGAAAAGCAGCTAAACCCCATTATAAAAAGAAATTACTTTTAAAAACCCATGAAACAAAGACAGGGAAAGAGAGAGAAATTCTTACACAATTCGTTCAGGGGCTGTGATGCAACCTGGATTGACCATATCTAGACCCACAGCTGGATGAGACATAAGGGTGGACACTCTTGGGGCTGAGAGGTTTGGTGAGGTTGGGTGAGCAAACGCAGACCCTTTAAAGTAATACTGCGTGCGACCCATCGCATGGGTCCCAAATCTCCAGGTTCAAGGGCATCTTCCTACATCGAAAACATGCATGAGAAACCCAGAAGATGGTACACCGTGTGATGGGGAAAGGTTTCTAAAACGCACCTCATTTCTCATCTCCTTGTGCTCGGGTTCGCCATTCCAGCCACTTTACTAGCAATCTCCCTACTTGGAGCATCAGCACCTTTAACCTCCTGTTCCGTACAGGTTGCAATTTGTCCTGAGGATGAACGGGAAGACGGGGAACCAATGAGAGACTAGCTCTTGGTGTTGGGACAGGCACAGGTCACTCTATTTTCCCATCAGGAAGAAGAATTAACCACAGGCTCAGCCTGCCCCCCGGAACCAGAACAGGGCCTGAAGCCATCCTGCGCTTTTGCGGCCGGCTCCCAAAAAAGCGACTTGTAAAATGGAGCTTCAGGGCACTGCAATTCACAAACCTGCAGAGTTATAAATGATAACTCTCGTCCACAAATATATTGAGGGAAGGCAAAGAAGAGGATTTGAAATCAAGGCAGAATTGCAGGAAACAGATTTCAGGAGGTAGATTCGAATCGCCTTTAAAGCACATGAAAAGCGGCAAAACGTTGACAATGATGCCCTTGGCCAAAAAGGGCGTATGCGTTTTTTCCTGAATATATTCAGGAAAAAACGCATACGCCCTTTTTGGCCAACCAAGCAACCTGGAAAGGCAAATCAGCGCGACAAAGAAGTCTCGCTTCCCATCGGTCAAAAGGGCCATGCTGAAAAAAGTGTCAAAACCAGAAATGCAGGACAGGCCATGGAGAAATGGGAGCCTTGCTACACTGATGGGCGGGATGTAAATTGCCAACAGCCACTCTGGAGAAGTGTACGGTGTGTCCTGAAACATCTAAAAAACACAGCTTAGAGAGCATAGGGCACTTCCACGCATGGGGGGATAAAGCGGGAAAATTGAAAATCAGCAAGACACAAGCACCCCAAAGTTTAGGGCTGCTCTGTTGACAAGGACCTCCACTTCCTTCCACCTTAAATATCCCAGGAAAGCGAAAAATGGATAAAAAAGTTGTGGTCCTTATGTACAATGGAATATCACTCAGCCATGAAATCAATGTCATAAGGCTAGTAGCAGCATGATGAGTGGATTTAGGTAAGACGATTCTAAGTGAAATAAGTCACACAGAAAAGGACACTTCTCATAAGGTGTCACTTATAGAGGGAATGTAAAAACCGTTACACTTGAACTGAATTACAAAACAGAACAGAGTCACACATGCAGAAAACACACTATGGCTGCTTAACGGGAAAGGTGAGGTGGGGTGATACATAAAACAAGAGTTTCAAATTAGCTCAGATACCGTTCCATAAACCCAATATGGAATAGACAAGACCTACTCCTTGCTCAGAGAACTGGACTCAACACGCCCGATTCACCGCCCAAGAATATATCTGACCAGTAATAATCTTAAAACCTATGTATTGATATCTCTCTGTTAGTGTGTCAAGTGGGTGTAAAGCGGCCTAAACACAGCCGTGAAAAGCAGCTAAACCCCATTATAAAAAGAAATTACTTTTAAAAACCCATGAAACAAAGACAGGGAAAGAGAGAGAAATTCTTACACAATTCGTTCAGGGGCTGTGATGCAACCTGGATTGACCATATCTAGACCCACAGCTGGATGAGACATAAGGGTGGACACTCTTGGGGCTGAGAGGTTTGGTGAGGTTGGGTGAGCAAACGCAGACCCTTTAAAGTAATACTGCGTGCGACCCATCGCATGGGTCCCAAATCTCCAGGTTCAAGGGCATCTTCCTACATCGAAAACATGCATGAGAAACCCAGAAGATGGTACACCGTGTGATGGGGAAAGGTTTCTAAAACGCACCTCATTTCTCATCTCCTTGTGCTCGGGTTCGCCATTCCAGCCACTTTACTAGCAATCTCCCTACTTGGAGCATCAGCACCTTTAACCTCCTGTTCCGTACAGGTTGCAATTTGTCCTGAGGATGAACGGGAAGACGGGGAACCAATGAGAGACTAGCTCTTGGTGTTGGGACAGGCACAGGTCACTCTATTTTCCCATCAGGAAGAAGAATTAACCACAGGCTCAGCCTGCCCCCCGGAACCAGAACAGGGCCTGAAGCCATCCTGCGCTTTTGCGGCCGGCTCCCAAAAAAGCGACTTGTAAAATGGAGCTTCAGGGCACTGCAATTCACAAACCTGCAGAGTTATAAATGATAACTCTCGTCCACAAATATATTGAGGGAAGGCAAAGAAGAGGATTTGAAATCAAGGCAGAATTGCAGGAAACAGATTTCAGGAGGTAGATTCGAATCGCCTTTAAAGCACATGAAAAGCGGCAAAACGTTGACAATGATGCCCTTGGCCAAAAAGGGCGTATGCGTTTTTTCCTGAATATATTCAGGAAAAAACGCATACGCCCTTTTTGGCCAACCAAGCAACCTGGAAAGGCAAATCAGCGCGACAAAGAAGTCTCGCTTCCCATCGGTCAAAAGGGCCATGCTGAAAAAAGTGTCAAAACCAGAAATGCAGGACAGGCCATGGAGAAATGGGAGCCTTGCTACACTGATGGGCGGGATGTAAATTGCCAACAGCCACTCTGGAGAAGTGTACGGTGTGTCCTGAAACATCTAAAAAACACAGCTTAGAGAGCATAGGGCACTTCCACGCATGGGGGGATAAAGCGGGAAAATTGAAAATCAGCAAGACACAAGCACCCCAAAGTTTAGGGCTGCTCTGTTGACAAGGACCTCCACTTCCTTCCACCTTAAATATCCCAGGAAAGCGAAAAATGGATAAAAAAGTTGTGGTCCTTATGTACAATGGAATATCACTCAGCCATGAAATCAATGTCATAAGGCTAGTAGCAGCATGATGAGTGGATTTAGGTAAGACGATTCTAAGTGAAATAAGTCACACAGAAAAGGACACTTCTCATAAGGTGTCACTTATAGAGGGAATGTAAAAACCGTTACACTTGAACTGAATTACAAAACAGAACAGAGTCACACATGCAGAAAACACACTATGGCTGCTTAACGGGAAAGGTGAGGTGGGGTGATACATAAAACAAGAGTTTCAAATTAGCTCAGATACCGTTCCATAAACCCAATATGGAATAGACAAGACCTACTCCTTGCTCAGAGAACTGGACTCAACACGCCCGATTCACCGCCCAAGAATATATCTGACCAGTAATAATCTTAAAACCTATGTATTGATATCTCTCTGTTAGTGTGTCAAGTGGGTGTAAAGCGGCCTAAACACAGCCGTGAAAAGCAGCTAAACCCCATTATAAAAAGAAATTACTTTTAAAAACCCATGAAACAAAGACAGGGAAAGAGAGAGAAATTCTTACACAATTCGTTCAGGGGCTGTGATGCAACCTGGATTGACCATATCTAGACCCACAGCTGGATGAGACATAAGGGTGGACACTCTTGGGGCTGAGAGGTTTGGTGAGGTTGGGTGAGCAAACGCAGACCCTTTAAAGTAATACTGCGTGCGACCCATCGCATGGGTCCCAAATCTCCAGGTTCAAGGGCATCTTCCTACATCGAAAACATGCATGAGAAACCCAGAAGATGGTACACCGTGTGATGGGGAAAGGTTTCTAAAACGCACCTCATTTCTCATCTCCTTGTGCTCGGGTTCGCCATTCCAGCCACTTTACTAGCAATCTCCCTACTTGGAGCATCAGCACCTTTAACCTCCTGTTCCGTACAGGTTGCAATTTGTCCTGAGGATGAACGGGAAGACGGGGAACCAATGAGAGACTAGCTCTTGGTGTTGGGACAGGCACAGGTCACTCTATTTTCCCATCAGGAAGAAGAATTAACCACAGGCTCAGCCTGCCCCCCGGAACCAGAACAGGGCCTGAAGCCATCCTGCGCTTTTGCGGCCGGCTCCCAAAAAAGCGACTTGTAAAATGGAGCTTCAGGGCACTGCAATTCACAAACCTGCAGAGTTATAAATGATAACTCTCGTCCACAAATATATTGAGGGAAGGCAAAGAAGAGGATTTGAAATCAAGGCAGAATTGCAGGAAACAGATTTCAGGAGGTAGATTCGAATCGCCTTTAAAGCACATGAAAAGCGGCAAAACGTTGACAATGATGCCCTTGGCCAAAAAGGGCGTATGCGTTTTTTCCTGAATATATTCAGGAAAAAACGCATACGCCCTTTTTGGCCAACCAAGCAACCTGGAAAGGCAAATCAGCGCGACAAAGAAGTCTCGCTTCCCATCGGTCAAAAGGGCCATGCTGAAAAAAGTGTCAAAACCAGAAATGCAGGACAGGCCATGGAGAAATGGGAGCCTTGCTACACTGATGGGCGGGATGTAAATTGCCAACAGCCACTCTGGAGAAGTGTACGGTGTGTCCTGAAACATCTAAAAAACACAGCTTAGAGAGCATAGGGCACTTCCACGCATGGGGGGATAAAGCGGGAAAATTGAAAATCAGCAAGACACAAGCACCCCAAAGTTTAGGGCTGCTCTGTTGACAAGGACCTCCACTTCCTTCCACCTTAAATATCCCAGGAAAGCGAAAAATGGATAAAAAAGTTGTGGTCCTTATGTACAATGGAATATCACTCAGCCATGAAATCAATGTCATAAGGCTAGTAGCAGCATGATGAGTGGATTTAGGTAAGACGATTCTAAGTGAAATAAGTCACACAGAAAAGGACACTTCTCATAAGGTGTCACTTATAGAGGGAATGTAAAAACCGTTACACTTGAACTGAATTACAAAACAGAACAGAGTCACACATGCAGAAAACACACTATGGCTGCTTAACGGGAAAGGTGAGGTGGGGTGATACATAAAACAAGAGTTTCAAATTAGCTCAGATACCGTTCCATAAACCCAATATGGAATAGACAAGACCTACTCCTTGCTCAGAGAACTGGACTCAACACGCCCGATTCACCGCCCAAGAATATATCTGACCAGTAATAATCTTAAAACCTATGTATTGATATCTCTCTGTTAGTGTGTCAAGTGGGTGTAAAGCGGCCTAAACACAGCCGTGAAAAGCAGCTAAACCCCATTATAAAAAGAAATTACTTTTAAAAACCCATGAAACAAAGACAGGGAAAGAGAGAGAAATTCTTACACAATTCGTTCAGGGGCTGTGATGCAACCTGGATTGACCATATCTAGACCCACAGCTGGATGAGACATAAGGGTGGACACTCTTGGGGCTGAGAGGTTTGGTGAGGTTGGGTGAGCAAACGCAGACCCTTTAAAGTAATACTGCGTGCGACCCATCGCATGGGTCCCAAATCTCCAGGTTCAAGGGCATCTTCCTACATCGAAAACATGCATGAGAAACCCAGAAGATGGTACACCGTGTGATGGGGAAAGGTTTCTAAAACGCACCTCATTTCTCATCTCCTTGTGCTCGGGTTCGCCATTCCAGCCACTTTACTAGCAATCTCCCTACTTGGAGCATCAGCACCTTTAACCTCCTGTTCCGTACAGGTTGCAATTTGTCCTGAGGATGAACGGGAAGACGGGGAACCAATGAGAGACTAGCTCTTGGTGTTGGGACAGGCACAGGTCACTCTATTTTCCCATCAGGAAGAAGAATTAACCACAGGCTCAGCCTGCCCCCCGGAACCAGAACAGGGCCTGAAGCCATCCTGCGCTTTTGCGGCCGGCTCCCAAAAAAGCGACTTGTAAAATGGAGCTTCAGGGCACTGCAATTCACAAACCTGCAGAGTTATAAATGATAACTCTCGTCCACAAATATATTGAGGGAAGGAAAAGAAGAGGATTTGAAATCAAGGCAGAATTGCAGGAAACAGATTTCAGGAGGTAGATTCGAATCGCCTTTAAAGCACATGAAAAGCGGCAAAACGTTGACAATGATGCCCTTGGCCAAAAAGGGCGTATGCGTTTTTTCCTGAATATATTCAGGAAAAAACGCATACGCCCTTTTTGGCCAACCAAGCAACCTGGAAAGGCAAATCAGCGCGACAAAGAAGTCTCGCTTCCCATCGGTCAAAAGGGCCATGCTGAAAAAAGTGTCAAAACCAGAAATGCAGGACAGGCCATGGAGAAATGGGAGCCTTGCTACACTGACGGGCGGGATGTAAATTGCCAACAGCCACTCTGGAGAAGTGTACGGTGTGTCCTGAAACATCTAAAAAACACAGCTTAGAGAGCATAGGGCACTTCCACGCATGGGGGGATAAAGCGGGAAAATTGAAAATCAGCAAGACACAAGCACCCCAAAGTTTAGGGCTGCTCTGTTGACAAGGACCTCCACTTCCTTCCACCTTAAATATCCCAGGAAAGCGAAAAATGGATAAAAAAGTTGTGGTCCTTATGTACAATGGAATATCACTCAGCCATGAAATCAATGTCATAAGGCTAGTAGCAGCATGATGAGTGGATTTAGGTAAGACGATTCTAAGTGAAATAAGTCACACAGAAAAGGACACTTCTCATAAGGTGTCACTTATAGAGGGAATGTAAAATCCGTTACACTTGAACTGAATTACAAAACAGAACAGAGTCACACATGCAGAAAACACACTATGGCTGCTTAACGGGAAAGGTGAGGTGGGGTGATACATAAAACAAGAGTTTCAAATTAGCTCAGATACCGTTCCATAAACCCAATATGGAATAGACAAGACCTACTCCTTGCTCAGAGAACTGGACTCAACACGCCCGATTCACCGCCCAAGAATATATCTGACCAGTAATAATCTTAAAACCTATGTATTGATATCTCTCTGTTAGTGTGTCAAGTGGGTGTAAAGCGGCCTAAACACAGCCGTGAAAAGCAGCTAAACCCCATTATAAAAAGAAATTACTTTTAAAAACCCATGAAACAAAGACAGGGAAAGAGAGAGAAATTCTTACACAATTCGTTCAGGGGCTGTGATGCAACCTGGATTGACCATATCTAGACCCACAGCTGGATGAGACATAAGGGTGGACACTCTTGGGGCTGAGAGGTTTGGTGAGGTTGGGTGAGCAAACGCAGACCCTTTAAAGTAATACTGCGTGCGACCCATCGCATGGGTCCCAAATCTCCAGGTTCAAGGGCATCTTCCTACATCGAAAACATGCATGAGAAACCCAGAAGATGGTACACCGTGTGATGGGGAAAGGTTTCTAAAACGCACCTCATTTCTCATCTCCTTGTGCTCGGGTTCGCCATTCCAGCCACTTTACTAGCAATCTCCCTACTTGGAGCATCAGCACCTTTAACCTCCTGTTCCGTACAGGTTGCAATTTGTCCTGAGGATGAACGGGAAGACGGGGAACCAATGAGAGACTAGCTCTTGGTGTTGGGACAGGCACAGGTCACTCTATTTTCCCATCAGGAAGAAGAATTAACCACAGGCTCAGCCTGCCCCCCGGAACCAGAACAGGGCCTGAAGCCATCCTGCGCTTTTGCGGCCGGCTCCCAAAAAAGCGACTTGTAAAATGGAGCTTCAGGGCACTGCAATTCACAAACCTGCAGAGTTATAAATGATAACTCTCGTCCACAAATATATTGAGGGAAGGCAAAGAAGAGGATTTGAAATCAAGGCAGAATTGCAGGAAACAGATTTCAGGAGGTAGATTCGAATCGCCTTTAAAGCACATGAAAAGCGGCAAAACGTTGACAATGATGCCCTTGGCCAAAAAGGGCGTATGCGTTTTTTCCTGAATATATTCAGGAAAAAACGCATACGCCCTTTTTGGCCAACCAAGCAACCTGGAAAGGCAAATCAGCGCGACAAAGAAGTCTCGCTTCCCATCGGTCAAAAGGGCCATGCTGAAAAAAGTGTCAAAACCAGAAATGCAGGACAGGCCATGGAGAAATGGGAGCCTTGCTACACTGACGGGCGGGATGTAAATTGCCAACAGCCACTCTGGAGAAGTGTACGGTGTGTCCTGAAACATCTAAAAAACACAGCTTAGAGAGCATAGGGCACTTCCACGCATGGGGGGATAAAGCAGGAAAATTGAAAATCAGCAAGACACAAGCACCCCAAAGTTTAGGGCTGCTCTGTTGACAAGGACCTCCACTTCCTTCCACCTTAAATATCCCAGGAAAGCGAAAAATGGATAAAAAAGTTGTGGTCCTTATGTACAATGGAATATCACTCAGCCATGAAATCAATGTCATAAGGCTAGTAGCAGCATGATGAGTGGATTTAGGTAAGACGATTCTAAGTGAAATAAGTCACACAGAAAAGGACACTTCTCATAAGGTGTCACTTATAGAGGGAATGTAAAATCCGTTACACTTGAACTGAATTACAAAACAGAACAGAGTCACACATGCAGAAAACACACTATGGCTGCTTAACGGGAAAGGTGAGGTGGGGTGATACATAAAACAAGAGTTTCAAATTAGCTCAGATACCGTTCCATAAACCCAATATGGAATAGACAAGACCTACTCCTTGCTCAGAGAACTGGACTCAACACGCCCGATTCACCGCCCAAGAATATATCTGACCAGTAATAATCTTAAAACCTATGTATTGATATCTCTCTGTTAGTGTGTCAAGTGGGTGTAAAGCGGCCTAAACACAGCCGTGAAAAGCAGCTAAACCCCATTATAAAAAGAAATTACTTTTAAAAACCCATGAAACAAAGACAGGGAAAGAGAGAGAAATTCTTACACAATTCGTTCAGGGGCTGTGATGCAACCTGGATTGACCATATCTAGACCCACAGCTGGATGAGACATAAGGGTGGACACTCTTGGGGCTGAGAGGTTTGGTGAGGTTGGGTGAGCAAACGCAGACCCTTTAAAGTAATACTGCGTGCGACCCATCGCATGGGTCCCAAATCTCCAGGTTCAAGGGCATCTTCCTACATCGAAAACATGCATGAGAAACCCAGAAGATGGTACACCGTGTGATGGGGAAAGGTTTCTAAAACGCACCTCATTTCTCATCTCCTTGTGCTCGGGTTCGCCATTCCAGCCACTTTACTAGCAATCTCCCTACTTGGAGCATCAGCACCTTTAACCTCCTGTTCCGTACAGGTTGCAATTTGTCCTGAGGATGAACGGGAAGACGGGGAACCAATGAGAGACTAGCTCTTGGTGTTGGGACAGGCACAGGTCACACTCTATTTTCCCATCAGGAAGAAGAATTAACCACAGGCTCAGCCTGCCCCCCGGAACCAGAACAGGGCCTGAAGCCATCCTGCGCTTTTGCGGCCGGCTCCCAAAAAAGCGACTTGTAAAATGGAGCTTCAGGGCACTGCAATTCACAAACCTGCAGAGTTATAAATGATAACTCTCGTCCACAAATATATTGAGGGAAGGCAAAGAAGAGGATTTGAAATCAAGGCAGAATTGCAGGAAACAGATTTCAGGAGGTAGATTCGAATCGCCTTTAAAGCACATGAAAAGCGGCAAAACGTTGACAATGATGCCCTTGGCCAAAAAGGGCGTATGCGTTTTTTCCTGAATATATTCAGGAAAAAACGCATACGCCCTTTTTGGCCAACCAAGCAACCTGGAAAGGCAAATCAGCGCGACAAAGAAGTCTCGCTTCCCATCGGTCAAAAGGGCCATGCTGAAAAAAGTGTCAAAACCAGAAATGCAGGACAGGCCATGGAGAAATGGGAGCCTTGCTACACTGACGGGCGGGATGTAAATTGCCAACAGCCACTCTGGAGAAGTGTACGGTGTGTCCTGAAACATCTAAAAAACACAGCTTAGAGAGCATAGGGCACTTCCACGCATGGGGGGATAAAGCGGGAAAATTGAAAATCAGCAAGACACAAGCACCCCAAAGTTTAGGGCTGCTCTGTTGACAAGGACCTCCACTTCCTTCCACCTTAAATATCCCAGGAAAGCGAAAAATGGATAAAAAAGTTGTGGTCCTTATGTACAATGGAATATCACTCAGCCATGAAATCAATGTCATAAGGCTAGTAGCAGCATGATGAGTGGATTTAGGTAAGACGATTCTAAGTGAAATAAGTCACACAGAAAAGGACACTTCTCATAAGGTGTCACTTATAGAGGGAATGTAAAATCCGTTACACTTGAACTGAATTACAAAACAGAACAGAGTCACACATGCAGAAAACACACTATGGCTGCTTAACGGGAAAGGTGAGGTGGGGTGATACATAAAACAAGAGTTTCAAATTAGCTCAGATACCGTTCCATAAACCCAATATGGAATAGACAAGACCTACTCCTTGCTCAGAGAACTGGACTCAACACGCCCGATTCACCGCACAAGAATATATCTGACCAGTAATAATCTTAAAACCTATGTATTGATATCTCTCTGTTAGTGTGTCAAGTGGGTGTAAAGCGGCCTAAACACAGCCGTGAAAAGCAGCTAAACCCCATTATAAAAAGAAATTACTTTTAAAAACCCATGAAACAAAGACAGGGAAAGAGAGAGAAATTCTTACACAATTCGTTCAGGGGCTGTGATGCAACCTGGATTGACCATATCTAGACCCACAGCTGGATGAGACATAAGGGTGGACACTCTTGGGGCTGAGAGGTTTGGTGAGGTTGGGTGAGCAAACGCAGACCCTTTAAAGTAATACTGCGTGCGACCCATCGCATGGGTCCCAAATCTCCAGGTTCAAGGGCATCTTCCTACATCGAAAACATGCATGAGAAACCCAGAAGATGGTACACCGTGTGATGGGGAAAGGTTTCTAAAACGCACCTCATTTCTCATCTCCTTGTGCTCGGGTTCGCCATTCCAGCCACTTTACTAGCAATCTCCCTACTTGGAGCATCAGCACCTTTAACCTCCTGTTCCGTACAGGTTGCAATTTGTCCTGAGGATGAACGGGAAGACGGGGAACCAATGAGAGACTAGCTCTTGGTGTTGGGACAGGCACAGGTCACACTCTATTTTCCCATCAGGAAGAAGAATTAACCACAGGCTCAGCCTGCCCCCCGGAACCAGAACAGGGCCTGAAGCCATCCTGCGCTTTTGCGGCCGGCTCCCAAAAAAGCGACTTGTAAAATGGAGCTTCAGGGCACTGCAATTCACAAACCTGCAGAGTTATAAATGATAACTCTCGTCCACAAATATATTGAGGGAAGGCAAAGAAGAGGATTTGAAATCAAGGCAGAATTGCAGGAAACAGATTTCAGGAGGTAGATTCGAATCGCCTTTAAAGCACATGAAAAGCGGCAAAACGTTGACAATGATGCCCTTGGCCAAAAAGGGCGTATGCGTTTTTTCCTGAATATATTCAGGAAAAAACGCATACGCCCTTTTTGGCCAACCAAGCAACCTGGAAAGGCAAATCAGCGCGACAAAGAAGTCTCGCTTCCCATCGGTCAAAAGGGCCATGCTGAAAAAAGTGTCAAAACCAGAAATGCAGGACAGGCCATGGAGAAATGGGAGCCTTGCTACACTGACGGGCGGGATGTAAATTGCCAACAGCCACTCTGGAGAAGTGTACGGTGTGTCCTGAAACATCTAAAAAACACAGCTTAGAGAGCATAGGGCACTTCCACGCATGGGGGGATAAAGCGGGAAAATTGAAAATCAGCAAGACACAAGCACCCCAAAGTTTAGGGCTGCTCTGTTGACAAGGACCTCCACTTCCTTCCACCTTAAATATCCCAGGAAAGCGAAAAATGGATAAAAAAGTTGTGGTCCTTATGTACAATGGAATATCACTCAGCCATGAAATCAATGTCATAAGGCTAGTAGCAGCATGATGAGTGGATTTAGGTAAGACGATTCTAAGTGAAATAAGTCACACAGAAAAGGACACTTCTCATAAGGTGTCACTTATAGAGGGAATGTAAAAACCGTTACACTTGAACTGAATTACAAAACAGAACAGAGTCACACATGCAGAAAACACACTATGGCTGCTTAACGGGAAAGGTGAGGTGGGGTGATACATAAAACAAGAGTTTCAAATTAGCTCAGATACCGTTCCATAAACCCAATATGGAATAGACAAGACCTACTCCTTGCTCAGAGAACTGGACTCAACACGCCCGATTCACCGCACAAGAATATATCTGACCAGTAATAATCTTAAAACCTATGTATTGATATCTCTCTGTTAGTGTGTCAAGTGGGTGTAAAGCGGCCTAAACACAGCCGTGAAAAGCAGCTAAACCCCATTATAAAAAGAAATTACTTTTAAAAACCCATGAAACAAAGACAGGGAAAGAGAGAGAAATTCTTACACAATTCGTACAGGGGCTGTGATGCAACCTGGATTGACCATATCTAGACCCACAGCTGGATGAGACATAAGGGTGGACACTCTTGGGGCTGAGAGGTTTGGTGAGGTTGGGTGAGCAAACGCAGACCCTTTAAAGTAATACTGCGTGCGACCCATCGCATGGGTCCCAAATCTCCAGGTTCAAGGGCATCTTCCTACATCGAAAACATGCATGAGAAACCCAGAAGATGGTACACCGTGTGATGGGGAAAGGTTTCTAAAACGCACCTCATTTCTCATCTCCTTGTGCTCGGGTTCGCCATTCCAGCCACTTTACTAGCAATCTCCCTACTTGGAGCATCAGCACCTTTAACCTCCTGTTCCGTACAGGTTGCAATTTGTCCTGAGGATGAACGGGAAGACGGGGAACCAATGAGAGACTAGCTCTTGGTGTTGGGACAGGCACAGGTCACACTCTATTTTCCCATCAGGAAGAAGAATTAACCACAGGCTCAGCCTGCCCCCCGGAACCAGAACAGGGCCTGAAGCCATCCTGCGCTTTTGCGGCCGGCTCCCAAAAAAGCGACTTGTAAAATGGAGCTTCAGGGCACTGCAATTCACAAACCTGCAGAGTTATAAATGATAACTCTCGTCCACAAATATATTGAGGGAAGGCAAAGAAGAGGATTTGAAATCAAGGCAGAATTGCAGGAAACAGATTTCAGGAGGTAGATTCGAATCGCCTTTAAAGCACATGAAAAGCGGCAAAACGTTGACAATGATGCCCTTGGCCAAAAAGGGCGTATGCGTTTTTTCCTGAATATATTCAGGAAAAAACGCATACGCCCTTTTTGGCCAACCAAGCAACCTGGAAAGGCAAATCAGCGCGACAAAGAAGTCTCGCTTCCCATCGGTCAAAAGGGCCATGCTGAAAAAAGTGTCAAAACCAGAAATGCAGGACAGGCCATGGAGAAATGGGAGCCTTGCTACACTGATGGGCGGGATGTAAATTGCCAACAGCCACTCTGGAGAAGTGTACGGTGTGTCCTGAAACATCTAAAAAACACAGCTTAGAGAGCATAGGGCACTTCCACGCATGGGGGGATAAAGCGGGAAAATTGAAAATCAGCAAGACACAAGCACCCCAAAGTTTAGGGCTGCTCTGTTGACAAGGACCTCCACTTCCTTCCACCTTAAATATCCCAGGAAAGCGAAAAATGGATAAAAAAGTTGTGGTCCTTATGTACAATGGAATATCACTCAGCCATGAAATCAATGTCATAAGGCTAGTAGCAGCATGATGAGTGGATTTAGGTAAGACGATTCTAAGTGAAATAAGTCACACAGAAAAGGACACTTCTCATAAGGTGTCACTTATAGAGGGAATGTAAAAACCGTTACACTTGAACTGAATTACAAAACAGAACAGAGTCACACATGCAGAAAACACACTATGGCTGCTTAACGGGAAAGGTGAGGTGGGGTGATACATAAAACAAGAGTTTCAAATTAGCTCAGATACCGTTCCATAAACCCAATATGGAATAGACAAGACCTACTCCTTGCTCAGAGAACTGGACTCAACACGCCCGATTCACCGCACAAGAATATATCTGACCAGTAATAATCTTAAAACCTATGTATTGATATCTCTCTGTTAGTGTGTCAAGTGGGTGTAAAGCGGCCTAAACACAGCCGTGAAAAGCAGCTAAACCCCATTATAAAAAGAAATTACTTTTAAAAACCCATGAAACAAAGACAGGGAAAGAGAGAGAAATTCTTACACAATTCGTTCAGGGGCTGTGATGCAACCTGGATTGACCATATCTAGACCCACAGCTGGATGAGACATAAGGGTGGACACTCTTGGGGCTGAGAGGTTTGGTGAGGTTGGGTGAGCAAACGCAGACCCTTTAAAGTAATACTGCGTGCGACCCATCGCATGGGTCCCAAATCTCCAGGTTCAAGGGCATCTTCCTACATCGAAAACATGCATGAGAAACCCAGAAGATGGTACACCGTGTGATGGGGAAAGGTTTCTAAAACGCACCTCATTTCTCATCTCCTTGTGCTCGGGTTCGCCATTCCAGCCACTTTACTAGCAATCTCCCTACTTGGAGCATCAGCACCTTTAACCTCCTGTTCCGTACAGGTTGCAATTTGTCCTGAGGATGAACGGGAAGACGGGGAACCAATGAGAGACTAGCTCTTGGTGTTGGGACAGGCACAGGTCACACTCTATTTTCCCATCAGGAAGAAGAATTAACCACAGGCTCAGCCTGCCCCCCGGAACCAGAACAGGGCCTGAAGCCATCCTGCGCTTTTGCGGCCGGCTCCCAAAAAAGCGACTTGTAAAATGGAGCTTCAGGGCACTGCAATTCACAAACCTGCAGAGTTATAAATGATAACTCTCGTCCACAAATATATTGAGGGAAGGCAAAGAAGAGAATTTGAAATCAAGGCAGAATTGCAGGAAACAGATTTCAGGAGGTAGATTCGAATCGCCTTTAAAGCACATGAAAAGCGGCAAAACGTTGACAATGATGCCCTTGGCCAAAAAGGGCGTATGCGTTTTTTCCTGAATATATTCAGGAAAAAACGCATACGCCCTTTTTGGCCAACCAAGCAACCTGGAAAGGCAAATCAGCGCGACAAAGAAGTCTCGCTTCCCATCGGTCAAAAGGGCCATGCTGAAAAAAGTGTCAAAACCAGAAATGCAGGACAGGCCATGGAGAAATGGGAGCCTTGCTACACTGATGGGCGGGATGTAAATTGCCAACAGCCACTCTGGAGAAGTGTACGGTGTGTCCTGAAACATCTAAAAAACACAGCTTAGAGAGCATAGGGCACTTCCACGCATGGGGGGATAAAGCGGGAAAATTGAAAATCAGCAAGACACAAGCACCCCAAAGTTTAGGGCTGCTCTGTTGACAAGGACCTCCACTTCCTTCCACCTTAAATATCCCAGGAAAGCGAAAAATGGATAAAAAAGTTGTGGTCCTTATGTACAATGGAATATCACTCAGCCATGAAATCAATGTCATAAGGCTAGTAGCAGCATGATGAGTGGATTTAGGTAAGACGATTCTAAGTGAAATAAGTCACACAGAAAAGGACACTTCTCATAAGGTGTCACTTATAGAGGGAATGTAAAAACCGTTACACTTGAACTGAACTACAAAACAGAACAGAGTCACACATGCAGAAAACACACTATGGCTGCTTAACGGGAAAGGTGAGGTGGGGTGATACATAAAACAAGAGTTTCAAATTAGCTCAGATACCGTTCCATAAACCCAATATGGAATAGACAAGACCTACTCCTTGCTCAGAGAACTGGACTCAACACGCCCGATTCACCGCACAAGAATATATCTGACCAGTAATAATCTTAAAACCTATGTATTGATATCTCTCTGTTAGTGTGTCAAGTGGGTGTAAAGCGGCCTAAACACAGCCGTGAAAAGCAGCTAAACCCCATTATAAAAAGAAATTACTTTTAAAAACCCATGAAACAAAGACAGGGAAAGAGAGAGAAATTCTTACACAATTCGTTCAGGGGCTGTGATGCAACCTGGATTGACCATATCTAGACCCACAGCTGGATGAGACATAAGGGTGGACACTCTTGGGGCTGAGAGGTTTGGTGAGGTTGGGTGAGCAAACGCAGACCCTTTAAAGTAATACTGCGTGCGACCCATCGCATGGGTCCCAAATCTCCAGGTTCAAGGGCATCTTCCTACATCGAAAACATGCATGAGAAACCCAGAAGATGGTACACCGTGTGATGGGGAAAGGTTTCTAAAACGCACCTCATTTCTCATCTCCTTGTGCTCGGGTTCGCCATTCCAGCCACTTTACTAGCAATCTCCCTACTTGGAGCATCAGCACCTTTAACCTCCTGTTCCGTACAGGTTGCAATTTGTCCTGAGGATGAACGGGAAGACGGGGAACCAATGAGAGACTAGCTCTTGGTGTTGGGACAGGCACAGGTCACACTCTATTTTCCCATCAGGAAGAAGAATTAACCACAGGCTCAGCCTGCCCCCCGGAACCAGAACAGGGCCTGAAGCCATCCTGCGCTTTTGCGGCCGGCTCCCAAAAAAGCGACTTGTAAAATGGAGCTTCAGGGCACTGCAATTCACAAACCTGCAGAGTTATAAATGATAACTCTCGTCCACAAATATATTGAGGGAAGGCAAAGAAGAGGATTTGAAATCAAGGCAGAATTGCAGGAAACAGATTTCAGGAGGTAGATTCGAATCGCCTTTAAAGCACATGAAAAGCGGCAAAACGTTGACAATGATGCCCTTGGCCAAAAAGGGCGTATGCGTTTTTTCCTGAATATATTCAGGAAAAAACGCATACGCCCTTTTTGGCCAACCAAGCAACCTGGAAAGGCAAATCAGCGCGACAAAGAAGTCTCGCTTCCCATCGGTCAAAAGGGCCATGCTGAAAAAAGTGTCAAAACCAGAAATGCAGGACAGGCCATGGAGAAATGGGAGCCTTGCTACACTGATGGGCGGGATGTAAATTGCCAACAGCCACTCTGGAGAAGTGTACGGTGTGTCCTGAAACATCTAAAAAACACAGCTTAGAGAGCATAGGGCACTTCCACGCATGGGGGGATAAAGCGGGAAAATTGAAAATCAGCAAGACACAAGCACCCCAAAGTTTAGGGCTGCTCTGTTGACAAGGACCTCCACTTCCTTCCACCTTAAATATCCCAGGAAAGCGAAAAATGGATAAAAAAGTTGTGGTCCTTATGTACAATGGAATATCACTCAGCCATGAAATCAATGTCATAAGGCTAGTAGCAGCATGATGAGTGGATTTAGGTAAGACGATTCTAAGTGAAATAAGTCACACAGAAAAGGACACTTCTCATAAGGTGTCACTTATAGAGGGAATGTAAAAACCGTTACACTTGAACTGAATTACAAAACAGAACAGAGTCACACATGCAGAAAACACACTATGGCTGCTTAACGGGAAAGGTGAGGTGGGGTGATACATAAAACAAGAGTTTCAAATTAGCTCAGATACCGTTCCATAAACCCAATATGGAATAGACAAGACCTACTCCTTGCTCAGAGAACTGGACTCAACACGCCCGATTCACCGCACAAGAATATATCTGACCAGTAATAATCTTAAAACCTATGTATTGATATCTCTCTGTTAGTGTGTCAAGTGGGTGTAAAGCGGCCTAAACACAGCCGTGAAAAGCAGCTAAACCCCATTATAAAAAGAAATTACTTTTAAAAACCCATGAAACAAAGACAGGGAAAGAGAGAGAAATTCTTACACAATTCGTTCAGGGGCTGTGATGCAACCTGGATTGACCATATCTAGACCCACAGCTGGATGAGACATAAGGGTGGACACTCTTGGGGCTGAGAGGTTTGGTGAGGTTGGGTGAGCAAACGCAGACCCTTTAAAGTAATACTGCGTGCGACCCATCGCATGGGTCCCAAATCTCCAGGTTCAAGGGCATCTTCCTACATCGAAAACATGCATGAGAAACCCAGAAGATGGTACACCGTGTGATGGGGAAAGGTTTCTAAAACGCACCTCATTTCTCATCTCCTTGTGCTCGGGTTCGCCATTCCAGCCACTTTACTAGCAATCTCCCTACTTGGAGCATCAGCACCTTTAACCTCCTGTTCCGTACAGGTTGCAATTTGTCCTGAGGATGAACGGGAAGACGGGGAACCAATGAGAGACTAGCTCTTGGTGTTGGGACAGGCACAGGTCACACTCTATTTTCCCATCAGGAAGAAGAATTAACCACAGGCTCAGCCTGCCCCCCGGAACCAGAACAGGGCCTGAAGCCATCCTGCGCTTTTGCGGCCGGCTCCCAAAAAAGCGACTTGTAAAATGGAGCTTCAGGGCACTGCAATTCACAAACCTGCAGAGTTATAAATGATAACTCTCGTCCACAAATATATTGAGGGAAGGCAAAGAAGAGGATTTGAAATCAAGGCAGAATTGCAGGAAACAGATTTCAGGAGGTAGATTCGAATCGCCTTTAAAGCACATGAAAAGCGGCAAAACGTTGACAATGATGCCCTTGGCCAAAAAGGGCGTATGCGTTTTTTCCTGAATATATTCAGGAAAAAACGCATACGCCCTTTTTGGCCAACCAAGCAACCTGGAAAGGCAAATCAGCGCGACAAAGAAGTCTCGCTTCCCATCGGTCAAAAGGGCCATGCTGAAAAAAGTGTCAAAACCAGAAATGCAGGACAGGCCATGGAGAAATGGGAGCCTTGCTACACTGATGGGCGGGATGTAAATTGCCAACAGCCACTCTGGAGAAGTGTACGGTGTGTCCTGAAACATCTAAAAAACACAGCTTAGAGAGCATAGGGCACTTCCACGCATGGGGGGATAAAGCGGGAAAATTGAAAATCAGCAAGACACAAGCACCCCAAAGTTTAGGGCTGCTCTGTTGACAAGGACCTCCACTTCCTTCCACCTTAAATATCCCAGGAAAGCGAAAAATGGATAAAAAAGTTGTGGTCCTTATGTACAATGGAATATCACTCAGCCATGAAATCAATGTCATAAGGCTAGTAGCAGCATGATGAGTGGATTTAGGTAAGACGATTCTAAGTGAAATAAGTCACACAGAAAAGGACACTTCTCATAAGGTGTCACTTATAGAGGGAATGTAAAAACCGTTACACTTGAACTGAATTACAAAACAGAACAGAGTCACACATGCAGAAAACACACTATGGCTGCTTAACGGGAAAGGTGAGGTGGGGTGATACATAAAACAAGAGTTTCAAATTAGCTCAGATACCGTTCCATAAACCCAATATGGAATAGACAAGACCTACTCCTTGCTCAGAGAACTGGACTCAACACGCCCGATTCACCGCACAAGAATATATCTGACTAGTAATAATCTTAAAACCTATGTATTGATATCTCTCTGTTAGTGTGTCAAGTGGGTGTAAAGCGGCCTAAACACAGCCGTGAAAAGCAGCTAAACCCCATTATAAAAAGAAATTACTTTTAAAAACCCATGAAACAAAGACAGGGAAAGAGAGAGAAATTCTTACACAATTCGTTCAGGGGCTGTGATGCAACCTGGATTGACCATATCTAGACCCACAGCTGGATGAGACATAAGGGTGGACACTCTTGGGGCTGACAGGTTTGGTGAGGTTGGGTGAGCAAACGCAGACCCTTTAAAGTAATACTGCGTGCGACCCATCGCATGGGTCCCAAATCTCCAGGTTCAAGGGCATCTTCCTACATCGAAAACATGCATGAGAAACCCAGAAGATGGTACACCGTGTGATGGGGAAAGGTTTCTAAAACGCACCTCATTTCTCATCTCCTTGTGCTCGGGTTCGCCATTCCAGCCACTTTACTAGCAATCTCCCTACTTGGAGCATCAGCACCTTTAACCTCCTGTTCCGTACAGGTTGCAATTTGTCCTGAGGATGAACGGGAAGACGGGGAACCAATGAGAGACTAGCTCTTGGTGTTGGGACAGGCACAGGTCACACTCTATTTTCCCATCAGGAAGAAGAATTAACCACAGGCTCAGCCTGCCCCCCGGAACCAGAACAGGGCCTGAAGCCATCCTGCGCTTTTGCGGCCGGCTCCCAAAAAAGCGACTTGTAAAATGGAGCTTCAGGGCACTGCAATTCACAAACCTGCAGAGTTATAAATGATAACTCTCGTCCACAAATATATTGAGGGAAGGCAAAGAAGAGGATTTGAAATCAAGGCAGAATTGCAGGAAACAGATTTCAGGAGGTAGATTCGAATCGCCTTTAAAGCACATGAAAAGCGGCAAAACGTTGACAATGATGCCCTTGGCCAAAAAGGGCGTATGCGTTTTTTCCTGAATATATTCAGGAAAAAACGCATACGCCCTTTTTGGCCAACCAAGCAACCTGGAAAGGCAAATCAGCGCGACAAAGAAGTCTCGCTTCCCATCGGTCAAAAGGGCCATGCTGAAAAAAGTGTCAAAACCAGAAATGCAGGACAGGCCATGGAGAAATGGGAGCCTTGCTACACTGATGGGCGGGATGTAAATTGCCAACAGCCACTCTGGAGAAGTGTACGGTGTGTCCTGAAACATCTAAAAAACACAGCTTAGAGAGCATAGGGCACTTCCACGCATGGGGGGATAAAGCGGGAAAATTGAAAATCAGCAAGACACAAGCACCCCAAAGTTTAGGGCTGCTCTGTTGACAAGGACCTCCACTTCCTTCCACCTTAAATATCCCAGGAAAGCGAAAAATGGATAAAAAAGTTGTGGTCCTTATGTACAATGGAATATCACTCAGCCATGAAATCAATGTCATAAGGCTAGTAGCAGCATGATGAGTGGATTTAGGTAAGACGATTCTAAGTGAAATAAGTCACACAGAAAAGGACACTTCTCATAAGGTGTCACTTATAGAGGGAATGTAAAAACCGTTACACTTGAACTGAATTACAAAACAGAACAGAGTCACACATGCAGAAAACACACTATGGCTGCTTAACGGGAAAGGTGAGGTGGGGTGATACATAAAACAAGAGTTTCAAATTAGCTCAGATACCGTTCCATAAACCCAATATGGAATAGACAAGACCTACTCCTTGCTCAGAGAACTGGACTCAACACGCCCGATTCACCGCACAAGAATATATCTGACCAGTAATAATCTTAAAACCTATGTATTGATATCTCTCTGTTAGTGTGTCAAGTGGGTGTAAAGCGGCCTAAACACAGCCGTGAAAAGCAGCTAAACCCCATTATAAAAAGAAATTACTTTTAAAAACCCATGAAACAAAGACAGGGAAAGAGAGAGAAATTCTTACACAATTCGTTCAGGGGCTGTGATGCAACCTGGATTGACCATATCTAGACCCACAGCTGGATGAGACATAAGGGTGGACACTCTTGGGGCTGAGAGGTTTGGTGAGGTTGGGTGAGCAAACGCAGACCCTTTAAAGTAATACTGCGTGCGACCCATCGCATGGGTCCCAAATCTCCAGGTTCAAGGGCATCTTCCTACATCGAAAACATGCATGAGAAACCCAGAAGATGGTACACCGTGTGATGGGGAAAGGTTTCTAAAACGCACCTCATTTCTCATCTCCTTGTGCTCGGGTTCGCCATTCCAGCCACTTTACTAGCAATCTCCCTACTTGGAGCATCAGCACCTTTAACCTCCTGTTCCGTACAGGTTGCAATTTGTCCTGAGGATGAACGGGAAGACGGGGAACCAATGAGAGACTAGCTCTTGGTGTTGGGACAGGCACAGGTCACACTCTATTTTCCCATCAGGAAGAAGAATTAACCACAGGCTCAGCCTGCCCCCCGGAACCAGAACAGGGCCTGAAGCCATCCTGCGCTTTTGCGGCCGGCTCCCAAAAAAGCGACTTGTAAAATGGAGCTTCAGGGCACTGCAATTCACAAACCTGCAGAGTTATAAATGATAACTCTCGTCCACAAATATATTGAGGGAAGGCAAAGAAGAGGATTTGAAATCAAGGCAGAATTGCAGGAAACAGATTTCAGGAGGTAGATTCGAATCGCCTTTAAAGCACATGAAAAGCGGCAAAACGTTGACAATGATGCCCTTGGCCAAAAAGGGCGTATGCGTTTTTTCCTGAATATATTCAGGAAAAAACGCATACGCCCTTTTTGGCCAACCAAGCAACCTGGAAAGGCAAATCAGCGCGACAAAGAAGTCTCGCTTCCCATCGGTCAAAAGGGCCATGCTGAAAAAAGTGTCAAAACCAGAAATGCAGGACAGGCCATGGAGAAATGGGAGCCTTGCTACACTGATGGGCGGGATGTAAATTGCCAACAGCCACTCTGGAGAAGTGTACGGTGTGTCCTGAAACATCTAAAAAACACAGCTTAGAGAGCATAGGGCACTTCCACGCATGGGGGGATAAAGCGGGAAAATTGAAAATCAGCAAGACACAAGCACCCCAAAGTTTAGGGCTGCTCTGTTGACAAGGACCTCCACTTCCTTCCACCTTAAATATCCCAGGAAAGCGAAAAATGGATAAAAAAGTTGTGGTCCTTATGTACAATGGAATATCACTCAGCCATGAAATCAATGTCATAAGGCTAGTAGCAGCATGATGAGTGGATTTAGGTAAGACGATTCTAAGTGAAATAAGTCACACAGAAAAGGACACTTCTCATAAGGTGTCACTTATAGAGGGAATGTAAAAACCGTTACACTTGAACTGAATTACAAAACAGAACAGAGTCACACATGCAGAAAACACACTATGGCTGCTTAACGGGAAAGGTGAGGTGGGGTGATACATAAAACAAGAGTTTCAAATTAGCTCAGATACCGTTCCATAAACCCAATATGGAATAGACAAGACCTACTCCTTGCTCAGAGAACTGGACTCAACACGCCCGATTCACCGCACAAGAATATATCTGACCAGTAATAATCTTAAAACCTATGTATTGATATCTCTCTGTTAGTGTGTCAAGTGGGTGTAAAGCGGCCTAAACACAGCCGTGAAAAGCAGCTAAACCCCATTATAAAAAGAAATTACTTTTAAAAACCCATGAAACAAAGACAGGGAAAGAGAGAGAAATTCTTACACAATTCGTTCAGGGGCTGTGATGCAACCTGGATTGACCATATCTAGACCCACAGCTGGATGAGACATAAGGGTGGACACTCTTGGGGCTGAGAGGTTTGGTGAGGTTGGGTGAGCAAACGCAGACCCTTTAAAGTAATACTGCGTGCGACCCATCGCATGGGTCCCAAATCTCCAGGTTCAAGGGCATCTTCCTACATCGAAAACATGCATGAGAAACCCAGAAGATGGTACACCGTGTGATGGGGAAAGGTTTCTAAAACGCACCTCATTTCTCATCTCCTTGTGCTCGGGTTCGCCATTCCAGCCACTTTACTAGCAATCTCCCTACTTGGAGCATCAGCACCTTTAACCTCCTGTTCCGTACAGGTTGCAATTTTTCCTGAGGATGAACGGGAAGACGGGGAACCAATGAGAGACTAGCTCTTGGTGTTGGGACAGGCACAGGTCACACTCTATTTTCCCATCAGGAAGAAGAATTAACCACAGGCTCAGCCTGCCCCCCGGAACCAGAACAGGGCCTGAAGCCATCCTGCGCTTTTGCGGCCGGCTCCCAAAAAAGCGACTTGTAAAATGGAGCTTCAGGGCACTGCAATTCACAAACCTGCAGAGTTATAAATGATAACTCTCGTCCACAAATATATTGAGGGAAGGCAAAGAAGAGGATTTGAAATCAAGGCAGAATTGCAGGAAACAGATTTCAGGAGGTAGATTCGAATCGCCTTTAAAGCACATGAAAAGCGGCAAAACGTTGACAATGATGCCCTTGGCCAAAAAGGGCGTATGCGTTTTTTCCTGAATATATTCAGGAAAAAACGCATACGCCCTTTTTGGCCAACCAAGCAACCTGGAAAGGCAAATCAGCGCGACAAAGAAGTCTCGCTTCCCATCGGTCAAAAGGGCCATGCTGAAAAAAGTGTCAAAACCAGAAATGCAGGACAGGCCATGGAGAAATGGGAGCCTTGCTACACTGATGGGCGGGATGTAAATTGCCAACAGCCACTCTGGAGAAGTGTACGGTGTGTCCTGAAACATCTAAAAAACACAGCTTAGAGAGCATAGGGCACTTCCACGCATGGGGGGATAAAGCGGGAAAATTGAAAATCAGCAAGACACAAGCACCCCAAAGTTTAGGGCTGCTCTGTTGACAAGGACCTCCACTTCCTTCCACCTTAAATATCCCAGGAAAGCGAAAAATGGATAAAAAAGTTGTGGTCCTTATGTACAATGGAATATCACTCAGCCATGAAATCAATGTCATAAGGCTAGTAGCAGCATGATGAGTGGATTTAGGTAAGACGATTCTAAGTGAAATAAGTCACACAGAAAAGGACACTTCTCATAAGGTGTCACTTATAGAGGGAATGTAAAAACCGTTACACTTGAACTGAATTACAAAACAGAACAGAGTCACACATGCAGAAAACACACTATGGCTGCTTAACGGGAAAGGTGAGGTGGGGTGATACATATAACAAGAGTTTCAAATTAGCTCAGATACCGTTCCATAAACCCAATATGGAATAGACAAGACCTACTCCTTGCTCAGAGAACTGGACTCAACACGCCCGATTCACCGCACAAGAATATATCTGACCAGTAATAATCTTAAAACCTATGTATTGATATCTCTCTGTTAGTGTGTCAAGTGGGTGTAAAGCGGCCTAAACACAGCCGTGAAAAGCAGCTAAACCCCATTATAAAAATAAATTACTTTTAAAAACCCATGAAACAAAGACAGGGAAAGAGAGAGAAATTCTTACACAATTCGTTCAGGGGCTGTGATGCAACCTGGATTGACCATATCTAGACCCACAGCTGGATGAGACATAAGGGTGGACACTCTTGGGGCTGAGAGGTTCGGTGAGGTTGGGTGAGCAAACGCAGACCCTTTAAAGTAATACTGCGTGCTACCCATCGCATGGGTCCCAAATCTCCAGGTTCAAGGGCATCTTCCTACATCGAAAACATGCATGAGAAACCCAGAAGATGGTACACCGTGTGATGGGGAAAGGTTTCTAAAACGCACCTCATTTCTCATCTCCTTGTGCTCGGGTTCGCCATTCCAGCCACTTTACTAGCAATCTCCCTACTTGGAGCATCAGCACCTTTAACCTCCTGTTCCGTACAGGTTGCAATTTTTCCTGAGGATGAACGGGAAGACGGGGAACCAATGAGAGACTAGCTCTTGGTGTTGGGACAGGCACAGGTCACACTCTATTTTCCCATCAGGAAGAAGAATTAACCACAGGCTCAGCCTGCCCCCCGGAACCAGAACAGGGCCTGAAGCCATCCTGCGCTTTTGCGGCCGGCTCCCAAAAAAGCGACTTGTAAAATGGAGCTTCAGGGCACTGCAATTCACAAACCTGCAGAGTTATAAATGATAACTCTCGTCCACAAATATATTGAGGGAAGGCAAAGAAGAGGATTTGAAATCAAGGCAGAATTGCAGGAAACAGATTTCAGGAGGTAGATTCGAATCGCCTTTAAAGCACATGAAAAGCGGCAAAACGTTGACAATGATGCCCTTGGCCAAAAAGGGCGTATGCGTTTTTTCCTGAATATATTCAGGAAAAAACGCATACGCCCTTTTTGGCCAACCAAGCAACCTGGAAAGGCAAATCAGCGCGACAAAGAAGTCTCGCTTCCCATCGGTCAAAAGGGCCATGCTGAAAAAAGTGTCAAAACCAGAAATGCAGGACAGGCCATGGAGAAATGGGAGCCTTGCTACACTGATGGGCGGGATGTAAATTGCCAACAGCCACTCTGGAGAAGTGTACGGTGTGTCCTGAAACATCTAAAAAACACAGCTTAGAGAGCATAGGGCACTTCCACGCATGGGGGGATAAAGCGGGAAAATTGAAAATCAGCAAGACACAAGCACCCCAAAGTTTAGGGCTGCTCTGTTGACAAGGACCTCCACTTCCTTCCACCTTAAATATCCCAGGAAAGCGAAAAATGGATAAAAAAGTTGTGGTCCTTATGTACAATGGAATATCACTCAGCCATGAAATCAATGTCATAAGGCTAGTAGCAGCATGATGAGTGGATTTAGGTAAGACGATTCTAAGTGAAATAAGTCACACAGAAAAGGACACTTCTCATAAGGTGTCACTTATAGAGGGAATGTAAAAACCGTTACACTTGAACTGAATTACAAAACAGAACAGAGTCACACATGCAGAAAACACACTATGGCTGCTTAACGGGAAAGGTGAGGTGGGGTGATACATAAAACAAGAGTTTCAAATTAGCTCAGATACCGTTCCATAAACCCAATATGGAATAGACAAGACCTACTCCTTGCTCAGAGAACTGGACTCAACACGCCCGATTCACCGCACAAGAATATATCTGACCAGTAATAATCTTAAAACCTATGTATTGATATCTCTCTGTTAGTGTGTCAAGTGGGTGTAAAGCGGCCTAAACACAGCCGTGAAAAGCAGCTAAACCCCATTATAAAAAGAAATTACTTTTAAAAACCCATGAAACAAAGACAGGGAAAGAGAGAGAAATTCTTACACAATTCGTTCAGGGGCTGTGATGCAACCTGGATTGACCATATCTAGACCCACAGCTGGATGAGACATAAGGGTGGACACTCTTGGGGCTGAGAGGTTTGGTGAGGTTGGGTGAGCAAACGCAGACCCTTTAAAGTAATACTGCGTGCGACCCATCGCATGGGTCCCAAATCTCCAGGTTCAAGGGCATCTTCCTACATCGAAAACATGCATGAGAAACCCAGAAGATGGTACACCGTGTGATGGGGAAAGGTTTCTAAAACGCACCTCATTTCTCATCTCCTTGTGCTCGGGTTCGCCATTCCAGCCACTTTACTAGCAATCTCCCTACTTGGAGCATCAGCACCGTTAACCTCCTGTTCCGTACAGGTTGCAATTTGTCCTGAGGATGAACGGGAAGACGGGGAACCAATGAGAGACTAGCTCTTGGTGTTGGGACAGGCACAGGTCACACTCTATTTTCCCATCAGGAAGAAGAATTAACCACAGGCTCAGCCTGCCCCCCGGAACCAGAACAGGGCCTGAAGCCATCCTGCGCTTTTGCGGCCGGCTCCCAAAAAAGCGACTTGTAAAATGGAGCTTCAGGGCACTGCAATTCACAAACCTGCAGAGTTATAAATGATAACTCTCATCCACAAATATATTGAGGGAAGGCAAAGAAGAGGATTTGAAATCAAGGCAGAATTGCAGGAAACAGATTTCAGGAGGTAGATTCGAATCGCCTTTAAAGCACATGAAAAGCGGCAAAACGTTGACAATGATGCCCTTGGCCAAAAAGGGCGTATGCGTTTTTTCCTGAATATATTCAGGAAAAAACGCATACGCCCTTTTTGGCCAACCAAGCAACCTGGAAAGGCAAATCAGCGCGACAAAGAAGTCTCGCTTCCCATCGGTCAAAAGGGCCATGCTGAAAAAAGTGTCAAAACCAGAAATGCAGGACAGGCCATGGAGAAATGGGAGCCTTGCTACACTGATGGGCGGGATGTAAATTGCCAACAGCCACTCTGGAGAAGTGTACGGTGTGTCCTGAAACATCTAAAAAACACAGCTTAGAGAGCATAGGGCACTTCCACGCATGGGGGGATAAAGCGGGAAAATTGAAAATCAGCAAGACACAAGCACCCCAAAGTTTAGGGCTGCTCTGTTGACAAGGACCTCCACTTCCTTCCACCTTAAATATCCCAGGAAAGCGAAAAATGGATAAAAAAGTTGTGGTCCTTATGTACAATGGAATATCACTCAGCCATGAAATCAATGTCATAAGGCTAGTAGCAGCATGATGAGTGGATTTAGGTAAGACGATTCTAAGTGAAATAAGTCACACAGAAAAGGACACTTCTCATAAGGTGTCACTTATAGAGGGAATGTAAAAACCGTTACACTTGAACTGAATTACAAAACAGAACAGAGTCACACATGCAGAAAACACACTATGGCTGCTTAACGGGAAAGGTGAGGTGGGGTGATACATAAAACAAGAGTTTCAAATTAGCTCAGATACCGTTCCATAAACCCAATATGGAATAGACAAGACCTACTCCTTGCTCAGAGAACTGGACTCAACACGCCCGATTCACCGCACAAGAATATATCTGACCAGTAATAATCTTAAAACCTATGTATTGATATCTCTCTGTTAGTGTGTCAAGTGGGTGTAAAGCGGCCTAAACACAGCCGTGAAAAGCAGCTAAACCCCATTATAAAAAGAAATTACTTTTAAAAACCCATGAAACAAAGACAGGGAAAGAGAGAGAAATTCTTACACAATTCGTTCAGGGGCTGTGATGCAACCTGGATTGACCATATCTAGACCCACAGCTGGATGAGACATAAGGGTGGACACTCTTGGGGCTGAGAGGTTTGGTGAGGTTGGGTGAGCAAACGCAGACCCTTTAAAGTAATACTGCGTGCGACCCATCGCATGGGTCCCAAATCTCCAGGTTCAAGGGCATCTTCCTACATCGAAAACATGCATGAGAAACCCAGAAGATGGTACACCGTGTGATGGGGAAAGGTTTCTAAAACGCACCTCATTTCTCATCTCCTTGTGCTCGGGTTCGCCATTCCAGCCACTTTACTAGCAATCTCCCTACTTGGAGCATCAGCACCGTTAACCTCCTGTTCCGTACAGGTTGCAATTTGTCCTGAGGATGAACGGGAAGACGGGGAACCAATGAGAGACTAGCTCTTGGTGTTGGGACAGGCACAGGTCACTCTATTTTCCCATCAGGAAGAAGAATTAACCACAGGCTCAGCCTGCCCCCCGGAACCAGAACAGGGCCTGAAGCCATCCTGCGCTTTTGCGGCCGGCTCCCAAAAAAGCGACTTGTAAAATGGAGCTTCAGGGCACTGCAATTCACAAACCTGCAGAGTTATAAATGATAACTCTCGTCCACAAATATATTGAGGGAAGGCAAAGAAGAGGATTTGAAATCAAGGCAGAATTGCAGGAAACAGATTTCAGGAGGTAGATTCGAATCGCCTTTAAAGCACATGAAAAGCGGCAAAACGTTGACAATGATGCCCTTGGCCAAAAAGGGCGTATGCGTTTTTTCCTGAATATATTCAGGAAAAAACGCATACGCCCTTTTTGGCCAACCAAGCAACCTGGAAAGGCAAATCAGCGCGACAAAGAAGTCTCGCTTCCCATCGGTCAAAAGGGCCATGCTGAAAAAAGTGTCAAAACCAGAAATGCAGGACAGGCCATGGAGAAATGGGAGCCTTGCTACACTGATGGGCGGGATGTAAATTGCCAACAGCCACTCTGGAGAAGTGTACGGTGTGTCCTGAAACATCTAAAAAACACAGCTTAGAGAGCATAGGGCACTTCCACGCATGGGGGGATAAAGCGGGAAAATTGAAAATCAGCAAGACACAAGCACCCCAAAGTTTAGGGCTGCTCTGTTGACAAGGACCTCCACTTCCTTCCACCTTAAATATCCCAGGAAAGCGAAAAATGGATAAAAAAGTTGTGGTCCTTATGTACAATGGAATATCACTCAGCCATGAAATCAATGTCATAAGGCTAGTAGCAGCATGATGAGTGGATTTAGGTAAGACGATTCTAAGTGAAATAAGTCACACAGAAAAGGACACTTCTCATAAGGTGTCACTTATAGAGGGAATGTAAAAACCGTTACACTTGAACTGAATTACAAAACAGAACAGAGTCACACATGCAGAAAACACACTATGGCTGCTTAACGGGAAAGGTGAGGTGGGGTGATACATAAAACAAGAGTTTCAAATTAGCTCAGATACCGTTCCATAAACCCAATATGGAATAGACAAGACCTACTCCTTGCTCAGAGAACTGGACTCAACACGCCCGATTCACCGCACAAGAATATATCTGACCAGTAATAATCTTAAAACCTATGTATTGATATCTCTCTGTTAGTGTGTCAAGTGGGTGTAAAGCGGCCTAAACACAGCCGTGAAAAGCAGCTAAACCCCATTATAAAAAGAAATTACTTTTAAAAACCCATGAAACAAAGACAGGGAAAGAGAGAGAAATTCTTACACAATTCGTTCAGGGGCTGTGATGCAACCTGGATTGACCATATCTAGACCCACAGCTGGATGAGACATAAGGGTGGACACTCTTGGGGCTGAGAGGTTTGGTGAGGTTGGGTGAGCAAACGCAGACCCTTTAAAGTAATACTGCGTGCTACCCATCGCATGGGTCCCAAATCTCCAGGTTCAAGGGCATCTTCCTACATCGAAAACATGCATGAGAAACCCAGAAGATGGTACACCGTGTGATGGGGAAAGGTTTCTAAAACGCACCTCATTTCTCATCTCCTTGTGCTCGGGTTCGCCATTCCAGCCACTTTACTAGCAATCTCCCTACTTGGAGCATCAGCACCGTTAACCTCCTGTTCCGTACAGGTTGCAATTTGTCCTGAGGATGAACGGGAAGACGGGGAACCAATGAGAGACTAGCTCTTGGTGTTGGGACAGGCACAGGTCACTCTATTTTCCCATCAGGAAGAAGAATTAACCACAGGCTCAGCCTGCCCCCCGGAACCAGAACAGGGCCTGAAGCCATCCTGCGCTTTTGCGGCCGGCTCCCAAAAAAGCGACTTGTAAAATGGAGCTTCAGGGCACTGCAATTCACAAACCTGCAGAGTTATAAATGATAACTCTCGTCCACAAATATATTGAGGGAAGGCAAAGAAGAGGATTTGAAATCAAGGCAGAATTGCAGGAAACAGATTTCAGGAGGTAGATTCGAATCGCCTTTAAAGCACATGAAAAGCGGCAAAACGTTGACAATGATGCCCTTGGCCAAAAAGGGCGTATGCGTTTTTTCCTGAATATATTCAGGAAAAAACGCATACGCCCTTTTTGGCCAACCAAGCAACCTGGAAAGGCAAATCAGCGCGACAAAGAAGTCTCGCTTCCCATCGGTCAAAAGGGCCATGCTGAAAAAAGTGTCAAAACCAGAAATGCAGGACAGGCCATGGAGAAATGGGAGCCTTGCTACACTGATGGGCGGGATGTAAATTGCCAACAGCCACTCTGGAGAAGTGTACGGTGTGTCCTGAAACATCTAAAAAACACAGCTTAGAGAGCATAGGGCACTTCCACGCATGGGGGGATAAAGCGGGAAAATTGAAAATCAGCAAGACACAAGCACCCCAAAGTTTAGGGCTGCTCTGTTGACAAAGACCTCCACTTCCTTCCACCTTAAATATCCCAGGAAACCGATAAATGGATAAAAAAGTTGTGGTCCTTATGTACAATGGAATATCACTCAGCCATGAAATCAATGTCATAAGGCTAGTAGCAGCATGATGAGTGGATTTAGGTAAGACGATTCTAAGTGAAATAAGTCACACAGAAAAGGACACTTCTCATAAGGTGTCACTTATAGAGGGAATGTAAAAACCGTTACACTTGAACTGAATTACAAAACAGAACAGAGTCACACATGCAGAAAACACACTATGGCTGCTTAACGGGAAAGGTGAGGTGGGGTGATACATAAAACAAGAGTTTCAAATTAGCTCAGATACCGTTCCATAAACCCAATATGGAATAGACAAGACCTACTCCTTGCTCAGAGAACTGGACTCAACACGCCCGATTCACCGCCCAAGAATATATCTGACCAGTAATAATCTTAAAACCTATGTATTGATATCTCTCTGTTAGTGTGTCAAGTGGGTGTAAAGCGGCCTAAACACAGCCGTGAAAAGCAGCTAAACCCCATTATAAAAAGAAATTACTTTTAAAAACCCATGAAACAAAGACAGGGAAAGAGAGAGAAATTCTTACACAATTCGTTCAGGGGCTGTGATGCAACCTGGATTGACCATATCTAGACCCACAGCTGGATGAGACATAAGGGTGGACACTCTTGGGGCTGAGAGGTTTGGTGAGGTTGGGTGAGCAAACGCAGACCCTTTAAAGTAATACTGCGTGCGACCCATCGCATGGGTCCCAAATCTCCAGGTTCAAGGGCATCTTCCTACATCGAAAACATGCATGAGAAACCCAGAAGATGGTACACCGTGTGATGGGGAAAGGTTTCTAAAACGCACCTCATTTCTCATCTCCTTGTGCTCGGGTTCGCCATTCCAGCCACTTTACTAGCAATCTCCCTACTTGGAGCATCAGCACCTTTAACCTCCTGTTCCGTACAGGTTGCAATTTGTCCTGAGGATGAACGGGAAGACGGGGAACCAATGAGAGACTAGCTCTTGGTGTTGGGACAGGCACAGGTCACTCTATTTTCCCATCAGGAAGAAGAATTAACCACAGGCTCAGCCTGCCCCCCGGAACCAGAACAGGGCCTGAAGCCATCCGGCGCTTTTGCGGCCGGCTCCCAAAAAAGCGACTTGTAAAATGGAGCTTCAGGGCACTGCAATTCACAAACCTGCAGAGTTATAAATGATAACTCTCGTCCACAAATATATTGAGGGAAGGCAAAGAAGAGGATTTGAAATCAAGGCAGAATTGCAGGAAACAGATTTCAGGAGGTAGATTCGAATCGCCTTTAAAGCACATGAAAAGCGGCAAAACGTTGACAATGATGCCCTTGGCCAAAAAGGCGTATGCGTTTTTTCCTGAATATATTCAGGAAAAAACGCATACGCCCTTTTTGGCCAGCCAAGCAACATGGAAAGGCAAATCAGCGCTACAAAGAAGTCTCGCTTCCCATCGGTCAAAAGGGCCATGCTGAAAAAAGTGTCAAAACCAGAAATGCAGGACAGGCCATGGAGAAATGGGAGCCTTGCTACACTGATGGGCGGGATGTAAATTGCCAACAGCCACTCTGGAGAAGTGTACGGTGTGTCCTGAAACATCTAAAAAACACAGCTTAGAGAGCATAGGGCACTTCCACGCATGGGGGGATAAAGTGGGAAAATTGAAAATCAGCAAGACACAAGCACCCCAAAGTTTAGGGCTGCTCTGTTGACAAGGACCTCCACTTCCTTCCACCTTAAATATTCCAGGAAAGCGAAAAATGGATAAAAAAGTTGTGGTCCTTATGTACAATGGAATATCACTCAGCCATGAAATCAATGTCATAAGGCTAGTAGCAGCATGATGAGTGGATTTAGGTAAGACGATTCTAAGTGAAATAAGTCACACAGAAAAGGACACTTCTCATAAGGTGTCACTTATAGAGGGAATGTAAAAACCGTTACACTTGAACTGAATTACAAAACAGAACAGAGTCACACATGCAGAAAACACACTATGGCTGCTTAACGGGAAAGGTGAGGTGGGGTGATACATAAAACAAGAGTTTCAAATTAGCTCAGATACCGTTCCATAAACCCAATATGGAATAGACAAGACCTACTCCTTGCTCAGAGAACTGGACTCAACACGCCCGATTCACCGCACAAGAATATATCTGACTAGTAATAATCTTAAAACCTATGTATTGATATCTCTCTGTTAGTGTGTCAAGTGGGTGTAAAGCGGCCTAAACACAGCCGTGAAAAGCAGCTAAACCCCATTATAAAAAGAAATTACTTTTAAAAACCCATGAAACAAAGACAGGGAAAGAGAGAGAAATTCTTACACAATTCATTCAGGGGCTGTGATGCAACCTGGATTGACCATATCTAGACCCACAGCTGGATGAGACATAAGGGTGGACACTCTTGGGGCTGAGAGGTTTGGTGAGGTTGGGTGAGCAAACGCAGACCCTTTAAAGTAATACTGCGTGCGACCCATCGCATGGGTCCCAAATCTCCAGGTTCAAGGGCATCTTCCTACATCGAAAACATGCATGAGAAACCCAGAAGATGGTACACCGTGTGATGGGGAAAGGTTTCTAAAACGCACCTCATTTCTCATCTCCTTGTGCTCGGGTTCGCCATTCCAGCCACTTTACTAGCAATCTCCCTACTTGGAGCATCAGCACCTTTAACCTCCTGTTCCGTACAGGTTGCAATTTTTCCTGAGGATGAACGGGAAGACGGGGAACCAATGAGAGACTAGCTCTTGGTGTTGGGACAGGCACAGGTCACTCTATTTTCCCATCAGGAAGAAGAATTAACCACAGGCTCAGCCTGCCCCCCGGAACCAGAACAGGGCCTGAAGCCATCCGGCGCTTTTGCGGCCGGCTCCCAAA
Organism: Balaenoptera physalus; assembly: GCF_965194825.1. Classification (NCBI taxonomy): domain Eukaryota; kingdom Metazoa; phylum Chordata; class Mammalia; order Artiodactyla; family Balaenopteridae; genus Balaenoptera; species Balaenoptera physalus. The sequence goes on along the minus strand of NW_028126264.1, from coordinate 650,019 downwards.
AAAGCGACTTATAAAATGGAGCTTCAGGGCACTGCAATTCACAAGCCTGCAGAGTTATAAATGATAACTCTCGTCCACAAATATATTGAGGGAAGGCAAAGAAGAGGATTTGAAATCAAGGCAGAATTGCAGGAAACAGATTTCAGGAGGTAGATTCGAATCGCCTTTAAAGCACATGAAAAGCGGCAAAACGTTGACAATGATGCCCTTGGCCAAAAAGGGCGTATGCGTTTTTTCCTGAATATATTCAGGAAAAAACGCATACGCCCTTTTTGGCCAACCAAGCAACCTGGAAAGGCAAATCAGCGCTACAAAGAAGTCTCGCTTCCCATCGGTCAAAAGGGCCATGCTGAAAAAAGTGTCAAAACCAGAAATGCAGGACAGGCCATGGAGAAATGGGAGCCTTGCTACACTGATGGGCGGGATGTAAATTGCCAACAGCCACTCTGGAGAAGTGTACGGTGTGTCCTGAAACATCTAAAAAACACAGCTTAGAGAGCCTAGGGCACTTCCACGCATGGGGGGATAAAGCGGGAAAATTGAAAATCAGCAAGACACAAGCACCCCAAAGTTTAGGGCTGCTCTGTTGACAAGGACCTCCACTTCCTTCCACCTTAAATATCCCAGGAAAGCGAAAAATGGATAAAAAAGTTGTGGTCCTTATGTACAATGGAATATCACTCAGCCATGAAATCAATGTCATAAGGCTAGTAGCAGCATGATGAGTGGATTTAGGTAAGACGATTCTAAGTGAAATAAGTCACACAGAAAAGGACACTTCTCATAAGGTGTCACTTATAGAGGGAATGTAAAAACCGTTACACTTGAACTGAATTACAAAACAGAACAGAGTCACACATGCAGAAAACACACTATGGCTGCTTAACGGGAAAGGTGAGGTGGGGTGATACATAAAACAAGAGTTTCAAATTAGCTCAGATACCGTTCCATAAACCCAATATGGAATAGACAAGACCTACTCCTTGCTCAGAGAACTGGACTCAACACGCCCGATTCACCGCACAAGAATATATCTGACTAGTAATAATCTTAAAACCTATGTATTGATATCTCTCTGTTAGTGTGTCAAGTGGGTGTAAAGCGGCCTAAACACAGCCGTGAAAAGCAGCTAAACCCCATTATAAAAAGAAATTACTTTTAAAAACCCATGAAACAAAGACAGGGAAAGAGAGAGAAATTGTTACACAATTCATTCAGGGGCTGTGATGCAACCTGGATTGACCATATCTAGACCCACAGCTGGATGAGACATAAGGGTGGACACTCTTGGGGCTGAGAGGTTTGGTGAGGTTGGGTGAGCAAACGCAGACCCTTTAAAGTAATACTGCGTGCGACCCATCGCATGGGTCCCAAATCTCCAGGTTCAAGGGCATCTTCCTACATCGAAAACATGCATGAGAAACCCAGAAGATGGTACACCGTGTGATGGGGAAAGGTTTCTAAAACGCACCTCATTTCTCATCTCCTTGTGCTCGGGTTCGCCATTCCAGCCACTTTACTAGCAATCTCCCTACTTGGAGCATCAGCACCTTTAACCTCCTGTTCCGTACAGGTTGCAATTTGTCCTGAGGATGAACGGGAAGACGGGGAACCAATGAGAGACTAGCTCTTGGTGTTGGGACAGGCACAGGTCACTCTATTTTCCCATCAGGAAGAAGAATTAACCACAGGCTCAGCCTGCCCCCCGGAACCAGAACAGGGCCTGAAGCCATCCGGCGCTTTTGCGGCCGGCTCCCAAAAAAGCGACTTGTAAAATGGAGCTTCAGGGCACTGCAATTCACAAGCCTGCAGAGTTATAAATGATAACTCTCGTCCACAAATATATTGAGGGAAGGCAAAGAAGAGGATTTGAAATCAAGGCAGAATTGCAGGAAACAGATTTCAGGAGGTAGATTCGAATCGCCTTTAAAGCACATGAAAAGCGGCAAAACGTTGACAATGATGCCCTTGGCCAAAAAGGGCGTATGCGTTTTTTCCTGAATATATTCAGGAAAAAACGCATACGCCCTTTTTGGCCAACCAAGCAACCTGGAAAGGCAAATCAGCGCGACAAAGAAGTCTCGCTTCCCATCGGTCAAAAGGGCCATGCTGAAAAAAGTGTCAAAACCAGAAATGCAGGACAGGCCATGGAGAAATGGGAGCCTTGCTACACTGATGGGCGGGATGTAAATTGCCAACAGCCACTCTGGAGAAGTGTACGGTGTGTCCTGAAACATCTAAAAAACACAGCTTAGAGAGCCTAGGGCACTTCCACGCATGGGGGGATAAAGCGGGAAAATTGAAAATCAGCAAGACACAAGCACCCCAAAGTTTAGGGCTGCTCTGTTGACAAGGACCTCCACTTCCTTCCACCTTAAATATCCCAGGAAAGCGAAAAATGGATAAAAAAGTTGTGGTCCTTATGTACAATGGAATATCACTCAGCCATGAAATCAATGTCATAAGGCTAGTAGCAGCATGATGAGTGGATTTAGGTAAGACGATTCTAAGTGAAATAAGTCACACAGAAAAGGACACTTCTCATAAGGTGTCACTTATAGAGGGAATGTAAAAACCGTTACACTTGAACTGAATTACAAAACAGAACAGAGTCACACATGCAGAAAACACACTATGGCTGCTTAACGGGAAAGGTGAGGTGGGGTGATACATAAAACAAGAGTTTCAAATTAGCTCAGATACCGTTCCATAAACCCAATATGGAATAGACAAGACCTACTCCTTGCTCAGAGAACTGGACTCAACACGCCCGATTCACCGCACAAGAATATATCTGACTAGTAATAATCTTAAAACCTATGTATTGATATCTCTCTGTTAGTGTGTCAAGTGGGTGTAAAGCGGCCTAAACACAGCCGTGAAAAGCAGCTAAACCCCATTATAAAAAGAAATTACTTTTAAAAACCCATGAAACAAAGACAGGGAAAGAGAGAGAAATTCTTACACAATTCGTTCAGGGGCTGTGATGCAACCTGGATTGACCATATCTAGACCCACAGCTGGATGAGACATAAGGGTGGACACTCTTGGGGCTGAGAGGTTTGGTGAGGTTGGGTGAGCAAACGCAGACCCTTTAAAGTAATACTGCGTGCGACCCATCGCATGGGTCCCAAATCTCCAGGTTCAAGGGCATCTTCCTACATCGAAAACATGCATGAGAAACCCAGAAGATGGTACACCGTGTGATGGGGAAAGGTTTCTAAAACGCACCTCATTTCTCATCTCCTTGTGCTCGGGTTCGCCATTCCAGCCACTTTACTAGCAATCTCCCTACTTGGAGCATCAGCACCTTTAACCTCCTGTTCCGTACAGGTTGCAATTTGTCCTGAGGATGAACGGGAAGACGGGGAACCAATGAGAGACTAGCTCTTGGTGTTGGGACAGGCACAGGTCACTCTATTTTCCCATCAGGAAGAAGAATTAACCACAGGCTCAGCCTGCCCCCCGGAACCAGAACAGGGCCTGAAGCCATCCGGCGCTTTTGCGGCCGGCTCCCAAAAAAGCGACTTGTAAAATGGAGCTTCAGGGCACTGCAATTCACAAGCCTGCAGAGTTATAAATGATAACTCTCGTCCACAAATATATTGAGGGAAGGCAAAGAAGAGGATTTGAAATCAAGGCAGAATTGCAGGAAACAGATTTCAGGAGGTAGATTCGAATCGCCTTTAAAGCACATGAAAAGCGGCAAAACGTTGACAATGATGCCCTTGGCCAAAAAGGGCGTATGCGTTTTTTCCTGAATATATTCAGGAAAAAACGCATACGCCCTTTTTGGCCAACCAAGCAACCTGGAAAGGCAAATCAGCGCGACAAAGAAGTCTCGCTTCCCATCGGTCAAAAGGGCCATGCTGAAAAAAGTGTCAAAACCAGAAATGCAGGACAGGCCATGGAGAAATGGGAGCCTTGCTACACTGATGGGCGGGATGTAAATTGCCAACAGCCACTCTGGAGAAGTGTACGGTGTGTCCTGAAACATCTAAAAAACACAGCTTAGAGAGCCTAGGGCACTTCCACGCATGGGGGGATAAAGCGGGAAAATTGAAAATCAGCAAGACACAAGCACCCCAAAGTTTAGGGCTGCTCTGTTGACAAGGACCTCCACTTCCTTCCACCTTAAATATCCCAGGAAAGCGAAAAATGGATAAAAAAGTTGTGGTCCTTATGTACAATGGAATATCACTCAGCCATGAAATCAATGTCATAAGGCTAGTAGCAGCATGATGAGTGGATTTAGGTAAGACGATTCTAAGTGAAATAAGTCACACAGAAAAGGACACTTCTCATAAGGTGTCACTTATAGAGGGAATGTAAAAACCGTTACACTTGAACTGAATTACAAAACAGAACAGAGTCACACATGCAGAAAACACACTATGGCTGCTTAACGGGAAAGGTGAGGTGGGGTGATACATAAAACAAGAGTTTCAAATTAGCTCAGATACCGTTCCATAAACCCAATATGGAATAGACAAGACCTACTCCTTGCTCAGAGAACTGGACTCAACACGCCCGATTCACCGCACAAGAATATATCTGACTAGTAATAATCTTAAAACCTATGTATTGATATCTCTCTGTTAGTGTGTCAAGTGGGTGTAAAGCGGCCTAAACACAGCCGTGAAAAGCAGCTAAACCCCATTATAAAAAGAAATTACTTTTAAAAACCCATGAAACAAAGACAGGGAAAGAGAGAGAAATTCTTACACAATTCGTTCAGGGGCTGTGATGCAACCTGGATTGACCATATCTAGACCCACAGCTGGATGAGACATAAGGGTGGACACTCTTGGGGCTGAGAGGTTTGGTGAGGTTGGGTGAGCAAACGCAGACCCTTTAAAGTAATACTGCGTGCGACCCATCGCATGGGTCCCAAATCTCCAGGTTCAAGGGCATCTTCCTACATCGAAAACATGCATGAGAAACCCAGAAGATGGTACACCGTGTGATGGGGAAAGGTTTCTAAAACGCACCTCATTTCTCATCTCCTTGTGCTCGGGTTCGCCATTCCAGCCACTTTACTAGCAATCTCCCTACTTGGAGCATCAGCACCTTTAACCTCCTGTTCCGTACAGGTTGCAATTTGTCCTGAGGATGAACGGGAAGACGGGGAACCAATGAGAGACTAGCTCTTGGTGTTGGGACAGGCACAGGTCACTCTATTTTCCCATCAGGAAGAAGAATTAACCACAGGCTCAGCCTGCCCCCCGGAACCAGAACAGGGCCTGAAGCCATCCTGCGCTTTTGCGGCCGGCTCCCAAAAAAGCGACTTGTAAAATGGAGCTTCAGGGCACTGCAATTCACAAACCTGCAGAGTTATAAATGATAACTCTCGTCCACAAATATATTGAGGGAAGGCAAAGAAGAGGATTTGAAATCAAGGCAGAATTGCAGGAAACAGATTTCAGGAGGTAGATTCGAATCGCCTTTAAAGCACATGAAAAGCGGCAAAACGTTGACAATGATGCCCTTGGGCAAAAAGGGCGTATGCGTTTTTTCCTGAATATATTCAGGAAAAAACGCATACGCCCTTTTTGGCCAACCAAGCAACCTGGAAAGGCAAATCAGCGCGACAAAGAAGTCTCGCTTCCCATCGGTCAAAAGGGCCATGCTGAAAAAAGTGTCAAAACCAGAAATGCAGGACAGGCCATGGAGAAATGGGAGCCTTGCTACACTGATGGGCGGGATGTAAATTGCCAACAGCCACTCTGGAGAAGTGTACGGTGTGTCCTGAAACATCTAAAAAACACAGCTTAGAGAGCATAGGGCACTTCCACGCATGGGGGGATAAAGCGGGAAAATTGAAAATCAGCAAGACACAAGCACCCCAAAGTTTAGGGCTGCTCTGTTGACAAGGACCTCCACTTCCTTCCACCTTAAATATCCCAGGAAAGCGAAAAATGGATAAAAAAGTTGTGGTCCTTATGTACAATGGAATATCACTCAGCCATGAAATCAATGTCATAAGGCTAGTAGCAGCATGATGAGTGGATTTAGGTAAGACGATTCTAAGTGAAATAAGTCACACAGAAAAGGACACTTCTCATAAGGTGTCACTTATAGAGGGAATGTAAAAACCGTTACACTTGAACTGAATTACAAAACAGAACAGAGTCACACATGCAGAAAACACACTATGGCTGCTTAACGGGAAAGGTGAGGTGGGGTGATACATAAAACAAGAGTTTCAAATTAGCTCAGATACCGTTCCATAAACCCAATATGGAATAGACAAGACCTACTCCTTGCTCAGAGAACTGGACTCAACACGCCCGATTCACCGCACAAGAATATATCTGACCAGTAATAATCTTAAAACCTATGTATTGATATCTCTCTGTTAGTGTGTCAAGTGGGTGTAAAGCGGCCTAAACACAGCCGTGAAAAGCAGCTAAACCCCATTATAAAAAGAAATTACTTTTAAAAACCCATGAAACAAAGACAGGGAAAGAGAGAGAAATTCTTACACAATTCGTTCAGGGGCTGTGATGCAACCTGGATTGACCATATCTAGACCCACAGCTGGATGAGACATAAGGGTGGACACTCTTGGGGCTGAGAGGTTTGGTGAGGTTGGGTGAGCAAACGCAGACCCTTTAAAGTAATACTGCGTGCGACCCATCGCATGGGTCCCAAATCTCCAGGTTCAAGGGCATCTTCCTACATCGAAAACATGCATGAGAAACCCAGAAGATGGTACACCGTGTGATGGGGAAAGGTTTCTAAAACGCACCTCATTTCTCATCTCCTTGTGCTCGGGCTCGCCATTCCAGCCACTTTACTAGCAATCTCCCTACTTGGAGCATCAGCACCTTTAACCTCCTGTTCCGTACAGGTTGCAATTTGTCCTGAGGATGAACGGGAAGACGGGGAACCAATGAGAGACTAGCTCCTGGTGTTGGGACAGGCACAGGTCACTCTATTTTCCCATCAGGAAGAAGAATTAACCACAGGCTCAGCCTGCCCCCCGGAACCAGAACAGGGCCTGAAGCCATCCTGCGCTTTTGCGGCCGGCTCCCAAAAAAGCGACTTGTAAAATGGAGCTTCAGGGCACTGCAATTCACAAACCTGCAGAGTTATAAATGATAACTCTCGTCCACAAATATATTGAGGGAAGGCAAAGAAGAGGATTTGAAATCAAGGCAGAATTGCAGGAAACAGATTTCAGGAGGTAGATTCGAATCGCCTTTAAAGCACATGAAAAGCGGCAAAACGTTGACAATGATGCCCTTGGCCAAAAAGGGCGTATGCGTTTTTTCCTGAATATATTCAGGAAAAAACGCATACGCCCTTTTTGGCCAACCAAGCAACCTGGAAAGGCAAATCAGCGCGACAAAGAAGTCTCGCTTCCCATCGGTCAAAAGGGCCATGCTGAAAAAAGTGTCAAAACCAGAAATGCAGGACAGGCCATGGAGAAATGGGAGCCTTGCTACACTGATGGGCGGGATGTAAATTGCCAACAGCCACTCTGGAGAAGTGTACGGTGTGTCCTGAAACATCTAAAAAACACAGCTTAGAGAGCATAGGGCACTTCCACGCATGGGGGGATAAAGCGGGAAAATTGAAAATCAGCAAGACACAAGCACCCCAAAGTTTAGGGCTGCTCTGTTGACAAGGACCTCCACTTCCTTCCACCTTAAATATCCCAGGAAACCGATAAATGGATAAAAAAGTTGTGGTCCTTATGTACAATGGAATATCACTCAGCCATGAAATCAATGTCATAAGGCTAGTAGCAGCATGATGAGTGGATTTAGGTAAGACGATTCTAAGTGAAATAAGTCACACAGAAAAGGACACTTCTCATAAGGTGTCACTTATAGAGGGAATGTAAAAACCGTTACACTTGAACTGAATTACAAAACAGAACAGAGTCACACATGCAGAAAACACACTATGGCTGCTTAACGGGAAAGGTGAGGTGGGGTGATACATAAAACAAGAGTTTCAAATTAGCTCAGATACCGTTCCATAAACCCAATATGGAATAGACAAGACCTACTCCTTGCTCAGAGAACTGGACTCAACACGCCCGATTCACCGCCCAAGAATATATCTGACCAGTAATAATCTTAAAACCTATGTATTGATATCTCTCTGTTAGTGTGTCAAGTGGGTGTAAAGCGGCCTAAACACAGCCGTGAAAAGCAGCTAAACCCCATTATAAAAAGAAATTACTTTTAAAAACCCATGAAACAAAGACAGGGAAAGAGAGAGAAATTCTTACACAATTCGTTCAGGGGCTGTGATGCAACCTGGATTGACCATATCTAGACCCACAGCTGGATGAGACATAAGGGTGGACACTCTTGGGGCTGAGAGGTTTGGTGAGGTTGGGTGAGCAAACGCAGACCCTTTAAAGTAATACTGCGTGCGACCCATCGCATGGGTCCCAAATCTCCAGGTTCAAGGGCATCTTCCTACATCGAAAACATGCATGAGAAACCCAGAAGATGGTACACCGTGTGATGGGGAAAGGTTTCTAAAACGCACCTCATTTCTCATCTCCTTGTGCTCGGGTTCGCCATTCCAGCCACTTTACTAGCAATCTCCCTACTTGGAGCATCAGCACCTTTAACCTCCTGTTCCGTACAGGTTGCAATTTGTCCTGAGGATGAACGGGAAGACGGGGAACCAATGAGAGACTAGCTCTTGGTGTTGGGACAGGCACAGGTCACTCTATTTTCCCATCAGGAAGAAGAATTAACCACAGGCTCAGCCTGCCCCCCGGAACCAGAACAGGGCCTGAAGCCATCCGGCGCTTTTGCGGCCGGCTCCCAAAAAAGCGACTTGTAAAATGGAGCTTCAGGGCACTGCAATTCACAAACCTGCAGAGTTATAAATGATAACTCTCGTCCACAAATATATTGAGGGAAGGCAAAGAAGAGGATTTGAAATCAAGGCAGAATTGCAGGAAACAGATTTCAGGAGGTAGATTCGAATCGCCTTTAAAGCACATGAAAAGCGGCAAAACGTTGACAATGATGCCCTTGGCCAAAAAGGGCGTATGCGTTTTTTCCTGAATATATTCAGGAAAAAACGCATACGCCCTTTTTGGCCAACCAAGCAACCTGGAAAGGCAAATCAGCGCGACAAAGAAGTCTCGCTTCCCATCGGTCAAAAGGGCCATGCTGAAAAAAGTGTCAAAACCAGAAATGCAGGACAGGCCATGGAGAAATGGGAGCCTTGCTACACTGATGGGCGGGATGTAAATTGCCAACAGCCACTCTGGAGAAGTGTACGGTGTGTCCTGAAACATCTAAAAAACACAGCTTAGAGAGCATAGGGCACTTCCACGCATGGGGGGATAAAGTGGGAAAATTGAAAATCAGCAAGACACAAGCACCCCAAAGTTTAGGGCTGCTCTGTTGACAAGGACCTCCACTTCCTTCCACCTTAAATATTCCAGGAAAGCGAAAAATGGATAAAAAAGTTGTGGTCCTTATGTACAATGGAATATCACTCAGCCATGAAATCAATGTCATAAGGCTAGTAGCAGCATGATGAGTGGATTTAGGTAAGACGATTCTAAGTGAAATAAGTCACACAGAAAAGGACACTTCTCATAAGGTGTCACTTATAGAGGGAATGTAAAAACCGTTACACTTGAACTGAATTACAAAACAGAACAGAGTCACACATGCAGAAAACACACTATGGCTGCTTAACGGGAAAGGTGAGGTGGGGTGATACATAAAACAAGAGTTTCAAATTAGCTCAGATACCGTTCCATAAACCCAATATGGAATAGACAAGAACTACTCCTTGCTCAGAGAACTGGACTCAACACGCCCGATTCACCGCACAAGAATATATCTGACTAGTAATAATCTTAAAACCTATGTATTGATATCTCTCTGTTAGTGTGTCAAGTGGGTGTAAAGCGGCCTAAACACAGCCGTGAAAAGCAGCTAAACCCCATTATAAAAAGAAATTACTTTTAAAAACCCATGAAACAAAGACAGGGAAAGAGAGAGAAATTCTTACACAATTCATTCAGGGGCTGTGATGCAACCTGGATTGACCATATCTAGACCCACAGCTGGATGAGACATAAGGGTGGACACTCTTGGGGCTGAGAGTTTTGGTGAGGTTGGGTGAGCAAACGCAGACCCTTTAAAGTAATACTGCGTGCGACCCATCGCATGGGTCCCAAATCTCCAGGTTCAAGGGCATCTTCCTACATCGAAAACATGCATGAGAAACCCAGAAGATGGTACACCGTGTGATGGGGAAAGGTTTCTAAAACGCACCTCATTTCTCATCTCCTTGTGCTCGGGTTCGCCATTCCAGCCACTTTACTAGCAATCTCCCTACTTGGAGCATCAGCACCTTTAACCTCCTGTTCCGTACAGGTTGCAATTTGTCCTGAGGATGAACGGGAAGACGGGGAACCAATGAGAGACTAGCTCTTGGTGTTGGGACAGGCACAGGTCACTCTATTTTCCCATCAGGAAGAAGAATTAACCACAGGCTCAGCCTGCCCCCCGGAACCAGAACAGGGCCTGAAGCCATCCGGCGCTTTTGCGGCCGGCTCCCAAAAAAGCGACTTATAAAATGGAGCTTCAGGGCACTGCAATTCACAAGCCTGCAGAGTTATAAATGATAACTCTCGTCCACAAATATATTGAGGGAAGGCAAAGAAGAGGATTTGAAATCAAGGCAGAATTGCAGGAAACAGATTTCAGGAGGTAGATTCGAATCGCCTTTAAAGCACATGAAAAGCGGCAAAACGTTGACAATGATGCCCTTGGCCAAAAAGGGCGTATGCGTTTTTTCCTGAATATATTCAGGAAAAAACGCATACGCCCTTTTTGGCCAACCAAGCAACCTGGAAAGGCAAATAAGCGCTACAAAGAAGTCTCGCTTCCCATCGGTCAAAAGGGCCATGCTGAAAAAAGTGTCAAAACCAGAAATGCAGGACAGGCCATGGAGAAATGGGAGCCTTGCTACACTGATGGGCGGGATGTAAATTGCCAACAGCCACTCTGGAGAAGTGTACGGTGTGTCCTGAAACATCTAAAAAACACAGCTTAGAGAGCCTAGGGCACTTCCACGCATGGGGGGATAAAGCGGGAAAATTGAAAATCAGCAAGACACAAGCACCCCAAAGTTTAGGGCTGCTCTGTTGACAAGGACCTCCACTTCCTTCCACCTTAAATATCCCAGGAAAGCGAAAAATGGATAAAAAAGTTGTGGTCCTTATGTACAATGGAATATCACTCAGCCATGAAATCAATGTCATAAGGCTAGTAGCAGCATGATGAGTGGATTTAGGTAAAACGATTCTAAGTGAAATAAGTCACACAGAAAAGGACACTTCTCATAAGGTGTCACTTATAGAGGGAATGTAAAAACCGTTACACTTGAACTGAATTACAAAACAGAACAGAGTCACACATGCAGAAAACACACTATGGCTGCTTAACGGGAAAGGTGAGGTGGGGTGATACATAAAACAAGAGTTTCAAATTAGCTCAGATACCGTTCCATAAACCCAATATGGAATAGACAAGACCTACTCCTTGCTCAGAGAACTGGACTCAACACGCCCGATTCACCGCACAAGAATATATCTGACCAGTAATAATCTTAAAACCTATGTATTGATATCTCTCTGTTAGTGTGTCAAGTGGGTGTAAAGCGGCCTAAACACAGCCGTGAAAAGCAGCTAAACCCCATTATAAAAAGAAATTACTTTTAAAAACCCATGAAACAAAGACAGGGAAAGAGAGAGAAATTCTTACACAATTCGTTCAGGGGCTGTGATGCAACCTGGATTGACCATATCTAGACCCACAGCTGGATGAGACATAAGGGTGGACACTCTTGGGGCTGAGAGGTTTGGTGAGGTTGGGTGAGCAAACGCAGACCCTTTAAAGTAATACTGCGTGCGACCCATCGCATGGGTCCCAAATCTCCAGGTTCAAGGGCATCTTCCTACATCGAAAACATGCATGAGAAACCCAGAAGATGGTACACCGTGTGATGGGGAAAGGTTTCTAAAACGCACCTCATTTCTCATCTCCTTGTGCTCGGGTTCGCCATTCCAGCCACTTTACTAGCAATCTCCCTACTTGGAGCATCAGCACCTTTAACCTCCTGTTCCGTACAGGTTGCAATTTGTCCTGAGGATGAACGGGAAGACGGGGAACCAATGAGAGACTAGCTCTTGGTGTTGGGACAGGCACAGGTCACTCTATTTTCCCATCAGGAAGAAGAATTAACCACAGGCTCAGCCTGCCCCCCGGAACCAGAACAGGGCCTGAAGCCATCCTGCGCTTTTGCGGCCGGCTCCCAAAAAAGCGACTTGTAAAATGGAGCTTCAGGGCACTGCAATTCACAAACCTGCAGAGTTATAAATGATAACTCTCGTCCACAAATATATTGAGGGAAGGCAAAGAAGAGGATTTGAAATCAAGGCAGAATTGCAGGAAACAGATTTCAGGAGGTAGATTCGAATCGCCTTTAAAGCACATGAAAAGCGGCAAAACGTTGACAATGATGCCCTTGGGCAAAAAGGGCGTATGCGTTTTTTACTGAATATATTCAGGAAAAAACGCATACGCCCTTTTTGGCCAACCAAGCAACCTGGAAAGGCAAATCAGCGCGACAAAGAAGTCTCGCTTCCCATCGGTCAAAAGGGCCATGCTGAAAAAAGTGTCAAAACCAGAAATGCAGGACAGGCCATGGAGAAATGGGAGCCTTGCTACACTGATGGGCGGGATGTAAATTGCCAACAGCCACTCTGGAGAAGTGTACGGTGTGTCCTGAAACATCTAAAAAACACAGCTTAGAGAGCATAGGGCACTTCCACGCATGGGGGGATAAAGCGGGAAAATTGAAAATCAGCAAGACACAAGCACCCCAAAGTTTAGGGCTGCTCTGTTGACAAGGACCTCCACTTCCTTCCACCTTAAATATCCCAGGAAAGCGAAAAATGGATAAAAAAGTTGTGGTCCTTATGTACAATGGAATATCACTCAGCCATGAAATCAATGTCATAAGGCTAGTAGCAGCATGATGAGTGGATTTAGGTAAGACGATTCTAAGTGAAATAAGTCACACAGAAAAGGACACTTCTCATAAGGTGTCACTTATAGAGGGAATGTAAAAACCGTTACACTTGAACTGAATTACAAAACAGAACAGAGTCACACATGCAGAAAACACACTATGGCTGCTTAACGGGAAAGGTGAGGTGGGGTGATACATAAAACAAGAGTTTCAAATTAGCTCAGATACCGTTCCATAAACCCAATATGGAATAGACAAGACCTACTCCTTGCTCAGAGAACTGGACTCAACACGCCCGATTCACCGCACAAGAATATATCTGACCAGTAATAATCTTAAAACCTATGTATTGATATCTCTCTGTTAGTGTGTCAAGTGGGTGTAAAGCGGCCTAAACACAGCCGTGAAAAGCAGCTAAACCCCATTATAAAAAGAAATTACTTTTAAAAACCCATGAAACAAAGACAGGGAAAGAGAGAGAAATTCTTACACAATTCGTTCAGGGGCTGTGATGCAACCTGGATTGACCATATCTAGACCCACAGCTGGATGAGACATAAGGGTGGACACTCTTGGGGCTGAGAGGTTTGGTGAGGTTGGGTGAGCAAACGCAGACCCTTTAAAGTAATACTGCGTGCGACCCATCGCATGGGTCCCAAATCTCCAGGTTCAAGGGCATCTTCCTACATCGAAAACATGCATGAGAAACCCAGAAGATGGTACACCGTGTGATGGGGAAAGGTTTCTAAAACGCACCTCATTTCTCATCTCCTTGTGCTCGGGCTCGCCATTCCAGCCACTTTACTAGCAATCTCCCTACTTGGAGCATCAGCACCTTTAACCTCCTGTTCCGTACAGGTTGCAATTTGTCCTGAGGATGAACGGGAAGACGGGGAACCAATGAGAGACTAGCTCCTGGTGTTGGGACAGGCACAGGTCACTCTATTTTCCCATCAGGAAGAAGAATTAACCACAGGCTCAGCCTGCCCCCCGGAACCAGAACAGGGCCTGAAGCCATCCTGCGCTTTTGCGGCCGGCTCCCAAAAAAGCGACTTGTAAAATGGAGCTTCAGGGCACTGCAATTCACAAACCTGCAGAGTTATAAATGATAACTCTCGTCCACAAATATATTGAGGGAAGGCAAAGAAGAGGATTTGAAATCAAGGCAGAATTGCAGGAAACAGATTTCAGGAGGTAGATTCGAATCGCCTTTAAAGCACATGAAAAGCGGCAAAACGTTGACAATGATGCCCTTGGCCAAAAAGGGCGTATGCGTTTTTTCCTGAATATATTCAGGAAAAAACGCATACGCCCTTTTTGGCCAACCAAGCAACCTGGAAAGGCAAATCAGCGCGACAAAGAAGTCTCGCTTCCCATCGGTCAAAAGGGCCATGCTGAAAAAAGTGTCAAAACCAGAAATGCAGGACAGGCCATGGAGAAATGGGAGCCTTGCTACACTGATGGGCGGGATGTAAATTGCCAACAGCCACTCTGGAGAAGTGTACGGTGTGTCCTGAAACATCTAAAAAACACAGCTTAGAGAGCATAGGGCACTTCCACGCATGGGGGGATAAAGCGGGAAAATTGAAAATCAGCAAGACACAAGCACCCCAAAGTTTAGGGCTGCTCTGTTGACAAGGACCTCCACTTCCTTCCACCTTAAATATCCCAGGAAAGCGAAAAATGGATAAAAAAGTTGTGGTCCTTATGTACAATGGAATATCACTCAGCCATGAAATCAATGTCATAAGGCTAGTAGCAGCATGATGAGTGGATTTAGGTAAGACGATTCTAAGTGAAATAAGTCACACAGAAAAGGACACTTCTCATAAGGTGTCACTTATAGAGGGAATGTAAAAACCGTTACACTTGAACTGAATTACAAAACAGAACAGAGTCACACATGCAGAAAACACACTATGGCTGCTTAACGGGAAAGGTGAGGTGGGGTGATACATAAAACAAGAGTTTCAAATTAGCTCAGATACCGTTCCATAAACCCAATATGGAATAGACAAGACCTACTCCTTGCTCAGAGAACTGGACTCAACACGCCCGATTCACCGCACAAGAATATATCTGACCAGTAATAATCTTAAAACCTATGTATTGATATCTCTCTGTTAGTGTGTCAAGTGGGTGTAAAGCGGCCTAAACACAGCCGTGAAAAGCAGCTAAACCCCATTATAAAAAGAAATTACTTTTAAAAACCCATGAAACAAAGACAGGGAAAGAGAGAGAAATTCTTACACAATTCGTTCAGGGGCTGTGATGCAACCTGGATTGACCATATCTAGACCCACAGCTGGATGAGACATAAGGGTGGACACTCTTGGGGCTGAGAGGTTTGGTGAGGTTGGGTGAGCAAACGCAGACCCTTTAAAGTAATACTGCGTGCGACCCATCGCATGGGTCCCAAATCTCCAGGTTCAAGGGCATCTTCCTACATCGAAAACATGCATGAGAAACCCAGAAGATGGTACACCGTGTGATGGGGAAAGGTTTCTAAAACGCACCTCATTTCTCATCTCCTTGTGCTCGGGCTCGCCATTCCAGCCACTTTACTAGCAATCTCCCTACTTGGAGCATCAGCACCTTTAACCTCCTGTTCCGTACAGGTTGCAATTTGTCCTGAGGATGAACGGGAAGACGGGGAACCAATGAGAGACTAGCTCCTGGTGTTGGGACAGGCACAGGTCACTCTATTTTCCCATCAGGAAGAAGAATTAACCACAGGCTCAGCCTGCCCCCCGGAACCAGAACAGGGCCTGAAGCCATCCTGCGCTTTTGCGGCCGGCTCCCAAAAAAGCGACTTGTAAAATGGAGCTTCAGGGCACTGCAATTCACAGACCTGCAGAGTTATAAATGATAACTCTCGTCCACAAATATATTGAGGGAAGGCAAAGAAGAGGATTTGAAATCAAGGCAGAATTGCAGGAAACAGATTTCAGGAGGTAGATTCAAATCGCCTTTAAAGCACATGAAAAGCGGCAAAACGTTGACAATGATGCCCTTGGCCAAAAAGGGCGTATGCGTTTTTTCCTGAATATATTCAGGAAAAAACGCATACGCCCTTTTTGGCCAACCAAGCAACCTGGAAAGGCAAATCAGCGCGACAAAGAAGTCTCGCTTCCCATCGGTCAAAAGGGCCATGCTGAAAAAAGTGTCAAAACCAGAAATGCAGGACAGGCCATGGAGAAATGGGAGCCTTGCTACACTGATGGGCGGGATGTAAATTGCCAACAGCCACTCTGGAGAAGTGTACGGTGTGTCCTGAAACATCTAAAAAACACAGCTTAGAGAGCATAGGGCACTTCCACGCATGGGGGGATAAAGTGGGAAAATTGAAAATCAGCAAGACACAAGCACCCCAAAGTTTAGGGCTGCTCTGTTGACAAGGACCTCCACTTCCTTCCACCTTAAATATTCCAGGAAAGCGAAAAATGGATAAAAAAGTTGTGGTCCTTATGTACAATGGAATATCACTCAGCCATGAAATCAATGTCATGAGGCTAGTAGCAGCATGATGAGTGGATTTAGGTAAGACGATTCTAAGTGAAATAAGTCACACAGAAAAGGACACTTCTCATAAGGTGTCACTTATAGAGGGAATGTAAAAACCGTTACACTTGAACTGAATTACAAAACAGAACAGAGTCACACATGCAGAAAACACACTATGGCTGCTTAACGGGAAAGGTGAGGTGGGGTGATACATAAAACAAGAGTTTCAAATTAGCTCAGATACCGTTCCATAAACCCAATATGGAATAGACAAGACCTACTCCTTGCTCAGAGAACTGGACTCAACACGCCCGATTCACCGCACAAGAATATATCTGACTAGTAATAATCTTAAAACCTATGTATTGATATCTCTCTGTTAGTGTGTCAAGTGGGTGTAAAGCGGCCTAAACACAGCCGTGAAAAGCAGCTAAACCCCATTATAAAAAGAAATTACTTTTAAAAACCCATGAAACAAAGACAGGGAAAGAGAGAGAAATTCTTACACAATTCATTCAGGGGCTGTGATGCAACCTGGATTGACCATATCTAGACCCACAGCTGGATGAGACATAAGGGTGGACACTCTTGGGGCTGAGAGGTTTGGTGAGGTTGGGTGAGCAAACGCAGACCCTTTAAAGTAATACTGCGTGCGACCCATCGCATGGGTCCCAAATCTCCAGGTTCAAGGGCATCTTCCTACATCGAAAACATGCATGAGAAACCCAGAAGATGGTACACCGTGTGATGGGGAAAGGTTTCTAAAACGCACCTCATTTCTCATCTCCTTGTGCTCGGGTTCGCCATTCCAGCCACTTTACTAGCAATCTCCCTACTTGGAGCATCAGCACCTTTAACCTCCTGTTCCGTACAGGTTGCAATTTGTCCTGAGGATGAACGGGAAGACGGGGAACCAATGAGAGACTAGCTCTTGGTGTTGGGACAGGCACAGGTCACTCTATTTTCCCATCAGGAAGAAGAATTAACCACAGGCTCAGCCTGCCCCCCGGAACCAGAACAGGGCCTGAAGCCATCCGGCGCTTTTGCGGCCGGCTCCCAAAAAAGCGACTTATAAAATGGAGCTTCAGGGCACTGCAATTCACAAGCCTGCAGAGTTATAAATGATAACTCTCGTCCACAAATATATTGAGGGAAGGCAAAGAAGAGGATTTGAAATCAAGGCAGAATTGCAGGAAACAGATTTCAGGAGGTAGATTCGAATCGCCTTTAAAGCACATGAAAAGCGGCAAAACGTTGACAATGATGCCCTTGGCCAAAAAGGGCGTATGCGTTTTTTCCTGAATATATTCAGGAAAAAACGCATACGCCCTTTTTGGCCAACCAAGCAACCTGGAAAGGCAAATCAGCGCTACAAAGAAGTCTCGCTTCCCATCGGTCAAAAGGGCCATGCTGAAAAAAGTGTCAAAACCAGAAATGCAGGACAGGCCATGGAGAAATGGGAGCCTTGCTACACTGATGGGCGGGATGTAAATTGCCAACAGCCACTCTGGAGAAGTGTACGGTGTGTCCTGAAACATCTAAAAAACACAGCTTAGAGAGCCTAGGGCACTTCCACGCATGGGGGGATAAAGCGGGAAAATTGAAAATCAGCAAGACACAAGCACCCCAAAGTTTAGGGCTGCTCTGTTGACAAGGACCTCCACTTCCTTCCACCTTAAATATCCCAGGAAAGCGAAAAATGGATAAAAAAGTTGTGGTCCTTATGTACAATGGAATATCACTCAGCCATGAAATCAATGTCATAAGGCTAGTAGCAGCATGATGAGTGGATTTAGGTAAGACGATTCTAAGTGAAATAAGTCACACAGAAAAGGACACTTCTCATAAGGTGTCACTTATAGAGGGAATGTAAAAACCGTTACACTTGAACTGAATTACAAAACAGAACAGAGTCACACATGCAGAAAACACACTATGGCTGCTTAACGGGAAAGGTGAGGTGGGGTGATACATAAAACAAGAGTTTCAAATTAGCTCAGATACCGTTCCATAAACCCAATATGGAATAGACAAGACCTACTCCTTGCTCAGAGAACTGGACTCAACACGCCCGATTCACCGCACAAGAATATATCTGACTAGTAATAATCTTAAAACCTATGTATTGATATCTCTCTGTTAGTGTGTCAAGTGGGTGTAAAGCGGCCTAAACACAGCCGTGAAAAGCAGCTAAACCCCATTATAAAAAGAAATTACTTTTAAAAACCCATGAAACAAAGACAGGGAAAGAGAGAGAAATTCTTACACAATTCATTCAGGGGCTGTGATGCAACCTGGATTGACCATATCTAGACCCACAGCTGGATGAGACATAAGGGTGGACACTCTTGGGGCTGAGAGGTTTGGTGAGGTTGGGTGAGCAAACGCAGACCCTTTAAAGTAATACTGCGTGCGACCCATCGCATGGGTCCCAAATCTCCAGGTTCAAGGGCATCTTCCTACATCGAAAACATGCATGAGAAACCCAGAAGATGGTACACCGTGTGATGGGGAAAGGTTTCTAAAACGCACCTCATTTCTCATCTCCTTGTGCTCGGGTTCGCCATTCCAGCCACTTTACTAGCAATCTCCCTACTTGGAGCATCAGCACCTTTAACCTCCTGTTCCGTACAGGTTGCAATTTGTCCTGAGGATGAACGGGAAGACGGGGAACCAATGAGAGACTAGCTCTTGGTGTTGGGACAGGCACAGGTCACTCTATTTTCCCATCAGGAAGAAGAATTAACCACAGGCTCAGCCTGCCCCCCGGAACCAGAACAGGGCCTGAAGCCATCCGGCGCTTTTGCGGCCGGCTCCCAAAAAAGCGACTTATAAAATGGAGCTTCAGGGCACTGCAATTCACAAGCCTGCAGAGTTATAAATGATAACTCTCGTCCACAAATATATTGAGGGAAGGCAAAGAAGAGGATTTGAAATCAAGGCAGAATTGCAGGAAACAGATTTCAGGAGGTAGATTCGAATCGCCTTTAAAGCACATGAAAAGCGGCAAAACGTTGACAATGATGCCCTTGGCCAAAAAGGGCGTATGCGTTTTTTCCTGAATATATTCAGGAAAAAACGCATACGCCCTTTTTGGCCAACCAAGCAACCTGGAAAGGCAAATCAGCGCTACAAAGAAGTCTCGCTTCCCATCGGTCAAAAGGGCCATGCTGAAAAAAGTGTCAAAACCAGAAATGCAGGACAGGCCATGGAGAAATGGGAGCCTTGCTACACTGATGGGCGGGATGTAAATTGCCAACAGCCACTCTGGAGAAGTGTACGGTGTGTCCTGAAACATCTAAAAAACACAGCTTAGAGAGCCTAGGGCACTTCCACGCATGGGGGGATAAAGCGGGAAAATTGAAAATCAGCAAGACACAAGCACCCCAAAGTTTAGGGCTGCTCTGTTGACAAGGACCTCCACTTCCTTCCACCTTAAATATCCCAGGAAAGCGAAAAATGGATAAAAAAGTTGTGGTCCTTATGTACAATGGAATATCACTCAGCCATGAAATCAATGTCATAAGGCTAGTAGCAGCATGATGAGTGGATTTAGGTAAGACGATTCTAAGTGAAATAAGTCACACAGAAAAGGACACTTCTCATAAGGTGTCACTTATAGAGGGAATGTAAAAACCGTTACACTTGAACTGAATTACAAAACAGAACAGAGTCACACATGCAGAAAACACACTATGGCTGCTTAACGGGAAAGGTGAGGTGGGGTGATACATAAAACAAGAGTTTCAAATTAGCTCAGATACCGTTCCATAAACCCAATATGGAATAGACAAGACCTACTCCTTGCTCAGAGAACTGGACTCAACACGCCCGATTCACCGCACAAGAATATATCTGACTAGTAATAATCTTAAAACCTATGTATTGATATCTCTCTGTTAGTGTGTCAAGTGGGTGTAAAGCGGCCTAAACACAGCCGTGAAAAGCAGCTAAACCCCATTATAAAAAGAAATTACTTTTAAAAACCCATGAAACAAAGACAGGGAAAGAGAGAGAAATTCTTACACAATTCGTTCAGGGGCTGTGATGCAACCTGGATTGACCATATCTAGACCCACAGCTGGATGAGACATAAGGGTGGACACTCTTGGGGCTGAGAGGTTTGGTGAGGTTGGGTGAGCAAACGCAGACCCTTTAAAGTAATACTGCGTGCGACCCATCGCATGGGTCCCAAATCTCCAGGTTCAAGGGCATCTTCCTACATCGAAAACATGCATGAGAAACCCAGAAGATGGTACACCGTGTGATGGGGAAAGGTTTCTAAAACGCACCTCATTTCTCATCTCCTTGTGCTCGGGTTCGCCATTCCAGCCACTTTACTAGCAATCTCCCTACTTGGAGCATCAGCACCTTTAACCTCCTGTTCCGTACAGGTTGCAATTTGTCCTGAGGATGAACGGGAAGACGGGGAACCAATGAGAGACTAGCTCTTGGTGTTGGGACAGGCACAGGTCACTCTATTTTCCCATCAGGAAGAAGAATTAACCACAGGCTCAGCCTGCCCCCCGGAATCAGAACAGGGCCTGAAGCCATCCTGCGCTTTTGCGGCCGGCTCCCAAAAAAGCGACTTGTAAAATGGAGCTTCAGGGCACTGCAATTCACAAACCTGCAGAGTTATAAATGATAACTCTCGTCCACAAATATATTGAGGGAAGGCAAAGAAGAGGATTTGAAATCAAGGCAGAATTGCAGGAAACAGATTTCAGGAGGTAGATTCGAATCGCCTTTAAAGCACATGAAAAGCGGCAAAACGTTGACAATGATGCCCTTGGCCAAAAAGGGCGTATGCGTTTTTTCCTGAATATATTCAGGAAAAAACGCATACGCCCTTTTTGGCCAACCAAGCAACCTGGAAAGGCAAATCAGCACTACAAAGAAGTCTCGCTTCCCATCGGTCAAAAGGGCCATGCTGAAAAAAGTGTCAAAACCAGAAATGCAGGACAGGCCATGGAGAAATGGGAGCCTTGCTACACTGATGGGCGGGATGTACATTGCCAACAGCCACTCTGGAGAAGTGTACGGTGTGTCCTGAAACATCTAAAAAACACAGCTTGGAGAGCATAGGGCACTTCCACGCATGGGGGGATAAAGCGGGAAAATTGAAAATCAGCAAGACACAAGCACCCCAAAGTTTAGGGCTGCTCTGTTGACAAGGACCTCCACTTCCTTCCACCTTAAATATCCCAGGAAAGCGAAAAATGGATAAAAAAGTTGTGGTCCTTATGTACAATGGAATATCACTCAGCCATGAAATCAATGTCATAAGGCTAGTAGCAGCATGATGAGTGGATTTAGGTACGACGAATCTAAGTGAAATAAGTCAAGCAGAAAAAGACACTTATCATAAGCTATCACTTATACAGGGAATGTAAAAACCGCTACACTTGAACTGAATTACAAAACAGAACAGAGTCACACGTTTAGAAAACACACTATGGCTGCTTAACGGGAAAGGTGAGGTGGGGTGATGCATAAAACAAGGGTTTCAAATTAGCTGAGATACCGTTCCATAAACCCAACATGTAATAGAAAGACCTGCTCCTTGCTCAGTGAACTGGACTCAACACCCCCTATTCACCGCACAAGAATATATCTGATTAGTAAGAATCTTAAAACCTATGTATTGATATCTCTCTGGATGTGAGTCAAGTGGGTGTAAAGCGGCATAAACACAGCCGTGAAAAGCAGCTAAACCCCATTATAAAACTAAATTAATTTTAAAAACCCGTGAAACAAAGACAGTGAAAGAGAGAGAAATTCTTACAAAATTCGTTCAGGGGCTGTGATGCCACCTGGAATGACCATATCTAGACCCACAGCTGGATGAGACATAAGGGTGGACACTCTCGGGGCTGAGAGATTTGGTGAGGTTGGGGGAGCAAACGCAGATCCTTTAAAGTAATACTGCCTGTTACCCATCGCATGGGTCCCAAATCTCCAGGTTCAAGGGCATCTTCCTACCTCGAAAACATGCATGAGAAACCCAGAAGGTGGTACACCGTGTGACCGGGAAAGGTTTCTAAAACGCAGCTAATTTCTCATCTCCTTGTGCTCGTGTTCGCCATTCCAGCCGCTTTACTAGCAATCTCCCTCCTTGGAGAATCAGCACCTTTAACCTCCTGTTCCGTACAGCTTGCAATTTGTCCTGAGGATGAACAGGATGAGGGGGAGCCAATGAGAGACTAGCTCTAGGTGTTGGGACAGGCACAGGTCACTCTATTTTCCCAACAGGAAGAAGAATTATCCACAGCCTCAGCCTGCCGCCCAGAACCAGAATAGGGCCTGAGGCCATCCTGCGCTTTTGCGGCCAGCTCCCAAAAAAGCGAGTTGAAAAATGGAGCTCAGGGGCACTGCAATTCACAAACCTGCAGAGTTATAAATGATAACTCTCGTCCACAAATATATTGAGGGAAGGCAACGAAGAGGATTTGAAAGCAATGCAGAATTGCAGGAAACAGATTTCAGGAGGTAGATTCGAGTCGCCTTTAAAGCACATGAAAAACGGCAAAACGTCGACAATGATGCCCTTGGCCAAAAAGGGCGTATGCGTTTTTTCCTGAATATATTCAGGAAAAAACGCATACGCCCTTTTTGGCCAACCAAGCAACCTGGAAAGGCAAATCTGCGCTCCAAAGTAGTCTCACTTCTCATCGGTCAAAAGGGCCATGCTGAAAAAAGTGTCAAAACCAGAAATGCAGGACAGGCCATGGAGAAATGGGAGCCTTGCTATGCTGATGGGCGGGATGTAAATTGCCAACAGCAACTCTGGAGAAGTGTACGGTGTGTCCTGAAACATCGAAAAAACACAGCTTAGAGCGCATAGGGCACTTCAACTCATGGGCGTATAAATTGGGAAAACTAAAAATCAGCAACACACAGGCACCCCAAAGTTTAGGGCTGCTCTGTTGACAAGAACCTCCACTTCATGACACCTTAAGTATCCCAGGAAAGAGAAAAATGGATAAAGAAATTGTGGTCCTTATGTACAATGGAATATCACTCAGCCATGAAATCAATGTCATAAGGCTAGTAGCAGCATGATGAGTGGATTTAGGTATGACAATTCTAAGTGAAATAAGTCACACAGAAAAAGACACTTATCATAAGCTATCACTTATAGAGGGAATGTAAAAACCGCTACAATTGAACTGAATTACAAAACAGAACAGAGTCACACGTTTAGGAAACACACTATGGCTGCTTAACGGGAAAGGTGAGGTGGGGTGCTGCAGAAAACAAGGGTTTCCAATTAGCTGAGATACCGTTCCATAAACCCAATATGTAATAGAAAGACCTACTCCTTGCTCAGTGAACTGGACTCAACACCCCCTATTCACCGCACAAGAATATATCTGACTAGTAAGAATCTTAAAACCTATGTATTGATATCTCTCTGGATGTGAGTCAAGTGGGTGTAAAGCGGCATAAACACAGCCGTGAAAAGCAGCTAAACCCCATTATAAGAATAAATTAATTTTAAAAACCCGTGAAACAAAGACAGTGAAAGAGAGAGAAATTCTTACAAAATTCGTTTAGGGGCTGTGATGCCACCTGGAATGACCATATCTAGACCCACAGCTGGATGAGACGTAAGGGTGGATACTCTCGGGGCTGAGAGATTTGGTGAGGTTGGGTGAGCAAACACAGAGCCTTTAAAGTACTACTGCCTGTTACCCATCCCATGGGTCCCAAATCTCCAGGTTCAAAGGCATCTTCCTACATCGAAAACATGCATGAGAAACCCAGATGGTGGTAGACCGTGTGACCGGGAAAGGTTTCTAAAACGCAGCTAATTTCTCATCTCCTTGTGCTCGTGTTCGCCATCCCAGCCGCTTTACTAGCAATCTCCCTCCTTGGAGAATCAGTACCTT
The DNA here is from genome assembly GCF_965194825.1 of Balaenoptera physalus. Taxonomy (NCBI): domain Eukaryota; kingdom Metazoa; phylum Chordata; class Mammalia; order Artiodactyla; family Balaenopteridae; genus Balaenoptera; species Balaenoptera physalus. Next base: position 625,588 of record NW_028126264.1, on the reverse strand, counting down.
TAACCTCCTGTTCCGTACAGCTTGCAATTTGTCCTGAGTATGAACAGGAAGAGGGGGAGCCAATGAGAGACTGGCTCTAGGTGTTGGGACAGGCACAGGTCACTCTATTTTCCCAACAGGAAGAAGAATTAATCACAGGCTCAGCCTGCCACCCGGAACCAGAATAGGGCCTGAGGCCATCCTGCGCTTTTGCGGCCAGCTCCCAAAAAAGCGAGTTGAAAAATGGAGCTCAGGGGCACTGCCATTCACAAACCTGCAGAGTTATAAATGATAACTCTCGTCCACAAATATATTGAGGGAAGGCAACGAAGAGGATTTGAAAGCAAGGCAGAATTGCAGGAAACAGATTTCAGGAGGTAGATTCGAATCGCCTTTAAAGCACATGAAAAGCGGCAAAACGTTGACAATGATGCCCTTGGCCAAAAAGGGCGTATGCGTTTTTTCCTGAATATATTCAGGAAAAAACGCATACGCCCTTTTTGGCCAACCAAGCAACCTGGAAAGGCAAATCAGCGCGACAAAGAAGTCTCGCTTCCCATCGGTCAAAAGGGCCATGCTGAAAAAAGTGTCAAAACCAGAAATGCAGGACAGGCCATGGAGAAATGGGAGCCTTGCTACACTGATGGGCGGGATGTAAATTGCCAACAGCCACTCTGGAGAAGTGTACGGTGTGTCCTGAAACATCTAAAAAACACAGCTTAGAGAGCATAGGGCACTTCCACGCATGGGGGGATAAAGTGGGAAAATTGAAAATCAGCAAGACACAAGCACCCCAAAGTTTAGGGCTGCTCTGTTGACAAGGACCTCCACTTCCTTCCACCTTAAATATCCCAGGAAAGCGAAAAATGGATAAAAAAGTTGTGGTCCTTATGTACAATGGAATATCACTCAGCCATGAAATCAATGTCATAAGGCTAGTAGCAGCATGATGAGTGGATTTAGGTAAGACGATTCTAAGTGAAATAAATCACAGAGAAAAGGAAACTTCTCATAAGGTGTCACTTATAGAGGGAATGTAAAAACCGTTACACTTGAACTGATTTACAAAACAGAACAGAGTCACACATGCAGAAAACACACTATGGCTGCTTAATGGGAAAGGTGAGGTGGGGTGATACATAAAACAAGAGTTTCAAATTAGCTCAGATACCTTTCCATAAACCCAATATGGAATAGACAAGACCTACTCCTTGCTCAGAGAACTGGACTCAACACGCCCGATTCACCGCACAAGAATATATCTGACTACTAATAATCTTAAAACCTGTGTATTGATATCTCTCTGTTAGTGTGTCAAGTGGGTGTAAAGCGGCATAAACACAGCCGTGAAAAGCAGCTAAACCCCATTATAAAAATAAATTACTTTTAAAAACCCATGAAACAAAGACAGGGAAAGAGAGAGAAATTCTTACACAATTCGTTCAGGGGCTGTGATGCAACCTGGATTGACCATATGTAGACCCACAGCTGGATGAGACATAAGGGTGGACACTCTTGGGGCTGAGAGGTTTGGTGAGGTTGGGTGAGCAAACGCAGACCCTTTAAAGTAATACTGCGTGCTACCCATCGCATGGGTCCCAAATCTCCAGGTTCAAGGGCATCTTCCTACATCGAAAACATGCATGAGAAACCCAGAAGATGGTACACCGTGTGATGGGGAAAGGTTTCTAAAACGCACCTCATTTCTCATCTCCTTGTGCTCGGGTTCGCCATTCCCGCCACTTTACTAGCAATCTCCCTACTTGGAGCATCAGCACCTTTAACCTCCTGTTCCGTACAGGTTGCAATTTGTCCTGAGGATGAACGGGAAATGGGGAACCAATGAGAGACTAGCTCTTGGTGTTGGGACAGGCACAGGTCACTCTATTTTCCCATCAGGAAGAAGAATTAACCACAGGCTAAGCCTGCCCCCGGAACCAGATCAGGGCCTGAAGCCATCCGGCGCTTTTGCGGCCGGCTCCCGAAAAAGCGACTTGTAAAATGGAGCTTCAGGGCACTGCAATTCACAAACCTGCAGAGTTATAAATGATAACTCTCGTCCACAAATATATTGAGGGAAGGCAAAGAAGAGGATTTGAAATCAAGGCAGAATTGCAGGAAACAGATTTCAGGAGGTAGATTCAAATCGCCTTTAAAGCACATGAAAAGCGGCAAAACGTTGACAATGATGCCCTTGGCCAAAAAGGGCGTATGCGTTTTTTCCTGAATATATTCAGGAAAAAACGCATACGCACTTTTTGGCCAACCAAGCAACCTGGAAAGGCAAATCAGCGCTCCAAAGAAGTCTGGCTTCCCATCGGTCAAAAGCGCCATGCTGAAAAAAGTGTCAAAACCAGAAATGCAGGACAGGCCATGGAGAAATGGGAGCCTTGCTACACTGATGGGCGGGATGTACATTGCCAACAGCAACTCTGGAGAAGTGTACGGTGTGTCCTGAAACATCTAAAAAACACAGCTTAGAGAGCATAGGGCACTTCCACGCATGGGGGGATAAAGTGGGAAAATTGAAAATCAGCAAGACACAAGCACCCCAAAGTTTAGGGCTGCTCTGTTGACAAGGACCTCCACTTCATTCCACCTTAAATATCCCAGGAAAGCGAAAAATGGATAAAAAAGTTGTGGTCCTTATGTACAATGGAATATCACTCAGCCATGAAATCAATGTCATAAGGCTAGTAGCAGCATGATGAGTGGATTTAGGTAAGACGATTCTAAGTGAAATAAGTCACACAGAAAAGGACACTTCTCATAAGGTGTCACTTATAGAGGGAATGTAAAAACCGTTACACTTGAACTGAATTACAAAACAGAACAGAGTCACACATGCAGAAAACACACTATGGCTGCTTAACGGGAAAGGTGAGGTGGGGTGATACATAAAACAAGAGTTTCAAATTAGCTCAGATACCGTTCCATAAACCCAATATGGAATAGACAAGACCTACTCCTTGCTCAGAGAACTGGACTCAACACGCCCGATTCACCGCACAAGAATATATCTGACTAGTAATAATCTTAAAACCTATGTATTGATATCTATCTGTTAGTGTGTCAAGTGGCTGTGAAGCGGCATGAACACAGCCGTGAAAAGCAGCTAAACCCCATTATAAAAATAAATTACTTTTAAAAACCCATGAAACAAAGACAGGGAAAGAGAGAGAAATTCTTACACAATTCGTTCAGGGGCTGTGATGCAACCTGGATTGACCATATCTAGACCCACAGCTGGATGAGACATAAGGGTGGACACTCTTGGGGCTGAGAGGTTTGGTGAGGTTGGGTGAGCAAACGCAGACCCTTTAAAGTAATACTGCCTGCTACCCATCGCATGGGTCCCAAATCTCCAGGTTCAAGGGCATCTTCCTACATCGAAAACATGCATGAGAAACCCAGAAGATGGTACACCGTGTGATGGGGAAAGGTTTCTAAAACGCACCTCATTTCTCATCTCCTTGTGCTCGGGTTCGCCATTCCAGCCACTTTACTAGCAATCTCCCTACTTGGAGCATCAGCACCTTTAACCTCCTGTTCCGTACAGGTTGCAATTTGTCCTGAGGATGAACGGGAAGACGGGGAACCAATGAGAGACTAGCTCTTGGTGTTGGGACAGGCACAGGTCACTCTATTTTCCCATCAGGAAGAAGAATTAACCACAGGCTCAGCCTGCCCCCCTGAACCAGAACAGGGCCTGAAGCCATCCGGCGCTTTTGCGGCCAGCTCCCAAAAAAGCGACTTGTAAAATGGAGCTTCAGGGCACTGCAATTCACAAACCTGCAGAGTTATAAATGATAACTCTCGTCCACAAATATATTGAGGGAAGGCAAAGAAGAGGATTTGAAATCAAGGCAGAATTGCAGGAAACAGATTTCAGGAGGTAGATTCGAATCGCCTTTAAAGCACATGAAAAGCGGCAAAACGTTGACAATGATGCCCTTGGCCAAAAAGGGCGTATGCGTTTTTTCCTGAATATATTCAGGAAAAAACGCATACGCCCTTTTTGGCCAACCAAGCAACATGGAAAGGCAAATCAGTGCTACAAAGAAGTCTCGCTTCCCATCGGTCAAAAGGGCCATGCTGAAAAAAGTGTCAAAACCAGAAATGCAGGACAGGCCATGGAGAAATGGGAGCCTTGCTACACTGATGGGCGGGATGTAAATTGCCAACAGCCACTCTGGAGAAGTGTACGGTGTGTCCTGAAACATCTAAAAAACACAGCTTAGAGAGCATAGGGCACTTCCACGCATGGGGGGATAAAGTGGGAAAATTGAAAATCAGCAAGACACAAGCACCCCAAAGTTTAGGGCTGCTCTGTTGACAAGGACCTCCACTTCCTTCCACCTTAAATATCCCAGGAAAGCGAAAAATGGATAAAAAAGTTGTGGTCCTTATGTACAATGGAATATCACTCAGCCATGAAATCAATGTCATAAGGCTAGTAGCAGCATGATGAGTGGATTTAGGTAAGACGATTCTAAGTGAAATAAGTCACACAGAAAAGGACACTTCTCATAAGGTGTCACTTATACAGGGAATGTAAAAACCGTTACACTTGAACTGAATTACAAAACAGAACAGAGTCACACATGCAGAAAACACACTATGGCTGCTTAACGGGAAAGGTGAGGTGGGGTGATACATAAAACAAGAGTTTCAAATTAGCTCAGATACCGTTCCATAAACCCAATATGGAATAGAAAAGACCTACTCCTTGCTCAGAGAACTGGACTCAACACGCCCGATTCACCGCACAAGAATATATCTGACTAGTAATAATCTTAAAACCTATGTATTGATATCTCTCTGTTAGTGTGTCAAGTGGGTGTAAAGCGGCATAAACACAGCCGTGAAAAGCAGCTAAACCCCATTTTAAAATAAATTACTTTTAAAAACCCATGAAACAAAGACAGGGAAAGAGAGAGAAATTCTTACACAATTCGTTCAGGGGCTGTGATGCAACCTGGATTGACCATATCTAGACCCACAGCTGGATGAGTCATAAGGGTGGACACTCTTGGGGCTGAGAGGTTTGGTGAGGTTGGGTGAGCAAACGCAGACCCTTTAAAGTAATACTGCGTGCTACCCATCGCATGGGTCCCAAATCTCCAGGTTCAAGGGCATCTTCCTACATCAAAAACATGCATGAGAAACCCAGAAGATGGTACAACGTGTGATGGGGAAAGGTTTCTAAAACGCACCTCATTTCTCATCTCCTTGTGCTCGGGTTCGCCATTCCAGCCACTTTACTAGCAATCTCCCTACTTGGAGCATCAGCACCTTTAACCTCCTGTTCCGTACAGGTTGCAATTTGTCCTGAGGATGAACGGGAAGACGGGGAACCAATGAGAGACTAGCTCTTGGTGTTGGGACAGGCACAGGTCACTCTATTTTCCCATCAGGAAGAAGAATTAACCACAGGCTCAGGCTGCCCCCCTGAACCAGAACAGGGCCTGAAGCCATCCGGCGCTTTTGCGGCCGGCTCCCAAAAAAGCGACTTGTAAAATGGAGCTTCAGGGCACTGCAATTCACAAACCTGCAGAGTTATAAATGATAACTCTCGTCCACAAATATATTGAGGGAAGGCAACGAAGAGGATTTGAAAGCAAGGCAGAATTGCAGGAAACAGATTTCAGGAGGTAGATTCACGTCGCCTTTAAAGCACATGAAAAACGGCAAAACGTCGACAATGATGCCCTTGGCCAAAAAGGACGTATGCGTTTTTTCCAGAATATATTCAGGAAAAAACGCATACGCCCTTTTTGGCCAACCAAGCTACCTGGAAAGGCAAATCAGCGCTACAAAGAAGTCTCGCTTCCCATCGATCAAAAGGGCCATGCTGAAAAAAGGCTCAAAACCAGAATTGCAGGACAGCCCATGGAGAAATGGGAGCCTTGCTACGCTGATGGGCGGGATGTAAATTGCCAACAGCCACTCTGGAGAAGTGTACGGTGTGTCCTGAAACATCGAAAAAACACAGCTTAGAACGCATAGGGCACTTACACTCATGGGCGTATAAATTGGGAAAACTAAAAATCAGCAACACACAGGCACCCCAAAGTTTAGGGCTGCTCTGTTGACAAGAACCTCCACTTCACCACACCTTAAATATCCCAGGAAAGAGAAAAATGGATAAAGAAGTGGTGGTCCTTATGTACAATGGAATATCACTCAGCCATGAAATCAATGTCATAAGGCTAGTAGCAGCATGATGAGTGGATTTAGGTACGACAATTCTAAGTGAAATAAGTCACACAGAAAAAGACACTTATCATAAGCTATCACTTATAGAGGGAATGTAAAAACCGCTACACTTGAACTGAATTACAAAACAGAACAGAGTCACACGTTTAGAAAACACACTATGGCTGCTTAACGGGAAAGGTGAGGTGGGGTGCTGCAGAAAACAAGGGTTTCAAATTAGCTCAGATACCGTTCCATAACCCCAATATGTAATAGAAAGACCTACTCCTTGCTCAGTGAACTGGACTCAACACCCCCTATTCTCGCACAAGAATATATCTGACTAGTAAGAATCTTAAAACCTATGTATTGATATCTCTCTGGATGTGAGTCAAGTGGGTGTAAAGCGGCATAAACACAGCCGTGAAAAACAGCTAAACACCATTATAAAAATAAATTAATTTTAAAAACCCGTGAAACAAAGACAGTGAAAGAGAGAGAAATTCTTACAAAATTCGTTCAGGGGCTGTGATGCCACCTGGAATGACCATATCTAGACCCACAGCTGGATGAGACGTAAGGGTGGATACTCTCGGGGCTGAGAGATTTGGTGAGGTTGGGGGAGCAAACACAGAGCCTTTAAAGTACTACTGCCTGTTACCCATCGCATGGGTCCCAAATCTCCAGGTTCAATGGCATCTTCCTACATCGAAAACATGCATGAGAAACCCAGAAGGTGGTAGACCGTGTGACCGGGAAAGGTTTCTAAAACGCACCTCATTTCTCATCTCCTTGTGCTCGGGCTCGCCATTCCAGCCACTTTACTAGCAATCTCCCTACTTGGAGCATCAGCACCTTTAACCTCCTGTTCCGTACAGGTTGCAATTTGTCCTGAGGATGAACGGGAAGACGGGGAACCAATGAGAGACTAGCTCTTGGTGTTGGGACAGGTACAGGTCACTCTATTTTCCCATCAGGAAGAAGAATAAACCACAGGCTCAGCCTGCCCCCCGGAACCAGAACAGGGCCTGAAGCCATCCTGCGCTTTTGCGGCCAGCTCCCGAAAAAGCCAGTTGTAAAATGGAGCTTCAGGGCACTGCAATTCACAAACCTGCACAGTTATAAATGATAACTCTCGTCCACAAATATATTGAGGGAAGGCAAAGACGAGGAATTGAAATCAAGGCAGAATTGCAGGAAACAGATTTCAGGAGGTAGATTCGAATCACCTTTAAAGCACATGAAAAGCGGCAAAACGTTGACAATGATGCCCTTGGCCAAAAAGGGCGTATGCGTTTTTTCCTGAATATATTCAGGAAAAAACGCATACGCCCTTTTTGGCCAACCAAGCAACCTGGAAAGGCAAATCAGCGCTACAAAGAAGTCTCGCTTCCCATCGGTCAAAAGGGCCATGCTGAAAAAAGTGTCAAAACCAGAAATGCAGGACAGGCCATGGAGAAATGGGAGCCTTGCTACACTGATGGGCGGGATGTAAACTGCCAACAGCCACTCTGGAGAAGTGTACGGTGTGTTCTGAAACATCTAAAAAACACAGCTTAGAGAGCATAGGGCACTTCCACGCATGGGGGTATAAAGTGGGAAAATTAAAAATCAGCAAGACACAAGAACCCCAAAGTTTAGGGCTGCTCTGTTGACAAGGACCTCCACTTCCTTCCACCTTAAATATCCCAGGAAAGCGAAAAATGGATAAAAAAGTTGTGGTCCTTATGTACAATGGAATATCACTCAGCCATGAAATCAATGTCATAAGGCTATTAGCGGCATGATGAGTGGATTTAGGTACGACGATTCTAAGTGAAATAAGTCACACAGAAAAGGACACTTCTCATAAGGTGTCACTTATAGAGGGAATGTAAAAGCCGTTACACTTGAACTGAATTACAAAACAGAACAGAGTCACACATGCAGAAAACACACTATGGCTGCTTAACGGGAAAGGTGAGGTGGGGTGATACATAAAACAAGAGTTTCAAATTAGCTCAGATACCGTTCCATAAACCCAATATGTAATAGACAAGACCTACTCCTTGCTCAGAGAACTGGACTCAACACGCCCGATTCACCGCACAAGAATATATCTGACTAGTAATAATCTTAAAACCTATGTATTGATATCTCTCTGTTAGTGTGTCAAGTGGGTGTAAAGCGGCATAAACACAGCCGTGAAAAGCAGCTAAACCCCATTATAAAAAGAAATTACTTTTAAAAACCCATGAAACAAAGACAGTGAAAGAGAGAGAAATTCTTACACAATTCGTTCAGGGGCTGTGATGCAACCTGGATTGACCATATCTAGACCCACAGCTGGATGAGACATAAGGGTGGACATTCTTGGGGCTGAGAGGTTTGGTGAGGTTGGGTGAGCAAACGCAGACCCTTTAAAGTAATACTGCGTGCTACCCATCGCATGGGTCCCAAATCTCCAGGTTCAAGGGCATCTTCCTACATCGTAAACATGCATGAGAAACCCAGAAGATGGTACACCGTGTGATGGGGAAAGGTTTCTAAAACGCACCTCATTTCTCATTTCCTTGTGCTCGGGTTCGCCATTCCAGCCACTTTACTAGCAATCTCCCTACTTGGAGCATCTGCACCTTTAACCTCCTGTTCCATACAGGTTGCAATTTGTCCTCAGGAAGAACGGGAAGACGGGGAACCAATGAGAGACTAGCTCTTGGTGTTGGGACAGGCACAGGTCACTCTATTTTCCCATCAGGAAGACGAATTAACCACAGGCTCAGCCTGCCCCCCGGAACCAGAACAGGGCCTGAAGCCATCCTGCGCTTTTGCGGCCAGCACCCAAAAAAGCGAGTTGTAAAATCGAGCTTCAGGGCACTGCAATTCAAAAACCTGCAGAGTTATAAATGATAACTCTCGTCCACAAATATATTGAGGGAAGGCAAAGAAGAGGATTTGAAATCAAGGCAGAATTGCAGGAAACAGATTTCAGGAGGTAGATTCGAATCGCCTTTAAAGCACATGAAAAGCAGCAAAACGTTGACAATGATGCCCTTGGACAAAAAGGGCGTATGCGTTTTTTCCTGAATATATTCAGGAAAAAACGCATACGCCCTTTTTGGCCAACCAAGCAACCTGGAAAGGCAAATCAGCGCTACAAAGAAGTCTCGCTTCCCATCGGTCAAAAGGGCCATGCTGAAAAAAGCGTCAAAACCAGAAATGCAGGACAGGCCATGGAGAAATGGGAGCTTTGCTACACAGATGGGTGGTATGTAAATTGCCAACAGCCACTCTGGAGAAGTGTACGGTGTGTTCTGAAACATCTAAAAAACACAGCTTAGAGAGCATAGGGCACTCCCACGCATGGGGGTATAAAGTGGGAAAATTAAAAACCAGCAAGACACAAGAACCCCAACGATTAGGGCTGCTCTGTTGACAAGGACCTCCACTTCATTCCACCTTAAAGATCCCAGGAAAGCGAAAAATGGATAAAAAAGTTGTGGTCCTTATGTACAATGGAATATCACTCAGCCATGAAATCAATGTCATAAGGCTAGTAGCGGCATGATGAGTGGATTTAGGTACGACGATTCTAAGTGAAATAAGTCACACAGAAAAGGACACTTCTCATAAGGTGTCACTTATAGAGGGAATGTAAAAGCCGTTACACTTGAACTGAATTACAAAACAGAACAGAGTCACACATGCAGAAAACACACTATGGCTGCTTAACGGGAAAGGTGAGGTGGGGTGATACATAAAACAAGAGTTTCAAATTAGCTCAGATACCGTTCCATAAACCCAATATGTAATAGACAAGACCTACTCCTTGCTCAGAGAACTGGACTCAACACGCCCGATTCACCGCACAAGAATATATCTGACTAGTAATATTCTTAAAACCTATGTATTTATATCTCTCTGTTAGTGTGTCAAGTGGGTGTAAAGCGGCATAAACACAGCCGTGAAAAGCAGCTAAACCCCTTTATAAAAATAAATTACTTTTAAAAACCCATGAAACAAAGACAGTGAAAGAGAGAGAAATTCTTACACAATTCGTTCAGGGGCTGTGATGCAACCTGGATTGACCATATCTAGACCCACAGCTGGATGAGACATAAGGGTGGACACTCTTGGGGCTGAGAGGTTTGGTGAGGTTGGGTGAGCAAACGCAGACCCTTTAAGGTAATACTGCGTGCTACCCATCGCATGGGTCCCAAATCTCCAGGTTCAAAGGCATCTTCCTACATCGAAAACATGCATGAGAAACCCAGAAGATGGTACACCATGTGATGGGGAAAGGTTTCTAAAACGCACCTCATTTCTCATCTCCTTTTGCTCGGGTTCGCCATTCCAGCCACTTTACTAGCAATCTCCCTACTTGGAGCATCAGCACCTTTAACCTCCTGTTCCATACAGGTTGCAATTTGTCCTGAGGATGAACGGGAAGACGGGGAACCAATGAGAGATTAGCTCTTGGTGTTGGGACAGGCACAGGTCACTCTATTTTCCCATCAGGAAGAAGAATTAACCACAGGCTCAGCCTGCACCCCGGAACCAGAACAGGGCCTGAAGCCATCCTGCGCTTTTGCGGCCAGCTCCCAAAAAAGCGAGTTGTAAAATGGAGCTTCAGGGAACTGCAATTCACAAACCTGCAGAGTTATAAATGATAACTCTCGTCCACAAATATATTGAGGGAAGGCAAAGAAGAGGATTTGAAATCAAGGCAGAATTGCAGGAAACAGATTTCAGGAGGTAGATTCGAATCGCCTTTAAAGCACATGAAAAGCAGCAAAACTTTGACAATGATGCCCTTGGCCAAAAAGGGCGTATGCGTTTTTTCATGATTATATTCAGGAAAAAACGCATACGCCCTTTTTGGCCAACCAAGCAACCTGGAAAGGCAAATCAGCGCTACAAAGAAGTCTCGCTTCCCATCGGTCAAAAGGGCCATGCTGAAAAAAGTGTCAAAACCAGAAATGCAGGACAGGCCATGGAGAAATGGGAGCCTTGCTACACAGATGGGTGGTATGTAAATTGCCAACAGCCACTCTGGAGAAGTGTACGGTGTGTTCTGAAACATCTAAAAAACACAGCTTAGAGAGCATAGGGCATTCCCACGCATGGGGGTATAAAGTGGGAAAATTAAAAATCAGCAAGACACAAGAACCCCAAAGTTTAGGGCTGCTCTGTTGACAAGGACCTCCACTTCATTCCACCTTAAAGATCCCAGGAAAGCGAAAAATGGATAAAAAAGTTGTGGTCCTTATGTACAATGGAATATCACTCAGCCATGAAATCAATGTCATAAGGCTAGTAGCGGCATGATGAGTGGATTTAGGTACGACGATTCTAAGTGAAATAAGTCACACAGAAAAGGACACTTCTCATAAGGTGTCACTTATAGAGGGAATGTAAAAGCCGTTACACTTGAACTGAATTACAAAACAGAACAGAGTCACACATGCAGAAAATACACTATGGCTGCTTAACAGGAAAGGTGAGGTGGGGTGATACATAAAACAAGAGTTTCAAATTAGCTCAGATACCGTTCCATAAACCCAATATGTAATAGACAAGACCTACTCCTTGCTCAGACAACTGGACTCAACACGCCCGATTCACCGCACAAGAATATAACTGACTAGTAATAATCTTAAAACCTATGTATTGATATCTCTCTGTTAGTGTGTCAAGTGGGTGTAAAGCGGCATAAACACAGCCGTGAAAAGCAGCTAAACCCCATTATAAAAATAAATTACTTTTAAAAACCCAGGAAACAAAGACAGGGAAAGAGAGAGAAATTCTTACACAATTCGTTCAGGGGCTGTGATGCAACCTGGATTGACCATATCTAGACCCACAGCTGGATGAGACATAAGGGTGGACACTCTTGGGGCTGAGAGGTTTGGTGAGGTTGGGTGAGCAAACGCAGACCCTTTAAAGTAATACTGCGTGCTACCCATCGCATGGGTCCCAAATCTCCAGGTTCAAGGGCATCTTCCTACATCGAAAACATGCATGAGAAACCCAGAAGATGGTACACCGTGTGATGGGGAAAGGTTTCTAAAACGCACCTCATTTCTCATCTCCTTGTGCTCGGGTTCGCCATTCCAGCCACTTTACTAGCAATCTCCCTACTTGGAGCATCAGCACCTTTAACCTCCTGTTCCATACAGGTTGCAATTTGTCCTGAGGATGAACGGGAAGACGGGGAACCAATGAGAGATTAGCTCTTGGTGTTGGGACAGGCACAGGTCACTCTATTTTCCCATCAGGAAGAAGAATTAACCACAGGCTCAGCCTGCACCCCGGAACCAGAACAGGGCCTGAAGCCATCCTGCGCTTTTGCGGCCAGCTCCCAAAAAAGCGAGTTGTAAAATGGAGCTTCAGGGAACTGCAATTCACAAACCTGCAGAGTTATAAATGATAACTCTCGTCCACAAATATATTGAGGGAAGGTAAAGAAGAGGATTTGAAATCAAGGCAGAATTGCAGGAAACAGATTTCAGGAGGTAGATTCGAATCGCCTTTAAAGCACATGAAAAGCAGCAAAACGTTGACAATGATGCCCTTGGCCAAAAAGGGCGTATGCGTGTTTTCCTGAATATATTCAGGAAAAAACGCATACGCCCTTTTTGGCCAACCAAGCAACCTGGAAAGGCAAATCAGCGCTACAAAGAAGTCTCGCTTCCCATCGGTCAAAAGGGACATGCTGAAAAAAGTGTCAAAAGCAGAAATGCAGGACAGGCCATGGAGAAATGGGAGTCTTGCTACACTGATGGGTGTTATGTAAATTGCCAACAACCACTCTGGAGAAGTTTACGGTGTGTTCTGAAACATCTAAAAAACACAGCTTAGAGAGCATAGGGCACTCCCACGCATGGGGGTATAAAGTGGGAAAATTAAAAATTAGCAAGACACAAGAAACTCAAAGTTTAGGGCTGCTCTGTTGACAAGGACCTCCACTTCATTCCACCTTAAATATCCCAGGAAAGCGAAAAATGGATAAAAAAGTTGTGGTCCTTATGTACAGTGGAATATCACTCAGCCTTGAAATCAATGTCATAAGGCTAGTAGCAGCATGATGAGTGGATTTAGGTATGACGATTCTAAGTGAAATAAGTCACACAGAAAAGGACACTTCTCATAAGGTGTCACTTATAGAGGGAATGTAAAAACCGTTACACTTGAACTGAATTACAAAACAGAACAGAGTCACACATGCAGAAAACACACTATGGCTGCTTAACGGGAAAGGTGAGGTGGAGTGATACATAAAACAAGAGTTTCAAATTAGCTCAGATACCGTTCCATAAACCCAATATGTAATACACAAGACCTACTCCTTGCTCAGAGAACTGGACTCAACACGCCCGATTCACCGCACAAGAATATAACTAACTAGTAATAATGTTAAAACCTATGTATTGATATCTCTCTGTTAGTGTGTCAAGTGGGTGTAAAGCGGCATAAACACAGCCGTGAAAAGCAGCTAAACCCCATTATAAAAATAAATTACTTTTAAAAACCCATGAAACAAAGACAGGGAAAGAGAGAGAAATTCTTACACAATTCGTTCAGGGGCTGTGATGCAACCTGGATTGACCATATGTAGACCCACAGCTGGATGAGACATAAGGGTGGACACTCTTGGGGCTGAGAGGTTTGGTGAGGTTGGGTGAGCAAACGCAGACCCTTTAAAGTAATACTGCGTGCTACCCATCGCATGGGTCCCAAATCTCCAGGTTCAAGGGCATCTTCCTACATCGAAAACATGCATGAGAAACCCAGAAGATGGTACACCGTGTGATGGGGAAAGGTTTCTAAAACGCACCTCATTTCTCATCTCCTTGTGCTCGGGTTCGCCATTCCAGCCACTTTACTAGCAATCTCCCTACTTGGAGCATCAGCACCTTTAACCTCCTGTTCCGTACAGGTTGCAATTTGTCCTGAGGATGAACGGGAAGACGGGGAACCAATGAGAGACTAGCTCTTGGTGTTGGGACAGGTACAGGTCACTCTATTTTCCCATCAGGAAGAAGAATAAACCACAGGCTCAGCCTGCCCCCCGGAACCAGAACAGGGCCTGAAGCCATCCTGCGCTTTTGCGGCCAGCTCCCGAAAAAGCCAGTTGTAAAATGGAGCTTCAGGGCACTGCAATTCACAAACCTGCACAGTTATAAATGATAACTCTCGTCCACAAATATATTGAGGGAAGGCAAAGACGAGGAATTGAAATCAAGGCAGAATTGCAGGAAACAGATTTCAGGAGGTAGATTCGAATCACCTTTAAAGCACATGAAAAGCGGCAAAACGTTGACAATGATGCCCTTGGCCAAAAAGGGCGTATGCGTTTTTTCCTGAATATATTCAGTAAAAAACGCATACGCCCTTTTTGGCCAACCAAGCAACCTGGAAAGGCAAATCAGCGCTACAAAGAAGTCTCGCTTCCCATCGGTCAAAAGGGCCATGCTGAAAAAAGTGTCAAAACCAGAAATGCAGGACAGGCCATGGAGAAATGGGAGCCTTGCTACACTGATGGGCGGGATGTAAATTGCCAACAGCCACTCTGGAGAAGTGTACGGTGTGTTCTGAAACATCTAAAAAACACAGCTTAGAGAGCATAGGGCACTTCCACGCATGGGGGTATAAAGTGGGAAAATTAAAAATCAGCAAGACACAAGAACCCCAAAGTTTAGGGCTGCTCTGTTGACAAGGACCTCCACTTCCTTCCACCTTAAATATCCCAGGAAAGCGAAAAATGGATAAAAAAGTTGTGGTCCTTATGTACAATGGAATATCACTCAGCCATGAAATCAATGTCATAAGGCTATTAGCGGCATGATGAGTGGATTTAGGTACGACGATTCTAAGTGAAATAAGTCACACAGAAAAGGACACTTCTCATAAGATGTCACTTATAGAGGGAATGTAAAAGCCGTTACACTTGAACTGAATTACAAAACAGAACAGAGTCACACATGCAGAAAACACACTATGGCTGCTTAACGGGAAAGGTGAGGTGGGGTGATACATAAAACAAGAGTTTCAAATTAGCTCAGATACCGTTCCATAAACCCAATATGTAATAGACAAGACCTACTCCTTGCTCAGAGAACTGGACTCAACACGCCCGATTCACCGCACAAGAATATATCTGACTAGTAATAATCTTAAAACCTATGTATTTATATCTCTCTGTTAGTGTGTCAAGTGGGTGTAAAGCAGCATAAACACAGCCGTGAAAAGCAGCTAAACCCCATTATAAAAATAAATTACTTTTAAAAACCCATGAAACAAAGACAGTGAAAGAGAGAGAAATTCTTACACAATTCGTTCAGGGGCTGTGATGCAACCTGGATTGACCATATCTAGACCCACAGCTGGATGAGACATAAGGTTGGACACTCTTGGGGCTGAGAGGTTTGGTGAGGTTGGGTGAGCAAACGCAGACCCTTTAAAGTAATACTGCGTGCTACCCATCGCATGGGTCCCAAATCTCCAGGTTCAAGGGCATCTTCCTACATCGAAAACATGCATGAGAAACCCAGAAGATGGTACACCATGTGATGGGGAAAGGTTTCTAAAACGCACCTCATTTCTCATCTCCTTTTGCTCGGGTTCGCCATTCCAGCCACTTTACTAGCAATCTCCCTACTTGGAGCATCAGCACCTTTAACCTCCTGTTCCATACAGGTTGCAATTTGTCCTGAGGATGAACGGGAAGACGGGGAACCAATGAGAGATTAGCTCTTGGTGTTGGGACAGGCACAGGTCACTCTATTTTCCCATCAGGAAGAAGAATTAACCACAGGCTCAGCCTGCACCCCGGAACCAGAACAGGGCCTGAAGCCATCCTGCGCTTTTGCGGCCAGCTCCCAAAAAAGCGAGTTGTAAAATGGAGCTTCAGGGCACTGCAATTCACAAACCTGCAGAGTTATAAATGATAACTCTCGTCCACAAATATATTGAGGGAAGGCAAAGAAGAGGATTTGAAATCAAGGCAGAATTGCAGGAAACAGATTTCAGGAGGTAGATTCGAATCGCCTTTAAAGCACATGAAAAGCAGCAAAACGTTGACAATGATGCCCTTAGCCAAAAAGAGTGTATGCGTTTTTTCCTGAATATATTCAGGAAAAAACGTATACGCCCTTTTTGGCCAACCAAGCAACCTGGAAAGGCAAATCAGCGCTACAAAGAAGTCTCGCTTCCCATCGGTCAAAAGGGCCATGCTGAAAAAAGCGTCAAAACCAGAAATGCAGGACAGGCCATGGAGAAATGGGAACCTTGCTACACTGATGGGTGGTATGTAAATTGCCAACAGCCACTCTGGAGAAGTGTACGGTGTGTTCTGAAACATCTAAAAAACACAGCTTAGAGAGCATAGGGCACTCCCACGCATGGGGGTATAAAGTGGGAAAATTAAAAATCAGCAAGACACAAGAACCCCAACGATTAGGGCTGCTCTGTTGACAAGGACCTCCACTTCATTCCACCTTAAATATCCCAGGAAAGCGAAAAATGGATAAAAAAGTTGTGGTCCTTATGTACAATGGAATATCACTCAGCCATGAAATCAATGTCATAAGGCTAGTAGCGGCATGATGAGTGGATTTAGGTACGACGATTCTAAGTGAAATAAGTCTCACAGAAAAGGACACTTCTCATAAGGAGTCACTTATAGAGGAAATGTAAAAACCGTTACACTTGAACTGAATTACAAAACAGAACAGAGTCACACGTGCAGAAAACACACTATGGCTGCTTAACGGGAAAGGTGAGGTGGGGTGATACATAAAACAAGAGTTTCAAATTAGCTCAGATACCGTTCCATAAACCCAATATGTAATAGACAAGACCTACTCCTTGCTCAGAGAACTGGACTCAACACGACCGATTCACCGCACAAGAATATATCTGACTAGTAATAATCTTAAAACCTATGTATTGATATCTCTCTGTTAGTGTGTCAAGTGGGTGTAAAGCGGCATAAACACAGCCGTGAAAAGCAGCTAAACCCCTTTATAAAAATAAATTACTTTTAAAAACCCATGAAACAAAGACAGTGAAAGAGAGAGAAATTCTTACACAATTCGTTCAGGGGCTGTGATGCAACCTGGATTGACCATATCTAGACCCACAGCTGGATGAGACATAAGGGTGGACACTCTTGGGGCTGAGAGGTTTGGTGAGGTTGGGTGAGCAAACGCAGACCCTTTAAGGTAATACTGCGTGCTACCCATCGCATGGGTCCCAAATCTCCAGGTTCAAGGGCATCTTCCTACATCGAAAACATGCATGAGAAACCCAGAAGATGGTACACCATGTGATGGGGAAAGGTTTCTAAAACGCACCTCATTTCTCATCTCCTTTTGCTCGGGTTCGCCATTCCAGCCACTTTACTAGCAATCTCCCTACTTGGAGCATCAGCACCTTTAACCTCCTGTTCCATACAGGTTGCAATTTGTCCTGAGGATGAACGGGAAGACGGGGAACCAATGAGAGATTAGCTCTTGGTGTTGGGACAGGCACAGGTCACTCTATTTTCCCATCAGGAAGAAGAATTAACCACAGGCTCAGCCTGCACCCCGGAACCAGAACAGGGCCTGAAGCCATCCTGCGCTTTTGCGGCCAGCTCCCAAAAAAGCGAGTTGTAAAATGGAGCTTCAGGGAACTGCAATTCACAAACCTGCAGAGTTATAAATGATAACTCTCGTCCACAAATATATTGAGGGAAGGCAAAGAAGAGGATTTGAAATCAAGGCAGAATTGCAGGAAACAGATTTCAGGAGGTAGATTCGAATCGCCTTTAAAGCACATGAAAAGCAGCAAAACTTTGACAATGATGCCCTTGGCCAAAAAGGGCGTATGCGTTTTTTCATGATTATATTCAGGAAAAAACGCATACGCCCTTTTTGGCCAACCAAGCAACCTGGAAAGGCAAATCAGCGCTACAAAGAAGTCTCGCTTCCCATCGGTCAAAAGGGCCATGCTGAAAAAAGTGTCAAAACCAGAAATGCAGGACAGGCCATGGAGAAATGGGAGCCTTGCTACACAGATGGGTGGTATGTAAATTGCCAACAGCCACTCTGGAGAAGTGTACGGTGTGTTCTGAAACATCTAAAAAACACAGCTTAGAGAGCATAGGGCATTCCCACGCATGGGGGTATAAAGTGGGAAAATTAAAAATCAGCAAGACACAAGAACCCCAAAGTTTAGGGCTGCTCTGTTGACAAGGACCTCCACTTCATTCCACCTTAAAGATCCCAGGAAAGCGAAAAATGGATAAAAAAGTTGTGGTCCTTATGTACAATGGAATATCACTCAGCCATGAAATCAATGTCATAAGGCTAGTAGCGGCATGATGAGTGGATTTAGGTACGACGATTCTAAGTGAAATAAGTCACACAGAAAAGGACACTTCTCATAAGGTGTCACTTATAGAGGGAATGTAAAAGCCGTTACACTTGAACTGAATTACAAAACAGAACAGAGTCACACATGCAGAAAATACACTATGGCTGCTTAACGGGAAAGGTGAGGTGGGGTGATACATAAAACAAGAGTTTCAAATTAGCTCAGATACCGTTCCATAAACCCAATATGTAATAGACAAGACCTACTCCTTGCTCAGACAACTGGACTCAACACGCCCGATTCACCGCACAAGAATATAACTGACTAGTAATAATCTTAAAACCTATGTATTGATATCTCTCTGTTAGTGTGTCAAGTGGGTGTAAAGCGGCATAAACACAGCCGTGAAAAGCAGCTAAACCCGATTATAAAAATAAATTACTTTTAAAAACCCAGGAAACAAAGACAGGGAAAGAGAGAGAAATTCTTACACAATTCGTTCAGGGGCTGTGATGCAACCTGGATTGACCATATCTAGACCCACAGCTGGATGAGACATAAGGGTGGACACTCTTGGGGCTGAGAGGTTTGGTGAGGTTGGGTGAGCAAACGCAGACCCTTTAAAGTAATACTGCGTGCGACCCATCGCATGGGTCCCAAATCTCCAGGTTCAAGGGCATCTTCCTACATCGAAAACATGCATGAGAAACCCAGAAGATGGTACACCGTGTGATGGGGAAAGGTTTCTAAAACGCACCTCATTTCTCATCTCCTTGTGCTCGGGTTCGCCATTCCAGCCACTTTACTAGCAATCTCCCTACTTGGAGCATCAGCACCTTTAACCTCCTGTTCCATACAGGTTGCAATTTGTCCTGAGGATGAACGGGAAGACGGGGAACCAATGAGAGATTAGCTCTTGGTGTTGGGACAGGCACAGGTCACTCTATTTTCCCATCAGGAAGAAGAATTAACCACAGGCTCAGCCTGCACCCCGGAACCAGAACAGGGCCTGAAGCCATCCTGCGCTTTTGCGGCCAGCTCCCAAAAAAGCGAGTTGTAAAATGGAGCTTCAGGGAACTGCAATTCACAAACCTGCAGAGTTATAAATGATAACTCTCGTCCACAAATATATTGAGGGAAGGTAAAGAAGAGGATTTGAAATCAAGGCAGAATTGCAGGAAACAGATTTCAGGAGGTAGATTCGAATCGCCTTTAAAGCACATGAAAAGCAGCAAAACGTTGACAATGATGCCCTTGGCCAAAAAGGGCGTATGCGTTTTTTCCTGAATATATTCAGGAAAAAACGCATACGCCCTTTTTGGCCAACCAAGCAACCTGGAAAGGCAAATCAGCGCTACAAAGAAGTCTCGCTTCCCATCGGTCAAAAGGGACATGCTGAAAAAAGTGTCAAAAGCAGAAATGCAGGACAGGCGATGGAGAAATGGGAGTCTTGCTACACTGATGGGTGTTATGTAAATTGCCAACAACCACTCTGGAGAAGTTTACGGTGTGTTCTGAAACATCTAAAAAACACAGCTTAGAGAGCATAGGGCACTCCCACGCATGGGGGTATAAAGTGGGAAAATTAAAAATTAGCAAGACACAAGAAACCCAAAGTTTAGGGCTGCTCTGTTGACAAGGACCTCCACTTCATTCCACCTTAAATATCCCAGGGAAGCGAAAAATGGATAAAAAAGTTGTGGTCCTTATGTACAGTGGAATATCACTCAGCCATGAAATCAATGTCATAAGGCTAGTAGCAGCATGATGAGTGGATTTACGTATGACGATTCTAAGTGAAATAAGTCACACAGAAAAGGACACTTCTCATAAGGTGTCACTTATAGAGGGAATGTAAAAACAGTTACACTTGAACTGAATTACAAAACAGAACAGAGTCACACATGCAGAAAATACACTATGGCTGCTTAACGGGAAAGGTGAGGTGGGGTGATACATAAAACAAGAGTTTCAAATTAGCTCAGATACCGTTCCATAAACCCAATATGTAATAGACAAGACCTACTCCTTGCTCAGAGAACTGGACTCAACACGCCCGATTCACCGCACAAGAATATAACTGACTAGTAATAATCTTAAAACCTATGTATTGATATCTCTCTGTTAGTGTGTCAAGTGGGTGTAAAGCGGCATAAAGACAGCCGTAAAAAGCAGCTAAACCCCATTATAAAAATAAATTACTTTTAAAAAACCAGGAAACAAAGACAGGGAAAGAGAGAGAAATTCTTACACAATTCGTTCAGGGGCTGTGATGCAACCTGGATTGACCATATCTAGACCCACAGCTGGATGAGACATAAGGGTGGACACTCTTGGGGCTGAGAGGTTTGGTGAGGTTGGGTGAGCAAACGCAGACCCTTTAAAGTAATACTGCGTGCTACCCATCGCATGGGTCCCAAATCGCCAGGTTCAAGGGCATCTTCCTACATCGAAAACATGCCTGAGAAACCCAGAAGATGGTACACCGTGTGATGGGGAAAGGTTTCTAAAACGCACCTCATTTCTCATCTCCTTTTGCTCGGGTTCGCCATTCCAGCCACTTTACTAGCAATCTCCCTACTTGGAGCATCAACACCTTTAACCTCCTGTTCCGTACAGGTTGCAATTTGTCCTGAGGATTAACGGGAGAACGGGGAACCAATGAGAGACTAGCTCTTGGTGTTGGGACAGGCACAGGTCACTCTATTTTCCCATCAGGAAGAAGAATTAACCACAGGCTCAGCCTGCCCCCCGGAACCAGAACAGGGCCTGAAGCCATCCTGCGCTTTTGAGGCCACCTCCCAAAAAAGCGAGTTGTAAAATGGAGCTTCAGGGCACTGCAATTCACAAACCTGCACAGTTATAAATGATAACTCTCATCCACAAATATATTGAGGGAAGGCAAAGAAGAGGATTTGAAATCAAGGCAGAATTGCAGGAAACAGATTTCAGGAGGTAGATTCGAATCGCCTTTAAAGCACATGAAAAGCAGCAAAACGTTGACAATGATGCCCTTGGCCAAAAAGGGCGTATGCGTTTTTTCCTGAATATATTCAGGAAATACGCATACGCCCTTTTTGGCCAACCAAGCAACCTGGAAAGGCAAATCAGCGCTACAAAGAAGTCTCGCTTCCCATCGGTCAAAAGGGCCATGCTGAAAAAAGTGTCAAAACCAAAAATGCAGGACAGGCCATGGAGAAATGGGAGCCTTGCTACACTGATGGGCGGGATGTAAATTGCCAACAGCCACTCTGGAGAAGTGTACGGTGTGTTTTGAAACATCTAAAAAACACAGCTTAGAGAGCATAGGGCACTTCCACGCATGGGGGTATAAAGTGGGAAAATTAAAAATCAGCAAGACACAAGAACCCCAAAGTTTAGGGCTGCTCTGTTGACAAGGACCTCCACTTCATTCCACCTTAAATATCCCAGGAAAGCGAAAAATGGATAAAAAAGTTGTGGTCCTTATGTACAGTGGAATATCACTCAGCCATGAAATCAATGTCATAAGGCTAGTAGCATCATGATGAGTGGATTTAGGTATGACGATTCTAAGTGAAATAAGTCACACAGAAAAGGACACTTCTCATAAGGTGTCACTTATAGAGGGAATGTAAAAACCGTTACACTTGAACTGAATTACAAAACAGAACAGAGTCACACATGCAGAAAATACACTATGGCTGCTTAACGGGAAAGGTGAGGTGGGGTGATACATAAAACAAGAGTTTCAAATTAGCTCAGATACCGTTCCATAAACCCAATATGTAATAGACAAGACCTACTCCTTGCTCAGAGAACTGGACTCAACACGCCCGATTCACCGCACAAGAATATAACTGACTAGTAATAATCTTAAAACCTATGTATTGATATCTCTCTGTTAGTGTGTCAAGTGGGTGTAAAGCGGCATAAACACAGCCGTGAAAAGCAGCTAAACCCCATTATAAAAATAAATTACTTTTAAAAACCCAGGAAACAAAGACAGGGAAAGAGAGAGAAATTCTTACACAATTCGTTCAGGGGCTGTGATGCAACCTGGATTGACCATATCTAGACCCACAGCTGGATGAGACATAAGGGTGGACACTCTTGGGGCTGAGAGGTTTGGTGAGTGAGGTTGGGTGAGCAAATGCAGACCCTTTAAAGTAATACTGCGTGCTACCCATCGCATGGGTCCCAAATCTCCAGGTTCAAGGGCATCTTCCTACATCGAAAACATGCATGAGAAACCCAGAAGATGGTACACCGTGTGATGGGGAAAGGTTTCTAAAACGCACCTCATTTCTCATCTCCTTGTGCTCGGGTTCGCCATTCCAGCCACTTTACTAGCAATCTCCCTACTTGGAGCATCAGCACCTTTAACCTCCTGTTCCGTACAGGTTGCAATTTGTCCTGAGGATGAACGGGAAGACGGGGAACCAATGAGAGACTAGCTCTTGGTGTTGGGACAGGCACAGGTCACTCTATTTTCCCATCAGGATGAAGAATTAACCACTGGCTCAGCCTGCCCCCCGGAACCAGAACAGGGCCTGAAGCCATCCTGCGCTTTTGCGGCCAGCTCCCGAAAAAGCGAGCTGTAAAATGGAGCTTCAGGGCACTGCAATTCACAAACCTGCAGAGATATAAATGATAACTCTCGTCCACAAATATATTGAGGGAAGGCAAAGAAGAGGATTTGAAATCAAGGCAGAATTGCAGGAAACAGATTTCAGGAGGTAGATTCGAATCGCCTTTAAAGCACATGAAAATCAGGAAAACGTTGACAATGATGCCCTTGGCCAAAAAGGGCGTATGCGTTTTTTCCTGAATATATTCAGGAAAAAACGCATACGCCCTTTTTGGCCAACCAAGCAACCTGGAAAGGCAAATCAGCGCTACAAAGAAGTCTCGCTTCCCATCGGTCAAAAGGGCCATGCTGAAAAAAGTGTCAAAACCAGAAATGCAGGACAGGCCATGGAGAAATGGGAGCCTTGCTACACTGATGGGCGGGATGTAAACTGCCAACAGCCACTCTGGAGAAGTGTACGGTGTGTTCTGAAACATCTAAAAAACACAGCTTAGAGAGCATAGGGCACTTCCACGCATGGGGGTATAAAGTGGGAAAATTAAAAATCAGCAAGACACAAGAACCCCAAAGTTTAGGGCTGCTCTGTTGACAAGGACCTCCACTTCCTTCCACCTTAAATATCCCAGGAAAGCGAAAAATGGATAAAAAAGTTGTGGTCCTTATGTACAATGGAATATCACTCAGCCATGAAATCAATGTCATAAGGCTATTAGCGGCATGATGAGTGGATTTAGGTACGACGATTCTAAGTGAAATAAGTCACACAGAAAAGGACACTTCTCATAAGGTGTCACTTATAGAGGGAATGTAAAAGCCGTTACACTTGAACTGAATTACAAAACAGAACAGAGTCACACATGCAGAAAACACACTATGGCTGCTTAACGGGAAAGGTGAGGTGGGGTGATACATAAAACAAGAGTTTCAAATTAGCTCAGATACCGTTCCATAAACCCAATATGTAATAGACAAGACCTACTCCTTGCTCAGAGAACTGGACTCAACACGCCCGATTCACCGCACAAGAATATATCTGACTAGTAATAATCTTAAAACCTATGTATTGATATCTCTCTGTTAGTGTGTCAAGTGGGTGTAAAGCGGCATAAACACAGCCGTGAAAAGCAGCTAAACCCCATTATAAAAAGAAATTACTTTTAAAAACCCATGAAACAAAGACAGTGAAAGAGAGAGAAATTCTTACACAATTCGTTCAGGGGCTGTGATGCAACCTGGATTGACCATATCTAGACCCACAGCTGGATGAGACATAAGGGTGGACACTCTTGGGGCTGAGAGGTTTGGTGAGGTTGGGTGAGCAAACGCAGACCCTTTAAAGTAATACTGCGTGCTACCCATCGCATGGGTCCCAAATCTCCAGGTTCAAGGGCATCTTCCTACATCGTAAACATGCATGAGAAACCCAGAAGATGGTACACCGTGTGATGGGGAAAGGTTTCTAAAACGCACCTCATTTCTCATTTCCTTGTGCTCGGGTTCGCCATTCCAGCCACTTTACTAGCAATCTCCCTACTTGGAGCATCTGCACCTTTAACCTCCTGTTCCATACAGGTTGCAATTTGTCCTCAGGAAGAACGGGAAGACGGGGAACCAATGAGAGACTAGCTCTTGGTGTTGGGACAGGCACAGGTCACTCTATTTTCCCATCAGGAAGACGAATTAACCACAGGCTCAGCCTGCCCCCCGGAACCAGAACAGGGCCTGAAGCCATCCTGCGCTTTTGCGGCCAGCACCCAAAAAAGCGAGTTGTAAAATCGAGCTTCAGGGCACTGCAATTCAAAAACCTGCAGAGTTATAAATGATAACTCTCGTCCACAAATATATTGAGGGAAGGCAAAGAAGAGGATTTGAAATCAAGGCAGAATTGCAGGAAACAGATTTCAGGAGGTAGATTCGAATCGCCTTTAAAGCACATGAAAAGCAGCAAAACGTTGACAATGATGCCCTTGGCCAAAAAGGGCGTATGCGTTTTTTCCTGAATATATTCAGGAAATACGCATACGCCCTTTTTGGCCAACCAAGCAACCTGGAAAGGCAAATCAGCGCTACAAAGAAGTCTCGCTTCCCATCGGTCAAAAGGGCCATGCTGAAAAAAGTGTCAAAACCAAAAATGCAGGACAGGCCATGGAGAAATGGGAGCCTTGCTACACTGATGGGCGGGATGTAAATTGCCAACAGCCACTCTGGAGAAGTGTACGGTGTGTTTTGAAACATCTAAAAAACACAGCTTAGAGAGCATAGGGCACTTCCACGCATGGGGGTATAAAGTGGGAAAATTAAAAATCAGCAAGACACAAGAACCCCAAAGTTTAGGGCTGCTCTGTTGACAAGGACCTCCACTTCATTCCACCTTAAATATCCCAGGAAAGCGAAAAATGGATAAAAAAGTTGTGGTCCTTATGTACAGTGGAATATCACTCAGCCATGAAATCAATGTCATAAGGCTAGTAGCATCATGATGAGTGGATTTAGGTATGACGATTCTAAGTGAAATAAGTCACACAGAAAAGGACACTTCTCATAAGGTGTCACTTATAGAGGGAATGTAAAAACCGTTACACTTGAACTGAATTACAAAACAGAACAGAGTCACACATGCAGAAAATACACTATGGCTGCTTAACGGGAAAGGTGAGGTGGGGTGATACATAAAACAAGAGTTTCAAATTAGCTCAGATACCGTTCCATAAACCCAATATGTAATAGACAAGACCTACTCCTTGCTCAGAGAACTGGACTCAACACGCCCGATTCACCGCACAAGAATATAACTGACTAGTAATAATCTTAAAACCTATGTATTGATATCTCTCTGTTAGTGTGTCAAGTGGGTGTAAAGCGGCATAAACACAGCCGTGAAAAGCAGCTAAACCCCATTATAAAAATAAATTACTTTTAAAAACCCAGGAAACAAAGACAGGGAAAGAGAGAGAAATTCTTACACAATTCGTTCAGGGGCTGTGATGCAACCTGGATTGACCATATCTAGACCCACAGCTGGATGAGACATAAGGGTGGACACTCTTGGGGCTGAGAGGTTTGGTGAGTGAGGTTGGGTGAGCAAATGCAGACCCTTTAAAGTAATACTGCGTGCTACCCATCGCATGGGTCCCAAATCTCCAGGTTCAAGGGCATCTTCCTACATCGAAAACATGCATGAGAAACCCAGAAGATGGTACACCGTGTGATGGGGAAAGGTTTCTAAAACGCACCTCATTTCTCATCTCCTTGTGCTCGGGTTCGCCATTCCAGCCACTTTACTAGCAATCTCCCTACTTGGAGCATCAGCACCTTTAACCTCCTGTTCCGTACAGGTTGCAATTTGTCCTGAGGATGAACGGGAAGACGGGGAACCAATGAGAGACTAGCTCTTGGTGTTGGGACAGGCACAGGTCACTCTATTTTCCCATCAGGATGAAGAATTAACCACTGGCTCAGCCTGCCCCCCGGAACCAGAACAGGGCCTGAAGCCATCCTGCGCTTTTGCGGCCAGCTCCCGAAAAAGCGAGCTGTAAAATGGAGCTTCAGGGCACTGCAATTCACAAACCTGCAGAGATATAAATGATAACTCTCGTCCACAAATATATTGAGGGAAGGCAAAGAAGAGGATTTGAAATCAAGGCAGAATTGCAGGAAACAGATTTCAGGAGGTAGATTCGAATCGCCTTTAAAGCACATGAAAATCAGGAAAACGTTGACAATGATGCCCTTGGCCAAAAAGGGCGTATGCGTTTTTTCCTGAATATATTCAGGAAAAAACGCATACGCCCTTTTTGGCCAACCAAGCAACCTGGAAAGGCAAATCAGCGCTACAAAGAAGTCTCGCTTCCCATCGGTCAAAAGGGCCATGCTGAAAAAAGTGTCAAAACCAGAAATGCAGGACAGGCCATGGAGAAATGGGAGCCTTGCTACACTGATGGGCGGGATGTAAACTGCCAACAGCCACTCTGGAGAAGTGTACGGTGTGTTCTGAAACATCTAAAAAACACAGCTTAGAGAGCATAGGGCACTTCCACGCATGGGGGTATAAAGTGGGAAAATTAAAAATCAGCAAGACACAAGAACCCCAAAGTTTAGGGCTGCTCTGTTGACAAGGACCTCCACTTCCTTCCACCTTAAATATCCCAGGAAAGCGAAAAATGGATAAAAAAGTTGTGGTCCTTATGTACAATGGAATATCACTCAGCCATGAAATCAATGTCATAAGGCTATTAGCGGCATGATGAGTGGATTTAGGTACGACGATTCTAAGTGAAATAAGTCACACAGAAAAGGACACTTCTCATAAGGTGTCACTTATAGAGGGAATGTAAAAGCCGTTACACTTGAACTGAATTACAAAACAGAACAGAGTCACACATGCAGAAAACACACTATGGCTGCTTAACGGGAAAGGTGAGGTGGGGTGATACATAAAACAAGAGTTTCAAATTAGCTCAGATACCGTTCCATAAACCCAATATGTAATAGACAAGACCTACTCCTTGCTCAGAGAACTGGACTCAACACGCCCGATTCACCGCACAAGAATATATCTGACTAGTAATAATCTTAAAACCTATGTATTGATATCTCTCTGTTAGTGTGTCAAGTGGGTGTAAAGCGGCATAAACACAGCCGTGAAAAGCAGCTAAACCCCATTATAAAAAGAAATTACTTTTAAAAACCCATGAAACAAAGACAGTGAAAGAGAGAGAAATTCTTACACAATTCGTTCAGGGGCTGTGATGCAACCTGGATTGACCATATCTAGACCCACAGCTGGATGAGACATAAGGGTGGACACTCTTGGGGCTGAGAGGTTTGGTGAGGTTGGGTGAGCAAACGCAGACCCTTTAAAGTAATACTGCGTGCTACCCATCGCATGGGTCCCAAATCTCCAGGTTCAAGGGCATCTTCCTACATCGTAAACATGCATGAGAAACCCAGAAGATGGTACACCGTGTGATGGGGAAAGGTTTCTAAAACGCACCTCATTTCTCATTTCCTTGTGCTCGGGTTCGCCATTCCAGCCACTTTACTAGCAATCTCCCTACTTGGAGCATCTGCACCTTTAACCTCCTGTTCCATACAGGTTGCAATTTGTCCTCAGGAAGAACGGGAAGACGGGGAACCAATGAGAGACTAGCTCTTGGTGTTGGGACAGGCACAGGTCACTCTATTTTCCCATCAGGAAGACGAATTAACCACAGGCTCAGCCTGCCCCCCGGAACCAGAACAGGGCCTGAAGCCATCCTGCGCTTTTGCGGCCAGCACCCAAAAAAGCGAGTTGTAAAATCGAGCTTCAGGGCACTGCAATTCAAAAACCTGCAGAGTTATAAATGATAACTCTCGTCCACAAATATATTGAGGGAAGGCAAAGAAGAGGATTTGAAATCAAGGCAGAATTGCAGGAAACAGATTTCAGGAGGTAGATTCGAATCGCCTTTAAAGCACATGAAAAGCAGCAAAACGTTGACAATGATGCCCTTGGACAAAAAGGGCGTATGCGTTTTTTCCTGAATATATTCAGGAAAAAACGCATACGCCCTTTTTGGCCAACCAAGCAACCTGGAAAGGCAAATCAGCGCTACAAAGAAGTCTCGCTTCCCATCGGTCAAAAGGGCCATGCTGAAAAAAGCGTCAAAACCAGAAATGCAGGACAGGCCATGGAGAAATGGGAGCTTTGCTACACAGATGGGTGGTATGTAAATTGCCAACAGCCACTCTGGAGAAGTGTACGGTGTGTTCTGAAACATCTAAAAAACACAGCTTAGAGAGCATAGGGCACTCCCACGCATGGGGGTATAAAGTGGGAAAATTAAAAACCAGCAAGACACAAGAACCCCAACGATTAGGGCTGCTCTGTTGACAAGGACCTCCACTTCATTCCACCTTAAAGATCCCAGGAAAGCGAAAAATGGATAAAAAAGTTGTGGTCCTTATGTACAATGGAATATCACTCAGCCATGAAATCAATGTCATAAGGCTAGTAGCGGCATGATGAGTGGATTTAGGTACGACGATTCTAAGTGAAATAAGTCACACAGAAAAGGACACTTCTCATAAGGTGTCACTTATAGAGGGAATGTAAAAGCCGTTACACTTGAACTGAATTACAAAACAGAACAGAGTCACACATGCAGAAAACACACTATGGCTGCTTAACGGGAAAGGTGAGGTGGGGTGATACATAAAACAAGAGTTTCAAATTAGCTCAGATACCGTTCCATAAACCCAATATGTAATAGACAAGACCTACTCCTTGCTCAGAGAAATGGACTCAACACGCCCGATTCACCGCACAAGAATATAACTGACTAGTAATAATCTTAAAACCTATGTATTGATATCTCTCTGTTAGTGTGTCAAGTGGGTGTAAAGCGGCATAAAGACAGCCGTAAAAAGCAGCTAAACCCCATTATAAAAATAAATTACTTTTAAAAAACCAGGAAACAAAGACAGGGAAAGAGAGAGAAATTCTTACACAATTCGTTCAGGGGCTGTGTTGCAACCTGGATTGACCATATCTAGACCCACAGCTGGATGAGACATAAGGGTGGACACTCTTGGGGCTGAGAGGTTTGGTGAGGTTGGGTGAGCAAACGCAGACCCTTTAAAGTAATACTGCGTGCTACCCATCGCATGGGTCCCAAATCGCCAGGTTCAAGGGCATCTTCCTACATCGAAAACATGCCTGAGAAACCCAGAAGATGGTACACCGTGTGATGGGGAAAAGTTTCTAAAACGCACCTCATTTCTCATCTCCTTTTGCTCGGGTTCGCCATTCCAGCCACTTTACTAGCAATCTCCCTACTTGGAGCATCAACACCTTTAACCTCCTGTTCCGTACAGGTTGCAATTTGTCCTGAGGATGAACGGGAGAACGGGGAACCAATGAGAGACTAGCTCTTGGTGTTGGGACAGGCACAGGTCACTCTATTTTCCCATCAGGAACAAGAATTAACCACAGGCTCAGCCTGCCCCCCGGAACCAGAACAGGGCCTGAAGCCATCCTGCGCTTTTGAGGCCACCTCCCAAAAAAGCGAGTTGTAAAATGGAGCTTCAGGGCACTGCAATTCACAAACCTGCACAGTTATAAATGATAACTCTCATCCACAAATATATTGAGGGAAGGCAAAGAAGAGGATTTGAAATCAAGGCAGAATTGCAGGAAACAGATTTCAGGAGGTAGATTCGAATCGCCTTTAAAGCACATGAAAAGCAGCAAAACGTTGACAATGATGCCCTTGGCCAAAAAGGGCGTATGCGTTTTTTCCTGAATATATTCAGGAAATACGCATATGCCCTTTTTGGCCAACCAAGCAACCTGGAAAGGCAAATCAGCGCTACAAAGAAGTCTCGCTTCCCATCGGTCAAAAGGGCCATGCTGAAAAAAGTGTCAAAACCAAAAATGCAGGACAGGCCATGGAGAAATGGGAGCCTTGCTACACTGATGGGCGGGATGTAAATTGCCAACAGCCACTCT
The DNA here is from genome assembly GCF_965194825.1 of Balaenoptera physalus. Classification (NCBI taxonomy): domain Eukaryota; kingdom Metazoa; phylum Chordata; class Mammalia; order Artiodactyla; family Balaenopteridae; genus Balaenoptera; species Balaenoptera physalus. The sequence continues at coordinate 595,013 of NW_028126264.1, read as the reverse complement.
GGAGAAGTGTACGGTGTGTTTTGAAACATCTAAAAAACACAGCTTAGAGAGCATAGGGCACTTCCACGCATGGGGGTATAAAGTGGGAAAATTAAAAATCAGCAAGACACAAGAACCCCAAAGTTTAGGGCTGCTCTGTTGACAAGGACCTCCACTTCATTCCACCTTAAATATCCCAGGAAAGCGAAAAATGGATAAAAAAGTTGTGGTCCTTATGTACAGTGGAATATCACTCAGCCATGAAATCAATGTCATAAGGCTAGTAGCATCATGATGAGTGGATTTAGGTATGACGATTCTAAGTGAAATAAGTCACACAGAAAAGGACACTTCTCATAAGGTGTCACTTATAGAGGGAATGTAAAAACCGTTACACTTGAACTGAATTACAAAACAGAACAGAGTCACACATGCAGAAAATACACTATGGCTGCTTAACGGGAAAGGTGAGGTGGGGTGATACATAAAACAAGAGTTTCAAATTAGCTCAGATACCGTTCCATAAACCCAATATGTAATAGACAAGACCTACTCCTTGCTCAGAGAACTGGACTCAACACGCCCGATTCACCGCACAAGAATATAACTGACTAGTAATAATCTTAAAACCTATGTATTGATATCTCTCTGTTAGTGTGTCAAGTGGGTGTAAAGCGGCATAAACACAGCCGTGAAAAGCAGCTAAACCCCATTATAAAAATAAATTACTTTTAAAAACCCAGGAAACAAAGACAGGGAAAGAGAGAGAAATTCTTACACAATTCGTTCAGGGGCTGTGATGCAACCTGGATTGACCATATCTAGACCCACAGCTGGATGAGACATAAGGGTGGACACTCTTGGGGCTGAGAGGTTTGGTGAGTGAGGTTGGGTGAGCAAACGCAGACCCTTTAAAGTAATACTGCGTGCTACCCATCGCATGGGTCCCAAATCTCCAGGTTCAAGGGCATCTTCCTACATCGAAAACATGCATGAGAAACCCAGAAGATGGTACACCGTGTGATGGGGAAAGGTTTCTAAAACGCACCTCATTTCTCATCTCCTTGTGCTCGGGTTCGCCATTCCAGCCACTTTACTAGCAATCTCCCTACTTGGAGCATCTGCACCTTTAACCTCCTGTTCCATACAGGTTGCAATTTGTCCTCAGGAAGAACGGGAAGACGGGGAACCAATGAGAGACTAGCTCTTGGTGTTGGGACAGGCACAGGTCACTCTATTTTCCCATCAGGAAGACGAATTAACCACAGGCTCAGCCTGCCCCCCGGAACCAGAACAGGGCCTGAAGCCATCCTGCGCTTTTGCGGCCAGCACCCAAAAAAGCGAGTTGTAAAATCGAGCTTCAGGGCACTGCAATTCAAAAACCTGCAGAGTTATAAATGATAACTCTCGTCCACAAATATATTGAGGGAAGGCAAAGAAGAGGATTTGAAATCAAGGCAGAATTGCAGGAAACAGATTTCAGGAGGTAGATTCGAATCGCCTTTAAAGCACATGAAAAGCAGCAAAACGTTGACAATGATGCCCTTGGACAAAAAGGGCGTATGCGTTTTTTCCTGAATATATTCAGGAAAAAACGCATACGCCCTTTTTGGCCAACCAAGCAACCTGGAAAGGCAAATCAGCGCTACAAAGAAGTCTCGCTTCCCATCGGTCAAAAGGGCCATGCTGAAAAAAGCGTCAAAACCAGAAATGCAGGACAGGCCATGGAGAAATGGGAGCTTTGCTACACAGATGGGTGGTATGTAAATTGCCAACAGCCACTCTGGAGAAGTGTACGGTGTGTTCTGAAACATCTAAAAAACACAGCTTAGAGAGCATAGGGCACTCCCACGCATGGGGGTATAAAGTGGGAAAATTAAAAACCAGCAAGACACAAGAACCCCAACGATTAGGGCTGCTCTGTTGACAAGGACCTCCACTTCATTCCACCTTAAAGATCCCAGGAAAGCGAAAAATGGATAAAAAAGTTGTGGTCCTTATGTACAATGGAATATCACTCAGCCATGAAATCAATGTCATAAGGCTAGTAGCGGCATGATGAGTGGATTTAGGTACGACGATTCTAAGTGAAATAAGTCACACAGAAAAGGACACTTCTCATAAGGTGTCACTTATAGAGGGAATGTAAAAGCCGTTACACTTGAACTGAATTACAAAACAGAACAGAGTCACACATGCAGAAAACACACTATGGCTGCTTAACGGGAAAGGTGAGGTGGGGTGATACATAAAACAAGAGTTTCAAATTAGCTCAGATACCGTTCCATAAACCCAATATGTAATAGACAAGACCTACTCCTTGCTCAGAGAAATGGACTCAACACGCCCGATTCACCGCACAAGAATATAACTGACTAGTAATAATCTTAAAACCTATGTATTGATATCTCTCTGTTAGTGTGTCAAGTGGGTGTAAAGCGGCATAAAGACAGCCGTAAAAAGCAGCTAAACCCCATTATAAAAATAAATTACTTTTAAAAAACCAGGAAACAAAGACAGGGAAAGAGAGAGAAATTCTTACACAATTCGTTCAGGGGCTGTGATGCAACCTGGATTGACCATATCTAGACCCACAGCTGGATGAGACATAAGGGTGGACACTCTTGGGGCTGAGAGGTTTGGTGAGGTTGGGTGAGCAAACGCAGACCCTTTAAAGTAATACTGCGTGCTACCCATCGCATGGGTCCCAAATCGCCAGGTTCAAGGGCATCTTCCTACATCGAAAACATGCCTGAGAAACCCAGAAGATGGTACACCGTGTGATGGGGAAAGGTTTCTAAAACGCACCTCATTTCTCATCTCCTTTTGCTCGGGTTCGCCATTCCAGCCACTTTACTAGCAATCTCCCTACTTGGAGCATCAACACCTTTAACCTCCTGTTCCGTACAGGTTGCAATTTGTCCTGAGGATGAACGGGAGAACGGGGAACCAATGAGAGACTAGCTCTTGGTGTTGGGACAGGCACAGGTCACTCTATTTTCCCATCAGGAACAAGAATTAACCACAGGCTCAGCCTGCCCCCCGGAACCAGAACAGGGCCTGAAGCCATCCTGCGCTTTTGAGGCCACCTTCCAAAAAAGCGAGGTGTAAAATGGAGCTTCAGGGCACTGCAATTCACAAACCTGCACAGTTATAAATGATAACTCTCATCCACAAATATATTGAGGGAAGGCAAAGAAGAGGATTTGAAATCAAGGCAGAATTGCAGGAAACAGATTTCAGGAGGTAGATTCGAATCGCCTTTAAAGCACATGAAAAGCAGCAAAAGGTTGACAATGATGCCCTTGGCCAAAAAGGGCGTATGCGTTTTTTCCTGAATATATTCAGGAAATACGCATACGCCCTTTTTGGCCAACCAAGCAACCTGGAAAGGCAAATCAGCGCTACAAAGAAGTCTCGCTTCCCATCGGTCAAAAGGGCCATGCTGAAAAAAGTGTCAAAACCAAAAATGCAGGACAGGCCATGGAGAAATGGGAGCCTTGCTACACTGATGGGCGGGATGTAAATTGCCAACAGCCACTCTGGAGAAGTGTACGGTGTGTTTTGAAACATCTAAAAAACACAGCTTAGAGAGCATAGGGCACTTCCACGCATGGGGGTATAAAGTGGGAAAATTAAAAATCAGCAAGACACAAGAACCCCAAAGTTTAGGGCTGCTCTGTTGACAAGGACCTCCACTTCATTCCACCTTAAATATCCCAGGAAAGCGAAAAATGGATAAAAAAGTTGTGGTCCTTATGTACAGTGGAATATCACTCAGCCATGAAATCAATGTCATAAGGCTAGTAGCATCATGATGAGTGGATTTAGGTATGACGATTCTAAGTGAAATAAGTCACACAGAAAAGGACACTTCTCATAAGGTGTCACTTATAGAGGGAATGTAAAAACCGTTACACTTGAACTGAATTACAAAACAGAACAGAGTCACACATGCAGAAAATACACTATGGCTGCTTAACGGGAAAGGTGAGGTGGGGTGATACATAAAACAAGAGTTTCAAATTAGCTCAGATACCGTTCCATAAACCCAATATGTAATAGACAAGACCTACTCCTTGCTCAGAGAACTGGACTCAACACGCCCGATTCACCGCACAAGAATATAACTGACTAGTAATAATCTTAAAACCTATGTATTGATATCTCTCTGTTAGTGTGTCAAGTGGGTGTAAAGCGGCATAAACACAGCCGTGAAAAGCAGCTAAACCCCATTATAAAAATAAATTACTTTTAAAAACCCAGGAAACAAAGACAGGGAAAGAGAGAGAAATTCTTACACAATTCGTTCAGGGGCTGTGATGCAACCTGGATTGACCATATCTAGACCCACAGCTGGATGAGACATAAGGGTGGACACTCTTGGGGCTGAGAGGTTTGGTGAGTGAGGTTGGGTGAGCAAACGCAGACCCTTTAAAGTAATACTGCGTGCTACCCATCGCATGGGTCCCAAATCTCCAGGTTCAAGGGCATCTTCCTACATCGAAAACATGCATGAGAAACCCAGAAGATGGTACACCGTGTGATGGGGAAAGGTTTCTAAAACGCACCTCATTTCTCATCTCCTTGTGCTCGGGTTCGCCATTCCAGCCACTTTACTAGCAATCTCCCTACTTGGAGCATCAGCACCTTTAACCTCCTGTTCCGTACAGGTTGCAATTTGTCCTGAGGATGAACGGGAAGACGGGGAACCAATGAGAGACTAGCTCTTGGTGTTGGGACAGGCACAGGTCACTCTATTTTCCCATCAGGATGAAGAATTAACCACTGGCTCAGCCTGCCCCCCGGAACCAGAACAGGGCCTGAAGCCATCCTGCGCTTTTGCGGCCAGCTCCCGAAAAAGCGAGCTGTAAAATGGAGCTTCAGGGCACTGCAATTCACAAACCTGCAGAGATATAAATGATAACTCTCGTCCACAAATATATTGAGGGAAGGCAAAGAAGAGGATTTGAAATCAAGGCAGAATTGCAGGAAACAGATTTCAGGAGGTAGATTCGAATCGCCTTTAAAGCACATGAAAATCAGGAAAACGTTGACAATGATGCCCTTGGCCAAAAACGGCGTATGCGTTTTTTCCTGAATATATTCAGGAAAAAACGCATACGCCCTTTTTGGCCAACCAAGCAACCTGGAAAGGCAAATCAGCGCTACAAAGAAGTCTCGCTTCCCATCGGTCAAAAGGGCCATGCTGAAAAAAGTGTCAAAACCAGAAATGCAGGACAGGCCATGGAGAAATGGGGGCCTTGCTACACTGATGGGCGGGATGTAAATTGCCAACAGCCACTCTGGAGAAGTGTACGGTGTGTTCTGAAACATCTAAAAAACACAGCTTAGAGAGCATAGGGCACTTCCACGCATGGGGGTATAAAGTGGGAAAATTAAAAATCAGCAAGACACAAGAACCCCAAAGTTTAGGGCTGCTCTGTTGACAAGGACCTCCACTTCATTCCACCTTAAATATCCCAGGAAAGCGAAAAATGGATAAAAAAGTTGTGTTCCTTATGTACAATGGAATATCACTCAGCCATGAAATCAATGTCATAAGGCTAGTAGCGGCATGATGAGTGGATTTAGGTACGACGATTCTAAGTGAAATAAGTCACACAGAAAAGGACACTTCTCATAAGGTGTCACTTATAGAGGGAATGTAAAAGCCGTTACACTTGAACTGAATTACAAAACAGAACAGAGTCACACATGCAGAAAACACACTATGGCTGCTTAACGGGAAAGGTGAGGTGGGGTGATACATAAAACAAGAGTTTCAAATTAGCTCAGATACCGTTCCATAAACCCAATATGTAATAGACAAGACCTACTCCTTGCTCAGAGAACTGGACTCAACACGCCCGATTCACCGCACAAGAATATATCTGACTAGTAATAATCTTAAAACCTATGTATTGATATCTCTCTGTTAGTGTGTCAAGTGGGTGTAAAGCGGCATAAACACAGCCGTGAAAAGCAGCTAAACCCCATTATAAAAATAAATTACTTTTAAAAACCCATGAAACAAAGACAGTGAAAGAGAGAGAAATTCTTACACAATTCGTTCAGGGGCTGTGATGCAACCTGGATTGACCATATCTAGACCCACAGCTGGATGAGACATAAGGGTGGACACTCTTGGGGCTGAGAGGTTTGGTGAGGTTGGGTGAGCAAACGCAGACCCTTTAAAGTAATACTGCGTGCTACCCATCGCATGGGTCCCAAATCGCCAGGTTCAAGGGCATCTTCCTACATCGAAAACATGCATGAGAAACCCAGAAGGTGGTACACCGTGTGATGGGGAAAGGTTTCTAAAACGCACCTCATTTCTCATCTCCTTGTGCTCGGGTTCGCCATTCCAGCCACTTTACTAGCAATCTCCCTACTTGGAGCATCAGCACCTTTAACCTCCTGTTCCATACAGGTTGCAATTTGTCCTGAGGATGAATGGGAAGACGGGGAACCAATGAGAGACTAGTTCTTGGTGTTGGGACAGGCACAGGTCACTCTATTTTCCCATCAGGAAGAAGAATTAACCACAGGCTCAGCCTGCCCCCCAGAACCAGAACAGGGCCTGAAGCCATCCTGCGCTTTTGCGGCCAGCTCCCGAAAAAGCCAGTTGTAAAATGGAGCTTCAGGGCACTGCAATTCACAAACCTGCAGAGTTATAAATGATAACTCTCGTCCACAAATATATTGAGGGAATGCAAAGAAGAGGATTTGAAATCAAGGCAGAATTGCAGGAAACAGATTTCAGGAGGTAGATTCGAATCGCCTTTAAAGCACATGAAAAGCAGCAAAACGTTGACAATGATGCCCTTAGCCAAAAAGAGTGTATGCGTTTTTTCCTGAATATATTCAGGAAAAAACGCATACGCCCTTTTTGGCCAACCAAGCAACCTGGAAAGGCAAATCAGCGCTACAAAGAAGTCTCGCTTCCCATCGGTCAAAAGGGCCATGCTGAAAAAAGCGTCAAAACCAGAAATGCAGGACAGGCCATGGAGAAATGGGAGCCTTGCTACACTGATGGGTGGTATGTAAATTGCCAACAGCCACTCTGGAGAAGTGTACGGTGTGTTCTGAAACATCTAAAAAACACAGCTTAGAGAGCATAGGGCACTCCCACGCATGGGGGTATAAAGTGGGAAAATTAAAAATCAGCAAGACACAAGAACCCCAACGATTAGGGCTGCTCTGTTGACAAGGACCTCCACTTCATTCCACCTTAAATATCCCAGGAAAGCGAAAAATGGATAAAAAAGTTGTGGTCCTTATGTACAATGGAATATCACTCAGCCATGAAATCAATGTCATAAGGCTAGTAGCGGCATGATGAGTGGATTTAGGTACGACGATTCTAAGTGAAATAAGTCTCAGAGAAAAGGACACTTCTCATAAGGAGTCACTTATAGAGGAAATGTAAAAACCGTTACACTTGAACTGAATTACAAAACAGAACAGAGTCACACGTGCAGAAAACACACTATAGCTGCTTAACGGGAAAGGTGAGGTGGGGTGATACATAAAACAAGAGTTTCAAATTAGCTCAGATACCGTTCCATAAACCCAATATGTAATAGACAAGACCTACTCCTTGCTCAGAGAACTGGACTCAACACGACCGATTCACCGCACAAGAATATATCTGACTAGTAATAATCTTAAAACCTATGTATTGATATCTCTCTGTTAGTGTGTCAAGTGGGTGTAAAGCGGCATAAACACAGCCGTGAAAAGCAGCTAAACCCCATTATAAAAATAAATTACTTTTAAAAACCCATGAAACAAAGACAGTGAAAGAGAGAGAAATTCTTACACAATTCGTTCAGGGGCTGTGATGCAACCTGGATTGACCATATCTAGACCCACAGCTGGATGAGACATAAGGGTGGACACTCTTGGGGCTGAGAGGTTTGGTGAGGTTGGGTGAGCAAACGCAGACCCTTTAAGGTAATACTGCGTGCTACCCATCGCATGGGTCCCAAATCTCCAGGTTCAAGGGCATCTTCCTACATCGAAAACATGCATGAGAAACCCAGAAGATGGTACACCATGTGATGGGGAAAGGTTTCTAAAACGCACCTCATTTCTCATCTCCTTTTGCTCGGGTTCGCCATTCCATCCACTTTACTAGCAATCTCCCTACTTGGAGCATCAGCACCTTTAACCTCCTCTTCCATACAGGTTGCAATTTGTCCTGAGGATGAACGGGAAGACGGGGAACCAATGAGAGATTAGCTCTTGGTGTTGGGACAGGCACAGGTCACTCTATTTTCCCATCAGGAAGAAGAATTAACCACAGGCTCAGCCTGCACCCCGGAACCAGAACAGGGCCTGAAGCCATCCTGCGCTTTTGCGGCCAGCTCCCAAAAAAGCGAGTTGTAAAATGGAGCTTCAGGGAACTGCAATTCACAAACCTGCAGAGTTATAAATGATAACTCTCGTCCACAAATATATTGAGGGAAGGCAAAGAAGAGGATTTGAAATCAAGGCAGAATTGCAGGAAACAGATTTCAGGAGGTAGATTCGAATCGCCTTTAAAGCACATGAAAAGCAGCAAAACTTTGACAATGATGCCCTTGGCCAAAAAGGGCGTATGCGTTTTTTCATGATTATATTCAGGAAAAAACGCATACGCCCTTTTTGGCCAACCAAGCAACCTGGAAAGGCAAATCAGCGCTACAAAGAAGTCTCGCTTCCCATCGGTCAAAAGGGCCATGCTGAAAAAAGTGTCAAAACCAGAAATGCAGGACAGGCCATGGAGAAATGGGAGCCTTGCTACACTGATGGGCGGGATGTAAATTGCCAACAGCCACTCTGGAGAAGTGTACGGTGTGTTCTGAAACATCTAAAAAACACAGCTTAGAGAGCATAGGGCACTCCCACGCATGGGGGTATAAAGTGGGAAAATTAAAAATCAGCAAGACACAAGAACCCCAAAGTTTAGGGCTGCTCTGTTGACAAGGACCTCCACTTCATTCCACCTTAAAGATCCCAGGAAAGCGAAAAATGGATAAAAAAGTTGTGGTCCTTATGTACAATGGAATATCACTCAGCCATGAAATCAATGTCATAAGGCTAGTAGCGGCATGATGAGTGGATTTAGGTACGACGATTCTAAGTGAAATAAGTCACACAGAAAAGGACACTTCTCATAAGGTGTCACTTATAGAGTGAATGTAAAAGCCGTTACACTTGAACTGAATTACAAAACAGAACAGAGTCACACATGCAGAAAACACACTATGGCTGCTTAACGGGAAAGGTGAGGTGGGGTGATACATAAAACAAGAGTTTCAAATTAGCTCAGATACCGTTCCATAAACCCAATATGTAATAGACAAGACCTACTCCTTGCTCAGAGAACTGGACTCAACACGCCCGATTCACCGCACAAGAATATAACTGACTAGTAATAATCTTAAAACCTATGTATTGATATCTCTCTGTTAGTGTGTCAAGTGGGTGTAAAGCGGCATAAACACAGCCGTGAAAAGCAGCTAAACCCCATTATAAAAATAAATTACTTTTAAAAACCCAGGAAACAAAGACAGGGAAAGAGAGAGAAATTCTTACACAATTCGTTCAGGGGCTGTGATGCAACCTGGATTGACCATATCTAGACCCACAGCTGGATGAGACATAAGGGTGGACACTCTTGGGGCTGAGAGGTTTGGTGAGGTTGGGTGAGCAAACGCAGACCCTTTAAAGTAATACTGCGTGCTACCCATCGCATGGGTCCAAAATCTCCAGGTTCAAGGGCATCTTCCTACATCGAAAACATGCATGAGAAACCCAGAAGATGGTACACCGTGTGATGGGGAAAGGTTTCTAAAACGCACCTCATTTCTCATCTCCTTGTGCTCGGGTTCGCCATTCCAGCCACTTTACTAGCAATCTCCCTACTTGGAGCATCAGCACCTTTAACCTCCTGTTCCATACAGGTTGCAATTTGTCCTGAGGATGAACGGGAAGACGGGGAACCAATGAGAGATTAGCTCTTGGTGTTGGGACAGGCACAGGTCACTCTATTTTCCCATCAGGAAGAAGAATTAACCACAGGCTCAGCCTGCACCCCGGAACCAGAACAGGGCCTGAAGCCATCCTGCGCTTTTGCGGCCAGCTCCCAAAAAAGCGAGTTGTAAAATGGAGCTTCAGGGAACTGCAATTCACAAACCTGCAGAGTTATAAATGATAACTCTCGTCCACAAATATATTGAGGGAAGGCAAAGAAGAGGATTTGAAATCAAGGCAGAATTGCAGGAAACAGATTTCAGGAGGTAGATTCGAATCGCCTTTAAAGCACATGAAAAGCAGCAAAACGTTGACAATGATGCCCTTGGCCAAAAAGGGCGTATGCGTTTTTTCCTGAATATATTCAGGAAAAAACGCATACGCCCTTTTTGGCCAACCAAGCAACCTGGAAAGGCAAATCAGCGCTACAAAGAAGTCTCGCTTCCCATCGGTCAAAAGGGACATGCTGAAAAAAGTGTCAAAAGCAGAAATGCAGGACAGGCCATGGAGAAATGGGAGTCTTGCTACACTGATGGGTGTTATGTAAATTGCCAACAACCACTCTGGAGAAGTTTACGGTGTGTTCTGAAACATCTAAAAAACACAGGTTAGAGAGCATAGGGCACTCCCACGCATGGGGGTATAAATTGGGAAAATTAAAAATTAGCAAGACACAAGAAACCCAAAGTTTAGGGCTGCTCTGTTGACAAGGACCTCCACTTCATTCCACCTTAAATATCCCAGGAAAGCGAAAAATGGATAAAAAAGTTGTGGTCCTTATGTACAGTGGAATATCACTCAGCCTTGAAATCAATGTCATAAGGCTAGTAGCAGCATGATGAGTGGATTTAGGTATGATGATTCTAAGTGAAATAAGTCACACAGAAAAGGACACTTCTCATAAGGTGTCACTTATAGAGGGAATGTAAAAACCGTTACACTTGAACTGAATTACAAAACAGAACAGAGTCACACATGCAGAAAACACACTATGGCTGCTTAACGGGAAAGGTGAGGTGGGGTGATACATAAAACAAGAGTTTCAAATTAGCTCAGATACCGTTCCATAAACCCAATATGTAATACACAAGACCTACTCCTTGCTCAGAGAACTGGACTCAACACGCCCGATTCACCGCACAAGAATATAACTGACTAGTAATAATGTTAAAACCTATGTATTGATATCTCTCTGTTAGTGTGTCAAGTGGGTGTAAAGCGGCATAAACACAGCCGTGAAAAGCAGCTAAACCCCATTATAAAAATAAATTACTTTTAAAAACCCATGAAACAAAGACAGTGAAAGAGAGAGAAATTCTTACACAATTCGTTCAGGGGCTGTGATGCAACCTGGATTGACCATATCTAGACCCACAGCTGGATGAGACATAAGGGTGGACACTCTTGGGGCTGAGAGGTTTGGTGAGGTTGGGTGAGCAAACGCAGACCCTTTAAAGTAATACTGCGTGCTACCCATCGCATGGGTCCCAAATCTCCAGGTTCAAGGGCATCTTCCTACATCGAAAACATGCATGAGAAACCCAGAAGATGGTACACCGTGTGATGGGGAAAGGTTTCTAAAACGCACCTCATTTATCATCTCCTTGTGCTCGGGTTCGCCATTCCAGCCACTATACTAGCAATCTCCCTACTTGGAGCATCAGCACCTTTAACCTCCTGTTCCATACAGGTTGCAATTTGTCCTGAGGATGAACGGGAAGATGGGGAACCAATGAGAGATTAGCTCTTGGTGTTGGGACAGGCACAGGTCACTCTATTTTCCCATCAGGAAAAAGAATTAACCACAGGCTCAGCCTGCACCCCGGAACCAGAAAAGGGCCTGAAGCCATCCTGCGCTCTTGCGGCCACCTCCCAAAAAAGCGAGTTGTAAAATGGAGCTTCAGGGCACTGCAATTCACAAACCTGCACAGTTATAAATGACAACTCTCGTCCACAAATATATTGAGGGAAGGCAAAGAAGAGGATTTGAAATCAAGGCAGAATTGCAGGAAACAGATTTCAGGAGGTAGATTCGAATCGCCTTTAAAGCACATGAAAAGCAGCAAAACGTTGACAATGATGCCCTTGGCCAAAAAGGGCGTATGCGTTTTTTCCTGAATATATTCAGGAAAAAACGCATACGCCCTTTTTGGCCAACCAAGCAACCTGGAAAGGCAAATCAGCGCTACAAAGAAGTCTCGCTTCCCATCGGTCAAAAGGGCCATGCTGAAAAAAGTGTCAAAACCAGAAATGCAGGACAGGCCATGGAGAAATGGGAGCCTTGCTACACTGATGGGCGGGATGTAAATTGCCAACAGCCACTCTGGAGAAGTGTACGGTGTGTTCTGAAACATCTAAAAAACACAGCTTAGAGAGCATAGGGCACTTCCACGCATGGGGGTATAAAGTGGGAAAATTAAAAATAAGCAAGACACAAGAACCCCAAAGTTTAGGGCTGCTCTGTTGACAAGGACCTCCACTTCATTCCACCTTAAATATCCCAGGAAAGCGAAAAATGGATAAAAAAGTTGTGGTCCTTATGTACAGTGGAATATCACTCAGCCATGAAATCAATGTCATAAGGCTAGTAGCAGCATGATGAGTGGATTTACGTATGACGATTCTAAGTGAAATAAGTCACACAGAAAAGGACACTTCTCATAAGGTGTCACTTATAGAGGGAATGTAAAAACTGTTACACTTGAACTGAATTACAAAACAGAACAGAGTCACACATGCAGAAAATACACTATGGCTGCTTAACGGGAAAGGTGAGGTGGGGTGATACATAAAACAAGAGTTTCAAATTAGCTCAGATACCGTTCCATAAACCCAATATGTAATAGACAAGACCTACTCCTTGCTCAGAGAACTGGACTCAACACGCCCGATTCACCGCACAAGAATATAACTGACTAGTAATAATCTTAAAACCTATGTATTGATATCTCTCTGTTAGTGTGTCAAGTGGGTGTAAAGCGGCATAAAGACAGCCGTAAAAAGCAGCTAAACCCCATTATAAAAATAAATTACTTTTAAAAAACCAGGAAACAAAGACAGGGAAAGAGAGAGAAATTCTTACACAATTCGTTCAGGGGCTGTGATGCAACCTGGATTGACCATATCTAGGCCCACAGCTGGATGAGACATAAGGGTGGACACTCTTGGGGCTGAGAGGTTTGATGAGGTTGGGTGAGCAAACGCAGACCCTTTAAAGTAATACTGCGTGCTACCCATCGCATGGGTCCCAAATCGCCAGGTTCAAGGGCATCTTCCTACATCGAAAACATGCCTGAGAAACCCAGAAGATGGTACACCGTGTGATGGGGAAAGGTTTCTAAAACGCACCTCATTTCTCATCTCCTTTTGCTCGGGTTCGCCATTCCAGCCACTTTACTAGCAATCTCCCTACTTGGAGCATCAGCACCTTTAACCTCCTGTTCCGTACAGGTTGCAATTTGTCCTGAGGATGAACGGGAGGACGGGGAACCAATGAGAGACTAGCTCTTGGTGTTGGGACAGGCACAGGTCACTCTATTTTCCCATCAGGAAGAAGAATTAACCACAGGCTCAGCCTGCCCCCCGGAACCAGAACAGGGCCTGAAGCCATCCTGCGCTTTTGAGGCCACCTCCCAAAAAAGCGAGTTGTAAAATGGAGCTTCAGGGCACTGCAATTCACAAACCTGCACAGTTATAAATGATAACTCTCATCCACAAATATATTGAGGGAAGGCAAAGAAGAGGATTTGAAATCAAGGCAGAATTGCAGGAAACAGATTTCAGGAGGTAGATTCGAATCGCCTTTAAAGCACATGAAAAGCAGGAAAACGTTGACAATGATGCCCTTGGCCGAAAACGGCGTATGCGTTTTTTCCTGAATATATTCAGGAAAAAACGCATACGCCCTTTTTGGCCAACCAAGCAACCTGGAAAGGCAAATCAGCGCTACAAAGAAGTCTCGCTTCCCATCGGTCAAAAGGGCCATGCTGAAAAAAGTGTCAAAACCAGAAATGCAGGACAGGCCATGGAGAAATGGGAGCCTTGCTACACTGATGGGCGGGATGTAAATTGCCAACAGCCACTCTGGAGAAGTGTACGGTGTGTTCTGAAACATCTAAAAAACACAGCTTAGAGAGCATAGGGCACTTCCACGCATGGGGGTATAAAGTGGGAAAATTAAAAATCAGCAAGACACAAGAACCCCAAAGTTTAGGGCTGCTCTGTTGACAAGGACCTCCACTTCATTCCACCTTAAAGATCCCAGGAAAGCGAAAAATGGATAAAAAATTTGTGTTCCTTATGTACAATGGAATATCACTCAGCCATGAAATCAATGTCATAAGGCTTGTAGCGGCATGATGAGTGGATTTAGGTACGACGATTCTAAGTTCAATAAGTCACACAGAAAAGGACACTTCTCATAAGGTTTCACTTATAGAGGGAATGTAAAAGCCGTTACACTTGAACTGAATTACAAAACAGAACAGAGTCACACATGCAGAAAATACACTATGGCTGCTTAACGGGAAAGGTGAGGTGGGGTGATACATAAAACAAGAGTTTCAAATTAGCTCAGATACCATTCCATAAACCCAATATGTAATAGACAAGACCTACTCCAAGCTCAGAGAACTGGACTCAACACGCCCGATTCACCGCACAAGAATATATCTGACTAGTAATAATCTTAAAACCTATGTATTGATATCTCTCTGTTAGTGTGTCAAGTGGGTGTAAAGCGGCATAAACACAGCCGTGAAAAGCAGCTAAACCCCATTATAAAAATAAATTACTTTTAAAAACCCATGAAACAAAGACAGTGAAAGAGAGAGAAATTCTTACACAATTCGTTCAGGGGCTGTGATGCAACCTGGATTGACCATATCTAGACCCACAGCTGGATGAGACATAAGGGTGGACACTCTTGGGGCTGAGAGGTTTGGTGAGGTTGGGTTAGCAAACGCAGACCCTTTAAAGTAATACTGCGTGCTACCCATCGCATGGGTCCCAAATCTCCAGGTTCAAGGGCATCTTCCTACATCGAAAACATGCATGAGAAACCCAGAAGATGGTACACCGTGTGATGGGGAAAGGTTTCTAAAACGCACCTCATTTCTCATCTCCTTTTGCTCGGGTTCGCCATTCCAGCCACTTTACTAGCAATCTCCCTACTTGGAGCATCAGCACCTTTAACCTCCTGTTCCATACAGGTTGCAATTTGTCCTGAGGATGAACGGGAAGACGGGGAACCAATGAGAGACTAGCTCTTGGTGTTGGGACACGCACAGGTCACTCTATTTTCCCATCAGGAAGAAGAATTAACCACAGGCTCAGCCTGCCCCCCGGAACCAGAACAGGGCCTGAAGCCATCCTGCGCATTTGCGGCCAGCTCCCAAAAAAAGCGAGTTGTAAAATGGAGCTTCAGGGCACTGCAATTCACAAACCTGCACAGTTATAAATGATAACTCTCGTCCACAAATATATTGAGGGAAGGCAAAGAAGAGGATTTGAAATCAAGGCAGAATTGCAGGAAACAGATTTCAGGAGGTAGATTCGAATCGCCTTTAAAGCACATGAAAAGCAGGAAAACGTTGACAATGATGCCCTTGGCCAAAAACGGCGTATGCGTTTTTTCCTGAATATATTCAGGAAAAAACGCATACGCCCTTTTTGGCCAACCAAGCAACCTGGAAAGGCAAATCAGCGCTACAAAGAAGTCTCGCTTCCCATCGGTCAAAAGGGCCATGCTGAAAAAAGTGTCAAAACCAGAAATGCAGGACAGGCCATGGAGAAATGGGGGCCTTGCTACACTGATGGGCGGGATGTAAATTGCCAACAGCCACTCTGGAGAAGTGTACGGTGTGTTCTGAAACATCTAAAAAACACAGCTTAGAGAGCATAGGGCACTTCCACGCATGGGGGTATAAAGTGGGAAAATTAAAAATCAGCAAGACACAAGAACCCCAAAGTTTAGGGCTGCTCTGTTGACAAGGACCTCCACTTCATTCCACCTTAAATATCCCAGGAAAGCGAAAAATGGATAAAAAATTTGTGTTCCTTATGTACAATGGAATATCACTCAGCCATGAAATCAATGTCATAAGGCTTGTAGCGGCATGATGAGTGGATTTAGGTACGACGATTCTAAGTGAAATAAGTCACACAGAAAAGGACACTTCTCATAAGGTGTCACTTATAGAGGGAATGTAAAAGCCGTTACACTTGAACTGAATTACAAAACAGAACAGAGTCACACATGCAGAAAACACACTATGGCTGCTTAACGGGAAAGGTGAGGTGGGGTGATACATAAAACAAGTGTTTCAAATTAGCTCAGATACCGTTCCATAAACCCAATATGTAATAGACAAGACCTACTCCAAGCTCAGAGAACTGGACTCAACACGCCCGATTCACCGCACAAGAATATATCTGACTAGTAATAATCTTAAAACCTATGTATTGATATCTCTCTGTTAGTGTGTCAAGTGGGTGTAAAGCGGCATAAACACAGCCGTGAAAAGCAGCTAAACCCCATTATAAAAAGAAATTACTTTTAAAAACCCAGGAAACAAAGACAGTGAAAGAGAGAGAAATTCTTACACAATTCGTTCAGGGGCTGTGATGCAACCTGGATTGACCATATCTAGACCCACAGCTGGATGAGACATAAGGGTGGACACTCTTGGGGCTGAGAGGTTTGGTGAGGTTGGGTTAGCAAACGCAGACCCTTTAAAGTAATACTGCGTGCTACCCATCGCATGGGTCCCAAATCTCCAGGTTCAAGGGCATCTTCCTACATCGAAAACATGCATGAGAAACCCAGAAGATGGTACACCGTGTGATGGGGAAAGGTTTCTAAAACGCACCTCATTTCTCATCTCCTTTTGCTCGGGTTCGCCATTCCAGCCACTTTACTAGCAATCTCCCTACTTGGAGCATCAGCACCTTTAACCTCCTGTTCCATACAGGTTGCAATTTGTCCTGAGGATGAACGGGAAGACGGGGAACCAATGAGAGACTAGCTCTTGGTGTTGGGACACGCACAGGTCACTCTATTTTCCCATCAGGAAGAAGAATTAACCACAGGCTCAGCCTGCCCCCCGGAACCAGAACAGGGCCTGAAGCCATCCTGCGCATTTGCGGCCAGCTCCCAAAAAAGCGAGTTGTAAAATGGAGCTTCAGGGCACTGCAATTCACAAACCTGCACAGTTATAAATGATAACTCTCGTCCACAAATATATTGAGGGAAGGCAAAGAAGAGGATTTGAAATCAAGGCAGAATTGCAGGAAACAGATTTCAGGAGGTAGATTCGAATCGCCTTTAAAGCACATGAAAAGCAGGAAAACGTTGACAATGATGCCCTTGGCCAAAAACGGCGTATGCGTTTTTTCCTGAATATATTCAGGAAAAAACGCATACGCCCTTTTTGGCCAACCAAGCAACCTGGAAAGGCAAATCAGCGCTACAAAGAAGTCTCGCTTCCCATCGGTCAAAAGGGCCATGCTGAATAAAGTGTCAAAACCAGAAATGCAGGACAGGCCATGGAGAAATGGGGGCCTTGCTACACTGATGGGCGGGATGTAAATTGCCAACAGCCACTCTGGAGAAGTGTACGGTGTGTTCTGAAACATCTAAAAAACACAGCTTAGAGAGCATAGGGCACTTCCACGCATGGGGGTATAAAGTGGGAAAATTAAAAATAAGCAAGACACAAGAACCCCAAAGTTTAGGGCTGCTCTGTTGACAAGGACCTCCACTTCATTCCACCTTAAATATCCCAGGAAAGCGAAAAATGGATAAAAAAGTTGTGGTCCTTATGTACAGTGGAATATCACTCAGCCATGAAATCAATGTCATAAGGCTAGTAGCAGCATGATGAGTGGATTTACATATGACGATTCTAAGTGAAATAAGTCACACAGAAAAGGACACTTCTCATAAGGTGTCACTTATAGAGGGAATGTAAAAACCGTTACACTTGAACTGAATTACAAAACAGAACAGAGTCACACATGCAGAAAATACACTATGGCTGCTTAACGGGAAAGGTGAGGTGGGGTGATACATAAAACAACAGTTTCAAATTAGCTCAGATACCGTTCCATAAACCCAATATGTAATAGACAAGACCTACTCCTTGCTCAGAGAACTGGACTCAACACGCCCGATTCACCGCACAAGAATATAACTGACTAGTAATAATCTTAAAACCTATGTATTGATATCTCTCTGTTAGTGTGTCAAGTGGGTGTAAAGCGGCATAAAGACAGCCGTAAAAAGCAGCTAAACCCCATTATAAAAATAAATTACTTTTAAAAAACCAGGAAACAAAGACAGGGAAAGAGAGAGAAATTCTTACACAATTCGTTCAGGGGCTGTGATGCAACCTGGATTGACCATATCTAGACCCACAGCTGGATGAGACATAAGGGTGGACACTCTTGGGGCTGAGAGGTTTGGTGAGGTTGGGTGAGCAAACGCAGACCCTTTAAAGTAATACTGCGTGCTACCCATCGCATGGGTCCCAAATCGCCAGGTTCAAGGGCATCTTCCTACATCGAAAACATGCCTGAGAAACCCAGAAGATGGTACACCGTGTGATGGGGAAAGGTTTCTAAAACGCACCTCATTTCTCATCTCCTTTTGCTCGGGTTCGCCATTCCAGCCACTTTACTAGCAATCTCCCTACTTGGACATCAACACCTTTAACCTCCTGTTCCGTACAGGTTGCAATTTGTCCTGAGGATGAACGGGAGAACGGGGAACCAATGAGAGACTAGCTCTTGGTGTTGGGACAGGCACAGGTCACTCTATTTTCCCATCAGGAACAAGAATTAACCACAGGCTCAGCCTGCCCCCCGGAACCAGAACAGGGCCTGAAGCCATCCTGCGCTTTTGAGGCCACCTCCCAAAAAAGCGAGTTGTAAAATGGAGCTTCAGGGCACTGCAATTCACAAACCTGCACAGTTATAAATGATAACTCTCGTCCACAAATATATTGAGGGAAGGCAAAGAAGAGGATTTGAAATCAAGGCAGAATTGCAGGAAACAGATTTCAGGAGGTAGATTCGAATCGCCTTTAAAGCACATGAAAATCAGGAAAACGTTGACAATGATGCCCTTGGCCAAAAACGGCGTATGCGTTTTTTCCTGAATATATTCAGGAAAAAACGCATATGCCCTTTTTGGCCAACCAAGCAACCTGGAAAGGCAAATCAGCGCTACAAAGAAGTCTCGCTTCCCATCGGTCAAAAGGGCCATGCTGAAAAAAGTGTCAAAACCAGAAATGCAGGACAGGCCATGGAGAAATGGGGGCCTTGCTACACTGATGGGCGGGATGTAAATTGCCAACAGCCACTCTGGAGAAGTGTACGGTGTGTTCTGAAACATCTAAAAAACACAGCTTAGAGAGCATAGGGCACTTCCACGCATGGGGGTATAAAGTGGGAAAATTAAAAATCAGCAAGACACAAGAACCCCAAAGTTTAGGGCTGCTCTGTTGACAAGGACCTCCACTTCATTCCACCTTAAATATCCCAGGAAAGCGAAAAATGGATAAAAAAGTTGTGTTCCTTATGTACAATGGAATATCACTCAGCCATGAAATCAATGTCATAAGGCTAGTAGCGGCATGATGAGTGGATTTAGGTACGACGATTCTAAGTGAAATAAGTCACACAGAAAAGGACACTTCTCATAAGGTGTCACTTATAGAGGGAATGTAAAAGCCGTTACACTTGAACTGAATTACAAAACAGAACAGAGTCACACATGCAGAAAACACACTATGGCTGCTTAACGGGAAAGGTGAGGTGGGGTGATACATAAAACAAGAGTTTCAAATTAGCTCAGATACCGTTCCATAAACCCAATATGTAATAGACAAGACCTACTCCAAGCTCAGAGAACTGGACTCAACACGCCCGATTCACCGCACAAGAATATATCTGACTAGTAATAATCTTAAAACCTATGTATTGATATCTCTCTGTTAGTGTGTCAAGTGGGTGTAAAGCGGCATAAACACAGCCGTGAAAAGCAGCTAAACCCCATTATAAAAATAAATTACTTTTAAAAACCCAGGAAACAAAGACAGGGAAAGAGAGAGAAATTCTTACACAATTCGTTCAGGGGCTGTGATGCAACCTGGATTGACCATATGTAGACCCACAGCTGGATGAGACATAAGGGTGGACACTCTTGGGGCTGAGAGGTTTGGTGAGGTTGGGTGAGCAAACGCAGACCCTTTAAAGTAATACTGCGTGCTACCCATCGCATGGGTCCCAAATCTCCAGGTTCAAGGGCATCTTCCTACATCGAAAACATGCATGAGAAACCCAGAAGATGGTACACCGTGTGATGGGGAAAGGTTTCTAAAACGCACCTCATTTCTCATCTCCTTGTGCTCGGGTTCGCCATTCCAGCCACTTTACTAGCAATCTCCCTACTTGGAGCATCTGCACCTTTAACCTCCTGTTCCATACAGGTTGCAATTTGTCCTCAGGAAGAACGGGAAGACGGGGAACCAATGAGAGACTAGCTCTTGGTGTTGGGACAGGCACAGGTCACTCTATTTTCCCATCAGGAAGACGAATTAACCACAGGCTCAGCCTGCCCCCCGGAACCAGAACAGGGCCTGAAGCCATCCTGCGCTTTTGCGGCCAGCACCCAAAAAAGCGAGTTGTAAAATCGAGCTTCAGGGCACTGCAATTCAAAAACCTGCAGAGTTATAAATGATAACTCTCGTCCACAAATATATTGAGGGAAGGCAAAGAAGAGGATTTGAAATCAAGGCAGAATTGCAGGAAACAGATTTCAGGAGGTAGATTCGAATCGCCTTTAAAGCACATGAAAAGCAGCAAAACGTTGACAATGATGCCCTTGGACAAAAAGGGCGTATGCGTTTTTTCCTGAATATATTCAGGAAAAAACGCATACGCCCTTTTTGGCCAACCAAGCAACCTGGAAAGGCAAATCAGCGCTACAAAGAAGTCTCGCTTCCCATCGGTCAAAAGGGCCATGCTGAAAAAAGCGTCAAAACCAGAAATGCAGGACAGGCCATGGAGAAATGGGAGCTTTGCTACACAGATGGGTGGTATGTAAATTGCCAACAGCCACTCTGGAGAAGTGTACGGTGTGTTCTGAAACATCTAAAAAACACAGCTTAGAGAGCATAGGGCACTCCCACGCATGGGGGTATAGAGTGGGAAAATTAAAAACCAGCAAGACACAAGAACCCCAACGATTAGGGCTGCTCTGTTGACAAGGACCTCCACTTCATTCCACCTTAAAGATCCCAGGAAAGCGAAAAATGGATAAAAAAGTTGTGGTCCTTATGTACAATGGAATATCACTCAGCCATGAAATCAATGTCATAAGGCTAGTAGCGGCATGATGAGTGGATTTAGGTACGACGATTCTAAGTGAAATAAGTCACACAGAAAAGGACACTTCTCATAAGGTGTCACTTATAGAGGGAATGTAAAAGCCGTTACACTTGAACTGAATTACAAAACAGAACAGAGTCACACATGCAGAAAACACACTATGGCTGCTTAACGGGAAAGGTGAGGTGGGGTGATACATAAAACAAGAGTTTCAAATTAGCTCAGATACCGTTCCATAAACCCAATATGTAATAGACAAGACCTACTCCTTGCTCAGAGAACTGGACTCAACACGCCCGATTCACCGCACAAGAATATATTTGACTAGTAATAATCTTAAAACCTATGTATTTATATCTCTCTGTTAGTGTGTCAAGTGGGTGTAAAGCAGCATAAACACAGCCGTGAAAAGCAGCTAAACCCCATTATAAAAATAAATTACTTTTAAAAACCCATGAAACAAAGACAGTGAAAGAGAGAGAAATTCTTACACAATTCGTTCAGGGGCTGTGATGCAACCTGGATTGACCATATCTAGACCCACAGCTGGATGAGACATAAGGTTGGACACTCTTGGGGCTGAGAGGTTTGGTGAGGTTGGGTGAGCAAACGCAGACCCTTTAAAGTAATACTGCGTGCTACCCATCGCATGGGTCCCAAATCTCCAGGTTCAAGGGCATCTTCCTACATCGAAAACATGCATGAGAAACCCAGAAGATGGTACACCATGTGATGGGGAAAGGTTTCTAAAACGCACCTCATTTCTCATCTCCTTTTGCTCGGGTTCGCCATTCCAGCCACTTTACTAGCAATCTCCCTACTTGGAGCATCAGCACCTTTAACCTCCTGTTCCATACAGGTTGCAATTTGTCCTGAGGATGAACGGGAAGACGGGGAACCAATGAGAGATTAGCTCTTGGTGTTGGGACAGGCACAGGTCACTCTATTTTCCCATCAGGAAGAAGAATTAACCACAGGCTCAGCCTGCACCCCGGAACCAGAACAGGGCCTGAAGCCATCCTGCGCTTTTGCGGCCAGCTCCCAAAAAAGCGAGTTGTAAAATGGAGCTTCAGGGCACTGCAATTCACAAACCTGCAGAGTTATAAATGATAACTCTCGTCCACAAATATATTGAGGGAAGGCAAAGAAGAGGATTTGAAATCAAGGCAGAATTGCAGGAAACAGATTTCAGGAGGTAGATTCGAATCGCCTTTAAAGCACATGAAAAGCAGCAAAACGTTGACAATGATGCCCTTAGCCAAAAAGAGTGTATGCGTTTTTTCCTGAATATATTCAGGAAAAAACGCATACGCCCTTTTTGGCCAACCAAGCAACCTGGAAAGGCAAATCAGCGCTACAAAGAAGTCTCGCTTCCCATCGGTCAAAAGGGCCATGCTGAAAAAAGCGTCAAATCCAGAAATGCAGGACAGGCCATGGAGAAATGGGAACCTTGCTACACTGATGGGTGGTATGTAAATTGCCAACAGCCACTCTGGAGAAGTGTACGGTGTGTTCTGAAACATCTAAAAAACACAGCTTAGAGAGCATAGGGCACTCCCACGCATGGGGGTATAAAGTGGGAAAATTAAAAATCAGCAAGACACAAGAACCCCAACGATTAGGGCTGCTCTGTTGACAAGGACCTCCACTTCATTCCACCTTAAATATCCCAGGAAAGCGAAAAATGGATAAAAAAGTTGTGGTCCTTATGTACAATGGAATATCACTCAGCCATGAAATCAATGTCATAAGGCTAGTAGCGGCATGATGAGTGGATTTAGGTACGACGATTCTAAGTGAAATAAGTCTCACAGAAAAGGACACTTCTCATAAGGAGTCACTTATAGAGGAAATGTAAAAACCGTTACACTTGAACTGAATTACAAAACAGAACAGAGTCACACGTGCAGAAAACACACTATGGCTGCTTAACGGGAAAGGTGAGGTGGGGTGATACATAAAACAAGAGTTTCAAATTAGCTCAGATACCGTTCCATAAACCCAATATGTAATAGACAAGACCTACTCCTTGCTCAGAGAACTGGACTCAACACGACCGATTCACCGCACAAGAATATATCTGACTAGTAATAATCTTAAAACCTATGTATTGATATCTCTCTGTTAGTGTGTCAAGTGGGTGTAAAGCGGCATAAACACAGCCGTGAAAAGCAGCTAAACCCCTTTATAAAAATAAATTACTTTTAAAAACCCATGAAACAAAGACAGTGAAAGAGAGAGAAATTCTTACACAATTCGTTCAGGGGCTGTGATGCAACCTGGATTGACCATATCTAGACCCACAGCTGGATGAGACATAAGGGTGGACACTCTTGGGGCTGAGAGGTTTGGTGAGGTTGGGTGAGCAAACGCAGACCCTTTAAGGTAATACTGCGTGCTACCCATCGCATGGGTCCCAAATCTCCAGGTTCAAGGGCATCTTCCTACATCGAAAACATGCATGAGAAACCCAGAAGATGGTACACCATGTGATGGGGAAAGGTTTCTAAAACGCACCTCATTTCTCATCTCCTTTTGCTCGGGTTCGCCATTCCAGCCACTTTACTAGCAATCTCCCTACTTGGAGCATCAGCACCTTTAACCTCCTGTTCCATACAGGTTGCAATTTGTCCTGAGGATGAACGGGAAGACGGGGAACCAATGAGAGATTAGCTCTTGGTGTTGGGACAGGCACAGGTCACTCTATTTTCCCATCAGGAAGAAGAATTAACCACAGGCTCAGCCTGCACCCCGGAACCAGAACAGGGCCTGAAGCCATCCTGCGCTTTTGCGGCCAGCTCCCAAAAAAGCGAGTTGTAAAATGGAGCTTCAGGGAACTGCAATTCACAAACCTGCAGAGTTATAAATGATAACTCTCGTCCACAAATATATTGAGGGAAGGCAAAGAAGAGGATTTGAAATCAAGGCAGAATTGCAGGAAACAGATTTCAGGAGGTAGATTCGAATCGCCTTTAAAGCACATGAAAAGCAGCAAAACTTTGACAATGATGCCCTTGGCCAAAAAGGGCGTATGCGTTTTTTCATGATTATATTCAGGAAAAAACGCATACGCCCTTTTTGGCCAACCAAGCAACCTGGAAAGGCAAATCAGCGCTACAAAGAAGTCTCGCTTCCCATCGGTCAAAAGGGCCATGCTGAAAAAAGTGTCAAAACCAGAAATGCAGGACAGGCCATGGAGAAATGGGAGCCTTGCTACACAGATGGGTGGTATGTAAATTGCCAACAGCCACTCTGGAGAAGTGTACGGTGTGTTCTGAAACATCTAAAAAACACAGCTTAGAGAGCATAGGGCATTCCCACGCATGGGGGTATAAAGTGGGAAAATTAAAAATCAGCAAGACACAAGAACCCCAAAGTTTAGGGCTGCTCTGTTGACAAGGACCTCCACTTCATTCCACCTTAAAGATCCCAGGAAAGCGAAAAATGGATAAAAAAGTTGTGGTCCTTATGTACAATGGAATATCACTCAGCCATGAAATCAATGTCATAAGGCTAGTAGCGGCATGATGAGTGGATTTAGGTACGACGATTCTAAGTGAAATAAGTCACACAGAAAAGGACACTTCTCATAAGGTGTCACTTATAGAGGGAATGTAAAAGCCGTTACACTTGAACTGAATTACAAAACAGAACAGAGTCACACATGCAGAAAATACACTATGGCTGCTTAACGGGAAAGGTGAGGTGGGGTGATACATAAAACAAGAGTTTCAAATTAGCTCAGATACCGTTCCATAAACCCAATATGTAATAGACAAGACCTACTCCTTGCTCAGACAACTGGACTCAACACGCCCGATTCACCGCACAAGAATATAACTGACTAGTAATAATCTTAAAACCTATGTATTGATATCTCTCTGTTAGTGTGTCAAGTGGGTGTAAAGCGGCATAAACACAGCCGTGAAAAGCAGCTAAACCCCATTATAAAAATAAATTACTTTTAAAAACCCAGGAAACAAAGACAGGGAAAGAGAGAGAAATTCTTACACAATTCGTTCAGGGGCTGTGATGCAACCTGGATTGACCATATCTAGACCCACAGCTGGATGAGACATAAGGGTGGACACTCTTGGGGCTGAGAGGTTTGGTGAGGTTGGGTGAGCAAACGCAGACCCTTTAAAGTAATACTGCGTGCGACCCATCGCATGGGTCCCAAATCTCCAGGTTCAAGGGCATCTTCCTACATCGAAAACATGCATGAGAAACCCAGAAGATGGTACACCGTGTGATGGGGAAAGGTTTCTAAAACGCACCTCATTTCTCATCTCCTTGTGCTCGGGTTCGCCATTCCAGCCACTTTACTAGCAATCTCCCTACTTGGAGCATCAGCACCTTTAACCTCCTGTTCCATACAGGTTGCAATTTGTCCTGAGGATGAACGGGAAGACGGGGAACCAATGAGAGATTAGCTCTTGGTGTTGGGACAGGCACAGGTCACTCTATTTTCCCATCAGGAAGAAGAATTAACCACAGGCTCAGCCTGCACCCCGGAACCAGAACAGGGCCTGAAGCCATCCTGCGCTTTTGCGGCCAGCTCCCAAAAAAGCGAGTTGTAAAATGGAGCTTCAGGGAACTGCAATTCACAAACCTGCAGAGTTATAAATGATAACTCTCGTCCACAAATATATTGAGGGAAGGTAAAGAAGAGGATTTGAAATCAAGGCAGAATTGCAGGAAACAGATTTCAGGAGGTAGATTCGAATCGCCTTTAAAGCACATGAAAAGCAGCAAAACGTTGACAATGATGCCCTTGGCCAAAAAGGGCGTATGCGTTTTTTCCTGAATATATTCAGGAAAAAACGCATACGCCCTTTTTGGCCAACCAAGCAACCTGGAAAGGCAAATCAGCGCTACAAAGAAGTCTCGCTTCCCATCGGTCAAAAGGGACATGCTGAAAAAAGTGTCAAAAGCAGAAATGCAGGACAGGCGATGGAGAAATGGGAGTCTTGCTACACTGATGGGTGTTATGTAAATTGCCAACAACCACTCTGGAGAAGTTTACGGTGTGTTCTGAAACATCTAAAAAACACAGCTTAGAGAGCATAGGGCACTCCCACGCATGGGGGTATAAAGTGGGAAAATTAAAAATTAGCAAGACACAAGAAACCCAAAGTTTAGGGCTGCTCTGTTGACAAGGACCTCCACTTCATTCCACCTTAAATATCCCAGGGAAGCGAAAAATGGATAAAAAAGTTGTGGTCCTTATGTACAGTGGAATATCACTCAGCCATGAAATCAATGTCATAAGGCTAGTAGCAGCATGATGAGTGGATTTACGTATGACGATTCTAAGTGAAATAAGTCACACAGAAAAGGACACTTCTCATAAGGTGTCACTTATAGAGGGAATGTAAAAACAGTTACACTTGAACTGAATTACAAAACAGAACAGAGTCACACATGCAGAAAATACACTATGGCTGCTTAACGGGAAAGGTGAGGTGGGGTGATACATAAAACAAGAGTTTCAAATTAGCTCAGATACCGTTCCATAAACCCAATATGTAATAGACAAGACCTACTCCTTGCTCAGAGAACTGGACTCAACACGCCCGATTCACCGCACAAGAATATAACTGACTAGTAATAATCTTAAAACCTATGTATTGATATCTCTCTGTTAGTGTGTCAAGTGGGTGTAAAGCGGCATAAAGACAGCCGTAAAAAGCAGCTAAACCCCATTATAAAAATAAATTACTTTTAAAAAACCAGGAAACAAAGACAGGGAAAGAGAGAGAAATTCTTACACAATTCGTTCAGGGGCTGTGATGCAACCTGGATTGACCATATCTAGACCCACAGCTGGATGAGACATAAGGGTGGACACTCTTGGGGCTGAGAGGTTTGGTGAGGTTGGGTGAGCAAACGCAGACCCTTTAAAGTAATACTGCGTGCTACCCATCGCATGGGTCCCAAATCGCCAGGTTCAAGGGCATCTTCCTACATCGAAAACATGCCTGAGAAACCCAGAAGATGGTACACCGTGTGATGGGGAAAGGTTTCTAAAACGCACCTCATTTCTCATCTCCTTTTGCTCGGGTTCGCCATTCCAGCCACTTTACTAGCAATCTCCCTACTTGGAGCATCAACACCTTTAACCTCCTGTTCCGTACAGGTTGCAATTTGTCCTGAGGATTAACGGGAGAACGGGGAACCAATGAGAGACTAGCTCTTGGTGTTGGGACAGGCACAGGTCACTCTATTTTCCCATCAGGAAGAAGAATTAACCACAGGCTCAGCCTGCCCCCCGGAACCAGAACAGGGCCTGAAGCCATCCTGCGCTTTTGAGGCCACCTCCCAAAAAAGCGAGTTGTAAAATGGAGCTTCAGGGCACTGCAATTCACAAACCTGCACAGTTATAAATGATAACTCTCATCCACAAATATATTGAGGGAAGGCAAAGAAGAGGATTTGAAATCAAGGCAGAATTGCAGGAAACAGATTTCAGGAGGTAGATTCGAATCGCCTTTAAAGCACATGAAAAGCAGCAAAACGTTGACAATGATGCCCTTGGCCAAAAAGGGCGTATGCGTTTTTTCCTGAATATATTCAGGAAATACGCATACGCCCTTTTTGGCCAACCAAGCAACCTGGAAAGGCAAATCAGCGCTACAAAGAAGTCTCGCTTCCCATCGGTCAAAAGGGCCATGCTGAAAAAAGTGTCAAAACCAAAAATGCAGGACAGGCCATGGAGAAATGGGAGCCTTGCTACACTGATGGGCGGGATGTAAATTGCCAACAGCCACTCTGGAGAAGTGTACGGTGTGTTTTGAAACATCTAAAAAACACAGCTTAGAGAGCATAGGGCACTTCCACGCATGGGGGTATAAAGTGGGAAAATTAAAAATCAGCAAGACACAAGAACCCCAAAGTTTAGGGCTGCTCTGTTGACAAGGACCTCCACTTCATTCCACCTTAAATATCCCAGGAAAGCGAAAAATGGATAAAAAAGTTGTGGTCCTTATGTACAGTGGAATATCACTCAGCCATGAAATCAATGTCATAAGGCTAGTAGCATCATGATGAGTGGATTTAGGTATGACGATTCTAAGTGAAATAAGTCACACAGAAAAGGACACTTCTCATAAGGTGTCACTTATAGAGGGAATGTAAAAACCGTTACACTTGAACTGAATTACAAAACAGAACAGAGTCACACATGCAGAAAATACACTATGGCTGCTTAACGGGAAAGGTGAGGTGGGGTGATACATAAAACAAGAGTTTCAAATTAGCTCAGATACCGTTCCATAAACCCAATATGTAATAGACAAGACCTACTCCTTGCTCAGAGAACTGGACTCAACACGCCCGATTCACCGCACAAGAATATAACTGACTAGTAATAATCTTAAAACCTATGTATTGATATCTCTCTGTTAGTGTGTCAAGTGGGTGTAAAGCGGCATAAACACAGCCGTGAAAAGCAGCTAAACCCCATTATAAAAATAAATTACTTTTAAAAACCCAGGAAACAAAGACAGGGAAAGAGAGAGAAATTCTTACACAATTCGTTCAGGGGCTGTGATGCAACCTGGATTGACCATATCTAGACCCACAGCTGGATGAGACATAAGGGTGGACACTCTTGGGGCTGAGAGGTTTGGTGAGTGAGGTTGGGTGAGCAAATGCAGACCCTTTAAAGTAATACTGCGTGCTACCCATCGCATGGGTCCCAAATCTCCAGGTTCAAGGGCATCTTCCTACATCGAAAACATGCATGAGAAACCCAGAAGATGGTACACCGTGTGATGGGGAAAGGTTTCTAAAACGCACCTCATTTCTCATCTCCTTGTGCTCGGGTTCGCCATTCCAGCCACTTTACTAGCAATCTCCCTACTTGGAGCATCAGCACCTTTAACCTCCTGTTCCGTACAGGTTGCAATTTGTCCTGAGGATGAACGGGAAGACGGGGAACCAATGAGAGACTAGCTCTTGGTGTTGGGACAGGCACAGGTCACTCTATTTTCCCATCAGGATGAAGAATTAACCACTGGCTCAGCCTGCCCCCCGGAACCAGAACAGGGCCTGAAGCCATCCTGCGCTTTTGCGGCCAGCTCCCGAAAAAGCGAGCTGTAAAATGGAGCTTCAGGGCACTGCAATTCACAAACCTGCAGAGATATAAATGATAACTCTCGTCCACAAATATATTGAGGGAAGGCAAAGAAGAGGATTTGAAATCAAGGCAGAATTGCAGGAAACAGATTTCAGGAGGTAGATTCGAATCGCCTTTAAAGCACATGAAAATCAGGAAAACGTTGACAATGATGCCCTTGGCCAAAAAGGGCGTATGCGTTTTTTCCTGAATATATTCAGGAAAAAACGCATACGCCCTTTTTGGCCAACCAAGCAACCTGGAAAGGCAAATCAGCGCTACAAAGAAGTCTCGCTTCCCATCGGTCAAAAGGGCCATGCTGAAAAAAGTGTCAAAACCAGAAATGCAGGACAGGCCATGGAGAAATGGGAGCCTTGCTACACTGATGGGCGGGATGTAAACTGCCAACAGCCACTCTGGAGAAGTGTACGGTGTGTTCTGAAACATCTAAAAAACACAGCTTAGAGAGCATAGGGCACTTCCACGCATGGGGGTATAAAGTGGGAAAATTAAAAATCAGCAAGACACAAGAACCCCAAAGTTTAGGGCTGCTCTGTTGACAAGGACCTCCACTTCCTTCCACCTTAAATATCCCAGGAAAGCGAAAAATGGATAAAAAAGTTGTGGTCCTTATGTACAATGGAATATCACTCAGCCATGAAATCAATGTCATAAGGCTATTAGCGGCATGATGAGTGGATTTAGGTACGACGATTCTAAGTGAAATAAGTCACACAGAAAAGGACACTTCTCATAAGGTGTCACTTATAGAGGGAATGTAAAAGCCGTTACACTTGAACTGAATTACAAAACAGAACAGAGTCACACATGCAGAAAACACACTATGGCTGCTTAACGGGAAAGGTGAGGTGGGGTGATACATAAAACAAGAGTTTCAAATTAGCTCAGATACCGTTCCATAAACCCAATATGTAATAGACAAGACCTACTCCTTGCTCAGAGAACTGGACTCAACACGCCCGATTCACCGCACAAGAATATATCTGACTAGTAATAATCTTAAAACCTATGTATTGATATCTCTCTGTTAGTGTGTCAAGTGGGTGTAAAGCGGCATAAACACAGCCGTGAAAAGCAGCTAAACCCCATTATAAAAAGAAATTACTTTTAAAAACCCATGAAACAAAGACAGTGAAAGAGAGAGAAATTCTTACACAATTCGTTCAGGGGCTGTGATGCAACCTGGATTGACCATATCTAGACCCACAGCTGGATGAGACATAAGGGTGGACACTCTTGGGGCTGAGAGGTTTGGTGAGGTTGGGTGAGCAAACGCAGACCCTTTAAAGTAATACTGCGTGCTACCCATCGCATGGGTCCCAAATCTCCAGGTTCAAGGGCATCTTCCTACATCGTAAACATGCATGAGAAACCCAGAAGATGGTACACCGTGTGATGGGGAAAGGTTTCTAAAACGCACCTCATTTCTCATTTCCTTGTGCTCGGGTTCGCCATTCCAGCCACTTTACTAGAAATCTCCCTACTTGGAGCATCTGCACCTTTAACCTCCTGTTCCATACAGGTTGCAATTTGTCCTCAGGAAGAACGGGAAGACGGGGAACCAATGAGAGACTAGCTCTTGGTGTTGGGACAGGCACAGGTCACTCTATTTTCCCATCAGGAAGACGAATTAACCACAGGCTCAGCCTGCCCCCCGGAACCAGAACAGGGCCTGAAGCCATCCTGCGCTTTTGCGGCCAGCACCCAAAAAAGCGAGTTGTAAAATCGAGCTTCAGGGCACTGCAATTCAAAAACCTGCAGAGTTATAAATGATAACTCTCGTCCACAAATATATTGAGGGAAGGCAAAGAAGAGGATTTGAAATCAAGGCAGAATTGCAGGAAACAGATTTCAGGAGGTAGATTCGAATCGCCTTTAAAGCACATGAAAAGCAGCAAAACGTTGACAATGATGCCCTTGGCCAAAAAGGGCGTATGCGTTTTTTCCTGAATATATTCAGGAAATACGCATACGCCCTTTTTGGCCAACCAAGCAACCTGGAAAGGCAAATCAGCGCTACAAAGAAGTCTCGCTTCCCATCGGTCAAAAGGGCCATGCTGAAAAAAGTGTCAAAACCAAAAATGCAGGACAGGCCATGGAGAAATGGGAGCCTTGCTACACTGATGGGCGGGATGTAAATTGCCAACAGCCACTCTGGAGAAGTGTACGGTGTGTTTTGAAACATCTAAAAAACACAGCTTAGAGAGCATAGGGCACTTCCACGCATGGGGGTATAAAGTGGGAAAATTAAAAATCAGCAAGACACAAGAACCCCAAAGTTTAGGGCTGCTCTGTTGACAAGGACCTCCACTTCATTCCACCTTAAATATCCCAGGAAAGCGAAAAATGGATAAAAAAGTTGTGGTCCTTATGTACAGTGGAATATCACTCAGCCATGAAATCAATGTCATAAGGCTAGTAGCATCATGATGAGTGGATTTAGGTATGACGATTCTAAGTGAAATAAGTCACACAGAAAAGGACACTTCTCATAAGGTGTCACTTATAGAGGGAATGTAAAAACCGTTACACTTGAACTGAATTACAAAACAGAACAGAGTCACACATGCAGAAAATACACTATGGCTGCTTAACGGGAAAGGTGAGGTGGGGTGATACATAAAACAAGAGTTTCAAATTAGCTCAGATACCGTTCCATAAACCCAATATGTAATAGACAAGACCTACTCCTTGCTCAGAGAACTGGACTCAACACGCCCGATTCACCGCACAAGAATATAACTGACTAGTAATAATCTTAAAACCTATGTATTGATATCTCTCTGTTAGTGTGTCAAGTGGGTGTAAAGCGGCATAAACACAGCCGTGAAAAGCAGCTAAACCCCATTATAAAAATAAATTACTTTTAAAAACCCAGGAAACAAAGACAGGGAAAGAGAGAGAAATTCTTACACAATTCGTTCAGGGGCTGTGATGCAACCTGGATTGACCATATCTAGACCCACAGCTGGATGAGACATAAGGG
Source organism: Balaenoptera physalus (assembly GCF_965194825.1). NCBI lineage: Eukaryota > Metazoa > Chordata > Mammalia > Artiodactyla > Balaenopteridae > Balaenoptera > Balaenoptera physalus. Next base: position 562,494 of record NW_028126264.1, on the reverse strand, counting down.
TGGACACTCTTGGGGCTGAGAGGTTTGGTGAGTGAGGTTGGGTGAGCAAATGCAGACCCTTTAAAGTAATACTGCGTGCTACCCATCGCATGGGTCCCAAATCTCCAGGTTCAAGGGCATCTTCCTACATCGAAAACATGCATGAGAAACCCAGAAGATGGTACACCGTGTGATGGGGAAAGGTTTCTAAAACGCACCTCATTTCTCATCTCCTTGTGCTCGGGTTCGCCATTCCAGCCACTTTACTAGCAATCTCCCTACTTGGAGCATCAGCACCTTTAACCTCCTGTTCCGTACAGGTTGCAATTTGTCCTGAGGATGAACGGGAAGACGGGGAACCAATGAGAGACTAGCTCTTGGTGTTGGGACAGGCACAGGTCACTCTATTTTCCCATCAGGATGAAGAATTAACCACTGGCTCAGCCTGCCCCCCGGAACCAGAACAGGGCCTGAAGCCATCCTGCGCTTTTGCGGCCAGCTCCCGAAAAAGCGAGCTGTAAAATGGAGCTTCAGGGCACTGCAATTCACAAACCTGCAGAGATATAAATGATAACTCTCGTCCACAAATATATTGAGGGAAGGCAAAGAAGAGGATTTGAAATCAAGGCAGAATTGCAGGAAACAGATTTCAGGAGGTAGATTCGAATCGCCTTTAAAGCACATGAAAATCAGGAAAACGTTGACAATGATGCCCTTGGCCAAAAAGGGCGTATGCGTTTTTTCCTGAATATATTCAGGAAAAAACGCATACGCCCTTTTTGGCCAACCAAGCAACCTGGAAAGGCAAATCAGCGCTACAAAGAAGTCTCGCTTCCCATCGGTCAAAAGGGCCATGCTGAAAAAAGTGTCAAAACCAGAAATGCAGGACAGGCCATGGAGAAATGGGAGCCTTGCTACACTGATGGGCGGGATGTAAACTGCCAACAGCCACTCTGGAGAAGTGTACGGTGTGTTCTGAAACATCTAAAAAACACAGCTTAGAGAGCATAGGGCACTTCCACGCATGGGGGTATAAAGTGGGAAAATTAAAAATCAGCAAGACACAAGAACCCCAAAGTTTAGGGCTGCTCTGTTGACAAGGACCTCCACTTCCTTCCACCTTAAATATCCCAGGAAAGCGAAAAATGGATAAAAAAGTTGTGGTCCTTATGTACAATGGAATATCACTCAGCCATGAAATCAATGTCATAAGGCTATTAGCGGCATGATGAGTGGATTTAGGTACGACGATTCTAAGTGAAATAAGTCACACAGAAAAGGACACTTCTCATAAGGTGTCACTTATAGAGGGAATGTAAAAGCCGTTACACTTGAACTGAATTACAAAACAGAACAGAGTCACACATGCAGAAAACACACTATGGCTGCTTAACGGGAAAGGTGAGGTGGGGTGATACATAAAACAAGAGTTTCAAATTAGCTCAGATACCGTTCCATAAACCCAATATGTAATAGACAAGACCTACTCCTTGCTCAGAGAACTGGACTCAACACGCCCGATTCACCGCACAAGAATATATCTGACTAGTAATAATCTTAAAACCTATGTATTGATATCTCTCTGTTAGTGTGTCAAGTGGGTGTAAAGCGGCATAAACACAGCCGTGAAAAGCAGCTAAACCCCATTATAAAAAGAAATTACTTTTAAAAACCCATGAAACAAAGACAGTGAAAGAGAGAGAAATTCTTACACAATTCGTTCAGGGGCTGTGATGCAACCTGGATTGACCATATCTAGACCCACAGCTGGATGAGACATAAGGGTGGACACTCTTGGGGCTGAGAGGTTTGGTGAGGTTGGGTGAGCAAACGCAGACCCTTTAAAGTAATACTGCGTGCTACCCATCGCATGGGTCCCAAATCTCCAGGTTCAAGGGCATCTTCCTACATCGTAAACATGCATGAGAAACCCAGAAGATGGTACACCGTGTGATGGGGAAAGGTTTCTAAAACGCACCTCATTTCTCATTTCCTTGTGCTCGGGTTCGCCATTCCAGCCACTTTACTAGCAATCTCCCTACTTGGAGCATCTGCACCTTTAACCTCCTGTTCCATACAGGTTGCAATTTGTCCTCAGGAAGAACGGGAAGACGGGGAACCAATGAGAGACTAGCTCTTGGTGTTGGGACAGGCACAGGTCACTCTATTTTCCCATCAGGAAGACGAATTAACCACAGGCTCAGCCTGCCCCCCGGAACCAGAACAGGGCCTGAAGCCATCCTGCGCTTTTGCGGCCAGCACCCAAAAAAGCGAGTTGTAAAATCGAGCTTCAGGGCACTGCAATTCAAAAACCTGCAGAGTTATAAATGATAACTCTCGTCCACAAATATATTGAGGGAAGGCAAAGAAGAGGATTTGAAATCAAGGCAGAATTGCAGGAAACAGATTTCAGGAGGTAGATTCGAATCGCCTTTAAAGCACATGAAAAGCAGCAAAACGTTGACAATGATGCCCTTGGACAAAAAGGGCGTATGCGTTTTTTCCTGAATATATTCAGGAAAAAACGCATACGCCCTTTTTGGCCAACCAAGCAACCTGGAAAGGCAAATCAGCGCTACAAAGAAGTCTCGCTTCCCATCGGTCAAAAGGGCCATGCTGAAAAAAGCGTCAAAACCAGAAATGCAGGACAGGCCATGGAGAAATGGGAGCTTTGCTACACAGATGGGTGGTATGTAAATTGCCAACAGCCACTCTGGAGAAGTGTACGGTGTGTTCTGAAACATCTAAAAAACACAGCTTAGAGAGCATAGGGCACTCCCACGCATGGGGGTATAAAGTGGGAAAATTAAAAACCAGCAAGACACAAGAACCCCAACGATTAGGGCTGCTCTGTTGACAAGGACCTCCACTTCATTCCACCTTAAAGATCCCAGGAAAGCGAAAAATGGATAAAAAAGTTGTGGTCCTTATGTACAATGGAATATCACTCAGCCATGAAATCAATGTCATAAGGCTAGTAGCGGCATGATGAGTGGATTTAGGTACGACGATTCTAAGTGAAATAAGTCACACAGAAAAGGACACTTCTCATAAGGTGTCACTTATAGAGGGAATGTAAAAGCCGTTACACTTGAACTGAATTACAAAACAGAACAGAGTCACACATGCAGAAAACACACTATGGCTGCTTAACGGGAAAGGTGAGGTGGGGTGATACATAAAACAAGAGTTTCAAATTAGCTCAGATACCGTTCCATAAACCCAATATGTAATAGACAAGACCTACTCCTTGCTCAGAGAAATGGACTCAACACGCCCGATTCACCGCACAAGAATATAACTGACTAGTAATAATCTTAAAACCTATGTATTGATATCTCTCTGTTAGTGTGTCAAGTGGGTGTAAAGCGGCATAAAGACAGCCGTAAAAAGCAGCTAAACCCCATTATAAAAATAAATTACTTTTAAAAAACCAGGAAACAAAGACAGGGAAAGAGAGAGAAATTCTTACACAATTCGTTCAGGGGCTGTGTTGCAACCTGGATTGACCATATCTAGACCCACAGCTGGATGAGACATAAGGGTGGACACTCTTGGGGCTGAGAGGTTTGGTGAGGTTGGGTGAGCAAACGCAGACCCTTTAAAGTAATACTGCGTGCTACCCATCGCATGGGTCCCAAATCGCCAGGTTCAAGGGCATCTTCCTACATCGAAAACATGCCTGAGAAACCCAGAAGATGGTACACCGTGTGATGGGGAAAGGTTTCTAAAACGCACCTCATTTCTCATCTCCTTTTGCTCGGGTTCGCCATTCCAGCCACTTTACTAGCAATCTCCCTACTTGGAGCATCAACACCTTTAACCTCCTGTTCCGTACAGGTTGCAATTTGTCCTGAGGATGAACGGGAGAACGGGGAACCAATGAGAGACTAGCTCTTGGTGTTGGGACAGGCACAGGTCACTCTATTTTCCCATCAGGAACAAGAATTAACCACAGGCTCAGCCTGCCCCCCGGAACCAGAACAGGGCCTGAAGCCATCCTGCGCTTTTGAGGCCACCTCCCAAAAAAGCGAGTTGTAAAATGGAGCTTCAGGGCACTGCAATTCACAAACCTGCACAGTTATAAATGATAACTCTCATCCACAAATATATTGAGGGAAGGCAAAGAAGAGGATTTGAAATCAAGGCAGAATTGCAGGAAACAGATTTCAGGAGGTAGATTCGAATCGCCTTTAAAGCACATGAAAAGCAGCAAAACGTTGACAATGATGCCCTTGGCCAAAAAGGGCGTATGCGTTTTTTCCTGAATATATTCAGGAAATACGCATATGCCCTTTTTGGCCAACCAAGCAACCTGGAAAGGCAAATCAGCGCTACAAAGAAGTCTCGCTTCCCATCGGTCAAAAGGGCCATGCTGAAAAAAGTGTCAAAACCAAAAATGCAGGACAGGCCATGGAGAAATGGGAGCCTTGCTACACTGATGGGCGGGATGTAAATTGCCAACAGCCACTCTGGAGAAGTGTACGGTGTGTTTTGAAACATCTAAAAAACACAGCTTAGAGAGCATAGGGCACTTCCACGCATGGGGGTATAAAGTGGGAAAATTAAAAATCAGCAAGACACAAGAACCCCAAAGTTTAGGGCTGCTCTGTTGACAAGGACCTCCACTTCATTCCACCTTAAATATCCCAGGAAAGCGAAAAATGGATAAAAAAGTTGTGGTCCTTATGTACAGTGGAATATCACTCAGCCATGAAATCAATGTCATAAGGCTAGTAGCATCATGATGAGTGGATTTAGGTATGACGATTCTAAGTGAAATAAGTCACACAGAAAAGGACACTTCTCATAAGGTGTCACTTATAGAGGGAATGTAAAAACCGTTACACTTGAACTGAATTACAAAACAGAACAGAGTCACACATGCAGAAAATACACTATGGCTGCTTAACGGGAAAGGTGAGGTGGGGTGATACATAAAACAAGAGTTTCAAATTAGCTCAGATACCGTTCCATAAACCCAATATGTAATAGACAAGACCTACTCCTTGCTCAGAGAACTGGACTCAACACGCCCGATTCACCGCACAAGAATATAACTGACTAGTAATAATCTTAAAACCTATGTATTGATATCTCTCTGTTAGTGTGTCAAGTGGGTGTAAAGCGGCATAAACACAGCCGTGAAAAGCAGCTAAACCCCATTATAAAAATAAATTACTTTTAAAAACCCAGGAAACAAAGACAGGGAAAGAGAGAGAAATTCTTACACAATTCGTTCAGGGGCTGTGATGCAACCTGGATTGACCATATCTAGACCCACAGCTGGATGAGACATAAGGGTGGACACTCTTGGGGCTGAGAGGTTTGGTGAGTGAGGTTGGGTGAGCAAACGCAGACCCTTTAAAGTAATACTGCGTGCTACCCATCGCATGGGTCCCAAATCTCCAGGTTCAAGGGCATCTTCCTACATCGAAAACATGCATGAGAAACCCAGAAGATGGTACACCGTGTGATGGGGAAAGGTTTCTAAAACGCACCTCATTTCTCATCTCCTTGTGCTCGGGTTCGCCATTCCAGCCACTTTACTAGCAATCTCCCTACTTGGAGCATCTGCACCTTTAACCTCCTGTTCCATACAGGTTGCAATTTGTCCTCAGGAAGAACGGGAAGACGGGGAACCAATGAGAGACTAGCTCTTGGTGTTGGGACAGGCACAGGTCACTCTATTTTCCCATCAGGAAGACGAATTAACCACAGGCTCAGCCTGCCCCCCGGAACCAGAACAGGGCCTGAAGCCATCCTGCGCTTTTGCGGCCAGCACCCAAAAAAGCGAGTTGTAAAATCGAGCTTCAGGGCACTGCAATTCAAAAACCTGCAGAGTTATAAATGATAACTCTCGTCCACAAATATATTGAGGGAAGGCAAAGAAGAGGATTTGAAATCAAGGCAGAATTGCAGGAAACAGATTTCAGGAGGTAGATTCGAATCGCCTTTAAAGCACATGAAAAGCAGCAAAACGTTGACAATGATGCCCTTGGACAAAAAGGGCGTATGCGTTTTTTCCTGAATATATTCAGGAAAAAACGCATACGCCCTTTTTGGCCAACCAAGCAACCTGGAAAGGCAAATCAGCGCTACAAAGAAGTCTCGCTTCCCATCGGTCAAAAGGGCCATGCTGAAAAAAGCGTCAAAACCAGAAATGCAGGACAGGCCATGGAGAAATGGGAGCTTTGCTACACAGATGGGTGGTATGTAAATTGCCAACAGCCACTCTGGAGAAGTGTACGGTGTGTTCTGAAACATCTAAAAAACACAGCTTAGAGAGCATAGGGCACTCCCACGCATGGGGGTATAAAGTGGGAAAATTAAAAACCAGCAAGACACAAGAACCCCAACGATTAGGGCTGCTCTGTTGACAAGGACCTCCACTTCATTCCACCTTAAAGATCCCAGGAAAGCGAAAAATGGATAAAAAAGTTGTGGTCCTTATGTACAATGGAATATCACTCAGCCATGAAATCAATGTCATAAGGCTAGTAGCGGCATGATGAGTGGATTTAGGTACGACGATTCTAAGTGAAATAAGTCACACAGAAAAGGACACTTCTCATAAGGTGTCACTTATAGAGGGAATGTAAAAGCCGTTACACTTGAACTGAATTACAAAACAGAACAGAGTCACACATGCAGAAAACACACTATGGCTGCTTAACGGGAAAGGTGAGGTGGGGTGATACATAAAACAAGAGTTTCAAATTAGCTCAGATACCGTTCCATAAACCCAATATGTAATAGACAAGACCTACTCCTTGCTCAGAGAAATGGACTCAACACGCCCGATTCACCGCACAAGAATATAACTGACTAGTAATAATCTTAAAACCTATGTATTGATATCTCTCTGTTAGTGTGTCAAGTGGGTGTAAAGCGGCATAAAGACAGCCGTAAAAAGCAGCTAAACCCCATTATAAAAATAAATTACTTTTAAAAAACCAGGAAACAAAGACAGGGAAAGAGAGAGAAATTCTTACACAATTCGTTCAGGGGCTGTGATGCAACCTGGATTGACCATATCTAGACCCACAGCTGGATGAGACATAAGGGTGGACACTCTTGGGGCTGAGAGGTTTGGTGAGGTTGGGTGAGCAAACGCAGACCCTTTAAAGTAATACTGCGTGCTACCCATCGCATGGGTCCCAAATCGCCAGGTTCAAGGGCATCTTCCTACATCGAAAACATGCCTGAGAAACCCAGAAGATGGTACACCGTGTGATGGGGAAAGGTTTCTAAAACGCACCTCATTTCTCATCTCCTTTTGCTCGGGTTCGCCATTCCAGCCACTTTACTAGCAATCTCCCTACTTGGAGCATCAACACCTTTAACCTCCTGTTCCGTACAGGTTGCAATTTGTCCTGAGGATGAACGGGAGAACGGGGAACCAATGAGAGACTAGCTCTTGGTGTTGGGACAGGCACAGGTCACTCTATTTTCCCATCAGGAACAAGAATTAACCACAGGCTCAGCCTGCCCCCCGGAACCAGAACAGGGCCTGAAGCCATCCTGCGCTTTTGAGGCCACCTTCCAAAAAAGCGAGGTGTAAAATGGAGCTTCAGGGCACTGCAATTCACAAACCTGCACAGTTATAAATGATAACTCTCATCCACAAATATATTGAGGGAAGGCAAAGAAGAGGATTTGAAATCAAGGCAGAATTGCAGGAAACAGATTTCAGGAGGTAGATTCGAATCGCCTTTAAAGCACATGAAAAGCAGCAAAAGGTTGACAATGATGCCCTTGGCCAAAAAGGGCGTATGCGTTTTTTCCTGAATATATTCAGGAAATACGCATACGCCCTTTTTGGCCAACCAAGCAACCTGGAAAGGCAAATCAGCGCTACAAAGAAGTCTCGCTTCCCATCGGTCAAAAGGGCCATGCTGAAAAAAGTGTCAAAACCAAAAATGCAGGACAGGCCATGGAGAAATGGGAGCCTTGCTACACTGATGGGCGGGATGTAAATTGCCAACAGCCACTCTGGAGAAGTGTACGGTGTGTTTTGAAACATCTAAAAAACACAGCTTAGAGAGCATAGGGCACTTCCACGCATGGGGGTATAAAGTGGGAAAATTAAAAATCAGCAAGACACAAGAACCCCAAAGTTTAGGGCTGCTCTGTTGACAAGGACCTCCACTTCATTCCACCTTAAATATCCCAGGAAAGCGAAAAATGGATAAAAAAGTTGTGGTCCTTATGTACAGTGGAATATCACTCAGCCATGAAATCAATGTCATAAGGCTAGTAGCATCATGATGAGTGGATTTAGGTATGACGATTCTAAGTGAAATAAGTCACACAGAAAAGGACACTTCTCATAAGGTGTCACTTATAGAGGGAATGTAAAAACCGTTACACTTGAACTGAATTACAAAACAGAACAGAGTCACACATGCAGAAAATACACTATGGCTGCTTAACGGGAAAGGTGAGGTGGGGTGATACATAAAACAAGAGTTTCAAATTAGCTCAGATACCGTTCCATAAACCCAATATGTAATAGACAAGACCTACTCCTTGCTCAGAGAACTGGACTCAACACGCCCGATTCACCGCACAAGAATATAACTGACTAGTAATAATCTTAAAACCTATGTATTGATATCTCTCTGTTAGTGTGTCAAGTGGGTGTAAAGCGGCATAAACACAGCCGTGAAAAGCAGCTAAACCCCATTATAAAAATAAATTACTTTTAAAAACCCAGGAAACAAAGACAGGGAAAGAGAGAGAAATTCTTACACAATTCGTTCAGGGGCTGTGATGCAACCTGGATTGACCATATCTAGACCCACAGCTGGATGAGACATAAGGGTGGACACTCTTGGGGCTGAGAGGTTTGGTGAGTGAGGTTGGGTGAGCAAACGCAGACCCTTTAAAGTAATACTGCGTGCTACCCATCGCATGGGTCCCAAATCTCCAGGTTCAAGGGCATCTTCCTACATCGAAAACATGCATGAGAAACCCAGAAGATGGTACACCGTGTGATGGGGAAAGGTTTCTAAAACGCACCTCATTTCTCATCTCCTTGTGCTCGGGTTCGCCATTCCAGCCACTTTACTAGCAATCTCCCTACTTGGAGCATCAGCACCTTTAACCTCCTGTTCCGTACAGGTTGCAATTTGTCCTGAGGATGAACGGGAAGACGGGGAACCAATGAGAGACTAGCTCTTGGTGTTGGGACAGGCACAGGTCACTCTATTTTCCCATCAGGATGAAGAATTAACCACTGGCTCAGCCTGCCCCCCGGAACCAGAACAGGGCCTGAAGCCATCCTGCGCTTTTGCGGCCAGCTCCCGAAAAAGCGAGCTGTAAAATGGAGCTTCAGGGCACTGCAATTCACAAACCTGCAGAGATATAAATGATAACTCTCGTCCACAAATATATTGAGGGAAGGCAAAGAAGAGGATTTGAAATCAAGGCAGAATTGCAGGAAACAGATTTCAGGAGGTAGATTCGAATCGCCTTTAAAGCACATGAAAATCAGGAAAACGTTGACAATGATGCCCTTGGCCAAAAACGGCGTATGCGTTTTTTCCTGAATATATTCAGGAAAAAACGCATACGCCCTTTTTGGCCAACCAAGCAACCTGGAAAGGCAAATCAGCGCTACAAAGAAGTCTCGCTTCCCATCGGTCAAAAGGGCCATGCTGAAAAAAGTGTCAAAACCAGAAATGCAGGACAGGCCATGGAGAAATGGGGGCCTTGCTACACTGATGGGCGGGATGTAAATTGCCAACAGCCACTCTGGAGAAGTGTACGGTGTGTTCTGAAACATCTAAAAAACACAGCTTAGAGAGCATAGGGCACTTCCACGCATGGGGGTATAAAGTGGGAAAATTAAAAATCAGCAAGACACAAGAACCCCAAAGTTTAGGGCTGCTCTGTTGACAAGGACCTCCACTTCATTCCACCTTAAATATCCCAGGAAAGCGAAAAATGGATAAAAAAGTTGTGTTCCTTATGTACAATGGAATATCACTCAGCCATGAAATCAATGTCATAAGGCTAGTAGCGGCATGATGAGTGGATTTAGGTACGACGATTCTAAGTGAAATAAGTCACACAGAAAAGGACACTTCTCATAAGGTGTCACTTATAGAGGGAATGTAAAAGCCGTTACACTTGAACTGAATTACAAAACAGAACAGAGTCACACATGCAGAAAACACACTATGGCTGCTTAACGGGAAAGGTGAGGTGGGGTGATACATAAAACAAGAGTTTCAAATTAGCTCAGATACCGTTCCATAAACCCAATATGTAATAGACAAGACCTACTCCTTGCTCAGAGAACTGGACTCAACACGCCCGATTCACCGCACAAGAATATATCTGACTAGTAATAATCTTAAAACCTATGTATTGATATCTCTCTGTTAGTGTGTCAAGTGGGTGTAAAGCGGCATAAACACAGCCGTGAAAAGCAGCTAAACCCCATTATAAAAATAAATTACTTTTAAAAACCCATGAAACAAAGACAGTGAAAGAGAGAGAAATTCTTACACAATTCGTTCAGGGGCTGTGATGCAACCTGGATTGACCATATCTAGACCCACAGCTGGATGAGACATAAGGGTGGACACTCTTGGGGCTGAGAGGTTTGGTGAGGTTGGGTGAGCAAACGCAGACCCTTTAAAGTAATACTGCGTGCTACCCATCGCATGGGTCCCAAATCGCCAGGTTCAAGGGCATCTTCCTACATCGAAAACATGCATGAGAAACCCAGAAGGTGGTACACCGTGTGATGGGGAAAGGTTTCTAAAACGCACCTCATTTCTCATCTCCTTGTGCTCGGGTTCGCCATTCCAGCCACTTTACTAGCAATCTCCCTACTTGGAGCATCAGCACCTTTAACCTCCTGTTCCATACAGGTTGCAATTTGTCCTGAGGATGAATGGGAAGACGGGGAACCAATGAGAGACTAGTTCTTGGTGTTGGGACAGGCACAGGTCACTCTATTTTCCCATCAGGAAGAAGAATTAACCACAGGCTCAGCCTGCCCCCCAGAACCAGAACAGGGCCTGAAGCCATCCTGCGCTTTTGCGGCCAGCTCCCGAAAAAGCCAGTTGTAAAATGGAGCTTCAGGGCACTGCAATTCACAAACCTGCAGAGTTATAAATGATAACTCTCGTCCACAAATATATTGAGGGAATGCAAAGAAGAGGATTTGAAATCAAGGCAGAATTGCAGGAAACAGATTTCAGGAGGTAGATTCGAATCGCCTTTAAAGCACATGAAAAGCAGCAAAACGTTGACAATGATGCCCTTAGCCAAAAAGAGTGTATGCGTTTTTTCCTGAATATATTCAGGAAAAAACGCATACGCCCTTTTTGGCCAACCAAGCAACCTGGAAAGGCAAATCAGCGCTACAAAGAAGTCTCGCTTCCCATCGGTCAAAAGGGCCATGCTGAAAAAAGCGTCAAAACCAGAAATGCAGGACAGGCCATGGAGAAATGGGAGCCTTGCTACACTGATGGGTGGTATGTAAATTGCCAACAGCCACTCTGGAGAAGTGTACGGTGTGTTCTGAAACATCTAAAAAACACAGCTTAGAGAGCATAGGGCACTCCCACGCATGGGGGTATAAAGTGGGAAAATTAAAAATCAGCAAGACACAAGAACCCCAACGATTAGGGCTGCTCTGTTGACAAGGACCTCCACTTCATTCCACCTTAAATATCCCAGGAAAGCGAAAAATGGATAAAAAAGTTGTGGTCCTTATGTACAATGGAATATCACTCAGCCATGAAATCAATGTCATAAGGCTAGTAGCGGCATGATGAGTGGATTTAGGTACGACGATTCTAAGTGAAATAAGTCTCAGAGAAAAGGACACTTCTCATAAGGAGTCACTTATAGAGGAAATGTAAAAACCGTTACACTTGAACTGAATTACAAAACAGAACAGAGTCACACGTGCAGAAAACACACTATAGCTGCTTAACGGGAAAGGTGAGGTGGGGTGATACATAAAACAAGAGTTTCAAATTAGCTCAGATACCGTTCCATAAACCCAATATGTAATAGACAAGACCTACTCCTTGCTCAGAGAACTGGACTCAACACGACCGATTCACCGCACAAGAATATATCTGACTAGTAATAATCTTAAAACCTATGTATTGATATCTCTCTGTTAGTGTGTCAAGTGGGTGTAAAGCGGCATAAACACAGCCGTGAAAAGCAGCTAAACCCCATTATAAAAATAAATTACTTTTAAAAACCCATGAAACAAAGACAGTGAAAGAGAGAGAAATTCTTACACAATTCGTTCAGGGGCTGTGATGCAACCTGGATTGACCATATCTAGACCCACAGCTGGATGAGACATAAGGGTGGACACTCTTGGGGCTGAGAGGTTTGGTGAGGTTGGGTGAGCAAACGCAGACCCTTTAAGGTAATACTGCGTGCTACCCATCGCATGGGTCCCAAATCTCCAGGTTCAAGGGCATCTTCCTACATCGAAAACATGCATGAGAAACCCAGAAGATGGTACACCATGTGATGGGGAAAGGTTTCTAAAACGCACCTCATTTCTCATCTCCTTTTGCTCGGGTTCGCCATTCCATCCACTTTACTAGCAATCTCCCTACTTGGAGCATCAGCACCTTTAACCTCCTCTTCCATACAGGTTGCAATTTGTCCTGAGGATGAACGGGAAGACGGGGAACCAATGAGAGATTAGCTCTTGGTGTTGGGACAGGCACAGGTCACTCTATTTTCCCATCAGGAAGAAGAATTAACCACAGGCTCAGCCTGCACCCCGGAACCAGAACAGGGCCTGAAGCCATCCTGCGCTTTTGCGGCCAGCTCCCAAAAAAGCGAGTTGTAAAATGGAGCTTCAGGGAACTGCAATTCACAAACCTGCAGAGTTATAAATGATAACTCTCGTCCACAAATATATTGAGGGAAGGCAAAGAAGAGGATTTGAAATCAAGGCAGAATTGCAGGAAACAGATTTCAGGAGGTAGATTCGAATCGCCTTTAAAGCACATGAAAAGCAGCAAAACTTTGACAATGATGCCCTTGGCCAAAAAGGGCGTATGCGTTTTTTCATGATTATATTCAGGAAAAAACGCATACGCCCTTTTTGGCCAACCAAGCAACCTGGAAAGGCAAATCAGCGCTACAAAGAAGTCTCGCTTCCCATCGGTCAAAAGGGCCATGCTGAAAAAAGTGTCAAAACCAGAAATGCAGGACAGGCCATGGAGAAATGGGAGCCTTGCTACACTGATGGGCGGGATGTAAATTGCCAACAGCCACTCTGGAGAAGTGTACGGTGTGTTCTGAAACATCTAAAAAACACAGCTTAGAGAGCATAGGGCACTCCCACGCATGGGGGTATAAAGTGGGAAAATTAAAAATCAGCAAGACACAAGAACCCCAAAGTTTAGGGCTGCTCTGTTGACAAGGACCTCCACTTCATTCCACCTTAAATATCCCAGGAAAGCGAAAAATGGATAAAAAAGTTGTGGTCCTTATGTACAGTGGAATATCACTCAGCCTTGAAATCAATGTCATAAGGCTAGTAGCAGCATGATGAGTGGATTTAGGTATGATGATTCTAAGTGAAATAAGTCACACAGAAAAGGACACTTCTCATAAGGTGTCACTTATAGAGGGAATGTAAAAACCGTTACACTTGAACTGAATTACAAAACAGAACAGAGTCACACATGCAGAAAACACACTATGGCTGCTTAACGGGAAAGGTGAGGTGGGGTGATACATAAAACAAGAGTTTCAAATTAGCTCAGATACCGTTCCATAAACCCAATATGTAATACACAAGACCTACTCCTTGCTCAGAGAACTGGACTCAACACGCCCGATTCACCGCACAAGAATATAACTGACTAGTAATAATGTTAAAACCTATGTATTGATATCTCTCTGTTAGTGTGTCAAGTGGGTGTAAAGCGGCATAAACACAGCCGTGAAAAGCAGCTAAACCCCATTATAAAAATAAATTACTTTTAAAAACCCATGAAACAAAGACAGTGAAAGAGAGAGAAATTCTTACACAATTCGTTCAGGGGCTGTGATGCAACCTGGATTGACCATATCTAGACCCACAGCTGGATGAGACATAAGGGTGGACACTCTTGGGGCTGAGAGGTTTGGTGAGGTTGGGTGAGCAAACGCAGACCCTTTAAAGTAATACTGCGTGCTACCCATCGCATGGGTCCCAAATCTCCAGGTTCAAGGGCATCTTCCTACATCGAAAACATGCATGAGAAACCCAGAAGATGGTACACCGTGTGATGGGGAAAGGTTTCTAAAACGCACCTCATTTATCATCTCCTTGTGCTCGGGTTCGCCATTCCAGCCACTATACTAGCAATCTCCCTACTTGGAGCATCAGCACCTTTAACCTCCTGTTCCATACAGGTTGCAATTTGTCCTGAGGATGAACGGGAAGATGGGGAACCAATGAGAGATTAGCTCTTGGTGTTGGGACAGGCACAGGTCACTCTATTTTCCCATCAGGAAAAAGAATTAACCACAGGCTCAGCCTGCACCCCGGAACCAGAAAAGGGCCTGAAGCCATCCTGCGCTCTTGCGGCCACCTCCCAAAAAAGCGAGTTGTAAAATGGAGCTTCAGGGCACTGCAATTCACAAACCTGCACAGTTATAAATGACAACTCTCGTCCACAAATATATTGAGGGAAGGCAAAGAAGAGGATTTGAAATCAAGGCAGAATTGCAGGAAACAGATTTCAGGAGGTAGATTCGAATCGCCTTTAAAGCACATGAAAAGCAGCAAAACGTTGACAATGATGCCCTTGGCCAAAAAGGGCGTATGCGTTTTTTCCTGAATATATTCAGGAAAAAACGCATACGCCCTTTTTGGCCAACCAAGCAACCTGGAAAGGCAAATCAGCGCTACAAAGAAGTCTCGCTTCCCATCGGTCAAAAGGGCCATGCTGAAAAAAGTGTCAAAACCAGAAATGCAGGACAGGCCATGGAGAAATGGGAGCCTTGCTACACTGATGGGCGGGATGTAAATTGCCAACAGCCACTCTGGAGAAGTGTACGGTGTGTTCTGAAACATCTAAAAAACACAGCTTAGAGAGCATAGGGCACTTCCACGCATGGGGGTATAAAGTGGGAAAATTAAAAATAAGCAAGACACAAGAACCCCAAAGTTTAGGGCTGCTCTGTTGACAAGGACCTCCACTTCATTCCACCTTAAATATCCCAGGAAAGCGAAAAATGGATAAAAAAGTTGTGGTCCTTATGTACAGTGGAATATCACTCAGCCATGAAATCAATGTCATAAGGCTAGTAGCAGCATGATGAGTGGATTTACGTATGACGATTCTAAGTGAAATAAGTCACACAGAAAAGGACACTTCTCATAAGGTGTCACTTATAGAGGGAATGTAAAAACTGTTACACTTGAACTGAATTACAAAACAGAACAGAGTCACACATGCAGAAAATACACTATGGCTGCTTAACGGGAAAGGTGAGGTGGGGTGATACATAAAACAAGAGTTTCAAATTAGCTCAGATACCGTTCCATAAACCCAATATGTAATAGACAAGACCTACTCCTTGCTCAGAGAACTGGACTCAACACGCCCGATTCACCGCACAAGAATATAACTGACTAGTAATAATCTTAAAACCTATGTATTGATATCTCTCTGTTAGTGTGTCAAGTGGGTGTAAAGCGGCATAAAGACAGCCGTAAAAAGCAGCTAAACCCCATTATAAAAATAAATTACTTTTAAAAAACCAGGAAACAAAGACAGGGAAAGAGAGAGAAATTCTTACACAATTCGTTCAGGGGCTGTGATGCAACCTGGATTGACCATATCTAGGCCCACAGCTGGATGAGACATAAGGGTGGACACTCTTGGGGCTGAGAGGTTTGATGAGGTTGGGTGAGCAAACGCAGACCCTTTAAAGTAATACTGCGTGCTACCCATCGCATGGGTCCCAAATCGCCAGGTTCAAGGGCATCTTCCTACATCGAAAACATGCCTGAGAAACCCAGAAGATGGTACACCGTGTGATGGGGAAAGGTTTCTAAAACGCACCTCATTTCTCATCTCCTTTTGCTCGGGTTCGCCATTCCAGCCACTTTACTAGCAATCTCCCTACTTGGAGCATCAGCACCTTTAACCTCCTGTTCCGTACAGGTTGCAATTTGTCCTGAGGATGAACGGGAGGACGGGGAACCAATGAGAGACTAGCTCTTGGTGTTGGGACAGGCACAGGTCACTCTATTTTCCCATCAGGAAGAAGAATTAACCACAGGCTCAGCCTGCCCCCCGGAACCAGAACAGGGCCTGAAGCCATCCTGCGCTTTTGAGGCCACCTCCCAAAAAAGCGAGTTGTAAAATGGAGCTTCAGGGCACTGCAATTCACAAACCTGCACAGTTATAAATGATAACTCTCATCCACAAATATATTGAGGGAAGGCAAAGAAGAGGATTTGAAATCAAGGCAGAATTGCAGGAAACAGATTTCAGGAGGTAGATTCGAATCGCCTTTAAAGCACATGAAAAGCAGGAAAACGTTGACAATGATGCCCTTGGCCGAAAACGGCGTATGCGTTTTTTCCTGAATATATTCAGGAAAAAACGCATACGCCCTTTTTGGCCAACCAAGCAACCTGGAAAGGCAAATCAGCGCTACAAAGAAGTCTCGCTTCCCATCGGTCAAAAGGGCCATGCTGAAAAAAGTGTCAAAACCAGAAATGCAGGACAGGCCATGGAGAAATGGGAGCCTTGCTACACTGATGGGCGGGATGTAAATTGCCAACAGCCACTCTGGAGAAGTGTACGGTGTGTTCTGAAACATCTAAAAAACACAGCTTAGAGAGCATAGGGCACTTCCACGCATGGGGGTATAAAGTGGGAAAATTAAAAATCAGCAAGACACAAGAACCCCAAAGTTTAGGGCTGCTCTGTTGACAAGGACCTCCACTTCATTCCACCTTAAAGATCCCAGGAAAGCGAAAAATGGATAAAAAATTTGTGTTCCTTATGTACAATGGAATATCACTCAGCCATGAAATCAATGTCATAAGGCTTGTAGCGGCATGATGAGTGGATTTAGGTACGACGATTCTAAGTTCAATAAGTCACACAGAAAAGGACACTTCTCATAAGGTTTCACTTATAGAGGGAATGTAAAAGCCGTTACACTTGAACTGAATTACAAAACAGAACAGAGTCACACATGCAGAAAATACACTATGGCTGCTTAACGGGAAAGGTGAGGTGGGGTGATACATAAAACAAGAGTTTCAAATTAGCTCAGATACCATTCCATAAACCCAATATGTAATAGACAAGACCTACTCCAAGCTCAGAGAACTGGACTCAACACGCCCGATTCACCGCACAAGAATATATCTGACTAGTAATAATCTTAAAACCTATGTATTGATATCTCTCTGTTAGTGTGTCAAGTGGGTGTAAAGCGGCATAAACACAGCCGTGAAAAGCAGCTAAACCCCATTATAAAAATAAATTACTTTTAAAAACCCATGAAACAAAGACAGTGAAAGAGAGAGAAATTCTTACACAATTCGTTCAGGGGCTGTGATGCAACCTGGATTGACCATATCTAGACCCACAGCTGGATGAGACATAAGGGTGGACACTCTTGGGGCTGAGAGGTTTGGTGAGGTTGGGTTAGCAAACGCAGACCCTTTAAAGTAATACTGCGTGCTACCCATCGCATGGGTCCCAAATCTCCAGGTTCAAGGGCATCTTCCTACATCGAAAACATGCATGAGAAACCCAGAAGATGGTACACCGTGTGATGGGGAAAGGTTTCTAAAACGCACCTCATTTCTCATCTCCTTTTGCTCGGGTTCGCCATTCCAGCCACTTTACTAGCAATCTCCCTACTTGGAGCATCAGCACCTTTAACCTCCTGTTCCATACAGGTTGCAATTTGTCCTGAGGATGAACGGGAAGACGGGGAACCAATGAGAGACTAGCTCTTGGTGTTGGGACACGCACAGGTCACTCTATTTTCCCATCAGGAAGAAGAATTAACCACAGGCTCAGCCTGCCCCCCGGAACCAGAACAGGGCCTGAAGCCATCCTGCGCATTTGCGGCCAGCTCCCAAAAAAAGCGAGTTGTAAAATGGAGCTTCAGGGCACTGCAATTCACAAACCTGCACAGTTATAAATGATAACTCTCGTCCACAAATATATTGAGGGAAGGCAAAGAAGAGGATTTGAAATCAAGGCAGAATTGCAGGAAACAGATTTCAGGAGGTAGATTCGAATCGCCTTTAAAGCACATGAAAAGCAGGAAAACGTTGACAATGATGCCCTTGGCCAAAAACGGCGTATGCGTTTTTTCCTGAATATATTCAGGAAAAAACGCATACGCCCTTTTTGGCCAACCAAGCAACCTGGAAAGGCAAATCAGCGCTACAAAGAAGTCTCGCTTCCCATCGGTCAAAAGGGCCATGCTGAAAAAAGTGTCAAAACCAGAAATGCAGGACAGGCCATGGAGAAATGGGGGCCTTGCTACACTGATGGGCGGGATGTAAATTGCCAACAGCCACTCTGGAGAAGTGTACGGTGTGTTCTGAAACATCTAAAAAACACAGCTTAGAGAGCATAGGGCACTTCCACGCATGGGGGTATAAAGTGGGAAAATTAAAAATCAGCAAGACACAAGAACCCCAAAGTTTAGGGCTGCTCTGTTGACAAGGACCTCCACTTCATTCCACCTTAAATATCCCAGGAAAGCGAAAAATGGATAAAAAATTTGTGTTCCTTATGTACAATGGAATATCACTCAGCCATGAAATCAATGTCATAAGGCTTGTAGCGGCATGATGAGTGGATTTAGGTACGACGATTCTAAGTGAAATAAGTCACACAGAAAAGGACACTTCTCATAAGGTGTCACTTATAGAGGGAATGTAAAAGCCGTTACACTTGAACTGAATTACAAAACAGAACAGAGTCACACATGCAGAAAACACACTATGGCTGCTTAACGGGAAAGGTGAGGTGGGGTGATACATAAAACAAGTGTTTCAAATTAGCTCAGATACCGTTCCATAAACCCAATATGTAATAGACAAGACCTACTCCAAGCTCAGAGAACTGGACTCAACACGCCCGATTCACCGCACAAGAATATATCTGACTAGTAATAATCTTAAAACCTATGTATTGATATCTCTCTGTTAGTGTGTCAAGTGGGTGTAAAGCGGCATAAACACAGCCGTGAAAAGCAGCTAAACCCCATTATAAAAAGAAATTACTTTTAAAAACCCAGGAAACAAAGACAGTGAAAGAGAGAGAAATTCTTACACAATTCGTTCAGGGGCTGTGATGCAACCTGGATTGACCATATCTAGACCCACAGCTGGATGAGACATAAGGGTGGACACTCTTGGGGCTGAGAGGTTTGGTGAGGTTGGGTTAGCAAACGCAGACCCTTTAAAGTAATACTGCGTGCTACCCATCGCATGGGTCCCAAATCTCCAGGTTCAAGGGCATCTTCCTACATCGAAAACATGCATGAGAAACCCAGAAGATGGTACACCGTGTGATGGGGAAAGGTTTCTAAAACGCACCTCATTTCTCATCTCCTTTTGCTCGGGTTCGCCATTCCAGCCACTTTACTAGCAATCTCCCTACTTGGAGCATCAGCACCTTTAACCTCCTGTTCCATACAGGTTGCAATTTGTCCTGAGGATGAACGGGAAGACGGGGAACCAATGAGAGACTAGCTCTTGGTGTTGGGACACGCACAGGTCACTCTATTTTCCCATCAGGAAGAAGAATTAACC
Source organism: Balaenoptera physalus (assembly GCF_965194825.1). Taxonomy (NCBI): domain Eukaryota; kingdom Metazoa; phylum Chordata; class Mammalia; order Artiodactyla; family Balaenopteridae; genus Balaenoptera; species Balaenoptera physalus. Next base: position 542,714 of record NW_028126264.1, on the reverse strand, counting down.
ACAGGCTCAGCCTGCCCCCCGGAACCAGAACAGGGCCTGAAGCCATCCTGCGCATTTGCGGCCAGCTCCCAAAAAAGCGAGTTGTAAAATGGAGCTTCAGGGCACTGCAATTCACAAACCTGCACAGTTATAAATGATAACTCTCGTCCACAAATATATTGAGGGAAGGCAAAGAAGAGGATTTGAAATCAAGGCAGAATTGCAGGAAACAGATTTCAGGAGGTAGATTCGAATCGCCTTTAAAGCACATGAAAAGCAGGAAAACGTTGACAATGATGCCCTTGGCCAAAAACGGCGTATGCGTTTTTTCCTGAATATATTCAGGAAAAAACGCATACGCCCTTTTTGGCCAACCAAGCAACCTGGAAAGGCAAATCAGCGCTACAAAGAAGTCTCGCTTCCCATCGGTCAAAAGGGCCATGCTGAATAAAGTGTCAAAACCAGAAATGCAGGACAGGCCATGGAGAAATGGGGGCCTTGCTACACTGATGGGCGGGATGTAAATTGCCAACAGCCACTCTGGAGAAGTGTACGGTGTGTTCTGAAACATCTAAAAAACACAGCTTAGAGAGCATAGGGCACTTCCACGCATGGGGGTATAAAGTGGGAAAATTAAAAATAAGCAAGACACAAGAACCCCAAAGTTTAGGGCTGCTCTGTTGACAAGGACCTCCACTTCATTCCACCTTAAATATCCCAGGAAAGCGAAAAATGGATAAAAAAGTTGTGGTCCTTATGTACAGTGGAATATCACTCAGCCATGAAATCAATGTCATAAGGCTAGTAGCAGCATGATGAGTGGATTTACATATGACGATTCTAAGTGAAATAAGTCACACAGAAAAGGACACTTCTCATAAGGTGTCACTTATAGAGGGAATGTAAAAACCGTTACACTTGAACTGAATTACAAAACAGAACAGAGTCACACATGCAGAAAATACACTATGGCTGCTTAACGGGAAAGGTGAGGTGGGGTGATACATAAAACAACAGTTTCAAATTAGCTCAGATACCGTTCCATAAACCCAATATGTAATAGACAAGACCTACTCCTTGCTCAGAGAACTGGACTCAACACGCCCGATTCACCGCACAAGAATATAACTGACTAGTAATAATCTTAAAACCTATGTATTGATATCTCTCTGTTAGTGTGTCAAGTGGGTGTAAAGCGGCATAAAGACAGCCGTAAAAAGCAGCTAAACCCCATTATAAAAATAAATTACTTTTAAAAAACCAGGAAACAAAGACAGGGAAAGAGAGAGAAATTCTTACACAATTCGTTCAGGGGCTGTGATGCAACCTGGATTGACCATATCTAGACCCACAGCTGGATGAGACATAAGGGTGGACACTCTTGGGGCTGAGAGGTTTGGTGAGGTTGGGTGAGCAAACGCAGACCCTTTAAAGTAATACTGCGTGCTACCCATCGCATGGGTCCCAAATCGCCAGGTTCAAGGGCATCTTCCTACATCGAAAACATGCCTGAGAAACCCAGAAGATGGTACACCGTGTGATGGGGAAAGGTTTCTAAAACGCACCTCATTTCTCATCTCCTTTTGCTCGGGTTCGCCATTCCAGCCACTTTACTAGCAATCTCCCTACTTGGACATCAACACCTTTAACCTCCTGTTCCGTACAGGTTGCAATTTGTCCTGAGGATGAACGGGAGAACGGGGAACCAATGAGAGACTAGCTCTTGGTGTTGGGACAGGCACAGGTCACTCTATTTTCCCATCAGGAACAAGAATTAACCACAGGCTCAGCCTGCCCCCCGGAACCAGAACAGGGCCTGAAGCCATCCTGCGCTTTTGAGGCCACCTCCCAAAAAAGCGAGTTGTAAAATGGAGCTTCAGGGCACTGCAATTCACAAACCTGCACAGTTATAAATGATAACTCTCGTCCACAAATATATTGAGGGAAGGCAAAGAAGAGGATTTGAAATCAAGGCAGAATTGCAGGAAACAGATTTCAGGAGGTAGATTCGAATCGCCTTTAAAGCACATGAAAATCAGGAAAACGTTGACAATGATGCCCTTGGCCAAAAACGGCGTATGCGTTTTTTCCTGAATATATTCAGGAAAAAACGCATATGCCCTTTTTGGCCAACCAAGCAACCTGGAAAGGCAAATCAGCGCTACAAAGAAGTCTCGCTTCCCATCGGTCAAAAGGGCCATGCTGAAAAAAGTGTCAAAACCAGAAATGCAGGACAGGCCATGGAGAAATGGGGGCCTTGCTACACTGATGGGCGGGATGTAAATTGCCAACAGCCACTCTGGAGAAGTGTACGGTGTGTTCTGAAACATCTAAAAAACACAGCTTAGAGAGCATAGGGCACTTCCACGCATGGGGGTATAAAGTGGGAAAATTAAAAATCAGCAAGACACAAGAACCCCAAAGTTTAGGGCTGCTCTGTTGACAAGGACCTCCACTTCATTCCACCTTAAATATCCCAGGAAAGCGAAAAATGGATAAAAAAGTTGTGTTCCTTATGTACAATGGAATATCACTCAGCCATGAAATCAATGTCATAAGGCTAGTAGCGGCATGATGAGTGGATTTAGGTACGACGATTCTAAGTGAAATAAGTCACACAGAAAAGGACACTTCTCATAAGGTGTCACTTATAGAGGGAATGTAAAAGCCGTTACACTTGAACTGAATTACAAAACAGAACAGAGTCACACATGCAGAAAACACACTATGGCTGCTTAACGGGAAAGGTGAGGTGGGGTGATACATAAAACAAGAGTTTCAAATTAGCTCAGATACCGTTCCATAAACCCAATATGTAATAGACAAGACCTACTCCAAGCTCAGAGAACTGGACTCAACACGCCCGATTCACCGCACAAGAATATATCTGACTAGTAATAATCTTAAAACCTATGTATTGATATCTCTCTGTTAGTGTGTCAAGTGGGTGTAAAGCGGCATAAACACAGCCGTGAAAAGCAGCTAAACCCCATTATAAAAATAAATTACTTTTAAAAACCCAGGAAACAAAGACAGGGAAAGAGAGAGAAATTCTTACACAATTCGTTCAGGGGCTGTGATGCAACCTGGATTGACCATATGTAGACCCACAGCTGGATGAGACATAAGGGTGGACACTCTTGGGGCTGAGAGGTTTGGTGAGGTTGGGTGAGCAAACGCAGACCCTTTAAAGTAATACTGCGTGCTACCCATCGCATGGGTCCCAAATCTCCAGGTTCAAGGGCATCTTCCTACATCGAAAACATGCATGAGAAACCCAGAAGATGGTACACCGTGTGATGGGGAAAGGTTTCTAAAACGCACCTCATTTCTCATCTCCTTTTGCTCGGGTTCGCCATTCCAGCCACTTTACTAGCAATCTCCCTACTTGGAGCATCAGCACCTTTAACCTCCTGTTCCATACAGGTTGCAATTTGTCCTGAGGATGAACGGGAAGATGGGGAACCAATGAGAGACTAGCTCTTGGTGTTGGGACAGGCACAGGTCACTCTATTTTCCCATCAGGAAGAAGAATTAACCACAGGCTCAGCCTGCCCCCCGGAACCAGAAGAGGGCCTGAAGCCATCCTGCGCATTTGCGGCCAGCTCCCAAAAAAGCGAGTTGTAAAATGGAGCTTCAGGGCACTGCAATTCACAAACCTGCACAGTTATAAATGATAACTCTCGTCCACAAATATATTGAGGGAAGGCAAAGAAGAGGATTTGAAATCAAGGCAGAATTGCAGGAAACAGATTTCAGGAGGTAGATTCGAATCGCCTTTAAAGCACATGAAAAGCAGGAAAACGTTGACAATGATGCCCTTGGCCAAAAACGGCGTATGCGTTTTTTCCTGAATATATTCAGGAAAAAACGCATACGCCCTTTTTGGCCAACCAAGCAACCTGGAAAGGCAAATCAGCGCTACAAAGAAGTCTCGCTTCCCATCGGTCAAAAGGGCCATGCTGAAAAAAGTGTCAAAACCAGAAATGCAGGACAGGCCATGGAGAAATGGGGGCCTTGCTACACTGATGGGCGGGATGTAAATTGCCAACAGCCACTCTGGAGAAGTGTACGGTGTGTTCTGAAACATCTAAAAAACACAGCTTAGAGAACATAGGGCACTCCCACGCATGGGGGTATAAAGTGGGAAAATTAAAAATCAGCAAGACACAAGAACCCCAAAGTTTAGGGCTGCTCTGTTGACAAGGACCTCCACTTCATTCCACCTTAAAGATCCCAGGAAAGCGAAAAATGGATAAAAAAGTTGTGGTCCTTATGTACAATGGAATATCACTCAGCCATGAAATCAATGTCATAAGGCTAGTAGCGGCATGATGAGTGGATTTAGGTACGACGATTCTAAGTGAAATAAGTCACATAAAAAAGGACACTTCTCATAAGGTGTCACTTATAGAGTGAATGTAAAAGCCGTTACACTTGAACTGAATTACAAAACAGAACAGAGTCACACATGCAGAAAACACACTATGGCTGCTTAACGGGAAAGGTGAGGTGGGGTGATACATAAAACAAGAGTTTCAAATTAGCTCAGATACCGTTCCATAAACCCAATATGTAATAGACAAGACCTACTCCTTGCTCAGAGAACTGGACTCAACACGCCCGATTCACCGCACAAGAATATAACTGACTAGTAATAATCTTAAAACCTATGTATTGATATCTCTCTGTTAGTGTGTCAAGTGGGTGTAAAGCGGCATAAACACAGCCGTGAAAAGCAGCTAAACCCCATTATAAAAATAAATTACTTTTAAAAACCCAGGAAACAAAGACAGGGAAAGAGAGAGAAATTCTTACACAATTCGTTCAGGGGCTGTGATGCAACCTGGATTGACCATATCTAGACCCACAGCTGGATGAGACATAAGGGTGGACACTCTTGGGGCTGAGAGGTTTGGTGAGGTTGGGTGAGCAAACGCAGACCCTTTAAAGTAATACTGCGTGCTACCCATCGCATGGGTCCAAAATCTCCTGGTTCAAGGGCATCTTCCTACATCGAAAACATGCATGAGAAACCCAGAAGATGGTACACCGTGTGATGGGGAAAGGTTTCTAAAACGCACCTCATTTCTCATCTCCTTGTGCTCGGGTTCGCCATTCCAGCCACTTTACTAGCAATCTCCCTACTTGGAGCATCAGCACCTTTAACCTCCTGTTCCATACAGGTTGCAATTTGTCCTGAGGATGAACGGGAAGACGGGGAACCAATGAGAGATTAGCTCTTGGTGTTGGGACAGGCACAGGTCACTCTATTTTCCCATCAGGAAGAAGAATTAACCACAGGCTCAGCCTGCACCCCGGAACCAGAACAGGGCCTGAAGCCATCCTGCGCTTTTGCGGCCAGCTCCCAAAAAAGCGAGTTGTAAAATGGAGCTTCAGGGAACTGCAATTCACAAACCTGCAGAGTTATAAATGATAACTCTCGTCCACAAATATATTGAGGGAAGGCAAAGAAGAGGATTTGAAATCAAGGCAGAATTGCAGGAAACAGATTTCAGGAGGTAGATTCGAATCGCCTTTAAAGCACATGAAAAGCAGCAAAACGTTGACAATGATGCCCTTGGCCAAAAAGGGCGTATGCGTTTTTTCCTGAATATATTCAGGAAAAAACGCATACGCCCTTTTTGGCCAACCAAGCAACCTGGAAAGGCAAATCAGCGCTACAAAGAAGTCTCGCTTCCCATCGGTCAAAAGGGACATGCTGAAAAAAGTGTCAAAAGCAGAAATGCAGGACAGGCCATGGAGAAATGGGAGTCTTGCTACACTGATGGGTGTTATGTAAATTGCCAACAACCACTCTGGAGAAGTTTACGGTGTGTTCTGAAACATCTAAAAAACACAGGTTAGAGAGCATAGGGCACTCCCACGCATGGGGGTATAAATTGGGAAAATTAAAAATTAGCAAGACACAAGAAACCCAAAGTTTAGGGCTGCTCTGTTGACAAGGACCTCCACTTCATTCCACCTTAAATATCCCAGGAAAGCGAAAAATGGATAAAAAAGTTGTGCTCCTTATGTACAGTGGAATATCACTCAGCCTTGAAATCAATGTCATAAGGCTAGTAGCAGCATGATGAGTGGATTTAGGTATGATGATTCTAAGTGAAATAAGTCACACAGAAAAGGACACTTCTCATAAGGTGTCACTTATAGAGGGAATGTAAAAACCGTTACACTTGAACTGAATTACAAAACAGAACAGAGTCACACATGCAGAAAACACACTATGGCTGCTTAACGGGAAAGGTGAGGTGGGGTGATACATAAAACAAGAGTTTCAAATTAGCTCAGATACCGTTCCATAAACCCAATATGTAATACACAAGACCTACTCCTTGCTCAGAGAACTGGACTCAACACGCCCGATTCACCGCACAAGAATATAACTGACTAGTAATAATGTTAAAACCTATGTATTGATATCTCTCTGTTAGTGTGTCAAGTGGGTGTAAAGCGGCATAAACACAGCCGTGAAAAGCAGCTAAACCCCATTATAAAAATAAATTACTTTTAAAAACCCATGAAACAAAGACAGTGAAAGAGAGAGAAATTCTTACACAATTCGTTCAGGGGCTGTGATGCAACCTGGATTGACCATATCTAGACCCACAGCTGGATGAGACATAAGGGTGGACACTCTTGGGGCTGAGAGGTTTGGTGAGGTTGGGTGAGCAAACGCAGACCCTTTAAAGTAATACTGCGTGCTACCCATCGCATGGGTCCCAAATCTCCAGGTTCAAGGGCATCTTCCTACATCGAAAACATGCATGAGAAACCCAGAAGATGGTACACCGTGTGATGGGGAAAGGTTTCTAAAACGCACCTCATTTATCATCTCCTTGTGCTCGGGTTCGCCATTCCAGCCACTATACTAGCAATCTCCCTACTTGGAGCATCAGCACCTTTAACCTCCTGTTCCATACAGGTTGCAATTTGTCCTGAGGATGAACGGGAAGATGGGGAACCAATGAGAGATTAGCTCTTGGTGTTGGGACAGGCACAGGTCACTCTATTTTCCCATCAGGAAAAAGAATTAACCACAGGCTCAGCCTGCACCCCGGAACCAGAAAAGGGCCTGAAGCCATCCTGCGCTTTTGCGGCCACCTCCCAAAAAAGCGAGTTGTAAAATGGAGCTTCAGGGCACTGCAATTCACAAACCTGCACAGTTATAAATGACAACTCTCGTCCACAAATATATTGAGGGAAGGCAAAGAAGAGGATTTGAAATCAAGACAGAATTGCAGGAAACAGATTTCAGGAGGTAGATTCGAATCGCCTTTAAAGCACATGAAAAGCAGCAAAACGTTGACAATGATGCCCTTGGCCAAAAAGGGCGTATGCGTTTTTTCCTGAATATATTCAGGAAAAAACGCATACGCCCTTTTTGGCCAACCAAGCAACCTGGAAAGGCAAATCAGCGCTACAAAGAAGTCTCGCTTCCCATCGGTCAAAAGGGCCATGCTGAAAAAAGTGTCAAAACCAGAAATGCAGGACAGGCCATGGAGAAATGGGAGCCTTGCTACACTGATGGGCGGGATGTAAATTGCCAACAGCCACTCTGGAGAAGTGTACGGTGTGTTCTGAAACATCTAAAAAACACAGCTTAGAGAGCATAGGGCACTTCCACGCATGGGGGTATAAAGTGGGAAAATTAAAAATAAGCAAGACACAAGAACCCCAAAGTTTAGGGCTGCTCTGTTGACAAGGACCTCCACTTCATTCCACCTTAAATATCCCAGGAAAGCGAAAAATGGATAAAAAAGTTGTGGTCCTTATGTACAGTGGAATATCACTCAGCCATGAAATCAATGTCATAAGGCTAGTAGCAGCATGATGAGTGGATTTACGTATGACGATTCTAAGTGAAATAAGTCACACAGAAAAGGACACTTCTCATAAGGTGTCACTTATAGAGGGAATGTAAAAACTGTTACACTTGAACTGAATTACAAAACAGAACAGAGTCACACATGCAGAAAATACACTATGGCTGCTTAACGGGAAAGGTGAGGTGGGGTGATACATAAAACAAGAGTTTCAAATTAGCTCAGATACCGTTCCATAAACCCAATATGTAATAGACAAGACCTACTCCTTGCTCAGAGAACTGGACTCAACACGCCCGATTCACCGCACAAGAATATAACTGACTAGTAATAATCTTAAAACCTATGTATTGATATCTCTCTGTTAGTGTGTCAAGTGGGTGTAAAGCGGCATAAAGACAGCCGTAAAAAGCAGCTAAACCCCATTATAAAAATAAATTACTTTTAAAAAACCAGGAAACAAAGACAGGGAAAGAGAGAGAAATTCTTACACAATTCGTTCAGGGGCTGTGATGCAACCTGGATTGACCATATCTAGGCCCACAGCTGGATGAGACATAAGGGTGGACACTCTTGGGGCTGAGAGGTTTGATGAGGTTGGGTGAGCAAACGCAGACCCTTTAAAGTAATACTGCGTGCTACCCATCGCATGGGTCCCAAATCGCCAGGTTCAAGGGCATCTTCCTACATCGAAAACATGCCTGAGAAACCCAGAAGATGGTACACCGTGTGATGGGGAAAGGTTTCTAAAACGCACCTCATTTCTCATCTCCTTTTGCTCGGGTTCGCCATTCCAGCCACTTTACTAGCAATCTCCCTACTTGGAGCATCAGCACCTTTAACCTCCTGTTCCGTACAGGTTGCAATTTGTCCTGAGGATGAACGGGAGGACGGGGAACCAATGAGAGACTAGCTCTTGGTGTTGGGACAGGCACAGGTCACTCTATTTTCCCATCAGGAAGAAGAATTAACCACAGGCTCAGCCTGCCCCCCGGAACCAGAACAGGGCCTGAAGCCATCCTGCGCTTTTGAGGCCACCTCCCAAAAAAGCGAGTTGTAAAATGGAGCTTCAGGGCACTGCAATTCACAAACCTGCACAGTTATAAATGATAACTCTCATCCACAAATATATTGAGGGAAGGCAAAGAAGAGGATTTGAAATCAAGGCAGAATTGCAGGAAACAGATTTCAGGAGGTAGATTCGAATCGCCTTTAAAGCACATGAAAAGCAGGAAAACGTTGACAATGATGCCCTTGGCCGAAAACGGCGTATGCGTTTTTTCCTGAATATATTCAGGAAAAAACGCATACGCCCTTTTTGGCCAACCAAGCAACCTGGAAAGGCAAATCAGCGCTACAAAGAAGTCTCGCTTCCCATCGGTCAAAAGGGCCATGCTGAAAAAAGTGTCAAAACCAGAAATGCAGGACAGGCCATGGAGAAATGGGAGCCTTGCTACACTGATGGGCGGGATGTAAATTGCCAACAGCCACTCTGGAGAAGTGTACGGTGTGTTCTGAAACATCTAAAAAACACAGCTTAGAGAGCATAGGGCACTTCCACGCATGGGGGTATAAAGTGGGAAAATTAAAAATCAGCAAGACACAAGAACCCCAAAGTTTAGGGCTGCTCTGTTGACAAGGACCTCCACTTCATTCCACCTTAAAGATCCCAGGAAAGCGAAAAATGGATAAAAAATTTGTGTTCCTTATGTACAATGGAATATCACTCAGCCATGAAATCAATGTCATAAGGCTTGTAGCGGCATGATGAGTGGATTTAGGTACGACGATTCTAAGTTCAATAAGTCACACAGAAAAGGACACTTCTCATAAGGTTTCACTTATAGAGGGAATGTAAAAGCCGTTACACTTGAACTGAATTACAAAACAGAACAGAGTCACACATGCAGAAAATACACTATGGCTGCTTAACGGGAAAGGTGAGGTGGGGTGATACATAAAACAAGAGTTTCAAATTAGCTCAGATACCATTCCATAAACCCAATATGTAATAGACAAGACCTACTCCAAGCTCAGAGAACTGGACTCAACACGCCCGATTCACCGCACAAGAATATATCTGACTAGTAATAATCTTAAAACCTATGTATTGATATCTCTCTGTTAGTGTGTCAAGTGGGTGTAAAGCGGCATAAACACAGCCGTGAAAAGCAGCTAAACCCCATTATAAAAATAAATTACTTTTAAAAACCCATGAAACAAAGACAGTGAAAGAGAGAGAAATTCTTACACAATTCGTTCAGGGGCTGTGATGCAACCTGGATTGACCATATCTAGACCCACAGCTGGATGAGACATAAGGGTGGACACTCTTGGGGCTGAGAGGTTTGGTGAGGTTGGGTTAGCAAACGCAGACCCTTTAAAGTAATACTGCGTGCTACCCATCGCATGGGTCCCAAATCTCCAGGTTCAAGGGCATCTTCCTACATCGAAAACATGCATGAGAAACCCAGAAGATGGTACACCGTGTGATGGGGAAAGGTTTCTAAAACGCACCTCATTTCTCATCTCCTTTTGCTCGGGTTCGCCATTCCAGCCACTTTACTAGCAATCTCCCTACTTGGAGCATCAGCACCTTTAACCTCCTGTTCCATACAGGTTGCAATTTGTCCTGAGGATGAACGGGAAGACGGGGAACCAATGAGAGACTAGCTCTTGGTGTTGGGACAGGCACAGGTCACTCTATTTTCCCATCAGGAAGAAGAATTAACCACAGGCTCAGCCTGCCCCCCGGAACCAGAACAGGGCCTGAAGCCATCCTGCGCATTTGCGGCCAGCTCCCAAAAAAAGCGAGTTGTAAAATGGAGCTTCAGGGCACTGCAATTCACAAACCTGCACAGTTATAAATGATAACTCTCGTCCACAAATATATTGAGGGAAGGCAAAGAAGAGGATTTGAAATCAAGGCAGAATTGCAGGAAACAGATTTCAGGAGGTAGATTCGAATCGCCTTTAAAGCACATGAAAAGCAGGAAAACGTTGACAATGATGCCCTTGGCCAAAAACGGCGTATGCGTTTTTTCCTGAATATATTCAGGAAAAAACGCATACGCCCTTTTTGGCCAACCAAGCAACCTGGAAAGGCAAATCAGCGCTACAAAGAAGTCTCGCTTCCCATCGGTCAAAAGGGCCATGCTGAAAAAAGTGTCAAAACCAGAAATGCAGGACAGGCCATGGAGAAATGGGGGCCTTGCTACACTGATGGGCGGGATGTAAATTGCCAACAGCCACTCTGGAGAAGTGTACGGTGTGTTCTGAAACATCTAAAAAACACAGCTTAGAGAGCATAGGGCACTTCCACGCATGGGGGTATAAAGTGGGAAAATTAAAAATCAGCAAGACACAAGAACCCCAAAGTTTAGGGCTGCTCTGTTGACAAGGACCTCCACTTCATTCCACCTTAAATATCCCAGGAAAGCGAAAAATGGATAAAAAAGTTGTGGTCCTTATGTACAGTGGAATATCACTCAGCCATGAAATCAATGTCATAAGGCTAGTAGCAGCATGATGAGTGGATTTACATATGACGATTCTAAGTGAAATAAGTCACACAGAAAAGGACACTTCTCATAAGGTGTCACTTATAGAGGGAATGTAAAAACCGTTACACTTGAACTGAATTACAAAACAGAACAGAGTCACACATGCAGAAAATACACTATGGCTGCTTAACGGGAAAGGTGAGGTGGGGTGATACATAAAACAACAGTTTCAAATTAGCTCAGATACCGTTCCATAAACCCAATATGTAATAGACAAGACCTACTCCTTGCTCAGAGAACTGGACTCAACACGCCCGATTCACCGCACAAGAATATAACTGACTAGTAATAATCTTAAAACCTATGTATTGATATCTCTCTGTTAGTGTGTCAAGTGGGTGTAAAGCGGCATAAAGACAGCCGTAAAAAGCAGCTAAACCCCATTATAAAAATAAATTACTTTTAAAAAACCAGGAAACAAAGACAGGGAAAGAGAGAGAAATTCTTACACAATTCGTTCAGGGGCTGTGATGCAACCTGGATTGACCATATCTAGACCCACAGCTGGATGAGACATAAGGGTGGACACTCTTGGGGCTGAGAGGTTTGGTGAGGTTGGGTGAGCAAACGCAGACCCTTTAAAGTAATACTGCGTGCTACCCATCGCATGGGTCCCAAATCGCCAGGTTCAAGGGCATCTTCCTACATCGAAAACATGCCTGAGAAACCCAGAAGATGGTACACCGTGTGATGGGGAAAGGTTTCTAAAATGCACCTCATTTCTCATCTCCTTTTGCTCGGGTTCGCCATTCCAGCCACTTTACTAGCAATCTCCCTACTTGGAGCATCAACACCTTTAACCTCCTGTTCCGTACAGGTTGCAATTTGTCCTGAGGATGAACGGGAGAACGGGGAACCAATGAGAGACTAGCTCTTGGTGTTGGGACAGGCACAGGTCACTCTATTTTCCCATCAGGAACAAGAATTAACCACAGGCTAAGCCTGCCCCCCGGAACCAGAACAGGGCCTGAAGCCATCCTGCGCTTTTGAGGCCACCTCCCAAAAAAGCGAGTTGTAAAATGGAGCTTCAGGGCACTGCAATTCACAAACCTGCACAGTTATAAATGATAACTCTCATCCACAAATATATTGAGGGAAGGCAAAGAAGAGGATTTGAAATCAAGGCAGAATTGCAGGAAACAGATTTCAGGAGGTAGATTCGAATCGCCTTTAAAGCACATGAAAAGCAGCAAAACGTTGACAATGATGCCCTTGGCCAAAAAGGGCGTATGCGTTTTTTCCTGAATATATTCAGGAAATACGCATACGCCCTTTTTGGCCAACCAAGCAACCTGGAAAGGCAAATCAGCGCTACAAAGAAGTCTCGCTTCCCATCGGTCAAAAGGGCCATGCTGAAAAAAGTGTCAAAACCAAAAATGCAGGACAGGCCATGGAGAAATGGGAGCCTTGCTACACTGATGGGCGGGATGTAAATTGCCAACAGCCACTCTGGAGAAGTGTACGGTGTGTTTTGAAACATCTAAAAAACACAGCTTAGAGAGCATAGGGCACTTCCACGCATGGGGGTATAAAGTGGGAAAATTAAAAATCAGCAAGACACAAGAACCCCAAAGTTTAGGGCTGCTCTGTTGACAAGGACCTCCACTTCATTCCACCTTAAATATCCCAGGAAAGCGAAAAATGGATAAAAAAGTTGTGGTCCTTATGTACAGTGGAATATCACTCAGCCATGAAATCAATGTCATAAGGCTAGTAGCATCATGATGAGTGGATTTAGGTATGACGATTCTAAGTGAAATAAGTCACACAGAAAAGGACACTTCTCATAAGGTGTCACTTATAGAGGGAATGTAAAAACCGTTACACTTGAACTGAATTACAAAACAGAACAGAGTCACACATGCAGAAAATACACTATGGCTGCTTAACGGGAAAGGTGAGGTGGGGTGATACATAAAACAAGAGTTTCAAATTAGCTCAGATACCGTTCCATAAACCCAATATGTAATAGACAAGACCTACTCCTTGCTCAGAGAACTGGACTCAACACGCCCGATTCACCGCACAAGAATATAACTGACTAGTAATAATCTTAAAACCTATGTATTGATATCTCTCTGTTAGTGTGTCAAGTGGGTGTAAAGCGGCATAAACACAGCCGTGAAAAGCAGCTAAACCCCATTATAAAAATAAATTACTTTTAAAAACCCAGGAAACAAAGACAGGGAAAGAGAGAGAAATTCTTACACAATTCGTTCAGGGGCTGTGATGCAACCTGGATTGACCATATCTAGACCCACAGCTGGATGAGACATAAGGGTGGACACTCTTGGGGCTGAGAGGTTTGGTGAGGTTGGGTGAGCAAACGCAGACCCTTTAAAGTAATACTGCGTGCTACCCATCGCATGGGTCCCAAATCTCCAGGTTCAAGGGCATCTTCCTACATCGAAAACATGCATGAGAAACCCAGAAGATGGTACACCGTGTGATGGGGAAAGGTTTCTAAAACGCACCTCATTTCTCATCTCCTTGTGCTCGGGTTCGCCATTCCAGCCACTTTACTAGCAATCTCCCTACTTGGAGCATCAGCACCTTTAACCTCCTGTTCCATACAGGTTGCAATTTGTCCTGAGGATGAACGGGAAGACGGGGAACCAATGAGAGACTAGCTCTTGGTGTTGGGACAGGCACAGGTCACTCTATTTTCCCATCAGGAAGAAGAATTAACCACAGGCTCAGCCTGCCCCCCGGAACCAGAACAGGGCCTGAAGCCATCCTGCGCATTTGCGGCCAGCTCCCAAAAAAGCGAGTTGTAAAATGGAGCTTCAGGGCACTGCAATTCACAAACCTGCACAGTTATAAATGATAACTCTCGTCCACAAATATATTGAGGGAAGGCAAAGAAGAGGATTTGAAATCAAGGCAGAATTGCAGGAAACAGATTTCAGGAGGTAGATTCGAATCGCCTTTAAAGCACATGAAAATCAGGAAAACGTTGACAATGATGCCCTTGGCCAAAAACGGCGTATGCGTTTTTTCCTGAATATATTCAGGAAAAAACGCATACGCCCTTTTTGGCCAACCAAGCAACCTGGAAAGGCAAATCAGCGCTACAAAGAAGTCTCGCTTCCCATCGGTCAAAAGGGCCATGCTGAAAAAAGTGTCAAAACCAGAAATGCAGGACAGGCCATGGAGAAATGGGGGCCTTGCTACACTGATGGGCGGGATGTAAATTGCCAACAGCCACTCTGGAGAAGTGTACGGTGTGTTCTGAAACATCTAAAAAACACAGCTTAGAGAGCATAGGGCACTTCCACGCATGGGGGTATAAAGTGGGAAAATTAAAAATCAGCAAGACACAAGAACCCCAAAGTTTAGGGCTGCTCTGTTGACAAGGACCTCCACTTCATTCCAACTTAAATATCCCAGGAAAGCGAAAAATGGATAAAAAAGTTGTGTTCCTTATGTACAATGGAATATCACTCAGCCATGAAATCAATGTCATAAGGCTAGTAGCGGCATGATGAGTGGATTTAGGTACGACGATTCTAAGTGAAATAAGTCACACAGAAAAGGACACTTCTCATAAGGTGTCACTTATAGAGGGAATGTAAAAGCCGTTACACTTGAACTGAATTACAAAACAGAACAGAGTCACACATGCAGAAAACACACTATGGCTGCTTAACGGGAAAGGTGAGGTGGGGTGATACATAAAACAAGAGTTTCAAATTAGCTCAGATACCGTTCCATAAACCCAATATGTAATAGACAAGACCTACTCCAAGCTCAGAGAACTGGACTCAACACGCCCGATTCACCGCACAAGAATATATCTGACTAGTAATAATCTTAAAACCTATGTATTGATATCTCTCTGTTAGTGTGTCAAGTGGGTGTAAAGCGGCATAAACACAGCCGTGAAAAGCAGCTAAACCCCATTATAAAAATAAATTACTTTTAAAAACCCAGGAAACAAAGACAGGGAAAGAGAGAGAAATTCTTACACAATTCGTTCAGGGGCTGTGATGCAACCTGGATTGACCATATGTAGACCCACAGCTGGATGAGACATAAGGGTGGACACTCTTGGGGCTGAGAGGTTTGGTGAGGTTGGGTGAGCAAACGCAGACCCTTTAAAGTAATACTGCGTGCTACCCATCGCATGGGTCCCAAATCTCCAGGTTCAAGGGCATCTTCCTACATCGAAAACATGCATGAGAAACCCAGAAGATGGTACACCGTGTGATGGGGAAAGGTTTCTAAAACGCACCTCATTTCTCATCTCCTTTTGCTCGGGTTCGCCATTCCAGCCACTTTACTAGCAATCTCCCTACTTGGAGCATCAGCACCTTTAACCTCCTGTTCCATACAGGTTGCAATTTGTCCTGAGGATGAACGGGAAGATGGGGAACCAATGAGAGACTAGCTCTTGGTGTTGGGACAGGCACAGGTCACTCTATTTTCCCATCAGGAAGAAGAATTAACCACAGGCTCAGCCTGCCCCCCGGAACCAGAACAGGGCCTGAAGCCATCCTGCGCATTTGCGGCCAGCTCCCAAAAAAGCGAGTTGTAAAATGGAGCTTCAGGGCACTGCAATTCACAAACCTGCACAGTTATAAATGATAACTCTCGTCCACAAATATATTGAGGGAAGGCAAAGAAGAGGATTTGAAATCAAGGCAGAATTGCAGGAAACAGATTTCAGGAGGTAGATTCGAATCGCCTTTAAAGCACATGAAAAGCAGGAAAACGTTGACAATGATGCCCTTGGCCAAAAACGGCGTATGCGTTTTTTCCTGAATATATTCAGGAAAAAACGCATACGCCCTTTTTGGCCAACCAAGCAACCTGGAAAGGCAAATCAGCGCTACAAAGAAGTCTCGCTTCCCATCGGTCAAAAGGGCCATGCTGAAAAAAGTGTCAAAACCAGAAATGCAGGACAGGCCATGGAGAAATGGGGGCCTTGCTACACTGATGGGCGGGATGTAAATTGCCAACAGCCACTCTGGAGAAGTGTACGGTGTGTTCTGAAACATCTAAAAAACACAGCTTAGAGAGCATAGGGCACTTCCACGCATGGGGGTATAAAGTGGGAAAATTAAAAATCAGCAAGACACAAGAACCCCAAAGTTTAGGGCTGCTCTGTTGACAAGGACCTCCACTTCATTCCACCTTAAATATCCCAGGAAAGCGAAAAATGGATAAAAAATTTGTGTTCCTTATGTACAATGGAATATCACTCAGCCATGAAATCAATGTCATAAGGCTTGTAGCGGCATGATGAGTGGATTTAGGTACGACGATTCTAAGTGAAATAAGTCACACAGAAAAGGACACTTCTCATAAGGTGTCACTTATAGAGGGAATGTAAAAGCCGTTACACTTGAACTGAATTACAAAACAGAACAGAGTCACACATGCAGAAAACACACTATGGCTGCTTAACGGGAAAGGTGAGGTGGGGTGATACATAAAACAAGAGTTTCAAATTAGCTCAGATACCGTTCCATAAACCCAATATGTAATAGACAAGACCTACTCCAAGCTCAGAGAACAAGACTCAACACGCCCGATTCACCGCACAAGAATATATCTGACTAGTAATAATCTTAAAACCTATGTATTGATATCTCTCTGTTAGTGTGTCAACTGGGTGTAAAGCGGCATAAAGACAGCCGTAAAAAGCAGCTAAACCCCATTATAAAAATAAATTACTTTTAAAAAACCAGGAAACAAAGACAGGGAAAGAGAGAGAAATTCTTACACAATTCGTTCAGGGGCTGTGATGCAACCTGGATTGACCATATCTAGACCCACAGCTGGATGAGACATAAGGGTGGACACTCTTGGGGCTGAGAGGTTTGGTGAGGTTGGGTGAGCAAACGCAGACCCTTTAAAGTAATACTGCGTGCTACCCATCGCATGGGTCCCAAATCGCCAGGTTCAAGGGCATCTTCCTACATCGAAAACATACCTGAGAAACCCAGAAGATGGTACACCGTGTGATGGGGAAAGGTTTCTAAAACGCACCTCATTTCTCATCTCCTTTTGCTCGGGTTCGCCATTCCAGCCACTTTACTAGCAATCTCCCTACTTGGAGCATCAACACCTTTAACCTCCTGTTCCGTACAGGTTGCAATTTGTCCTGAGGATGAACGGGAGAACGGGGAACCAATGAGAGACTAGCTCTTGGTGTTGGGACAGGCACAGGTCACTCTATTTTCCCATCAGGAACAAGAATTAACCACAGGCTCAGCCTGCCCCCCGGAACCAGAACAGGGCCTGAAGCCATCCTGCGCTTTTGAGGCCACCTCCCAAACAAGCGAGTTGTAAAATGGAGCTTCAGGGCACTGCAATTCACAAACCTGCACAGTTATAAATGATAACTCTCATCCACAAATATATTGAGGGAAGGCAAAGAAGAGGATTTGAAATCAAGGCAGAATTGCAGGAAACAGATTTCAGGAGGTAGATTCGAATCGCCTTTAAAGCACATGAAAATCAGGAAAACGTTGACAATGATGCCCTTGGCCAAAAACGGCGTATGCGTTTTTTCCTGAATATATTCAGGAAAAAACGCATACGCCCTTTTTGGCCAACCAAGCAACCTGGAAAGGCAAATCAGCGCTACAAAGAAGTCTCGCTTCCCATCGGTCAAAAGGGCCATGCTGAAAAAAGTGTCAAAACCAGAAATGCAGGACAGGCCATGGAGAAATGGGGGCCTTGCTACACTGATGGGCGGGATGTAAATTGCCAACAGCCACTCTGGAGAAGTGTACGGTGTGTTCTGAAACATCTAAAAAACACAGCTTAGAGAGCATAGGGCACTTCCACGCATGGGGGTATAAAGTGGGAAAATTAAAAATCAGCAAGACACAAGAACCCCAAAGTTTAGGGCTGCTCTGTTGACAAGGACCTCCACTTCATTCCACCTTAAATATCCCAGGAAAGCGAAAAATGGATAAAAAAGTTGTGTTCCTTATGTACAATGGAATATCACTCAGCCATGAAATCAATGTCATAAGGCTAGTAGCGGCATGATGAGTGGATTTAGGTACGACGATTCTAAGTGAAATAAGTCACACAGAAAAGGACACTTCTCATAAGGTGTCACTTATAGAGGGAATGTAAAAGCCGTTACACTTGAACTGAATTACAAAACAGAACAGAGTCACACATGCAGAAAACACACTATGGCTGCTTAACGGGAAAGGTGAGGTGGGGTGATACATAAAACAAGAGTTTCAAATTAGCTCAGATACCGTTCCACAAACCCAATATGTAATAGACAAGACCTACTCCAAGCTCAGAGAACTGGACTCAACACGCCCGATTCACCGCACAAGAATATATCTGACTAGTAATAATCTTAAAACCTATGTATTGATATCTCTCTGTTAGTGTGTCAAGTGGGTGTAAAGCGGCATAAACACAGCCGTGAAAAGCAGCTAAACCCCATTATAAAAATAAATTACTTTTAAAAACCCATGAAACAAAGACAGTGAAAGAGAGAGAAATTCTTACACAATTCGTTCAGGGGCTGTGATGCAACCTGGATTGACCATATCTAGACCCACAGCTGGATGAGACATAAGGGTGGACACTCTTGGGGCTGAGAGGTTTGGTGAGGTTGGGTTAGCAAACGCAGACCCTTTAAAGTAATACTGCGTGCTACCCATCGCATGGGTCCCAAATCTCCAGGTTCAAGGGCATCTTCCTACATCGAAAACATGCATGAGAAACCCAGAAGATGGTACACCGTGTGATGGGGAAAGGTTTCTAAAACGCACCTCATTTCTCATCTCCTTTTGCTCGGGTTCGCCATTCCAGCCACTTTACTAGCAATCTCCCTACTTGGAGCATCAGCACCTTTAACCTCCTGTTCCATACAGGTTGCAATTTGTCGTGAGGATGAACGGGAAGACGGGGAAACAATGAGAGACTAGCTCTTGGTGTTGGGACAGGCACAGGTCACTCTATTTTCCCATCAGGAAGAAGAATTAACCACAGGCTCAGCCTGCCCCCCGGAACCAGAACAG
Organism: Balaenoptera physalus; assembly: GCF_965194825.1. Lineage (NCBI taxonomy): Eukaryota > Metazoa > Chordata > Mammalia > Artiodactyla > Balaenopteridae > Balaenoptera > Balaenoptera physalus. The sequence goes on along the minus strand of NW_028126264.1, from coordinate 523,322 downwards.
GGCCTGAAGCCATCCTGCGCTTTTGCGGCCGGCTCCCAAAAAAGCGAGTTGTAAAATGGAACTTCAGGGCACTGCAATTCACAAACCTGCACAGTTATAAATGATAACTCTCGTCCACAAATATATTGAGGGAAGGCAAAGAAGAGGATTTGAAATCAAGGCAGAATTGCAGGAAACAGATTTCAGGAGGTAGATTCGAATCGCCTTTAAAGCACATGAAAAGCAGGAAAACGTTGACAATGATGCCCTTGGCCAAAAACGGCGTATGCGTTTTTTCCTGAATATATTCAGGAAAAAACGCATACGCCCTTTTTGGCCAACCAAGCAACCTGGAAAGGCAAATCAGCGCTACAAAGAAGTCTCGCTTCCCATCGGTCAAAAGGGCCATGCTGAAAAAAGTGTCAAAACCAGAAATGCAGGACAGGCCATGGAGAAATGGGGGCCTTGCTACACTGATGGGCGGGATGTAAATTGCCAACAGCCACTCTGGAGAAGTGTACGGTGTGTTCTGAAACATCTAAAAAACACAGCTTAGAGAGCATAGGGCACTTCCACGCATGGGGGTATAAAGTGGGAAAATTAAAAATCAGCAAGACACAAGAACCCCAAAGTTTAGGGCTGCTCTGTTGACAAGGACCTCCACTTCATTCCACCTTAAATATCCCAGGAAAGCGAAAAATGGATAAAAAAGTTGTGTTCCTTATGTACAATGGAATATCACTCAGCCATGAAATCAATGTCATAAGGCTAGTAGCGGCATGATGAGTGGATTTAGGTACGACGATTCTAAGTGAAATAAGTCACACAGAAAAGGACACTTCTCATAAGGTGTCACTTATAGAGGGAATGTAAAAGCCGTTACACTTGAACTGAATTACAAAACAGAACAGAGTCACACATGCAGAAAACACACTATGGCTGCTTAACGGGAAAGGTGAGGTGGGGTGATACATAAAACAAGAGTTTCAAATTAGCTCAGATACCGTTCCACAAACCCAATATGTAATAGACAAGACCTACTCCAAGCTCAGAGAACTGGACTCAACACGCCCGATTCACCGCACAAGAATATATCTGACTAGTAATAATCTTAAAACCTATGTATTGATATCTCTCTGTTAGTGTGTCAAGTGGGTGTAAAGCGGCATAAACACAGCCGTGAAAAGCAGCTAAACCCCATTATAAAAATAAATTACTTTTAAAAACCCATGAAACAAAGACAGTGAAAGAGAGAGAAATTCTTACACAATTCGTTCAGGGGCTGTGATGCAACCTGGATTGACCATATCTAGACCCACAGCTGGATGAGACATAAGGGTGGACACTCTTGGGGCTGAGAGGTTTGGTGAGGTTGGGTTAGCAAACGCAGACCCTTTAAAGTAATACTGCGTGCTACCCATCGCATGGGTCCCAAATCTCCAGGTTCAAGGGCATCTTCCTACATCGAAAACATGCATGAGAAACCCAGAAGATGGTACACCGTGTGATGGGGAAAGGTTTCTAAAACGCACCTCATTTCTCATCTCCTTTTGCTCGGGTTCGCCATTCCAGCCACTTTACTAGCAATCTCCCTACTTGGAGCATCAGCACCTTTAACCTCCTGTTCCATACAGGTTGCAATTTGTCGTGAGGATGAACGGGAAGACGGGGAAACAATGAGAGACTAGCTCTTGGTGTTGGGACAGGCACAGGTCACTCTATTTTCCCATCAGGAAGAAGAATTAACCACAGGCTCAGCCTGCCCCCCGGAACCAGAACAGGGCCTGAAGCCATCCTGCGCTTTTGCGGCCGGCTCCCAAAAAAGCGAGTTGTAAAATGGAACTTCAGGGCACTGCAATTCACAAACCTGCACAGTTATAAATGATAACTCTCGTCCACAAATATATTGAGGGAAGGCAAAGAAGAGGATTTGAAATCAAGGCAGAATTGCAGGAAACAGATTTCAGGAGGTAGATTCGAATCGCCTTTAAAGCACATGAAAAGCAGGAAAACGTTGACAATGATGCCCTTGGCCAAAAACGGCGTATGCGTTTTTTCCTGAATATATTCAGGAAAAAACGCATACGCCCTTTTTGGCCAACCAAGCAACCTGGAAAGGCAAATCAGCGCTACAAAGAAGTCTCGCTTCCCATCGGTCAAAAGGGCCATGCTGAAAAAAGTGTCAAAACCAGAAATGCAGGACAGGCCATGGAGAAATGGGGGCCTTGCTACACTGATGGGCGGGATGTAAATTGCCAACAGCCACTCTGGAGAAGTGTACGGTGTGTTCTGAAACATCTAAAAAACACAGCTTAGAGAGCATAGGGCACTTCCACGCATGGGGGTATAAAGTGGGAAAATTAAAAATCAGCAAGACACAAGAACCCCAAAGTTTAGGGCTGCTCTGTTGACAAGGACCTCCACTTCATTCCACCTTAAATATCCCAGGAAAGCGAAAAATGGATAAAAAATTTGTGTTCCTTATGTACAATGGAATATCACTCAGCCATGAAATCAATGTCATAAGGCTTGTAGCGGCATGATGAGTGGATTTAGGTACGACGATTCTAAGTGAAATAAGTCACACAGAAAAGGACACTTCTCATAAGGTGTCACTTATAGAGGGAATGTAAAAGCCGTTACACTTGAACTGAATTACAAAACAGAACAGAGTCACACATGCAGAAAACACACTATGGCTGCTTAACGGGAAAGGGGAGGTGGGGTGATACATAAAACAAGAGTTTCAAATTAGCTCAGATACCGTTCCATAAACCCAATATGTAATAGACAAGACCTACTCCAAGCTCAGAGAACTGGACTCAACACGCCCGATTCACCGCACAAGAATATATCTGACTAGTAATAATCTTAAAACCTATGTATTGATATCTCTCTGTTAGTGTGTCAAGTGGGTGTAAAGCGGCATAAACACAGCCGTGAAAAGCAGCTAAACCCCATTATAAAAAGAAATTACTTTTAAAAACCCATGAAACAAAGACAGGGAAAGAGAGAGAAATTCTTACACAATTCGTTCAGGGGCTGTGATGCAACCTGGATTGACCATATCTAGACCCACAGCTGGATGAGACATAAGGGTGGACACTCTTGGGGCTGAGAGGTTTGGTGAGGTTGGGTGAGCAAACGCAGACCCTTTAAAGTAATACTGCGTGCTACCCATCGCATGGGTCCCAAATCGCCAGGTTCAAGGGCATCTTCCTACATCGAAAACATACCTGAGAAACCCAGAAGATGGTACACCGTGTGATGGGGAAAGGTTTCTAAAACGCACCTCATTTCTCATCTCCTTTTGCTCGGGTTCGCCATTCCAGCCACTTTACTAGCAATCTCCCTACTTGGAGCATCAACACCTTTAACCTCCTGTTCCGTACAGGTTGCAATTTGTCCTGAGGATGAACGGGAGAACGGGGAACCAATGAGAGACTAGCTCTTGGTGTTGGGACAGGCACAGGTCACTCTATTTTCCCATCAGGAACAAGAATTAACCACAGGCTCAGCCTGCCCCCCGGAACCAGAACAGGGCCTGAAGCCATCCTGCGCTTTTGAGGCCACCTCCCAAACAAGCGAGTTGTAAAATGGAGCTTCAGGGCACTGCAATTCACAAACCTGCACAGTTATAAATGATAACTCTCATCCACAAATATATTGAGGGAAGGCAAAGAAGAGGATTTGAAATCAAGGCAGAATTGCAGGAAACAGATTTCAGGAGGTAGATTCGAATCGCCTTTAAAGCACATGAAAATCAGGAAAACGTTGACAATGATGCCCTTGGCCAAAAACGGCGTATGCGTTTTTTCCTGAATATATTCAGGAAAAAACGCATACGCCCTTTTTGGCCAACCAAGCAACCTGGAAAGGCAAATCAGCGCTACAAAGAAGTCTCGCTTCCCATCGGTCAAAAGGGCCATGCTGAAAAAAGTGTCAAAACCAGAAATGCAGGACAGGCCATGGAGAAATGGGGGCCTTGCTACACTGATGGGCGGGATGTAAATTGCCAACAGCCACTCTGGAGAAGTGTACGGTGTGTTCTGAAACATCTAAAAAACACAGCTTAGAGAGCATAGGGCACTTCCACGCATGGGGGTATAAAGTGGGAAAATTAAAAATCAGCAAGACACAAGAACCCCAAAGTTTAGGGCTGCTCTGTTGACAAGGACCTCCACTTCATTCCACCTTAAATATCCCAGGAAAGCGAAAAATGGATAAAAAAGTTGTGTTCCTTATGTACAATGGAATATCACTCAGCCATGAAATCAATGTCATAAGGCTAGTAGCGGCATGATGAGTGGATTTAGGTACGACGATTCTAAGTGAAATAAGTCACACAGAAAAGGACACTTCTCATAAGGTGTCACTTATAGAGGGAATGTAAAAGCCGTTACACTTGAACTGAATTACAAAACAGAACAGAGTCACACATGCAGAAAACACACTATGGCTGCTTAACGGGAAAGGTGAGGTGGGGTGATACATAAAACAAGAGTTTCAAATTAGCTCAGATACCGTTCCACAAACCCAATATGTAATAGACAAGACCTACTCCAAGCTCAGAGAACTGGACTCAACACGCCCGATTCACCGCACAAGAATATATCTGACTAGTAATAATCTTAAAACCTATGTATTGATATCTCTCTGTTAGTGTGTCAAGTGGGTGTAAAGCGGCATAAACACAGCCGTGAAAAGCAGCTAAACCCCATTATAAAAATAAATTACTTTTAAAAACCCATGAAACAAAGACAGTGAAAGAGAGAGAAATTCTTACACAATTCGTTCAGGGGCTGTGATGCAACCTGGATTGACCATATCTAGACCCACAGCTGGATGAGACATAAGGGTGGACACTCTTGGGGCTGAGAGGTTTGGTGAGGTTGGGTTAGCAAACGCAGACCCTTTAAAGTAATACTGCGTGCTACCCATCGCATGGGTCCCAAATCTCCAGGTTCAAGGGCATCTTCCTACATCGAAAACATGCATGAGAAACCCAGAAGATGGTACACCGTGTGATGGGGAAAGGTTTCTAAAACGCACCTCATTTCTCATCTCCTTTTGCTCGGGTTCGCCATTCCAGCCACTTTACTAGCAATCTCCCTACTTGGAGCATCAGCACCTTTAACCTCCTGTTCCATACAGGTTGCAATTTGTCGTGAGGATGAACGGGAAGACGGGGAAACAATGAGAGACTAGCTCTTGGTGTTGGGACAGGCACAGGTCACTCTATTTTCCCATCAGGAAGAAGAATTAACCACAGGCTCAGCCTGCCCCCCGGAACCAGAACAGGGCCTGAAGCCATCCTGCGCTTTTGCGGCCGGCTCCCAAAAAAGCGAGTTGTAAAATGGAACTTCAGGGCACTGCAATTCACAAACCTGCACAGTTATAAATGATAACTCTCGTCCACAAATATATTGAGGGAAGGCAAAGAAGAGGATTTGAAATCAAGGCAGAATTGCAGGAAACAGATTTCAGGAGGTAGATTCGAATCGCCTTTAAAGCACATGAAAAGCAGGAAAACGTTGACAATGATGCCCTTGGCCAAAAACGGCGTATGCGTTTTTTCCTGAATATATTCAGGAAAAAACGCATACGCCCTTTTTGGCCAACCAAGCAACCTGGAAAGGCAAATCAGCGCTACAAAGAAGTCTCGCTTCCCATCGGTCAAAAGGGCCATGCTGAAAAAAGTGTCAAAACCAGAAATGCAGGACAGGCCATGGAGAAATGGGGGCCTTGCTACACTGATGGGCGGGATGTAAATTGCCAACAGCCACTCTGGAGAAGTGTACGGTGTGTTCTGAAACATCTAAAAAACACAGCTTAGAGAGCATAGGGCACTTCCACGCATGGGGGTATAAAGTGGGAAAATTAAAAATCAGCAAGACACAAGAACCCCAAAGTTTAGGGCTGCTCTGTTGACAAGGACCTCCACTTCATTCCACCTTAAATATCCCAGGAAAGCGAAAAATGGATAAAAAATTTGTGTTCCTTATGTACAATGGAATATCACTCAGCCATGAAATCAATGTCATAAGGCTTGTAGCGGCATGATGAGTGGATTTAGGTACGACGATTCTAAGTGAAATAAGTCACACAGAAAAGGACACTTCTCATAAGGTGTCACTTATAGAGGGAATGTAAAAGCCGTTACACTTGAACTGAATTACAAAACAGAACAGAGTCACACATGCAGAAAACACACTATGGCTGCTTAACGGGAAAGGGGAGGTGGGGTGATACATAAAACAAGAGTTTCAAATTAGCTCAGATACCGTTCCATAAACCCAATATGTAATAGACAAGACCTACTCCAAGCTCAGAGAACTGGACTCAACACGCCCGATTCACCGCACAAGAATATATCTGACTAGTAATAATCTTAAAACCTATGTATTGATATCTCTCTGTTAGTGTGTCAAGTGGGTGTAAAGCGGCATAAACACAGCCGTGAAAAGCAGCTAAACCCCATTATAAAAAGAAATTACTTTTAAAAACCCATGAAACAAAGACAGGGAAAGAGAGAGAAATTCTTACACAATTCGTTCAGGGGCTGTGATGCAACCTGGATTGACCATATGTAGACCCACAGCTGGATGAGACATAAGGGTGGACACTCTTGGGGCTGAGAGGTTTGGTGAGGTTGGGTGAGCAAACGCAGACCCTTTAAAGTAATACTGCGTGCTACCCATCGCATGGGTCCCAAATCTCCAGGTTCAAGGGCATCTTCCTACATCGAAAACATGCATGAGAAACCCAGAAGATGGTACACCGTGTGATGGGGAAAGGTTTCTAAAACGCACCTCATTTCTCATCTCCTTTTGCTCGGGTTCGCCATTCCAGCCACTTTACTAGCAATCTCCCTACTTGGAGCATCAGCACCTTTAACCTCCTGTTCCATACAGGTTGCAATTTGTCCTGAGGATGAACGGGAAGACGGGGAACCAATGAGAGACTAGCTCTTGGTGTTGGGACAGGCACAGGTCACTCTATTTTCCCATCAGGAAGAAGAATTAACCACAGGCTCAGCCTGCCCCCCGGAACCAGAACAGGGCCTGAAGCCATCCTGCGCTTTTGCGGCCGGCTCCCAAAAAAGCGAGTTGTAAAATGGAACTTCAGGGCACTGCAATTCACAAACCTGCACAGTTATAAATGATAACTCTCGTCCACAAATATATTGAGGGAAGGCAAAGAAGAGGATTTGAAATCAAGGCAGAATTGCAGGAAACAGATTTCAGGAGGTGGATTCGAATCGCCTTTAAAGCACATGAAAAGCAGCAAAACGTTGACAATGATGCCCTTGGCCAAAAAGGGCGTATGCGTTTTTTCCTGAATATATTCAGGAAAAAACGCATACGCCCTTTTTGGCCAACCAAGCAACCTGGAAAGGCAAATCAGCGCGACAAAGAAGTCTCGCTTCCCATCGGTCAAAAGGGCCATGCTGAAAAAAGTGTCAAAACCAGAAATGCAGGACAGGCCATGGAGAAATGGGAGCCTTGCTACACTGATGGGCGGGATGTAAATTGCCAACAGCCACTCTGGAGAAGTGTACGGTGTGTTCTGAAACATCTAAAAAACACAGCTTAGAGAGCATAGGGCACTTCCACGCATGGGGGTATAAAGTGGGAAAATTAAAAATCAGCAAGACACAAGAACCCCAAAGTTTAGGGCTGCTCTGTTGACAAGGACCTCCACTTCATTCCACCTTAAATATCCCAGGAAAGCGAAAAATGGATAAAAAAGTTGTGGTCCTTATGTACAGTGGAATATCACTCAGCCATGAAATCAATGTCATAAGGCTAGTAGCAGCATGATGAGTGGATTTAGGTATGACGATTCTAAGTGAAATAAGTCACACAGAAAAGGACACTTCTCATAAGGTGTCACTTATAGAGGGAATGTAAAAACTGTTACACTTGAACTGAATTACAAAACAGAACAGAGTCACACATGCAGAAAATACACTATGGCTGCTTAACGGGAAAGGTGAGGTGGGGTGATACATAAAACAAGAGTTTCAAATTAGCTCAGATACCGTTCCATAAACCCAATATGTAATAGACAAGACCTACTCCTTGCTCAGAGAACTGGACTCAACACGCCCGATTCACCGCACAAGAATATAACTGACTAGTAATAATCTTAAAACCTATGTATTGATATCTCTCTGTTAGTGTGTCAAGTGGGTGTAAAGCGGCATAAACACAGCCGTGAAAAGCAGCTAAACCCCATTATAAAAATAAATTACTTTTTAAAACCCAGGAAACAAAGACAGGGAAAGAGAGAGAAATTCTTACACAATTCGTTCAGGGGCTGTGATGCAACCTGGATTGACCATATCTAGACCCACAGCTGGATGAGACATAAGGGTGGACACTCTTGGGGCTGAGAGGTTTGGTGAGGTTGGGTGAGCAAATGCAGACCCTTTAAAGTAATACTGCGTGCTACCCATCGCATGGGTCCCAAATCTCCAGGTTCAAGGGCATCTTCCTACATCGAAAACATGCATGAGAAACCCAGAAGATGGTACACCGTGTGATGGGGAAAGGTTTCTAAAACGCACCTCATTTCTCATCTCCTTTTGCTCGGGTTCGCCATTCCAGCCACTTTACTAGCAATCTCCCTACTTGGAGCATCAGCACCTTTAACCTCCTGTTCCATACAGGTTGCAATTTGTCCTGAGGATGAACGGGAAGACGGGGAACCAATGAGAGACTAGCTCTTGGTGTTGGGACAGGCACAGGTCACTCTATTTTCCCATCAGGAAGAAGAATTAACCACAGGCTCAGCCTGCCCCCCGGAACCAGAACAGGGCCTGAAGCCATCCTGCGCATTTGCGGCCAGCTCCCAAAAAAGCGAGTTGTAAAATGGAGCTTCAGGGCACTGCAATTCACAAACCTGCACAGTTATAAATGATAACTCTCGTCCACAAATATATTGAGGGAAGGCAAAGAAGAGGATTTGAAATCAAGGCAGAATTGCAGGAAACAGATTTCAGGAGGTAGATTCGAATCGCCTTTAAAGCACATGAAAAGCGGCAAAACGTTGACAATGATGCCCTTGGCCAAAAACGGCGTATGCGTTTTTTCCTGAATATATTCAGGAAAAAACGCATACGCCCTTTTTGGCCAACCAAGCAACCTGGAAAGGCAAATCAGCGCTACAAAGAAGTCTCGCTTCCCATCGGTCAAAAGGGCCATGCTGAAAAAAGTGTCAAAACCAGAAATGCAGGACAGGCCATGGAGAAAAGGGGGCCTTGCTACACTGATGGGCGGGATGTAAATTGCCAACAGCAACTCTGGAGAAGTGTACGGTGTGTTCTGAAACATCTAAAAAACACAGCTTAGAGAGCATAGGGCACTTCCACGCATGGGGGTATAAAGTGGGAAAATTAAAAATCAGCAAGACACAAGAACCCCAAAGTTTAGGGCTGCTCTGTTGACAAGGACCTCCACTTCATTCCACCTTAAATATCCCAGGAAAGCGAAAAATGGATAAAAAATTTGTGTTCCTTATGTACAATGGAATATCACTCAGCCATGAAATCAATGTCATAAGGCTTGTAGCGGCATGATGAGTGGATTTAGGTACGACGATTCTAAGTGAAATAAGTCACACAGAAAAGGACACTTCTCATAAGGTGTCACTTATAGAGGGAATGTAAAAGCCGTTACACTTGAACTGAATTACAAAACAGAACAGAGTCACACATGCAGAAAACACACTATGGCTGCTTAACGGGAAAGGTGAGGTGGGGTGATACCTAAAACAAGAGTTTCAAATTAGCTCAGATACCGTTCCATAAACCCAATATGTAATAGACAAGACCTACTCCAAGCTCAGAGAACTGGACTCAACACGCCCGATTCACCGCACAAGAATATATCTGACTAGTAATAATCTTAAAACCTATGTATTGATATCTCTCTGTTAGTGTGTCAAGTGGGTGTAAAGCGGCATTAACACAGCCGTGAAAAGCAGCTAAACCCCATTATAAAAAGAAATTACTTTTTAAAACCCAGGAAACAAAGACAGGGAAAGAGAGAGAAATTCTTACACAATTCGTTCAGGGGCTGTGATGCAACCTGGATTGACCATATCTAGACCCACAGCTGGATGAGACATAAGGGTGGACACTCTTGGGGCTGAGAGGTTTGGTGAGGTTGGGTGAGCAAACGCAGACCCTTTAAAGTAATACTGCGTGCTACCCATCGCATGGGTCCCAAATCTCCAGGTTCAAGGGCATCTTCCTACATCGAAAACATGCATGAGAAACCCAGAAGATGGTACACCGTGTGATGGGGAAAGGTTTCTAAAACGCACCTCATTTCTCATCTCCTTTTGCTCGGGTTCGCCATTCCAGCCACTTTACTAGCAATCTCCCTACTTGGAGCATCAGCACCTTTAACCTCCTGTTCCATACAGGTTGCAATTTGTCCTGAGGATGAACGGGAAGACGGGGAACCAATGAGAGACTAGCTCTTGGTGTTGGGACAGGCACAGGTCACTCTATTTTCCCATCAGGAAGAAGAATTAACCACAGGCTCAGCCTGCCCCCCGGAACCAGAACAGGGCCTGAAGCCATCCTGCGCATTTGCGGCCAGCTCCCAAAAAAGCGACTTGTAAAATGGAGCTTCAGGGCACTGCAATTCACAAACCTGCACAGTTATAAATGATAACTCTCGTCCACAAATATATTGAGGGAAGGCAAAGAAGAGGATTTGAAATCAAGGCAGAATTGCAGGAAACAGATTTCAGGAGGTAGATTCGAATCGCCTTTAAAGCACATGAAAAGCAGGAAAACGTTGACAATGATGCCCTTGGCCAAAAACGGCGTATGCGTGTTTTCCTGAATATATTCAGGAAAAAACGCATACGCCCTTTTTGGCCAACCAAGCAACCTGGAAAGGCAAATCAGCGCTACAAAGAAGTCTCGCTTCCCATCGGTCAAAAGGGCCATGCTGAATAAAGTGTCAAAACCAGAAATGCAGGACAGGCCATGGAGAAATGGGGGCCTTGCTACACTGATGGGCGGGATGTAAATTGCCAACAGCCACTCTGGAGAAGTGTACGGTGTGTTCTGAAACATCTAAAAAACACAGCTTAGAGAGCATAGGGCACTTCCACGCATGGGGGTATAAAGTGGGAAAATTAAAAATCAGCAAGACACAAGAACCCCAAAGTTTAGGGCTGCTCTGTTGACAAGGACCTCCACTTCATTCCACCTTAAATATCCCAGGAAAGCGAAAAATGGACAAAAAAGTTGTGTTGCTTATGTACAAAGGAATATCACTCAGCCATGAAATCAATGTCATAAGGCTAGTAGCGGCATGATGAGTGGATTTAGGTATGACGATTCTAAGTGAAATAAGTCACACAGAAAAGGACACTTCTCATAAGGTGTCACTTATAGAGGGAATGTAAAAACTGTTACACTTGAACTGAATTACAAAACAGAACAGAGTCACACATGCAGAAAATACACGATGGCTGCTTAACGGGAAAGGTGAGGTGGGGTGATACATAAAACAAGAGTTTCAAATTAGCTCAGATACCGTTCCATAAACCCAATATGTAATAGACAAGACCTACTCCTTGCTCAGAGAACTGGACTCAACACGCCCGATTCACCGCACAAGAATATAACTGACTAGTAATAATCTTAAAACCTATGTATTGATATCTCTCTGTTAGTGTGTCAAGTGGGTGTAAAGCGGCATAAACACAGCCGTGAAAAGCAGCTAAACCCCATTATAAAAATAAATTACTTTTAAAAACCCAGGAAACAAAGACAGGGAAAGAGAGAGAAATTCTTACACAATTCGTTCAGGGGCTGTGATGCAACCTGGATTGACCATATCTAGACCCACAGCTGGATGAGACATAAGGGTGGACACTCTTGGGGCTGAGAGGTTTGGTGAGGTTGGGTGAGCAAACGCAGACCCTTTAAAGTAATACTGCGTGCTACCCATCGCATGGGTCCCAAATCTCCAGGTTCAAGGGCATCTTCCTACATCGAAAACATGCATGAGAAACCCAGAAGATGGTACACCGTGTGATGGGGAAAGGTTTCTAAAACGCACCTCATTTCTCATCTCCTTTTGCTCGGGTTCGCCATTCCAGCCACTTTACTAGCAATCTCCCTACTTGGAGCATCAGCACCTTTAACCTCCTGTTCCATACAGGTTGCAATTTGTCCTGAGGATGAACGGGAAGACGGGGAACCAATGAGAGACTAGCTCTTGGTGTTGGGACAGGCACAGGTCACTCTATTTTCCCATCAGGAAGAAGAATTAACCACAGGCTCAGCCTGCCCCCCGGAACCAGAAGAGGGCCTGAAGCCATCCTGCGCATTTGCGGCCAGCTCCCAAAAAAGCGAGTTGTAAAATGGAGCTTCAGGGCACTTCAATTCACAAACCTGCACAGTTATAAATGATAACTCTCGTCCACAAATATATTGAGGGAAGGCAAAGAAGAGGATTTGAAATCAAGGCAGAATTGCAGGAAACAGATTTCAGGAGGTAGATTCGAATCGCCTTTAAAGCACATGAAAAGCAGGAAAACGTTGACAATGATGCCCTTGGCCAAAAACGGCGTATGCGTGTTTTCCTGAATATATTCAGGAAAACACGCATACGCCCTTTTTGGCCAAGCAAGCAACCTGGAAAGGCAAATCAGCGCTACAAAGAAGTCTCGCTTCCCATCGGTCAAAAGGGCCATGCTGAATAAAGTGTCAAAACCAGAAATGCAGGACAGGCCATGGAGAAATGGGAGCCTTGCTACACTGATGGGTGGTATGTAAATTGCCAACAGCCACTCTGGAGAAGTGTACGGTGTGTTCTGAAACATCTAAAAAACACAGCTTAGAGAGCATAGGGCACTCCCACGCATGGGGGTATAAAGTGGGAAAATTAAAAATCAGCAAGACACAAGAACCCCAAAGATTAGGGCTGCTCTGTTGACAAGGACCTCCACTTCATTCCACCTTAAAGATCCCAGGAAAGCGAAAAATGGATAAAAAAGTTGTGGTCTTTATGTACAGTGGAATATCACTCAGCCATGAAATCAATGTCATAAGGCTAGTAGCAGCATGATGAGTGGATTTAGGTATGACGATTCTAAGTGAAATAAGTCACACAGAAAAGGACACTTCTCATAAGGTGTCACTTATAGAGGGAATGTAAAAACTGTTACACTTGAACTGAATTACAAAACAGAACAGAGTCACACATGCAGAAAATACACGATGGCTGCTTAACGGGAAAGGTGAGGTGGGGTGATACATAAAACAAGAGTTTCAAATTAGCTCAGATACCGTTCCATAAACCCAATATGTAATAGACAAGACCTACTCCTTGCTCAGAGAACTGGACTCAACACGCCCGATTCACCGCACAAGAATATAACTGACTAGTAATAATCTTAAAACCTATGTATTGATATCTCTCTGTTAGTGTGTCAAGTGGGTGTAAAGCGGCATAAACACAGCCGTGAAAAGCAGCTAAACCCCATTATAAAAATAAATTACTTTTTAAAACCCAGGAAACAAAGACAGGGAAAGAGAGAGAAATTCTTACACAATTCGTTCAGGGGCTGTGATGCAACCTGGATTGACCATATCTAGACCCACAGCTGGATGAGACATAAGGGTGGACACTCTTGGGGCTGAGAGGTTTGGTGAGGTTGGGTGAGCAAACGCAGACCCTTTAAAGTAATACTGCGTGCTACCCATCGCATGGGTCCCAAATCTCCAGGTTCAAGGGCATCTTCCTACATCGAAAACATGCATGAGAAACCCAGAAGATGGTACACAGTGTGATGGGGAAAGGTTTCTAAAACGCACCTCATTTCTCATCTCCTTGTGCTCGGGTTCGCCATTCCAGCCACTTTACTAGCAATCGCCCTACTTGGAGCATCAGCACCTTTAACCTCCTGTTCCATACAGGTTGCAGTTTGTCCTGAGGATGAACGGGAAGACGGGGAACCAATGAGAGATTAGCTCTTGGTGTTGGGACAGGCACAGGTCACTCTATTTTCCCATCAGGAAGAAGAATTAACCACAGGCTCAGCCTGCACCCCGGAACCAGAAAAGGGCCTGAAGCCATCCTGCGCTTTTGCGGCCAGCTCCCAAAAAAGCGAGTTGTAAAATGGAGCTTCAGGGCACTGCAATTCACAAACCTGCAGAGTTATAAATGATAACTCTCGTCCACAAATATAATGAGGGAAGGCAAAGAAGAGGATTTGAAATCAAGGCAGAATTGCAGGAAACAGATTTCAGGAGGTAGATTCGAATCGCCTTTAAAGCACATGAAAAGCAGCAAAACGTTGACAATGATGCCCTTGGCCAAAAAGAGCGTATGCGTTTTTTCCTGAATATATTCAGGAAAAAACGCATACGCCCTTTTCGGCCAACCAAGCAACCTGGAAAGGCAAATCAGCGCTACAAAGAAGTCTCGCTTCCCATCGGTCAAAAGGGCCATGCTGAAAAAAGTGTCAAAACCAAAAATGCAGGACAGGCCATGGAGAAATGGGAGCCTTGCTACACTGATGGGCGGGATGTAAATTGCCAACAGCCACTCTGGAGAAGTGTACGGTGTGTTCTGAAAAATCTAAAAAACACAGCTTAGAGAGCATAGGGCACTTCCACGCATGGGGGTATAAAGTGGGAAAATTAAAAATCAGCAAGACACAAGAACCCCAAAGTTTAGGGCTGCTCTGTTGACAAGGACCTCCACTTCATTCCACCTTAAATATCCCAGGAAAGCGAAAAATGGATAAAAAAGTTGTGGTCCTTATGTACAGTGGAATATCACTCAGCCATGAAATCAATGTCATAAGGCTAGTAGCAGCATGATGAGTGGATTTAGGTATGACGATTCTAAGTGAAATAAGTCACACAGAAAAGGACACTTCTCATAAGGTGTCACTTATAGAGGGAATGTAAAAACTGTTACACTTGAACTGAATTACAAAACAGAACAGAGTCACACATGCAGAAAATACACTATGGCTGCTTAACGGGAAAGGTGAGGTGGGGTGATACATAAAACAAGAGTTTCAAATTAGCTCAGATACCGTTCCATAAACCCAATATGTAATAGACAAGACCTACTCCTTGCTCAGAGAACTGGACTCAACACGCCCGATTCACCGCACAAGAATATAACTGACTAGTAATAATCTTAAAACCTATGTATTGATATCTCTCTGTTAGTGTGTCAAGTGGGTGTAAAGCGGCATAAACACAGCCGTGAAAAGCAGCTAAACCCCATTATAAAAATAAATTACTTTTAAAAACCCAGGAAACAAAGACAGGGAAAGAGAGAGAAATTCTTACACAATTCGTTCAGGGGCTGTGATGCAACCTGGATTGACCATATCTAGACCCACAGCTGGATGAGACATAAGGGTGGACACTCTTGGGGCTGAGAGGTTTGGTGAGGTTGGGTGAGCAAACGCAGACCCTTTAAAGTAATACTGCGTGCTACCCATCGCATGGGTCCCAAATCTCCAGGTTCAAGGGCATCTTCCTACATCGAAAACATGCATGAGAAACCCAGAAGATGGTACACCGTGTGATGGGGAAAGGTTTCTAAAACGCACCTCATTTCTCATCTCCTTGTGCTCGGGTTCGCCATTCCAGCCACTTTACTAGCAATCTCCCTACTTGGAGCATCAGCACCTTTAACCTCCTGTTCCATACAGGTTGCAGTTTGTCCTGAGGATGAACGGGAAGACGGGGAACCAATGAGAGATTAGCTCTTGGTGTTGGGACAGGCACAGGTCACTCTATTTTCCCATCAGGAAGAAGAATTAACCACAGGCTCAGCCTGCACCCCGGAACCAGAACAGGGCCTGAAGCCATCCTGCGCTTTTGCGGCCAGCTCCCAAAAAAGCGAGTTGTAAAATGGAGCTTCAGTGCACTGCAATTCACAAACCTGCAGAGTTATAAATGATAACTCTCGTCCACAAATATAATGAGGGAAGGCAAAGAAGAGGATTTGAAATCAAGGCAGAATTGCAGGAAACAGATTTCAGGAGGTAGATTCGAATCGCCTTTAAAGCACATGAAAAGCAGCAAAACGTTGACAATGATGCCCTTGGCCAAAAAGGGCGTATGCGTTTTTTCCTGAATATATTCAGGAAAAAACGCATACGCCCTTTTCGGCCAACCAAGCAACCTGGAAAGGCAAATCAGCGCTACAAAGAAGTCTCGCTTCCCATCGGTCAAAAGGGCCATGCTGAAAAAAGTGTCAAAACCAGAAATGCAGGACAGGCCATGGAGAAATGGGAGCCTTGCTACACTGATGGGTGGTATGTAAATTGCCAACAGCCACTCTGGAGAAGTGTACGGTGTGTTCTGAAACATCTAAAAAACACAGCTTAGAGAGCATAGGGCACTCCCACGCATGGGGGTATAAAGTGGGAAAATTAAAAATCAGCAAGACACAAGAACCCCAAAGATTAGGGCTGCTCTGTTGACAAGGACCTCCACTTCATTCCACCTTAAAGATCCCAGGAAAGCGAAAAATGGATAAAAAAGTTGTGGTCCTTATGTACAATGGAATATCACTCAGCCATGAAATCAATGTCATAAGGCTAGTAGCGGCATGATGAGTGGATTTAGGTACGACGATTCTAAGTGAAATAAGTCACACAGAAAAGGACACTTCTCATAAGGTGTCACTTATAGAGAAAATGTAAAAACCGTTACACTTGAACTGAATTACAAAACAGAACAGAGTCACACGTGCAGAAAACACACTATGGCTGCTTAACGGGAAAGGTGAGGTGGGGTGATACATAAAACAAGAGTTTCAAATTAGCTCAGATACCGTTCCATAAACCCAATATGTAATAGACAAGACCTACTCCTTGCTCAGAGAACTGGACTCAACACGCCCGATTCACCGCACAAGAATATATCTGACTAGTAATAATCTTAAAACCTATGTATTGATATCTCTCTGTTAGTGTGTCAAGTGGGTGTAAAGCGGCATAAACACAGCCGTGAAAAGCAGCTAAACCCCATTATAAAAATAAATTACTTTTTAAAACCCAGGAAACAAAGACAGGGAAAGAGAGAGAAATTCTTACACAATTCGTTCAGGGGCTGTGATGCAACCTGGATTGACCATATCTAGACCCACAGCTGGATGAGACATAAGGGTGGACACTCTTGGGGCTGAGAGGTTTGGTGAGGTTGGGTGAGCAAACGCAGACCCTTTAAAGTAATACTGCGTGCTACCCATCGCATGGGTCCCAAATCTCCAGGTTCAAGGGCATCTTCCTACATCGTAAACATGCATGAGAAACCCAGAAGATGGTACACCGTGTGATGGGGAAAGGTTTCTAAAACGCACCTCATTTCTCATTTCCTTGTGCTCGGGTTCGCCATTCCAGCCACTTTACTAGCAATCTCCCTACTTGGAGCATCAGCACCTTTAACCTCCTGTTCCATACAGGATGCAATTTGTCCTGAGGAAGAAAGGGAAGACGGGGAACCAATGAGAGACTAGCTCTTGGTGTTGGGACAGGCACAGGTCACTCTATTTTCCCATCAGGAAGACGAATTAACCACAGGCTCAGCCTGCCCCCCGGAACCAGAACAGGGCCTGAAGCCATCCTGCGCTTTTGCGGCCAGCACCCAAAAAAGCGAGTTGTAAAATCGAGCTTCAGGGCACTGCAATTCAAAAACCTGCACAGTTATAAATGATAACTCTCGTCCACAAATATATTGAGGGAAGGCAAAGAAGAGGATTTGAAATCAAGGCAGAATTGCAGGAAACAGATTTCAGGAGGTAGATTCGAATCGCCTTTAAAGCACATGAAAAGCAGCAAAACGTTGACAATGATGCCCTTAGCCAAAAAGAGCGTATGCGTTTTTTCCTGAATATATTCAGGAAAAAACGCATACGCCCTTTTTGGCCAACGAAGCAACCTGGAAAGGCAAATCAGCGCTACAAAGAAGTCTCGCTTCCCATCGGTCAAAAGGGCCATGCTGAAAAAAGTGTCAAAACCAGAAATGCAGGACAGGCCATGGAGAAATGGGAGCCTTGCTACACTGATGGGTGGTATGTAAATTGCCAACAGCCACTCTGGAGAAGTGTACGGTGTGTTCTGAAACATCTAAAAAACACAGCTTAGAGAGCATAGGGCACTCCCACGAATGGGGGTATAAAGTGGGAAAATTAAAAATCAGCAAGACACAAGAACCCCAAAGATTAGGGCTGCTCTGTTGACAAGGACCTCCACTTCATTCCACCTTAAATATCCCAGGAAAGCGAAAAATGGATAAAAAAGTTGTGGTCCTTATGTACAATGGAATATCACTCAGCCATGAAATCAATGTCATAAGGCTAGTATCGGCATGATGAGTGGATTTAGGTACGACGATTCTAAGTGAAATAAGTCTCACAGAAAAGGACACTTCTCATAAGGAGTCACTTATAGAGGAAATGTAAAAACCGTTACACTTGAACTGAATTACAAAACAGAACAGAGTCACACATGCAGAAAACACACTATGGCTGCTTAACGGGAAAGGTGAGGTGGGGTGATACATAAAACAAGAGTTTCAAATTAGCTCAGATACCGTTCCATAAACCCAATATGGAATAGACAAGACCTACTCCTTGCTCAGAGAACTGGACTCAACACGCCCGATTCACCGCACAAGAATATATCTGACTAGTAATAATCTTAAAACCTATGTATTGATATCTCTCTGTTAGTGTGTCAAGTGGGTGTAAAGCGGCATAAACACAGCCGTGAAAAGCAGCTAAACCCCATTATAAAAATAAATTACTTTTAAAAACCCATGAAACAAAGACAGTGAAAGAGAGAGAAATTCTTACACAATTCGTTCAGGGGCTGTGATGCAACCTGGATTGACCATATCTAGACCCACAGCTGGATGAGACATAAGGGTGGACACTCTTGGGGCTGAGAGGTTTGGTGAGGTTGGGTGAGCAAACGCAGACCCTTTAAAGTAATACTGCGTGCGACCCATCGCATGGGTCCCAAATCTCCAGGTTCAAGGGCATCTTCCTACATCGAAAACATGTATGAGAAACCCAGAAGATGGTACACCATGTGATGGGGAAAGGTTTCTAAAACGCACCTCATTTCTCATCTCCTTTTGCTCGGGTTCGCCATTCCAGCCACTTTACTAGCAATCTCCCTACTTGGAGCATCAGCACCTTTAACCTCCTGTTCCATACAGGTTGCAATTTGTCCTGAGGATGAACGGGAAGACGGGGAACCAATGAGAGATTAGCTCTTGGTGTTGGGACAGGCACAGGTCACTCTATTTTCCCATCAGGAAGAAGAATTAACCACAGGTTCAGCCTGCACCCCGGAACCAAAACAGGGCCTGAAGCCATCCTGCGCTTTTGCGGCCAGCTCCCAAAAAAGCGAGTTGTAAAATGGAGCTTCAGGGAACTGCAATTCACAAACCTGCAGAGTTATAAATGATAACTCTCGTCCACAAATATATTGAGGGAAGGCAAAGAAGAGGATTTGAAATCAAGGCAGAATTGCAGGAAACAGATTTCAGGAGGTAGATTCGAATCGCCTTTAAAGCACATGAAAAGCAGCAAAACGTTGACAATGATGCCCTTGGCCAAAAAGGGCGTATGCGTTTTTTCCTGAATATATTCAGGAAAAAACGCATACGCCCTTTTTGGCCAACCGAGCAACGTGGAAAGGCAAATCAGCGCTACAAAGAAGTCTCGCTTCCCATCGGTCAAAAGGGCCATGCTGAAAAAAGTGTCAAAACCAGAAATGCAGGACAGGCCATGGAGAAATGGGAGCCTTGCTACACTGATGGGTGGTATGTAAATTGCCAACAGCCACTCTGGAGAAGTGTACGGTGTGTTCTGAAACATCTAAAAAACACAGCTTAGAGAGCATAGGGCACTCCCACGCATGGGGGTATAAAGTGGGAAAATTAAAAATCAGCAAGACACAAGAACCCCAAAGATTAGGGCTGCTCTGTTGACAAGGACCTCCACTTCATTCCACATTAAAGATCCCAGGAAAGCGAAAAATGGATAAAAAAGTTGTGGTCCTTATGTACAATGGAATATCACTCAGCCATGAAATCAATGTCATAAGGCTAGTAGCGGCATGATGAGTGGATTTAGGTACGACGATTCTAAGTGAAATAAGTCACACAGAAAAGGACACTTCTCATAAGGTGTCACTTATAGAGAAAATGTAAAAACCGTTACACTTGAACTGAATTACAAAACAGAACAGAGTCACACGTGCAGAAAACACACTATGGCTGCTTAACGGGAAAGGTGAGGTGGGGTGATACATAAAACAAGAGTTTCAAATTAGCTCAGATACCGTTCCATAAACCCAATATGTAATAGACAAGACCTACTCCTTGCTCAGAGAACTGGACTCAACACGCCCGATTCACCGCACAAGAATATATCTGACTAGTAATAATCTTAAAACCTATGTATTGATATCTCTCTGTTAGTGTGTCAAGTGGGTGTAAAGCGGCATAAACACAGCCGTGAAAAGCAGCTAAACCCCATTATAAAAATAAATTACTTTTAAAAACCCATGAAACAAAGACAGTGAAAGAGAGAGAAATTCTTACACAATTCGTTCAGGGGCTGTGATGCAACCTGGATTGACCATATCTAGACCCACAGCTGGATGAGACATAAGGGTGGACACTCTTGGGGCTGAGAGGTTTGGTGAGGTTGGGTGAGCAAACGCAGACCCTTTAAAGTAATACTGCGTGCTACCCATCGCATGGGTCCCAAATCTCCAGGTTCAAGGGCATCTTCCTACATCGAAAACATGCATGAGAAACCCAGAAGATGGTACACCGTGTGATGGGGAAAGGTTTCTAAAACGCACCTCATTTCTCATCTCCTTGTGCTCGGGTTCGCCATTCCAGCCACTTTACTAGCAATCTCCCTACTTGGAGCATCAGCACCTTTAACCTCCTGTTCCATACAGGTTGCAATTTGTCCTGAGGATGAACGGGAAGACGGGGAACCAATGAGAGATTAGCTCTTGGTGTTGGGACAGGCACAGGTCACTCTATTTTCCCATCAGGAAAAAGAATTAACCACAGGCTCAGCCTGCACCCCGGAACCAGAAAAGGGCCTGAAGCCATCCTGCGCTTTTGCGGCCACCTCCCAAAAAAGCGAGTTGTAAAATGGAGCTTCAGGGCACTGCAATTCACAAACCTGCACAGTTATAAATGATAACTCTCGTCCACAAATATATTGAGGGAAGGCAAAGAAGAGGATTTGAAATCAAGGCAGAATTGCAGGAAACAGATTTCAGGAGGTAGATTCGAATCGCCTTTAAAGCACATGAAAAGCGGCAAAACGTTGACAATGATGCCCTTGGCCAAAAAGGGCGTATGCGTTTTTTGCTGAATATATTCAGGAAAAAACGCATACGCCCTTTTTGGCCAACCAAGCAACCTGGAAAGGCAAATCAGTGCGACAAAGAAGTCTCGCTTCCCATCGGTCAAAAGGGCCATGCTGAAAAAAGTGTCAAAACCAGAAATGCAGGACAGGCCATGGAGAAATGGGAGCCTTGCTACACTGATGGGCGGGATGTAAATTGCCAACAGCCACTCTGGAGAAGTGTACGGTGTGTCCTGAAACATCTAAAAAACACAGCTTAGAGAGCATAGGGCACTTCCACGCATGGGGGGATAAAGTGGGAAAATTGAAAATCAGCAAGACACAAGCACCCCAAAGTTTAGGGCTGCTCTGTTGACAAGGACCTCCACTTCCTTCCACCTTAAATATCCCAGGAAAGCGAAAAATGGATAAAAAAGTTGTGGTCCTTATGTACAATGGAATATCACTCAGCCATGAAATCAATGTCATAAGGCTAGTAGCAGCATGATGAGTGGATTTAGGTAAGACGATTCTAAGTGAAATAAGTCACACAGAAAAGGACACTTCTCATAAGGTGTCACTCATAGAGGGAATGTAAAAACCGTTACACTTGAACTGAATTACAAAACAGAACAGAGTCACACATGCAGAAATCACACTATGGCTGCTTAACGGGAAAGGTGAGGTGGGGTGATACATAAAACAAGAGTTTCAAATTAGCTCAGATACCGTTCCATAAACCCAATATGTAATAGACAAGACCTACTCCTTGCTCAGAGAACTGGACTCAACACGCCCGATTCACCGCACAAGAATATAACTGACTAGTAATAATCTTAAAACCTATGTATTGATATCTCTCTGTTAGTGTGTCAAGTGGGTGTAAAGCGGCATAAACACAGCCGTGAAAAGCAGCTAAACCCCATTATAAAAATAAATTACTTTTAAAAACCCAGGAAACAAAGACAGGGAAAGAGAGAGAAATTCTTACACAATTCGTTCAGGGGCTGTGATGCAACCTGGATTGACCATATCTAGACCCACAGCTGGATGAGACATAAGGGTGGACACTCTTGGGGCTGAGAGGTTTGGTGAGGTTGGGTGAGCAAACGCAGACCCTTTAAAGTAATACTGCGTGCTACCCATCGCATGGGTCCCAAATCTCCAGGTTCAAGGGCATCTTCCTACATCGAAAACATGCATGAGAAACCCAGAAGATGGTACACCGTGTGATGGGGAAAGGTTTCTAAAACGCACCTCATTTCTCATCTCCTTGTGCTCGGGTTCGCCATTCCAGCCACTTTACTAGCAATCTCCCTACTTGGAGCATCAGCACCTTTAACCTCCTGTTCCATACAGGTTGCAGTTTGTCCTGAGGATGAACGGGAAGACGGGGAACCAATGAGAGATTAGCTCTTGGTGTTGGGACAGGCACAGGTCACTCTATTTTCCCATCAGGAAGAAGAATTAACCACAGGCTCAGCCTGCACCCCGGAACCAGAACAGGGCCTGAAGCCATCCTGCGCTTTTGCGGCCAGCTCCCAAAAAAGCGAGTTGTAAAATGGAGCTTCAGTGCACTGCAATTCACAAACCTGCAGAGTTATAAATGATAACTCTCGTCCACAAATATAATGAGGGAAGGCAAAGAAGAGGATTTGAAATCAAGGCAGAATTGCAGGAAACAGATTTCAGGAGGTAGATTCGAATCGCCTTTAAAGCACATGAAAAGCAGCAAAACGTTGACAATGATGCCCTTGGCCAAAAAGGGCGTATGCGTTTTTTCCTGAATATATTCAGGAAAAAACGCATACGCCCTTTTCGGCCAACCAAGCAACCTGGAAAGGCAAATCAGCGCTACAAAGAAGTCTCGCTTCCCATCGGTCAAAAGGGCCATGCTGAAAAAAGTGTCAAAACCAGAAATGCAGGACAGGCCATGGAGAAATGGGAGCCTTGCTACACTGATGGGTGGTATGTAAATTGCCAACAGCCACTCTGGAGAAGTGTACGGTGTGTTCTGAAACATCTAAAAAACACAGCTTAGAGAGCATAGGGCACTCCCACGCATGGGGGTATAAAGTGGGAAAATTAAAAATCAGCAAGACACAAGAACCCCAAAGATTAGGGCTGCTCTGTTGACAAGGACCTCCACTTCATTCCACCTTAAAGATCCCAGGAAAGCGAAAAATGGATAAAAAAGTTGTGGTCCTTATGTACAATGGAATATCACTCAGCCATGAAATCAATGTCATAAGGCTAGTAGCGGCATGATGAGTGGATTTAGGTACAACGATTCTAAGTGAAATAAGTCACACAGAAAAGGACACTTCTCATAAGGTGTCACTTATAGAGAAAATGTAAAAACCGTTACACTTGAACTGAATTACAAAACAGAACAGAGTCACACGTGCAGAAAACACACTATGGCTGCTTAACGGGAAAGGTGAGGTGGGGTGATACATAAAACAAGAGTTTCAAATTAGCTCAGATACCGTTCCATAAACCCAATATGTAATAGACAAGACCTACTCCTTGCTCAGAGAACTGGACTCAACACGCCCGATTCACCGCACAAGAATATATCTGACTAGTAATAATCTTAAAACCTATGTATTGATATCTCTCTGTTAGTGTGTCAAGTGGGTGTAAAGCGGCATAAACACAGCCGTGAAAAGCAGCTAAACCCCATTATAAAAATAAATTACTTTTTAAAACCCAGGAAACAAAGACAGGGAAAGAGAGAGAAATTCTTACACAATTCGTTCAGGGGCTGTGATGCAACCTGGATTGACCATATCTAGACCCACAGCTGGATGAGACATAAGGGTGGACACTCTTGGGGCTGAGAGGTTTGGTGAGGTTGGGTGAGCAAACGCAGACCCTTTAAAGTAATACTGCGTGCTACCCATCGCATGGGTCCCAAATCTCCAGGTTCAAGGGCATCTTCCTACATCGTAAACATGCATGAGAAACCCAGAAGATGGTACACCGTGTGATGGGGAAAGGTTTCTAAAACGCACCTCATTTCTCATTTCCTTGTGCTCGGGTTCGCCATTCCAGCCACTTTACTAGCAATCTCCCTACTTGGAGCATCAGCACCTTTAACCTCCTGTTCCATACAGGATGCAATTTGTCCTGAGGAAGAAAGGGAAGACGGGGAACCAATGAGAGACTAGCTCTTGGTGTTGGGACAGGCACAGGTCACTCTATTTTCCCATCAGGAAGACGAATTAACCACAGGCTCAGCCTGCCCCCCGGAACCAGAACAGGGCCTGAAGCCATCCTGCGCTTTTGCGGCCAGCACCCAAAAAAGCGAGTTGTAAAATCGAGCTTCAGGGCACTGCAATTCAAAAACCTGCACAGTTATAAATGATAACTCTCGTCCACAAATATATTGAGGGAAGGCAAAGAAGAGGATTTGAAATCAAGGCAGAATTGCAGGAAACAGATTTCAGGAGGTAGATTCGAATCGCCTTTAAAGCACATGAAAAGCAGCAAAACGTTGACAATGATGCCCTTAGCCAAAAAGAGCGTATGCGTTTTTTCCTGAATATATTCAGGAAAAAACGCATACGCCCTTTTTGGCCAACGAAGCAACCTGGAAAGGCAAATCAGCGCTACAAAGAAGTCTCGCTTCCCATCGGTCAAAAGGGCCATGCTGAAAAAAGTGTCAAAACCAGAAATGCAGGACAGGCCATGGAGAAATGGGAGCCTTGCTACACTGATGGGTGGTATGTAAATTGCCAACAGCCACTCTGGAGAAGTGTACGGTGTGTTCTGAAACATCTAAAAAACACAGCTTAGAGAGCATAGGGCACTCCCACGAATGGGGGTATAAAGTGGGAAAATTAAAAATCAGCAAGACACAAGAACCCCAAAGATTAGGGCTGCTCTGTTGACAAGGACCTCCACTTCATTCCACCTTAAATATCCCAGGAAAGCGAAAAATGGATAAAAAAGTTGTGGTCCTTATGTACAATGGAATATCACTCAGCCATGAAATCAATGTCATAAGGCTAGTATCGGCATGATGAGTGGATTTAGGTACGACGATTCTAAGTGAAATAAGTCTCACAGAAAAGGACACTTCTCATAAGGAGTCACTTATAGAGGAAATGTAAAAACCGTTACACTTGAACTGAATTACAAAACAGAACAGAGTCACACATGCAGAAAACACACTATGGCTGCTTAACGGGAAAGGTGAGGTGGGGTGATACATAAAACAAGAGTTTCAAATTAGCTCAGATACCGTTCCATAAACCCAATATGGAATAGACAAGACCTACTCCTTGCTCAGAGAACTGGACTCAACACGCCCGATTCACCGCACAAGAATATATCTGACTAGTAATAATCTTAAAACCTATGTATTGATATCTCTCTGTTAGTGTGTCAAGTGGGTGTAAAGCGGCATAAACACAGCCGTGAAAAGCAGCTAAACCCCATTATAAAAATAAATTACTTTTAAAAACCCATGAAACAAAGACAGTGAAAGAGAGAGAAATTCTTACACAATTCGTTCAGGGGCTGTGATGCAACCTGGATTGACCATATCTAGACCCACAGCTGGATGAGACATAAGGGTGGACACTCTTGGGGCTGAGAGGTTTGGTGAGGTTGGGTGAGCAAACGCAGACCCTTTAAAGTAATACTGCGTGCGACCCATCGCATGGGTCCCAAATCTCCAGGTTCAAGGGCATCTTCCTACATCGAAAACATGTATGAGAAACCCAGAAGATGGTACACCATGTGATGGGGAAAGGTTTCTAAAACGCACCTCATTTCTCATCTCCTTTTGCTCGGGTTCGCCATTCCAGCCACTTTACTAGCAATCTCCCTACTTGGAGCATCAGCACCTTTAACCTCCTGTTCCATACAGGTTGCAATTTGTCCTGAGGATGAACGGGAAGACGGGGAACCAATGAGAGATTAGCTCTTGGTGTTGGGACAGGCACAGGTCACTCTATTTTCCCATCAGGAAGAAGAATTAACCACAGGTTCAGCCTGCACCCCGGAACCAAAACAGGGCCTGAAGCCATCCTGCGCTTTTGCGGCCAGCTCCCAAAAAAGCGAGTTGTAAAATGGAGCTTCAGGGAACTGCAATTCACAAACCTGCAGAGTTATAAATGATAACTCTCGTCCACAAATATATTGAGGGAAGGCAAAGAAGAGGATTTGAAATCAAGGCAGAATTGCAGGAAACAGATTTCAGGAGGTAGATTCGAATCGCCTTTAAAGCACATGAAAAGCAGCAAAACGTTGACAATGATGCCCTTGGCCAAAAAGGGCGTATGCGTTTTTTCCTGAATATATTCAGGAAAAAACGCATACGCCCTTTTTGGCCAACCGAGCAACGTGGAAAGGCAAATCAGCGCTACAAAGAAGTCTCGCTTCCCATCGGTCAAAAGGGCCATGCTGAAAAAAGTGTCAAAACCAGAAATGCAGGACAGGCCATGGAGAAATGGGAGCCTTGCTACACTGATGGGTGGTATGTAAATTGCCAACAGCCACTCTGGAGAAGTGTACGGTGTGTTCTGAAACATCTAAAAAACACAGCTTAGAGAGCATAGGGCACTCCCACGCATGGGGGTATAAAGTGGGAAAATTAAAAATCAGCAAGACACAAGAACCCCAAAGATTAGGGCTGCTCTGTTGACAAGGACCTCCACTTCATTCCACATTAAAGATCCCAGGAAAGCGAAAAATGGATAAAAAAGTTGTGGTCCTTATGTACAATGGAATATCACTCAGCCATGAAATCAATGTCATAAGGCTAGTAGCGGCATGATGAGTGGATTTAGGTACGACGATTCTAAGTGAAATAAGTCACACAGAAAAGGACACTTCTCATAAGGTGTCACTTATAGAGAAAATGTAAAAACCGTTACACTTGAACTGAATTACAAAACAGAACAGAGTCACACGTGCAGAAAACACACTATGGCTGCTTAACGGGAAAGGTGAGGTGGGGTGATACATAAAACAAGAGTTTCAAATTAGCTCAGATACCGTTCCATAAACCCAATATGTAATAGACAAGACCTACTCCTTGCTCAGAGAACTGGACTCAACACGCCCGATTCACCGCACAAGAATATATCTGACTAGTAATAATCTTAAAACCTATGTATTGATATCTCTCTGTTAGTGTGTCAAGTGGGTGTAAAGCGGCATAAACACAGCCGTGAAAAGCAGCTAAACCCCATTATAAAAATAAATTACTTTTAAAAACCCATGAAACAAAGACAGTGAAAGAGAGAGAAATTCTTACACAATTCGTTCAGGGGCTGTGATGCAACCTGGATTGACCATATCTAGACCCACAGCTGGATGAGACATAAGGGTGGACACTCTTGGGGCTGAGAGGTTTGGTGAAGTTGGGTGAGCAAACGCAGACCCTTTAAAGTAATACTGCGTGCTACCCATCGCATGGGTCCCAAATCTCCAGGTTCAAGGGCATCTTCCTACATCGAAAACATGCATGAGAAACCCAGAAGATGGTACACCGTGTGATGGGGAAAGGTTTCTAAAATGCACCTCATTTCTCATCTCCTTGTGCTCGGGTTCGCCATTCCAGCCACTTTACTAGCAATCTCCCTACTTGGAGCATCAGCACCTTTAACCTCCTGTTCCATACAGGTTGCAATTTGTCCTGAGGATGAACGGGAAGACGGGGAACCAATGAGAGATTAGCTCTTGGTGTTGGGACAGGCACAGGTCACTCTATTTTCCCATCAGGAAAAAGAATTAACCACAGGCTCAGCCTGCACACCGGAACCAGAAAAGGGCCTGAAGCCATCCTGCGCTTTTGAGGCCACCTCCCTAAAAAGCGAGCTGTAAAATGGAGCTTCAGGGCACTGCAATTCACAAACCTGCAGAGATATAAATGAGAACTCTCGTCCACAAATATATTGAGGGAAGGCAAAGAAGAGGATTTGAAATCAAGGCAGAATTGCAGGAAACAGATTTCAGGAGGTAGATTCGAATCGCCTTTAAAGCAATGAAAATCAGCAAAACGTTGACAATGATGCCCTTGGCCAAAAAGGGCGTATGCGTTTTTTCCTGAATATATTCAGGAAAAAACGCATACGCCCTTTTTGGCCAACCAAGCAACCTGGAAAGGCAAATCAGCGCTACAAAGAAGTCTCGCTTCCCATCGGTCAAAAGGGCCATGCTGAAAAAAGTGTCAAAACCAGAAATGCAGGACAGGCCATGGAGAAATGGGAGCCTTGCTACACTGATGGGCAGGATGTAAACTGCCAACAGCCACTCTGGAGAAGTGTACGGTGTGTTCTGAAACATCTAAAAAACACAGCTTAGAGAGCATAGGGCACTTCCACGCATGGGGGTATAAAGTGGGAAAATTAAAAATCAGCAAGACACAAGAACCCCAAAGTTTAGGGCTGCTCTGTTGACAAGGACCTCCACTTCATTCCACCTTAAATATCCCAGGAAAGCGAAAAATGGATAAAAAAGTTGTGGTCCTTATGTACAGTGGAATATCACTCAGCCATGAAATCAATGTCATAAGGCTAGTAGCAGCATGATGAGTGGATTTAGGTATGACGATTCTAAGTGAAATAAGTCACACAGAAAAGGACACTTCTCATAAGGTGTCACTTATAGAGGGAATGTAAAAACCGTTACACTTGAACTGAATTACAAAACAGAACAGAGTCACACATGCAGAAAATACACTATGGCTGCTTAACGGGAAAGGTGAGGTGGGGTGATACATAAAACAAGAGTTTCAAATTAGCTCAGATACCGTTCCATAAACCCAATATGTAATAGACAAGACCTACTCCTTGCTCAGAGAACTGGACTCAACACGCCCGATTCACCGCACAAGAATATATCTGACTAGTAATAATCTTAAAACCTATGTATTGATATCTCTCTGTTAGTGTGTCAAGTGGGTGTAAAGCGGCATAAACACAGCCGTGAAAAGCAGCTAAACCCCATTATAAAAATAAATTACTTTTAAAAACCCATGAAACAAAGACAGTGAAAGAGAGAGAAATTCTTACACAATTCGTTCAGGGGCTGTGATGCAACCTGGATTGACCATATCTAGACCCACAGCTGGATGAGACATAAGGGTGGACACTCTTGGGGCTGAGAGGTTTGGTGAGGTTGGGTGAGCAAACGCAGACCCTTTAAAGTAATACTGCGTGCTACCCATCGCATGGGTCCCAAATCTCCAGGTTCAAGGGCATCTTCCTACATCGAAAACATGCATGAGAAACCCAGAAGATGGTACACCGTGTGATGGGGAAAGGTTTCTAAAACGCACCTCATTTCTCATCTCCTTGTGCTCGGGTTCGCCATTCCAGCCACTTTACTAGCAATCTCCCTACTTGGAGCATCAGCACCTTTAACCTCCTGTTCCATACAGGTTGCAATTTGTCCTGAGGATGAACGGGAAGACGGGGAACCAATGAGAGATTAGCTCTTGGTGTTGGGACAGGCACAGGTCACTCTATTTTCCCATCAGGAAAAAGAATTAACCACAGGCTCAGCCTGCACCCCGGAACCAGAAAAGGGCCTGAAGCCATCCTGCGCTTTTGCGGCCACCTCCCAAAAAAGCGAGTTGTAAAATGGAGCTTCAGGGCACTGCAATTCACAAACCTGCACAGTTATAAATGATAACTCTCGTCCACAAATATATTGAGGGAAGGCAAAGAAGAGGATTTGAAATCAAGGCAGAATTGCAGGAAACAGATTTCAGGAGGTAGATTCGAATCGCCTTTAAAGCACATGAAAAGCGGCAAAACGTTGACAATGATGCCCTTGGCCAAAAAGGGCGTATGCGTTTTTTGCTGAATATATTCAGGAAAAAACGCATACGCCCTTTTTGGCCAACCAAGCAACCTGGAAAGGCAAATCAGTGCGACAAAGAAGTCTCGCTTCCCATCGGTCAAAAGGGCCATGCTGAAAAAAGTGTCAAAACCAGAAATGCAGGACAGGCCATGGAGAAATGGGAGCCTTGCTACACTGATGGGCGGGATGTAAATTGCCAACAGCCACTCTGGAGAAGTGTACGGTGTGTCCTGAAACATCTAAAAAACACAGCTTAGAGAGCATAGGGCACTTCCACGCATGGGGGGATAAAGTGGGAAAATTGAAAATCAGCAAGACACAAGCACCCCAAAGTTTAGGGCTGCTCTGTTGACAAGGACCTCCACTTCCTTCCACCTTAAATATCCCAGGAAAGCGAAAAATGGATAAAAAAGTTGTGGTCCTTATGTACAATGGAATATCACTCAGCCATGAAATCAATGTCATAAGGCTAGTAGCAGCATGATGAGTGGATTTAGGTAAGACGATTCTAAGTGAAATAAGTCACACAGAAAAGGACACTTCTCATAAGGTGTCACTCATAGAGGGAATGTAAAAACCGTTACACTTGAACTGAATTACAAAACAGAACAGAGTCACACATGCAGAAATCACACTATGGCTGCTTAACGGGAAAGGTGAGGTGGGGTGATACATAAAACAAGAGTTTCAAATTAGCTCAGATACCGTTCCATAAACCCAATATGTAATAGACAAGACCTACTCCTTGCTCAGAGAACTGGACTCAACACGCCCGATTCACCGCACAAGAATATATCTGACTAGTAATAATCTTAAAACCTATGTATTGATATCTCTCTGTTAGTGTGTCAAGTGGGTGTAAAGCGGCATAAACACAGCCGTGAAAAGCAGCTAAACCCCATTATAAAAATAAATTACTTTTAAAAACCATTGAAACAAAGACAGGGAAAGAGAGAGAAATTCTTACACAATTCGTTCAGGGGCTGTGATGCAACCTGGATTGACCATATCTAGACCCACAGCTGGATGAGACATAAGGGTGGACACTCTTGGGGCTGAGAGGTTTGGTGAGGTTGGGTGAGCAAACGCAGACCCTTTAAAGTAATACAGCGTGCTACCCATCGCATGGGTCCCAAATCTCCAGGTTCAAGGGCATCTTCCTACATCGAAAACATGCATGAGAAACCCAGAAGATGGTACACCGTGTGATGGGGAAAGGTTTCTAAAACGCACCTCATTTCTCATCTCCTTGTGCTCGGGTTCGCCATTCCAGCCACTTTACTAGCAATCTCCCTACTTGGAGCATCAGCACCTTTAACCTCCTGTTCCATACAGGTTGCAATTTGTCCTGAGGATGAACGGGAAGACGGGGAACCAATGAGAGACTAGCTCTTGGTATTGGGACAGACACAGGTCACTCTATTTTCCCATCAGGAAGAAGAATTAACCACAGGCTCAGCCTGCCCTCCAGAACCAAAACAGGGCCTGAAGCCATCCTGCGCTTTTGCGGCCCCCTCCCAAAAAAGCGAGTTGTAAAATGGAGGATCAGCGCACTGCAATTCACAAACCTGCAGAGTTATAAACGATAACTCTCGTCCACAAATATATTGAGGGAAGGCAAAGAAGAGGATTTGAAATCAAGGCAGAATTGCAGGAAACAGATTTCATGAGGTAGATCTGAAACGCCTTTAAAGCACATCAAAAGCGGCAAAACGTTGACAATGATGTAATTGGCCAAAAAGGGCGTATGCGTGTTTTCTTGAATATATTCAGGAAAAAACGCATACGCCCTTTTTGGCAAACCAAGCAACCTGGAAAGGCAAATCAGCGCTTCAAAGAAGTCTCGCGTCCCATCGGTCAAAAGGGCCATACTGAGAAAAGTGTCAAAACCAGAAATGCAGGAAAGGCCATGGAGAAATGGGAGCCCTGCTACGCTGATGGGCGGGATGTTAATTGCCAACAGCCACTCTGGAGAAGGGTACGGTGTGTCCTGAAACATCTAAAAAACACACCTTAGAGAGCATAGGGCACTTCCACGCATGGGGGTATAAATTGGAAAAATTAAAAATCAGTAAGACACAAGCACACCAAAGTTTAGGGCTGCTCTGTTGCCAAGGACCTCCACTTCATTCCACCTTAAATATCCCAAGAAAGGGAAAAATGGATAAAGAAGTTGTGGTCCTTATGTACAATGGAATATCATTCAGCCATGAAATCAATGTCATAAGGCTAGTAGCAGCATGATGAGTGGATTTAGGTACGACGATTCTAAGTGAAATAAGTCACACAGAAAACTACACTTCTCATAAGATATCACTTATACAGGGAAAGTAAAAACCGTTACACTTGAACTGAATTACAAAACAGAACAGTGTCACACATGCAGAAAACACACTATGGCTGCTTAACGGGAAAGGTGAGTTGGGGTGATACATAAAACAAGGGTTTCATATTAGCTGAGATACCGTTCCATAAACCCAATATGTAATAGACAAGACCCACTCCTTGCTCAGAGAACTGGACTCAACACCCCCTATTCACCACACAAGAATATACCTGACTAGTAATAATCTTAAAACCTATGTATTGAAATCTCTCTGTTAGTGTGTCAAGTGGGTGTAAAGCGGCATAAACACAGCAGTGAAAAGCAGCTAAACCCCATTATAAAAAGAAATTAAAAACCCATGAAACAAAGACAGTTATAGAGAAAGAAATTCTTACAAAATTAGTTCAGGGGCTGTGATGCAACCTGGATTGACCATATCTAGACCCACAGCTGGATGAGACATAAGGGTGTACACTCTTGGGGCTGAGAGGTTTGGTGAGGTTGGGTGAGCAAACGCAGACCCTTTAAAGTAATACTGCGTGGTACCCATCTCATTGGTCCCAAATCTCTAGGTTCAAGGGCATCTTCCTACATCGAAAACACGCATAAGAAACCCAGACGACGGTACACTGTGTGATCGGCAAAGGTTTCTAAAACACACCTCATTTCTCATCTCCTTGTGCTTGGGTTCACCATTCCAGCCGCTATAATTGCAATCTCCGTACTTGGAGAATCAGCACCTTTAACCTCCTGTTTGGTACAGGTTGCAATTTGTCCTGAGGATGAACGGAAAGAGGGGGAACCAATAAGGGACAAGCTCTAGGTTTTGGGACAGGCACAGGTCACTCTATTTTTCCATCAGGAAAAAGAATTAACCACAGACTCAGCCTGCTGCCTGGAAGTAGAATAGGGCCTGAAGAAATCCTGTGCTTCTGCGGCCAACTCCCAAAAAAGCGAGTTGAAAAATGGAGATCAGGGGCACTGCAATTCACAAACCTGCAGAGTTATCAATGATAACTCTCGTCCACAAATATATTGAGGGAAGGCAACGAAGAGGATTTGAAAGCAAGGCAGAACTGCAGAAACAGACTTGAGGTAGATTCGAATCGCGTTTAAAGCACATGAAAAGCGGCAAAACGTCGACACTTATGCCCTTGGCTAAAAAGGGCCTATGCGTTTTTTCCTGAATATATTCAGGAAAAAACGCATAGGCCCTTTTTGGCCAACCAAGCAACCTGGAAAGGCAAATCAGCGCTACAAAGAAGTCTCGCTTCCCATCGATCAAAAGGGCCATGCTGAAAAAAGTGTCAAAACCAGAAATGCAGCACTGGCCATGGAGAAATGGGAGCCTTGGTACGCTGATGGCGGAATGTAAATTGCCAACAGCCACTCTGGAGAAGTGTACGGTGTGTCCTGAAACATCTAAAAAACACAGCTTAGAGGGCATAGGGCACTTCCACTCATGGGCGTATAAATTGGGAAAACTAAAAATCAGCAAGACACAGGCACACCAAAGTTTAGGGCTGCTCTCTTGACAAGAACCTCCTCTTCATTACACCTTAAATATCCCAGGAAATAGGAAAATGGATAACGATGTTGTGGTCCTTATGTACAATGGAATATCACTCAGCCATGAAATCAATGTCATAAGGCTATTAGCAGCAAGATGAGTGGATTTAGGTTCGACGATTCTAAGTGAAATAAGTCACACAGAAAAAGACACTTATCATAAGATATCACTTATAGAGGGAATGTAAAAACCGCTACAATTGAACTGAATTACAAAACAGAATAGAGTCACACATTTAGAAAACACACTATGGCTGCTTAACGGGAAAGGTGAGGTGGGGTGATGCATAAAACAAGGGTTTCATATTAGCTCAGATACCGATCCATAAACCCAATATGTAATAGACAAGACATACTCCTTGCTCTGTGAAGTGGACACAACACCCCCTATTCAACGAACAAGTGTATATCTGACTAGTAAAAATCTTAAAACCTATGTATTGATTTCTCTCTGTAAGTTAATCAATGGGTGTAAAGGGGCATAAACACAGCAGTGAAAATCAGGTAAACCCCATTATAAAAATAAATTACTTTAAAATCCCAAAAAACAAAGATAGTGATAGAGGGAGAAATTTTTACATAATTCTTTCCGGGGCTGTGATGCAACCTGGTGTGACCATATCTAGACCCACAGCTGGATGAGAAATAAAGCTGGACACTCTTGGGGCTGAAGGTCTCTTTCCGTATTTACCAGATTGGGAACATAGAAAGGCTGCCACCCTCTGGCCGTTACCTGCACAAGCAGCTTTAAAACCTGTGCTAATGGTCACTTCATATGAACAAGTACTTCAGGGCTGTAAATGAAACGTGCCCTCAAAATGTCTTGAGGGATTTAATGGCCAAAAATTTTCAAAATGTGACACTTACTTTAAGAAAACACTTTGAAGAACTAAGCTGTAATCACAGTTTGATCAATAAAAAGGGCATGCTTTAAAGCTCAATTTCAACAGATTATGGGACACATGCAAATTCAACCACAGATAGGTATCAGCTCACACCTGTTAGAATAACCATCAGCAAGAAAACTACCAATAATAAATATTGAAGGTGTTTTGGAGAAATGCATAGCCTCAATTTTAAGTGGGACGTATCCTGGAAAGAGCCACTAATGAGAACTGAATGGGGGTGCCTTTAAAACATACACACTGAGCTACCATATGATACAGCAAGCCCACTCCTTGGCCTATAACATAAGAAGATATAACTGGAAAGACACAGGCAAGCAAATGTGCATTGCAGCAGTATTGCAATAGCCAAGACATGGAGGCAACCAGAAAGTCCATCAAGAGGTGCGTGGCCAAAGAAGAACTGGTACATGTACAGATGGAATATTAGCCAGGGAAAAAAATGAAACAATGCCATTTGCAGCACCATGTATGATTCTTGAGGTAATCAGGCAAATTGTACTAAGTCAGAAAGCAAAAGACACATATCCTATAATATCACTTATAGGTCTTAGCTAAAAATTGATACCAATGAAGATATTTCCACAGAGAAATGCAATCACAGATTCATTAAACAAACTTATGGTTCACCAAATGGAAAGGTGTGAGGATTGGATACATTAGGATATTGGGGTTAAGATAGATATAGAAACACATGTGAAATATGTAATCACCAAAGACCTACGTAATACCAAGACAAGACTACTCAACATCGTGTCATAACCTACATGGGAAAATGATCCAAAGAAGAATAGATATATGTATATGTTTAAAAGAACCACATCTTGCACACCTAGAAGAAACAAAACATTTTAATTAAATTTGCTCTGACAAAAAATAAAAATTAAATTAAAAAAAGAACAAGAAGTAATGAGACATAAACTTAAGGGGCTATTTGCTGGCACATTGCATTCTAATTTACAACCAGAACATGACTTCCATTAAGGCTCTGTCATCACTAATAAAGCAGCTTTATAAGCAATGTTGAAGGTAGCTTAAAAGAAGTCTCACTAATTATTGATAGTAACAAGGAAACAAAGAAAAGTAAAAATCTCACTGCAAAAAGTATACATAGGGTAAGGATAGTAGATCAAACACTTATTAAACTTCTGTAAAGAATAAAAGAAAACAGTCATATGTTTTTTTAAAAAGAGAGGGCCCAAATAAATCTGAAATGAAAGAGATGATGTTACAACAGACACCACAGAAATACAAAGTATCCTAAGATACACACAGGGTAACTCAGGGCTCAGACTGGACAGAGCCCACTCTCCAGTCCCCTGTACATGACTTACAGGAGCCTCAGGAACTGAGGAGGGGGTCCCTGAAGAGAGGCTCAAGATAGAATATGGTAGGCATTAACATGACTGCATTCATCTTAAACATGCCTGAACTACATTCACACGAGATGATTTTGTCCTGTATGTACATCGGCACCTCTAGTTGGAACTGCAGATCTTTGGCTTCAACACCTCTACTGACAACATTAGCGTCACCTGCTGTGGACCGTCTCCTATAGGATTTCTAGAATCAGAAAACATCGAAGCTTCACAGGACCCAGAGTCTGTGCGAGTCCACACAGAGTCTCAGAGTCTCAACTCCACTCAGATACTCCACTCTTGGAGGGCACACACAAAGTAGTGTGCACATCAGGACCCAGGGGAAGGAGCAGTGACCCTGTAGGAGAATGACCAGAACTACCTGCTACTTTTAGAGGGTCTCCTGCAGAGGCAGGTGGTGGCTGTGGCTGTGGCTCACCGTGAGGACAACGACACTGGCAGCAGAAGTTCTGGGAAATACTCCTTGGTGTGTGCCCTCCCAGAGTCCGCCATTAGCCCCACCAAGAGCAAGGTAGGCTCCAGGGCTGGGTCGCCTCAGGCCAAACAACCAACAGGGAGGGAACCCAGCCCCATGCATCAGCAGACAAGCGGATTAAACTTTTTATTAAAGTTTTATTTAATCCGTAGACAAGCGGATTAAAGCTCTGCCCACCAAAGCAACACCCAGCTCTACCCACCACCAGTCCCTCCCATCAGGAAGCTTGCACTAGCCTCTAAGATAGACTCATCCACCGGAGAGCAGACAACAGAAGCAAGAAGAACTACAATTCTGCAGCCTGTGGAAGGAAAACCACATTCACAGAAAGATAGACAAAATGAAAAGGCAGAGGACTTTATACCAGATCAAGGAACAAGATAAAACCCCAGAAAAAAAACGAAATGAGGTGGAGATAGGGAACCTTCCAGAAAAAGAATTCAGAATAATGATAGTGAAGTTGAGCCAAGACCTTGGAAAAAAAAAAGGAGGCAAAGATCGAGAAGATGCAAGAAATGTTTAACAAGGACCTAGAAGAATTAAAGAACCAACAAACAGAGGTGAACAATGTAATAACTGAAATGAAAAATACACTAGAAGGAATCAGTAGCAGAATAACTGTGGCAGAAGAACGGATAAGTGACCTGGAAGACAGAGAGGTGGAAATCACTGCCATGGAACAGAATAAAGAAAAAGAATGAAAATAAACGAAGACACCCCAAGAGTCCTCTGGGACAACATTAAACGCAACAACATTCGCATTATAGGGGTCCCAGAAGGAGAAGAGAGAGAGAAAGGACCCGAGAATATATTTGAAGAGATTATGGTCAAAAACTTCCCTAGCATGGGAAAAGAAATAGCCACCCAAGTCCAGAAGCACAGAGTGTCCCAGGCAGGATAAACCAAAGGAGAAAAATGACAAGACACATAGTAATCAAATTGACAAAAATTAACGACAAAGAAAAATGATTGAAAGCAGCAAGGGAAAAATGACCAATAACATACAAGGGAACTCCCATAAGGATAACAACTGATTTCTCAGCAGAAAATCTACAAGCCAGAAGGAAGTGGCATGATAAATTTAAAGTGATGAAAGGGAAGAACCTACAACCAAGAGTACTCCATCCTGCAAAGAGCTCATTCAGATTTGATGGAGAAATCAAAAGCCTTACAGACAAGCAAAAGCTAAGAGAATTCAGCACCATGAAACCAGCTCTACACCAAATGCTAAAGGAACTTCTCTAAGTGGGAAACACAAGAGAAGAAAAGGACCCACCAAGACAAACCCATAACAATTAAGAAAATAGTAGTAGGAACATACATATCGATAATTACCTTAAACGTGAATGCACTAAATGTTCCAACCAAAAGACACAGGCTCGCTGAATGGATACAAAAACAAGACCCATATATATGCTGTCTACAAGAGATCCATTTCAGACCTAGGGACACATACAGACTCAAAGTGAGGCGATGGAAAAATATACTCTATGCAAATGAAAATCAAAAGAAAGCTGGAGTAGCAATACTCATATCAGATAAAATAGACTTTAAAATAAAGAATGTTACAAGAGACAAGGAAAGACACTACATAATGGTCAGGGGATCAATCCAAGAAGAAGATATAACAATTATAAATATATATGTACCCAAAATAGGAGCACCTCAATGTATAAGGCAACTGCTAACAGCTATAAAAGAGGAAATCGACAGTAACACAATAATAGCGGGGGACTTTAACAGCTCACTTACACCAGTGGAGATCAGCCAGACAGAAAATTAATAAGGAAACACAAGCTTTAAATGACACAATAGACCAGATAGAGTTAATTGATATTTATAGGACATTCCATCCAAAAACAGCAGATTACACGTTCTTCTCAACTGCACACGGAACATTCTCCAGGATAGATCATATCTTGGGTCACAGATAAAGCCTCAGTAAATTTAAGAAAACTGAAATCATATCAAGCAGCTGTTCCGACCACAATGCTATGAGATTAGAAATCAATTACACGGAAAAAAACGTAAAAAACACAAACACATGGAGGCTAAACAATACGTTACTAAATAACCAAGAGATCACTGAAGAAATCAAAGAGGAAATCAAAAACTACCTAGAGACAAATGACAACAAAAACACGATGATCCAAAACCTATGGGATGCAGCAAAAGGAGTTCTAAGAGGGAAGTTTATAGCAATACAAGCCTACCTCAAGAAACAAGAAAAATCCCAAATAAACAATCGAACCTTACACCTAGAGGAACTAGAGAAAGAAGAACAAAACCCAAAGTTAGTAGAAGGAAAGAAATCATAAACATCAGAGCAGAAATAAATGAAATAGAAACAAAGAAAACGAAAGCAAAGATCAATAAAACTAAAAGCTGGTTCTTTGAGAAGATAAGCAAAAATGATCAACCTTTAGCCAGACTTAAGAAAAAGAGGGAGAAGACGCAAATCAACAAAATTAGAAGTGAAAAAGCAGAAGTTACAACAGACACAACAGGAATACAAAGCATCCTAAGAGACTACTACAAGCAACTCTAGGCCAATAAAATGGACAATCTGGAAGAAATGGACAAATTCTTAGAAAGGGATAACCTTCTAAGACTGAACCAGGAAGAAATAGAAAATATGAACAAACCTATCACAAGCAATGAAATTGAAACTGTGATTAAAAATCTTCCAATAAACCAAAGTCCAGAACCAGATGGCATCACAGGTGAATTCTATCAAACATTTAGAGAAGAGTTAACACCCAACCTTCTCAAATTCTTCAAAACAATTGCAGGGGAAGGAACACTCCCAAACTCATTCTATGAGACCACCATCACCCTGATACCAAAATCAGACAGAGATACTACAAGGAAAGAAAATTATAGACCAATATCACTGATGAATATAGATGTAAAAATCCTCAACAAAATACTAGCAAACAGAATCGAACAACACATTAAAAGGATCATACACCATGATCAAGTGGGGTTTATCCCAGGGATGCAAGGATTCTTCAATATACACAAATCAATGTGATACACCATATTAACAAATTGTAGAATAAAACCATATGATCATCTCAATAGATGAAGGAAAAGATTTTGAGAAAATTCAACACTCATTTACGATAAAAACTCTGGAGTGTGGGCATAGAGGGAAACTACCTCAACATAATAAAGGCCATATATGACAAACCCACAGCAAACAGCATTCTCAATGGTGAAAAACTGAAAGCGTTTCCTCTAAGATCAGGAACAAGACAAGGATGTCCACTCTCACCACTGCTATTCAACATAGTTTTGGAAGTCCTAGCCATGGCAATCAGAGAAGAAAAAGAAATAAAAGGAATACAAAAAGGAAAAGAAGAAGTAAAATTGTCACTGTTTGCAGATGACATGATATCATAGATAGAGAATCCTAAAGATGCCACCAGAAAACCACTGGAGCTAATCAATGAATTTGGTAAAGTTGCAGGATACAAAATTAATGCACAGAAATTGCTTGCATTCCTCTACACTAACAATGAAAGATCAGAAAGAGAAATTAAGGAAACAATCCCATTACCACTGCAACAATAAGAATAAAATACCTAGGAATAAACCTACCTAAGGAAGTAAAAGACCTGTACTCAGAAAACTAAAAGACACTGAAGAAAGAAATCAAAGATGATATAAACAGATGGAGACATATACCATGTTCTCGGATTAGAAGAATCAATATTGTGAAAATGACTATACTACCCAAAGCAATCTACAGATTCAATGCAATCCCGATCAAAATACCTTTGGCATTTTCTACAGAACAAGAAAAAAAAAATCTTAAAATTTGTAGGGAGACACAAAAGACCCTGGATAGCCAAAGCAGTCTTGAGGGGGGAAAAAAAGAGCTGGAGGAATCAGACTTCCAGACTTCAGACTATATTACAAAGCTAGAGTAATCAAGATAATATGGTACTGACACAAAAACAGAAATATAGGTCAATAGAACAGGATAGAAAG
Organism: Balaenoptera physalus; assembly: GCF_965194825.1. NCBI lineage: Eukaryota > Metazoa > Chordata > Mammalia > Artiodactyla > Balaenopteridae > Balaenoptera > Balaenoptera physalus. The sequence goes on along the minus strand of NW_028126264.1, from coordinate 482,475 downwards.
CACAGAGATAAACCCACGTACCTATGGTTCACTAATCTATGACAAAGGAGGCAAGGGTATACAATGGAGAAAAGACAGTGTCTTCAGCAAGTGGTGCTGGGAAAACTGGACAGTTACATGTAAAAGAATGAAATTAGTACACTCCCTAACACCATACACAAAAATAAACTCAAAATGGATTAGAGACCTAAATATAAGACCAGCCACTACAAAACTCTTAGAGGAAAACATAAGCAGAACAGTCTATGACATAAATCACAGCAAGATCCTTTTTGACCCACCTCCTAGAGAAATGGAAATAAAAACAAAAATAAAAAAATGGGACCGAATGAAACATAAATTATTTTGCACAGCAAAGGAAAACATAAGCAAGATGAAAAGACAACCATCAGAATGGGAGAAAATATTTTCAAATGAAGCAAATGGCAAAGGATTAATCTCCAAAAAGCAGCTCATGTAGCTCAATATCACAAAACCAAACAACCCAATCCAAAAATGGGCAGAAGACCTAAATAGACATTTCTCCAAAGAAGATATACAGGTTGCCAACAAACACATGAAAGGATGCTGAATATCACTAATCATTAGAGAAATGCAAATCAAAACTACAGTGAGGTATCACCTCACACCAGTCAGAATGGCCATCATCAAAAAATCTACCAACAATAAATGCTGGAGAGGCATTTATTGGAGAAAAGGGAACCCTCTTGCACTGTTGGTGGGAATGTAAATTGATATAGCCACTAGGGAGAACGGTATGGGGGTTCCTTAAAAACTAAAAATAGAACTACCATACAACCCAGCAAACCCACTCCTGGATATTTACCCTGAGAAAACCATAATTCAAAAAGAGTCATGTACCACAATGTTCACTGTAGCTCTATTTACAATAGCCAGGACATGGAAGCAACTTAAGTGTCCATCAACAGATAAATGGATAAAGAAGATGTGGCACATATATATACAATGGAACATTATTCAGCCATAAAAAGAAACGAAATTGAGTTATTTTTAGTGAGGTGGATGGATCTAGAGTCTGTCCTACAGAGTGAAGTAAGTCAGAAAGAGAAAAACAAATACCGTATGCTAACACATATATATGGAATCTTAAAAAAAAAGTTTATGAAGAACCTAGAGGCAGGAAAGGATTAAGGACACAGACGTAGAGAAAGGACTTGAGGACATGGGGAGAGGGAAGGGTAAGCTGGGACAAAGTGAGAGTGGTATGGACATATATACACTACCAAATGTAAAATTGATAGCTACTGGGAAGCAACCACATAGCACAGGGAGATCAGCTCTTTGCTTTGTGACCACCTAAAAGGGTGGGATAAGGGAGTGAGAGGGAGGTGCAAGAGGGAGGGGATATGGTGTTATGTGTATACGCACAGCTGATTCACTTTTTTTATACAGCAGAAACTAACACACAATTGTAAAGCAATTATACTCCAATAAAGATGTAAAAGAAAAAAAAAGCCCAGAGATAAACCTACACACCTATGGCCCACTAATCTATGACAAAGGAGGCAAGGGTATAAAAAGGAGAAAAGAAAGTCTCTTCAATAAGTGGTGCTGGGAAAAATGGACAGCTACATGTAAAAGAATGAAATTAGAACACTCCCTAACACCATACACAAAAAATAAACTCAAAATGGATTAGAGACCGAAATGTAAGACCGGACACTATAAAACTCTTAGAGGAAAACATAGGAAGAATACTCTTTGACATAAATCACAGCAAGATCTTTTTTGATCCACCTCCTAGAGTAATGGAATTAAAAAAAAATAAACATATGGGAGCAAATGAAACCTAAAAGCTTTTGCAAAGCAAAGGAAACTACAAACAAGACGAAAAGACAACCCTCACAATGGGAGAAAATATTTGCAAACGAATCAATGGACAAAGGAGTAATCTCCAATGTATATAAACAGCTCATGCAGCTCAACAGTAAAAAAACAAACAACCCAATCCAAAAATGGGCAGATGACGTAAATAGACATTTGTCCCAAGAAGACATACAGATGACCAAGAAGCACATGAAAAGCTGCTCAACATCACTAATTATTAGAGAAATATAAACCAAAACTACAATGAGGTATCACCTCACACGAGTTAGAATGGGCATCATCAGAAAATCTACAAGCAACAAATGCTGGAGAGGGTGTGGAGAAAAGGGAACCCTCTTACACTATTTGTGGGAATGTAAATTGATACAGTCACTATGGAGAACAGCATGGAGGTTCCTTAAAATACTAAAAATAGAATTACCATATGACCCAGCAATCCCACTACTGGCCATATACCCAGAGAAATCCATAATTCAAAAAGACATATTCACCACAATATTCATTGCAGCACTATTTACAATAGCCAGGTCATGGAAGCAACCTAAATGCCCATAGACAGACGAACAGAAAAGATGTGCTACATATATAAAATGGAATATTACTCAGCCATAAAAAGGAATGAAATTGGGTCATTTGTGGAGACGTGGATAGATCTAGAGACTGGCATACAGAGTGAAGTAAGTCAGAAAGAGAAAAACAAATATCGTATATTAACACATACATGTGGAACCTAGAAAAATGGTAAAGATGAACCGGTTTGCAAGGCAGAAATAGAGACACAGATGTAGAGAACAAATGTATGGACACCAAGGGGGGAAAGTGTCAGGGTGGTGGTGGTGGGATGAATTGCGAGCCTGGGATTGACATATATACACTTATATGTATAAAATAGGTAACCAATAAGAGCCTGCTGTATAAAAAAATGAATAAAATAAATTCAAAAATTAAAAAATAAATAATACTTAAAAAAATAAAACAGAAAAAAAAGTTCTGTCCTTCCCATAGACGTATTTATATGAATGAATTATTTCCATGCTTATATCCATAAATACAAAAAGAGGAATAAAACTTACCTTGAACCAAAAAAGAAAAAAAAAAAAAAAACAGAACCCACTGGTCATACAGAGGAAAACACTATCAGGGCACTTGCTCCAGTGGTAAACAATTCTGAAGTTGGTCACAGGTGGGAATCATCTCCCATGCAGCCAGCAGCCCCCACACGAGGAGCGTCCTCATTGCAAAGCTGGGGGACCGTGAGGAGGCGTCTCTGAGTAAACGTGAGCTGAGCCCCAGGCCAGCTGCTGCTGAACTTTTCCCACCCTTCCCAGGTAAAACACCTGAATGTGTGCAAAGACTTTAAAAACTAGAGGAAGGGGCTTGGAGTCACACCAGCGACAGCACGCAGGCCGACTTGGTGCCTGCAGGCCAGCCAGGATGGTCCTGGCCCCGGGCGCTCGTCTGGAAGCTTTCCATTTCCCTGCCTGAGGTACCCCTCCTGTCCCGGCCCCCACTGCTTTTGTCCTTCCTCACCTCTGCCCGGGGAGAAATTCCAGCAGCAAGTATGGGTGACACATCCTCTTCTTTAGCAGGTGGCAGCCCGGCAACTCCTGCAGAAAGTCCAGCAGAGCCCCAGTCACACCGGGCCACTCATAGAGCCGTGGGCCCTACTCTCTCCCACCAGCCCAACCCCGAGACTGCTGACAGGGCAGAGAATATGGCGTCAGGCACAGCTGCAGAGGCTTTTGCTGCCTGGAGGGGTGTTTATATTGACCTCAACCCAGGCACACCTGGGAAGGGCTGGCCGGCCGGGTCAGGCTGCCCAGGTCAGCCAATCCTCGCCCCTCAGGGGCTCAGAGTTGCAGAAAATGGGTCTTGCTGCACCGGCCAGATCCAAGGAACAGGTGTAGGGTCCCGAGAGTCAGGATAGATAAGGGGCGGCAGCCCTGGCTTGTTTTCTAATCATTTTATCTGGTCCATGAGTGGGAGACAACTTCAAGAAGAACCTCTGCTAATGAGAGGAACCCAGGAGTCAGGGAGAGGAGGGGTGGTGGGTGGAGACAGAGGCCTGGTGCTCCGGCTGCAGTGGAAGCCCCTGGAAGACCAGGCAGAGGGAGGCCGCACAGAGTGAAGCCTAGGGTCACAGACCTGTTGGAGCTGCTGTTTGTTAGTTCAAGCTCTGCTCTGAGGTGCTCTGTGTCAGCTCTGAGTGACAGGTGTGCTGGGGGTGCTCTGCAATGAGGGCTATGTGCACGGTTCCTGTGTGCCCAGCCCTGCCGGGGTACCTGTCCATGGGAGCTCCATATCCAGGGAGGGGCCTGCCCACGAGAGCCCCGTGGGCTGCTGCGTACCTGCCCAGGTGAGCTCCATATCCTGGGAGTGGCCTGACCACGAGAGCCCCGTGGGCTGCTGGGGACCTGGTAGAGGATGCCAGGACAGTCAGTGAAGCCACAGTGGATATACATCTAGTAGTTCCTAATTCCTACACCCTGCTGGTCATTCTACCATCCACCAGGACATGGCATTCTGTATTAGACTTCAATGATGCCTTCTTCTGTATTCCATTAGTCCCAGAGTCACAAGAAATGTTGGCTGTGAGTGGCAGGACTCAACATACAACAAAAACAATACTGCTGGGCCGTCCTGCCCCAGGGGTTCAAAAATTCCCACACCGTCTTTGGGGAAACGTTAGCTAAAGACCTAAAAGATCTACCTCTGGAGAAGGGAACCCTCCTTCAATATGCAGATGACATTCTGATCACCAGCCCGACTAAGGAGGCCTCTGAACTCCCTAGCCAATAAAAGATAGAAGGTGTCCAAGGAAAAGGCTCAAATATCACAAACTAAGGTGGCCTTCCTGGGCTTCATTCGAACAGAAGGTCGGAGAAGCCCACCCCAGGAAAGGGAATAAGCCATTTGCAGCCTCAGCCTTCCTGAAACTAGAAGACAGCTTAGGGGTTCCTGGGGAGACCGGGATTTGCTGCATCTGGATCCCTAACTACAGTCTAATAGCTGGGCCTCTATATGAAACACTGAAAGGAAAAGATGATGATCCTTTTGAATAGAATCCAGAAGCGGCCTTTCAAGATTGGAAAGAGCAGTCAATTCAGACCCTGGCCCTGGACCTCCCTAAGTTAGCTAAACCCTTTGACCTTTACATTCCTGGTCCAAGGTGAATCGCCCTTGGAGTATTAGTGCAAAAACTGGGACCACTTGAAATGGAACAATGCAAGAATGCCCTCCAGGCATTGGCCAGCCACCCCATTCGACCAGGATACTGGGGGTATCTAAAAACCTGGAAATCAGCAGCCCGCAAGGCCAGCTCCCTCCTAAGGGAAAAGGACGCCACTTGGTGATCCTAACCACCCACCATGCCCTGAAGTTGCAGGGATTGCTCCGTGGGCACAATGACCTCGAGTGAGGAGGCCCTCCAACACCAACCTCCAGAGAGACAACTTGGGGCAATGGGCCCCCATGACGACTCGTGTGACCATCACTTGACCTGGAGCTTCTCTCAGGAAACAACAAGAGTGTGCCCCAAAAGAACAGACTATTGCTTACAGGACTTACTGCACCCAGAGCGGAGCTAATAAACTTGGCAGGGGAACCGTAAATAACGCTGCCACCATAGAAAAGCCTACAGACACCGCGGTGACGGCGGCCAGTGAGACCGGCTGTACTCCTGGCTACTTCAAAAGGCCGTTGACTGAGTGGCCGTCATGGTCCTGGATCACCACCGGCCCTGGACTGTCTGGGAGTTGAGCAAGCAGGGCTCTGACACCTGGTGCTGTTTGTACGTTAATTCAGAGGCCTAACTGAAGAAAGCGCAGACTACTGGTCAGAGCATCTAGGCTGGCAGAAACCGTCAGCCTAAGGGGGCCAAACCAATGTGGAGCAGGGTAAAACCGCCCACCCCCCCAGCGTCTCTGCACATCTCTTTCCTGGACCCTTAAAGGTCATTAGAATCTATAAAACTGCCAATGCTGGTGCTCAGGCAGACGAGCAGTGAGGGAGGAGGCCTGCGGACAATCAACCTCACCTGGAGGCTGCTGGGGAGAAGTCCTGCCCCTCCCCCCGGGTATGAGGACACCCAACTCAGCATGAAGCATTTACAGAAGACGTGTCTGCACCCTCAGCGCCCCAAGAATGAGGAATGGGACAAAAGGCAGAGGAGGGCTTTGTCACTGGCAAAGCCCATTAAAAATTCCTGGGAGATAACAATAGAATCTGGGCAATAAAATAAAGTCTAACCATTTTTTCCTTTGTGCTTTGTCTAATTTCACTTGCTCCTAGGTTTCCACATGCAGAGGACCCACACCCGACACTTCAGACCCGACAATGATGCACTTGGACAAAAAGAGCATATGCGTTTTTTTCTGTATGAATTCAGGAAAAAAACCATAGGCCCCTTTTGGCCAACCAAGCAAGCCGGAAATGCAATTCAGCACTACAAAGAAGTCTGACTTCCCATCGGTCAAAATGGCCTTCCTAAAAAAGTGTAAAAAGAAGAAATGCAGGAGAGGACAGGGAGGAAAGGGAGCCTTGTTACACTGATGGGTGGGATGTAAATTGCCAATGACGACTCTGGAGGAGGGTATGGTGTTTCCTAAAACATCTAAAAAACACAGCTAGAGAGAAAGGGGCACATCCACTCACGGGCGTATAAATTGGGAAAATTAAAAATCAGCAAAACACAGGCACCCCAAAGTTTAGGGCTGCTCTGTTGACAAGAACCTCCACTTAATTCTACCTTAAATATCCCACGAAAGAGAAAAATGGATAAAGAAGTTGTGCTCCATATGTAAAATGGAATATCAATCGAGGGTGAAATCAATATCATAAGGCTAGTAGCAGCATGATGAGTGGATTTAGGTACGATGATTCTAAGTGAAATAAGTCACACAGAAAAAGACACTTATCCTAAGCTATCACTTATAGAGGGAATGTAAAAACCGCTACACTTGAACTGAATTACAAAACAGAACATAGTCACACGTTTAGAAAACACACTATGGCTGCTTAACGGGAAAGGTGAGGTGGGGTGCTGCAGAAAACAAGGGTTTCAAATTAGCTCAGATACCGTTCCATAACCCCAATATGTAATAGAAAGACCTACTCCTTGCTCAGTGAACTGGACTCAACACCCCCTATTCACCGCACAAGAATATATCTGACTAGTAAGAATCTTAAAACCTATGTATTGATATCTCTCTGGATGTGAGTCAAGTGGGTGTAAAGCGGCATAAACACAGCCGTGAAAAGCAGCTAAACACCATTATAAAAATAAATTAATTTTAAAAACCCGTGAAACAAAGACAGTGAAAGAGAGAGAAATTCTTACAAAATTCGTTCAGGGGCTGTGATGCCACCTGGAATGACCATATCTAGACCCACAGCTGGATGAGACGTAAGGGTGGATACTCTCGGGGCTGAGAGATTTGGTGAGGTTGGGGGAGCAAACACAGAGCCTTTAAAGTACTACTGCCTGTTACCCATCGCATGGGTCCCAAATCTCCAGGTTCAAGGGCATCTTCCTACATCGAAAACATGCATGAGAAACCCAGAAGGTGGTAGACCGTGTGACCGGGAAAGGTTTCTAAAACGCACCTCATTTCTCATCTCCTTGTGCTCGGGTTCGCCATTCCAGCCACTTTACTAGCAATCTCCCTCCTTGGAGAATCAGGACCTTTAACCTCCTGTTCCGTACAGCTTGCAATTTGTCCTGAGTATGAATGGGAAGAAGGGGAGCCAATGAGAGACTAGCTCTAGGTGTTGGGACAGGCACAGGTCACTCTATTTTCCCATCAGGAAGAAGAATTAACCACAGGCTCAGCCTGCCACCCGGATCCAGAATAGGGCCTGATGCCGTCCTGCGCTTTTGCGGCCAGCTCCCAAAAAAGCGAGTTGAAAAATGGAGCTCAGGGGAACTGCAATTAACAAACCTGCAGAGTTGTAAATGATAACTCTCGTTCACAAATATCTTGATTGAAGGCAACGAAGAGGATTTGAAAGCAAGGTAGAATTGCAGGAAACAGATTTCAGGAGGTAGATTCGAATCGCCTTTAAAGCACATGAAAAGCGGCAAAACGTCGACAATGATGCCCATGGTCAAAAAGGGCGTATGCGTTTCTTCCTGAATATATTCAGGAAAAAACGCATACGCCCTTTTTGGCCAACCAAGCAACCTGGAAAGGCAAATCAGCGCTACAAAGAAGTCTCGCTTCCCATCGGTCAAAAGGGCCATGCTGAAAAAAGTGTCAAAACCAGAAATGCAGGACAGGCCATGGAGAAATGGGAGCCTTGCTACGCTGATAGTCAGGATGTAAATTGCCAACAGCCACTCTGGAGAAGTGTACTGTGTGTCCCGAAACATCGAAAAAACACAGCTTAGAGTGCATAGGGCACTTCCACTCACGTGCGTATATATTGGGAAAATTAAAAATCAGCAAGACACAGGCACCCCAAAGTTTAGGGCTGCTCTGTTGACAAGAACCTCCACTTCATGACACCTTAAATATCCCAGGAAAGAGAAAAATGGATAAAGAAGTTGTGGTCCTTATGTACAATGGAATATCACTCAGCCATGAAATCAGTGTCATAAGGCTAGTAGCAGCATGATGAGTGGATTTAGGTACGACAATTCTAAGTGAAATAAGTCACACAGAAAAAGACACTTATCATAAGCTATCACTTATAGAGGGAATGTAAAAACCGCTACAATTGAACTGAATTACAAAACAAAACAGAGTCACACGTTTACAAAACCCACTATGGCTGCTTAACGGGAAAGGTGAGGTGGGGTGATGCATAAAACAAGGGTTTCAAATTAGCTGAGATACCGTTCCATAAACCCAATATGTAATAGAAAGACCTACTCCTTGCTCAGTGAACTGGACTCAACACCCCCTATTCACCGCACAAGAATATATTTGATTAGTAAGAATCTTAAAACCTATGAATTTATATCTCTCTGAAAGTGAGTCAAGTGGGTGTAAAGCGGCATAAACACAGCCGTGAAAAGCAGCTAAACCCCATTATAAGAATAAATTAATTTTAAAAACCCTTGAAACAAAGAAAGTGAAAGAGAGAGAAATTCTTACAAAATTCGTTCAGGGGCTGTGATGCCACCTGGAATGACCATATCGAGACCCACAGCTGGATGAGACATAAGGGTGGACACTCTCGGGGCTGAGAGATTTGGTGAGGTTGGGGGAGCAAACGCAGAGCCTTTAAAGTAGTACTGCCTGTTACCCATCCCATGGGACCCAAATCTCCAGGTTCAAGGGCATCTTCCTACATCGAAAACATGCATGAGAAACCCAGAAAGTGGTACACTGTGTGACCGGGAAAGGTTTCTAAAACGCACCTCATTTCTCATCTCCTTGTGCTCGGGTTCGCCATTCCAGCCGCTTTACTAGCAATCTCCCTCCGTGGAGAATCAGCATCTTTAACCTCCTGTTCCGTACAGCTTGCAATTTGTCCTGAGGATGAACAGGAAGAGGGGGAGCCAATGAGTGACTAGCTCTAGGGGTTGGGACAGGCACAGGTCACTCTATTTTCCCAACAGGAAGAAGAATTAATCACAGGCTCAGCCTGCTGCCCGGAACCATAATAGGGCCTGAGGCCATCTTGCGCTTTTGCGGCCAGCTCCCAAAGAACCGAGTTGAAAAATGGAGCTCAGGGGCACTGCAATTCACAAACCGGCAGAGTTATAAATGATAACTCTCGTCCACAAATATATTGAGGGAAGGCAACGAAGAGGATTTGAAAGCAAGGCAGAATTGCAGGAAACAGATTTCAGGAGGTAGATTCACGTCGCCTTTAAAGCACATGAAAAACGGCAAAACGTCGACAATGATGCCCTTGGCCAAAAAGGACGTATGGGTTTTTTCCAGAATATATTCAGGAAAAAACGCATACACCCTTTTTGGCCAACCAAGCTACCTGGAAAGGCAAATCAGCGCTACAAAGAAGTCTCGCTTCCCATCGGTCAAAAGGGCCATGCTGAAAAAAGACTCAAAACCAGAATTGCAGGACAGCCCATGGAGAAATGGGAGCCTTGCTACGCTGATGGGCGGGATGTAAATTGCCAACAGCCACTCTGGAGAAGTGTACGGTGTGTCCTGAAACATCGAAAAAACACAGCTTAGAACGCATAGGGCACTTACACTCATGGGCGTATAAATTGGGAAAACTAAAAATCAGCAACACACAGGCACCCCAAAGTTTAGGGCTGCTCTGTTGACAAGAACCTCCACTTCACCACACCTTAAATATCCCAGGAAAGAGAAAAATGGATAAAGAAGTGGTGGTCCTTATGTACAATGGAATATCCCTCAGCCATGAAATCAATGTCATAAGGCTAGTAGCAGCATGATGAGTGGATTTAGGTACGACAATTCTAAGTGAAATAAGTCACACAGAAAAAGACACTTATCATAAGCTATCACTTATAGAGGGAATGTAAAAACCGCTACACTTGAACTGAATTACAAAACAGAACAGAGTCACACGTTTAGAAAACACACTATGGCTGCTTAACGGGAAAGGTGAGGTGGGGTGATACATAAAACAAGAGTTTCAAATTAGCTCAGATACCGTTCCATAACCCCAATATGTAATAGAAAGACCTACTCCTTGCTCAGTGAACTGGACTCAACACCCCCTATTCACCGCACAAGAATATATCTGACTAGTAAGAATCTTAAAACCTATGTATTGATATCTCTCTGGATGTGAGTCAAGTGTGTGTAAAGCGGCATAAACACAGCCGTGAAAAGCAGCTAAACACCATTATAAAAATAAATTAATTTTAAAAACCCGTGAAACAAAGACAGTGAAAGAGAGAGAAATTCTTACAAAATTCGTTCAGGGGCTGTGATGCCACCTGGAATGACCATATCTAGACCCACAGCTGGATGAGACGTAAGGGTGGATACTCTCGGGGCTGAGAGATTTGGTGAGGTTGGGGGAGCAAACACAGAGCCTTTAAAGTACTACTGCCTGTTACCCATCGCATGGGTCCCAAATCTCCAGGTTCAAGGGCATCTTCCTACATCGAAAACATGCATGAGAAACCCAGAAGGTGGTAGACCGTGTGACCGGGAAAGGTTTCTAAAACGCACCTCATTTCTCATCTCCTTGTGCTCGGGTTCACCATTCCAGCCGCTCTACTAGCAATCTCCCTCCTTGGAGAATCAGGACCTTTAACCTCCTGTTCCGTACAGCTTGCAATTTGTCCTGAGTATGAATGGGAAGAAGGGGAGCCAATGAGAGACTAGCTCTAGGTGTTGGGACAGGCACAGGTCACTCTATTTTCCCATCAGGAAGAAGAATTAACCACAGGCTCAGCCTGCCACCCGGATCCAGAATAGGGCCTGATGCCGTCCTGCGCTTTTGCGGCCAGCTCCCAAAAAAGCGAGTTGAAAAATGGAGCTCAGGGGAACTGCAATTAACAAACCTGCAGAGTTGTAAATGATAACTCTCGTTCACAAATATCTTGATTGAAGGCAACGAAGAGGATTTGAAAGCAAGGTAGAATTGCAGGAAACAGATTTCAGGAGGTAGATTCGAATCGCCTTTAAAGCACATGAAAAGCGGCAAAACGTCGACAATGATGCCCATGGTCAAAAAGGGCGTATGCGTTTCTTCCTGAATATATTCAGGAAAAAACGCATACGCCCTTTTTGGCCAACCAAGCAACCTGGAAAGGCAAATCAGCGCTACAAAGAAGTCTCGCTTCCCATCGGTCAAAAGGGCCATGCTGAAAAAAGTGTCAAAACCAGAAATGCAGGACAGGCCATGGAGAAATGGGAGCCTTGCTACGCTGATAGTCAGGATGTAAATTGCCAACAGCCACTCTGGAGAAGTGTACTGTGTGTCCCGAAACATCGAAAAAACACAGCTTAGAGTGCATAGGGCACTTCCACTCACGTGCGTATATATTGGGAAAATTAAAAATCAGCAAGACACAGGCACCCCAAAGTTTAGGGCTGCTCTGTTGACAAGAACCTCCACTTCATGACACCTTAAATATCCCAGGAAAGAGAAAAATGGATAAAGAAGTTGTGGTCCTTATGTACAATGGAATATCACTCAGCCATGAAATCAGTGTCATAAGGCTAGTAGCAGCATGATGAGTGGATTTAGGTACGACAATTCTAAGTGAAATAAGTCACACAGAAAAAGACACTTATCATAAGCTATCACTTATAGAGGGAATGTAAAAACCGCTACAATTGAACTGAATTACAAAACAAAACAGAGTCACACGTTTACAAAACCCACTATGGCTGCTTAACGGGAAAGGTGAGGTGGGGTGATGCATAAAACAAGGGTTTCAAATTAGCTGAGATACCGTTCCATAAACCCAATATGTAATAGAAAGACCTACTCCTTGCTCAGTGAACTGGACTCAACACCCCCTATTCACCGCACAAGAATATATTTGATTAGTAAGAATCTTAAAACCTATGAATTTATATCTCTCTGAAAGTGAGTCAAGTGGGTGTAAAGCGGCATAAACACAGCCGTGAAAAGCAGCTAAACCCCATTATAAGAATAAATTAATTTTAAAAACCCTTGAAACAAAGAAAGTGAAAGAGAGAGAAATTCTTACAAAATTCGTTCAGGGGCTGTGATGCCACCTGGAATGACCATATCGAGACCCACAGCTGGATGAGACATAAGGGTGGACACTCTCGGGGCTGAGAGATTTGGTGAGGTTGGGGGAGCAAACGCAGAGCCTTTAAAGTAGTACTGCCTGTTACCCATCCCATGGGACCCAAATCTCCAGGTTCAAGGGCATCTTCCTACATCGAAAACATGCATGAGAAACCCAGAAAGTGGTACACTGTGTGACCGGGAAAGGTTTCTAAAACGCACCTCATTTCTCATCTCCTTGTGCTCGGGTTCGCCATTCCAGCCGCTTTACTAGCAATCTCCCTCCGTGGAGAATCAGCATCTTTAACCTCCTGTTCCGTACAGCTTGCAATTTGTCCTGAGGATGAACAGGAAGAGGGGGAGCCAATGAGTGACTAGCTCTAGGGGTTGGGACAGGCACAGGTCACTCTATTTTCCCAACAGGAAGAAGAATTAATCACAGGCTCAGCCTGCTGCCCGGAACCATAATAGGGCCTGAGGCCATCTTGCGCTTTTGCGGCCAGCTCCCAAAAAACCGAGTTGAAAAATGGAGCTCAGGGGCACTGCAATTCACAAACCGGCAGAGTTATAAATGATAACTCTCGTCCACAAATATATTGAGGGAAGGCAACGAAGAGGATTTGAAAGCAAGGCAGAATTGCAGGAAACAGATTTCAGGAGGTAGATTCACGTCGCCTTTAAAGCACATGAAAAACGGCAAAACGTCGACAATGATGCCCTTGGCCAAAAAGGACGTATGGGTTTTTTCCAGAATATATTCAGGAAAAAACGCATACACCCTTTTTGGCCAACCAAGCTACCTGGAAAGGCAAATCAGCGCTACAAAGAAGTCTCGCTTCCCATCGGTCAAAAGGGCCATGCTGAAAAAAGACTCAAAACCAGAATTGCAGGACAGCCCATGGAGAAATGGGAGCCTTGCTATGCTGATGGGCGGGATGTAAATTGCCAACAGCCACTCTGGAGAAGTGTACGGTGTGTCCTGAAACATCGAAAAAACACAGCTTAGAACGCATAGGGCACTTACACTCATGGGCGTATAAATTGGGAAAACTAAAAATCAGCAACACACAGGCACCCCAAAGTTTAGGGCTGCTCTGTTGACAAGAACCTCCACTTCACCACACCTTAAATATCCCAGGAAAGAGAAAAATGGATAAAGAAGTGGTGGTCCTTATGTACAATGGAATATCACTCAGCCATGAAATCAATGTCATAAGGCTAGTAGCAGCATGATGAGTGGATTTAGGTACGACAATTCTAAGTGAAATAAGTCACACAGAAAAAGACACTTATCATAAGCTATCACTTATAGAGGGAATGTAAAAACCGCTACACTTGAACTGAATTACAAAACAGAACAGAGTCACACGTTTAGAAAACACACTATGGCTGCTTAACGGGAAAGGTGAGGTGGGGTGATACATAAAACAAGAGTTTCAAATTAGCTCAGATACCGTTCCATAACCCCAATATGTAATAGAAAGACCTACTCCTTGCTCAGTGAACTGGACTCAACACCCCCTATTCACCGCACAAGAATATATCTGACTAGTAAGAATCTTAAAACCTATGTATTGATATCTCTCTGGATGTGAGTCAAGTGTGTGTAAAGCGGCATAAACACAGCCGTGAAAAGCAGCTAAACACCATTATAAAAATAAATTAATTTTAAAAACCCGTGAAACAAAGACAGTGAAAGAGAGAGAAATTCTTACAAAATTCGTTCAGGGGCTGTGATGCCACCTGGAATGACCATATCTAGACCCACAGCTGGATGAGACGTAAGGGTGGATACTCTCGGGGCTGAGAGATTTGGTGAGGTTGGGGGAGCAAACACAGAGCCTTTAAAGTACTACTGCCTGTTACCCATCGCATGGGTCCCAAATCTCCAGGTTCAAGGGCATCTTCCTACATCGAAAACATGCATGAGAAACCCAGAAGGTAGTAGACCGTGTGACCGGGAAAGGTTTCTAAAACGCACCTCATTTCTCATCTCCTTGTGCTCGGGTTCACCATTCCAGCCGCTTTACTAGCAATCTCCCTCCTTGGAGAATCAGGACCTTTAACCTCCTGTTCCGTACAGCTTGCAATTTGTCCTGAGTATGAATGGGAAGAAGGGGAGCCAATGAGAGACTAGCTCTAGGTGTTGGGACAGGCACAGGTCACTCTATTTTCCCATCAGGAAGAAGAATTAACCAGAGGCTCAGCCTGCCGCCTGGAACCAGAATAGGGCCTGATGCCGTCCTGCGCTTTTGCGGCCAGCTCCCAAAAAAGCGAGTTGAAAAATGGAGCTCAGGGGAACTGCAATTCACAAACCTGCAGAGTTATAAATGATAACTCTCGTCCACAAATATATTGAGGGAAGGCAACGAAGAGGATTTGAAAGCAATGCAGAATTGCAGGAAACAGATTTCAGGAGGTAGATTCGAGTCGCCTTTAAAGCACATGAAAAACGGCAAAACGTCGACAATGATGCCCTTGGCCAAAAAGGGCGTATGCGTTTTTTCCTGAATATATTCAGGAAAAAACGCATACGCCCTTTTTGGCCAACCAAGCAACCTGGAAAGGCAAATCTGCGCTCCAAAGTAGTCTCACTTCTCATCGGTCAAAAGGGCCATGCTGAAAAAAGTGTCAAAACCAGAAATGCAGGACAGGCCATGGAGAAATGGGAGCCTTGCTATGCTGATGGGCGGGATGTAAATTGCCAACAGCAACTCTGGAGAAGTGTACGGTGTGTCCTGAAACATCGAAAAAACACAGCTTAGAGCGCATAGGGCACTTCAACTCATGGGCGTATAAATTGGGAAAACTAAAAATCAGCAACACACAGGCACCCCAAAGTTTAGGGCTGCTCTGTTGACAAGAACCTCCACTACATGACACCTTAAGTATCCCAGGAAAGAGAAAAATGGATAAAAAAGTTGTGGTCCTTATGTACAATGGAATATCACTCAGCCATGAAATCAATGTCATAAGGCTAGTAGCAGCATGATGAGTGGATTTAGGTATGACAATTCTAAGTGAAATAAGTCACACAGAAAAAGACACTTATCATAAGCTATCACTTATAGAGGGAATGTAAAAACCGCTACAATTGAACTGAATTACAAAACAGAACACAGTCACACGTTTAGGAAACACACTATGGCTGCTTAACGGGAAAGGTGAGGTGGGGTGCTGCAGAAAACAAGGGTTTCCAATTAGCTGAGATACCGTTCCATAAACCCAATATGTAATAGAAAGACCTACTCCTTGCTCAGTGAACTGGACTCAACACCCCCTATTCACCGCACAAGAATATATCTGACTAGTAAGAATCTTAAAACCTATGTATTGATATCTCTCTGGATGTGAGTCAAGTGGGTGTAAAGCGGCATAAACACAGCCGTGAAAAGCAGCTAAACCCCATTATAAGAATAAATTAATTTTAAAAACCCGTGAAACAAAGACAGTGAAAGAGAGAGAAATTCTTACAAAATTCGTTCAGGGGCTGTGATGCCACCTGGAATGACCATATCTAGACCCACAGCTGGATGAGACGTAAGGGTGGATACTCTCGGGGCTGAGAGATTTGGTGAGGTTGGGTGAGCAAACACAGAGCCTTTAAAGTACTACTGCCTGTTACCCATCCCATGGGTCCCAAATCTCCAGGTTCAAGGGCATCTTCCTACATCGAAAACATGCATGAGAAACCCAGATGGTGGTGGACCGTGTGACCGGGAAAGGTTTCTAAAACGCAGCTAATTTCTCATCTCCTTGTGCTCGTGTTCGCCATCCCAGCCGCTTTACTAGCAATCTCCCTCCTTGGAGAATCAGTACCTTTAACCTCCTGTTCCGTACAGCTTGCAATTTGTCCTGAGTATGAACAGGAAGAGGGGGAGCCAATGAGAGACTGGCTCTAGGTGTTGGGACAGGCACAGGTCACTCTATTTTCCCAAAAGGAAGAAGAATTAATCACAGGCTCAGCCTGCCACCCGGAACCAGAATAGGGCCTGAGGCCATCCTGCGCTTTTGCGGCCAGCTCCCAAAAAAGCGAGTTGAAAAATGGAGCTCAGGGGCACTGCCATTCACAAACCTGCAGAGTTATAAATGATAACTCTCGTCCACAAATATATTGAGGGAAGGCAACGAAGAGGATTTGAAAGCAAGGCAGAATTGCAGGAAACAGATTTCAGGAGGTAGATTCGAATCGCCTTTAAAGCACATGAAAAGCGGCAAAACGTTGACAATGATGCCCTTGGCCAAAAAGGGCGTATGCGTTTTTTCCTGAATATATTCAGGAAAAAACGCATACGCCCTTTTTGGCCAACCAAGCAACCTGGAAAGGCAAATCAGCGCTACAAAGAAGTCTCGCTTCCCATCGGTCAAAAGGGCCATGCTGAAAAAAGTGTCAAAACCAGAAATGCAGGACAGGCCATGGAGAAATGGGAGCCTTGCTACACTGATGGGCGGGATGTAAATTGCCAACAGCCACTCTGGAGAAGTGTACGGTGTGTCCTGAAACATCTAAAAAACACAGCTTAGAGAGCATAGGGCACTTCCACGCATGGGGGGATAAAGTGGGAAAATTGAAAATCAGCAAGACACAAGCACCCCAAAGTTTAGGGCTGCTCTGTTGACAAGGACCTCCACTTCCTTCCACCTTAAATATCCCAGGAAAGCGAAAAATGGATAAAAAAGTTGTGGTCCTTATGTACAATGGAATATCACTCAGCCATGAAATCAATGTCATAAGGCTAGTAGCAGCATGATGAGTGGATTTAGGTAAGACGATTCTAAGTGAAATAAATCACAGAGAAAAGGAAACTTCTCATAAGGTGTCACTTATAGAGGGAATGTAAAAACCGTTACACTTGAACTGATTTACAAAACAGAACAGAGTCACACATGCAGAAAACACACTATGGCTGCTTAACGGGAAAGGTGAGGTGGGGTGATACATAAAACAAGAGTTTCAAATTAGCTCAGATACCGTTCCATAAACCCAATATGGAATAGACAAGACCTACTCCTTGCTCAGAGAACTGGACTCAACACGCCCGATTCACCGCACAAGAATATATCTGACTACTAATAATCTTAAAACCTGTGTATTGATATCTCTCTGTTAGTGTGTCAAGTGGGTGTAAAGCGGCATAAACACAGCCGTGAAAAGCAGCTAAACCCCATTATAAAAATAAATTACTTTTAAAAACCCATGAAACAAAGACAGGGAAAGAGAGAGAAATTCTTACACAATTCGTTCAGGGGCTGTGATGCAACCTGGATTGACCATATGTAGACCCAAAGCTGGATGAGACATAAGGGTGGACACTCTTGGGGCTGAGAGGTTTGGTGAGGTTGGGTGAGCAAACGCAGACCCTTTAAAGTAATACTGCGTGCTACCCATCGCATGGGTCCCAAATCTCCAGGTTCAAGGGCATCTTCCTACATCGAAAACATGCATGAGAAACCCAGAAGATGGTACACCGTGTGATGGGGAAATGTTTCTAAAACGCACCTCATTTCTCATCTCCTTGTGCTCGGGTTCGCCATTCCAGCCACTTTACTAGCAATCTCCCTACTTGGAGCATCAGCACCTTTAACCTCCTGTTCCGTACAGGTTGCAATTTGTCCTGAGGATGAACGGGAAGACGGGGAACCAATGAGAGACTAGCTCTTGGTGTTGGGACAGGCACAGGTCACTCTATTTTCCCATCAGGAAGAAGAATTAACCACAGGCTCAGCCTGCCCCCGGAACCAGAACAGGGCCTGAAGCCATCCGGCGCTTTTGCAGCCGGCTCCCGAAAAAGCGACTTGTAAAATGGAGCTTCAGGGCACTGCAATTCACAAACCTGCAGAGTTATAAATGATAACTCTCGTCCACAAATATATGGAGGGAAGGCAAAGAAGAGGATTTGAAATCAAGGCAGAATTGCAGGAAACAGATTTCAGGAGGTAGATTCGAATCGCCTTTAAAGCACTTGAAAAGCGGCAAAACGTTGACAATGATGCCCTTGGCCAAAAAGGGCGTATGCCTTTTTTCCTGAATATATTCAGGAAAAAACGCATACGCCCTTTTTGGCCAACCAAGCAACCTGGAAAGGCAAATCAGCGCTACAAAGAAGTCTCGCTTCCCATCGGTCAAAAGGGACATGCTGAAAAAAGTGTCAAAACCAGAAATGCAGGACAGGCCATGGAGAAATGGGAGCCTTGCTACACTGATGGGCGGGATGTAAATTGCCAACAGCCACTCTGGAGAAGTGTACGGTGTGTCCTGAAACATCTAAAAAACACAGCTTAGAGAGCATAGGGCACTTCTACGCATGGGGGGATAAAGTGGGAAAATTGAAAATCAGCAAGACACAAGCACCCGAAAGTTTAGGGCTGCTCTGTTGACAAGGACCTCCACTTCATTCCACCTTAAATATCCCAGGAAAGCGAAAAATGGATAAAAAAGTTGTGGTCCTTATGTACAATGGACTATCACTCAGCCATGAAATCAATGTCATAAGGCTAGTAGCAGCATGATGAGTGGATTTAGGTAAGACGATTCTAAGTGAAATAAGTCACACAGAAAAGGACACTTCTCATAAGGTGTCACTTATAGAGGGAATGTAAAAACCGTTACACTTGAACTGAATTACAAAACAGAACAGAGTCACACATGCAGAAAACACACTATGGCTGCTTAACGGGAAAGGTGAGGTGGGGTGATACATAAAACAAGAGTTTCAAATTAGCTCAGATACCGTTCCATAAACCCAATATGGAATAGACAAGACCTACTCCTTGCTCAGAGAACTGGACTCAACACGCCCGATTCACCGCACAAGAATATATCTGACTAGTAATAATCTTAAAACCTATGTATTGATATCTCTCTGTTAGTGTGTCAAGTGTGTGTAAGGCGGCATAAACACAGCAGTGAAAAGCAGCTAAACCCCATTATAAAAATAAATTACTTTTAAAAACCCATGAAACAAAGAGAGGGAAAGAGAGAGAAATTCTTACACAATTCGTTCAGGGGCTGTGATGCAACCTGCATTGACCATATCTAGACCCACAGCTGGATGAGACATAAGGGTGGACACTCTTGGGGCTGAGATGTTTGGTGAGGTTGGGTGAGCAAACGCAGACCCTTTAAAGTAATACTGCGTGCTACCCATCGCATGGGTCCCAAATCTCCAGGTTCAAGGGCATCTTCCTACATCGAAAACCTGCATGAGAAACCCAGAAGATGGTACACCGTGTGATGGGGAAAGGTTTCTAAAACGCACCGCATTTCTCATCTCCTTGTGCTCGGGTTCGCCATTCCAGCCACTTTACTAGCAATCTCCCTACTTGGAGCATCAGCACCTTTAACCACCTGTTCCGTACAGGTTGCAATTTGTCCTGAGGATGAACGGGAAGACGGGGAACCAATGAGAGACTAGCTCTTGGTGTTGGGACAGGCACAGGTCACTCAATTTTCCCATCAGGAAGAAGAATTAACCACAGGCTCAGCCTGCCCCCCGGAACCAGAACAGGGCCTGAAGCCATCCTGCGCTTTTGCGGCCAACTCCCAAAAAAGCGACTTGTAAAATGGAGCTTCAGGGCACTGCAATTCACAAACCTGCAGAGTTATAAATGATAACTCTCGTCCACAAATATATTGAGGGAAGGCAAAGAAGAGGATTTGAAATCAAGGCAGAATTGCAGGAAACAGATTTCAGGAGGTAGATTCGAATCGCCTTTAAAGCACATGAAAAGCGGGAAAACGTTGACAATGATGCCCTTGGCCAAAAAGGGCGTATGCGTTTTTTCCTGAATATATTCAGGAAAAAACGCATACGCCCTTTTTGGCCAACCAAGCAACCTGGAAAGGCAAATCAGCGCTACAAAGAAGTCTCGCTTCCCATCGATCAAAAGGGACATGCTGAAAAAGGTGTCAAAACCAGAAATGCAGGACAGGCCATGGAGAAATGGGAGCCTTGCTACACTGATGGGCGGGATGTAAATTGCCAACAGCCACTCTGGAGAAGTGTACGGTGTGTCCTGAAACATGTAAAAAACACAGCTTAGAGAGCATAGGGCACTTCTACGCATGGGGGGATAAAGTGGGAAAATTGAAAATCAGCAAGACACAAGCACCCGAAAGTTTAGGGCTGCTCTGTTGACAAGGACCTCCACTTCATTCCACCTTAAATATCCCAGGAAAGCGAAAAATGGATAAAAAAGTTGTGGTCCTTATGTACAATGGACTATCACTCAGCCATGAAATCAATGTCATAAGGCTAGTAGCAGCATGATGAGTGGATTTAGGTAAGACGATTCTAAGTGAAATAAGTCACACAGAAAAGGACACTTCTCATAAGGTGTCACTTATAGAGGGAATGTAAAAACCGTTACACTTGAACTGAATTACAAAACAGAACAGAGTCACACATGCAGAAAACACACTATGGCTGCTTAACGGGAAAGGTGAGGTGGGGTGATACATAAAACAAGAGTTTCAAATTAGCTCAGATACCGTTCCATAAACCCAATATGTAATAGACAAGACCTACTCCTTGCTCAGAGAACTGGACTCAACACGCCCGATTCACCGCACAAGAATATATCTGACTACTAATAATCTTAAAACCTATGTATTGATATCTCTCTGTTAGTGTGTCAAGTGGGTGTAAAGCGGCCTAAACACAGCCGTGAAAAGCAGCTAAACCCCATTATAAAAATAAATTACTTTTAAAAACACATGAAACAAAGACAGGGAAAGAGAGAGAAATTCTTACACAATTCGTTTAGGGGCTGTGATGCAACCTGCATTGACCATATCTAGACCCACAGCTGGATGAGACATAAGGGTGGACACTCTTGGGGCTGAGAGGTTTGGTGAGGTTGGGTGAGCAAACGCAGACCCTTTAAAGTAATACTGCGTGCTACCCATCGCATGGGTCCCAAATCTCCAGGTTCAAGGGCATCTTCCTACATCGAAAACATGCATGAGAAACCCAGAAGATGGTACACCGTGTGATGGGGAAAGGTTTCTAAAACGCACTGCATTTCTCATCTCCTTGTGCTCGGGTTCGCCATTCCAGCCACTTTACTAGCAATCTCCCTACTTGGAGCATCAGCACCTTTAACCTCCTGTTCCGTACAGGTTGCAATTTGTCCTGAGGATGAACGGGAAGACGGGGAACCAATGAGAGACTAGCTCTTGGTGTTGGGACAGGCACAGGTCACTCAATTTTCCCATCAGGAAGAAGAATTAACCACAGGCTCAGCCTGCCCCCCGGAACCAGAACAGGGCCTGAAGCCATCCTGCGCTTTTGCGGCCGACTCCCAAAAAAGCGACTTGTAAAATGGAGCTTCAGGGCACTGCAATTCACAAACCTGCAGAGTTATAAATGATAACTCTCGTCCACAAATATATTGAGGGAAGGCAAAGAAGAGGATTTGAAATCAAGGCAGAATTGCAGGAAACAGATTTCAGGAGGTAGATTCGAATCGCCTTTAAAGCACATGAAAAGCGGGAAAACGTTGACAATGATGCCCTTGGCCAAAAAGGGCGTATGCGTTTTTTCCTGAATATATTCAGGAAAAAACGCATACGCCCTTTTTGGCCAACCAAGCAACCTGGAAAGGCAAATCAGCGCTACAAAGAAGTCTCGCTTCCCATCGGTCAAAAGGGACATGCTGAAAAAGGTGTCAAAACCAGAAATGCAGGAGAGGGCATGGAGAAATGGGAGCCTTGCTACACTGATGGGCGGGATGTAAATTGCCAACAGCCACTCTGGAGAAGTGTACGGTGTGTCCGGAAACATCTAAAAAACACAGCTTAGAGAGCATAGGGCACTTCTACGCATGGGGGGATAAAGCGGGAAAATTGAAAATCAGCAAGACACAAGCACCCGAAAGTTTAGGGCTGCTCCGTTGACAAGGACCTCCACTTCATTCCACCTTAAATATCCCAGGAAAGCGAAAAATGGATAAAAAAGTTGTGGTCCTTATGTACAATGGAATATCACTCAGCCATGAAATCAATGTCATAAGGCTAGTAGCAGCATGATGAGTGGATTTAGGTAAGACGATTCTAAGTGAAATAAGTCACACAGAAAAGGACACTTCTCATAAGGTGTCACTTATAGAGGGAATGTAAAAACCATTACACTTGAACTGAATTACAAAACAGAACAGAGTCACACATGCAGAAAACACACTATGGCTGCTTAACGGGAAAGGTGAGGTGGGGTGATACATAAAACAAGAGTTTCAAATTAGCTCAGATACCGTTCCATAAACCCAATATGGAATAGACAAGACCTACTCCTTGCTCAGAGAACTGGACTCAACACGCCCGATTCACCGCACAAGAATATATCTGACTAGTAATAATCTTAAAACCTATGTATTGATATCTCTCTGTTAGTGTGTCAAGTGGGTGTAAAGCGGCCTAAACACAGCCGTGAAAAGCAGCTAAACCCCATTATAAAAATAAATTACTTTTAAAAACCCATGAAACAAAGACAGGGAAAGAGAGAGAAATTCTTACACAATTCGTTCGGGGGCTGTGATGCAACCTGGATTGACCATATCTAGACCCACAGCTGGATGAGACATAAGGGTGGACACTCTTGGGGCTGAGAGGTTTGGTGAGGTTGGGTGAGCAAACGCAGACCCTTTAAAGTAATACTGCGTGCTACCCATCGCATGGGTCCCAAATCTCCAGGTTCAAGGGCATCTTCCTACATCGAAAACATGCATGAGAAACCCAGAAGATGGTACACCGTGTGATGGGGAAAGGTTTCTAAAACGCACCTCATTTCTCACCTCCTTGTGCTCGTGTTCGCCATTCCAGCCACTTTACTAGCAATCTCCCTACTTGGAGCATCAGCACCTTTAACCTCCTGTTCCGTACAGGTTGCAATTTGTCCTGAGGATGAACGGGAAGACGGGAAACCAATGAGAGACTAGCTCTTGGTGTTGGGACAGGCACAGGTCACTCTATTTTCCCATCAGGAAGAAGAATTAACCACAGGCTCAGCCTGCCCCCCGGAACCAGAACAGGGCCTGAAGCCATCCTGCGCTTTTGCGGCCGGCTCCCAAAAAAGCGACTTGTAAAATGCAGCTTCAGGGCACTGCAATTCACAAACCTGCAGAGTTATAAATGATAACTCTCGTCCACAAATATATTGAGGGAAGGCAAAGAAGAGGATTTGAAATCAAGGCAGAATTGCAGGAAACAGATTTCAGGAGGTAGATTCGAATCGCCTTTAAAGCACTTGAAAAGCGGCAAAACGTTGACAATGATGCCCTTGGCCAAAAAGGGCGTATGCCTTTTTTCCTGAATATATTCAGGAAAAAACGCATACGCCCTTTTTGGCCAACCAAGCAACCTGGAAAGGCAAATCAGCGCTACAAAGAAGTCTCGCTTCCCATCGGTCAAAAGGGACATGCTGAAAAAAGTGTCAAAACCAGAAATGCAGGACAGGCCATGGAGAAATGGGAGCCTTGCTACACTGATGGGCGGGATGTAAATTGCCAACAGCCACTCTGGAGAAGTGTACGGTGTGTCCTGAAACATCTAAAAAACACAGCTTAGAGAGCATAGGGCACTTCTACGCATGGGGGGATAAAGTGGGAAAATTGAACATCAGCAAGACACAAGCACCCGAAAGTTTAGGGCTGCTCTGTTGACAAGGACCTCCACTTCATTCCACCTTAAATATCCCAGGAAAGCGAAAAATGGATAAAAAAGTTGTGGTCCTTATGTACAATGGACTATCACTCAGCCATGAAATCAATGTCATAAGGCTAGTAGCAGCATGATGAGTGGATTTAGGTAAGACGATTCTAAGTGAAATAAGTCACACAGAAAAGGACACTTCTCATAAGGTGTCACTTATAGAGGGAATGTAAAAACCGTTACACTTGAACTGAATTACAAAACAGAACAGAGTCACACATGCAGAAAACACACTATGGCTGCTTAACGGGAAAGGTGAGGTGGGGTGATACATAAAACAAGAGTTTCAAATTAGCTCAGATACCGTTCCATAAACCCAATATGGAATAGACAAGACCTACTCCTTGCTCAGAGAACTGGACTCAACACGCCCGATTCACCGCACAAGAATATATCTGACTAGTAATAATCTTAAAACCTATGTATTGATATCTCTCTGTTAGTGTGTCAAGTGTGTGTAAGGCGGCATAAACACAGCAGTGAAAAGCAGCTAAACCCCATTATAAAAATAAATTACTTTTAAAAACCCATGAAACAAAGAGAGGGAAAGAGAGAGAAATTCTTACACAATTCGTTCAGGGGCTGTGATGCAACCTGCATTGACCATATCTAGACCCACAGCTGGATGAGACATAAGGGTGGACACTCTTGGGGCTGAGATGTTTGGTGAGGTTGGGTGAGCAAACGCAGACCCTTTAAAGTAATACTGCGTGCTACCCATCGCATGGGTCCCAAATCTCCAGGTTCAAGGGCATCTTCCTACATCGAAAACCTGCATGAGAAACCCAGAAGATGGTACACCGTGTGATGGGGAAAGGTTTCTAAAACGCACCGCATTTCTCATCTCCTTGTGCTCGGGTTCGCCATTCCAGCCACTTTACTAGCAATCTCCCTACTTGGAGCATCAGCACCTTTAACCTCCTGTTCCGTACAGGTTGCAATTTGTCCTGAGGATGAACGGGAAGACGGGGAACCAATGAGAGACTAGCTCTTGGTGTTGGGACAGGCACAGGTCACTCAATTTTCCCATCAGGAAGAAGAATTAACCACAGGCTCAGCCTGCCCCCCGGAACCAGAACAGGGCCTGAAGCCATCCTGCGCTTTTGCGGCCGACTCCCAAAAAAGCGACTTGTAAAATGCAGCTTCAGGGCACTGCAATTCACAAACCTGCAGAGTTATAAATGATAACTCTCGTCCACAAATATATTGAGGGAAGGCAAAGAAGAGGATTTGAAATCAAGGCAGAATTGCAGGAAACAGATTTCAGGAGGTAGATTCGAATCGCCTTTAAAGCACATGAAAAGCGGGAAAACGTTGACAATGATGCCCTTGGCCAAAAAGGGCGTATGCGTTTTTTCCTGAATATATTCAGGAAAAAACGCATACGCCCTTTTTGGCCAACCAAGCAACCTGGAAAGGCAAATCAGCGCTACAAAGAAGTCTCGCTTCCCATCGATCAAAAGGGACATGCTGAAAAAGGTGATAAAACCAGAAATGCAGGACAGGCCATGGAGAAATGGGAGCCTTGCTACACTGATGGGCGGGATGTAAATTGCCAACAGCCACTCTGGAGAAGTGTACGGTGTGTCCTGAAACATCTAAAAAACACAGCTTAGAGAGCATAGGGCACTTCTACGCATGGGGGGATAAAGTGGGAAAATTGAAAATCAGCAAGACACAAGCACCCCAAAGTTTAGGGCTGCTCTGTTGACAAGACCTCCACTTCATTCCACCTTAAATATCCCAGGAAAGCGAAAAATGGATAAAAAAGTTGTGGTCCTTATGTACAATGGAATATCACTCAGCCATGAAATTAATGTCATAAGGCTAGTAGCAGCATGATGAGTGGATTTAGGTAAGACGATTCTAAGCGAAATAAGTCACACAGAAAAGGACACTTCTCATAAGGTGTCACTTATAGAGGGAATGTAAAAACCGTTACACTTGAACTGAATTACAAAACAGAACAGAGTCACACATGCACAAAACACACTATGGCTGCTTAACGGGAAAGGTGAGGTGGGGTGATACATAAAACAAGAGTTTCAAATTAGCTCAGATACCGTTCCATAAACCCAATATGGAATAGACAAGACCTACTCCTTGCTCAGAGAACTGGACTCAACACGCCCGATTCACCGCACAAGAATATATCTGACTAGTAATAATCTTAAAACCTATGTATTGATATCTCTCTGTTAGTGTGTCAAGTGTGTGTAAGGCGGCATAAACACGGCCGTGAAAAGCAGCTAAACCCCATTATAAAAATAAATTACTTTTAAAAACCCATGAAACAAACACAGGGAAAGAGAGAGAAATTCTTACACAATTCGTTCGGGGGCTGTGATGCAACCTGGATTGACCATATCTAGACCCACAGCTGGATGAGACATAAGGGTGGACACTCTTGGGGCTGAGAGGTTTGGTGAGGTTGGGTGAGCAAACGCAGACCCTTTAAAGTAATACTGCGTGCTACCCATCGCATGGGTCCCAAATCTCCAGGTTCAAGGGCATCTTCCTACATCGAAAACATGCATGAGAAACCCAGAAGATGGTACACCGTGTGATGGGGAAAGGTTTCTAAAACGCACCGCATTTCTCATCTCCTTGTGCTCGGGTTCGCCATTCCAGCCACTTTACTAGCAATCTCCCTACTTGGAGCATCAGCACCTTTAACCTCCTGTTCCGTACAGGTTGCAATTTGTCCTGAGGATGAACGGGAAGACGGGGAACCAATGAGAGACTAGCTCTTGGTGTTGGGACAGGCACAGGTCACTCAATTTTCCCATCAGGAAGAAGAATTAACCACAGGCTCAGCCTGCCCCCCGGAACCAGAACAGGGCCTGAAGCCATCCTGCGCTTTTGCGGCCGACTCCCAAAAAAGCGACTTGTAAAATGCAGCTTCAGGGCACTGCAATTCACAAACCTGCAGAGTTATAAATGATAACTCTCGTCCACAAATATATTGAGGGAAGGCAAAGAAGAGGATTTGAAATCAAGGCAGAATTGCAGGAAACAGATTTCAGGAGGTAGATTCGAATCGCCTTTAAAGCACATGAAAAGCGGCAAAACGTTGACAATGGTGCCCTTGGCCAAAAAGGGCGTATGCGTTTTTTCCTGAATATATTCAGGAAAAAACGCATACGCCCTTTTTGGCCAACCAAGCAACCTGGAAAGGCAAATCAGCGCTACAAAGAAGTCTCGCTTCCCATCGGTCAAAAGGGCCATGCTGAAAAAAGTGTCAAAACCAGAAATGCAGGACAGGCCATGGAGAAATGGGAGCCTTGCTACACTGATGGGCGGGATGTAAATTGCAAACAGCCACTCTGGAGAAGTGTACGGTGTGTCCTGAAACATCTAAAAAACACAGCTTAGAGAGCATAGGGCACTTCTACGCATGGGGGGATAAAGTGGGAAAATTGAAAATCAGCAAGACACAAGCACCCCAAAGTTTAGGGCTGCTCTGTTGACAAGACCTCCACTTCATTCCACCTTAAATATCCCAGGAAAGCGAAAAATGGATAAAAAAGTTGTGGTCCTTATGTACAATGGAATATCACTCAGCCATGAAATTAATGTCATAAGGCTAGTAGCAGCATGATGAGTGGATTTAGGTAAGACGATTCTAAGCGAAATAAGTCACACAGAAAAGGACACTTCTCATAAGGTGTCACTTATAGAGGGAATGTAAAAACCGTTACACTTGAACTGAATTACAAAACAGAACAGAGTCACACATGCACAAAACACACTATGGCTGCTTAACGGGAAAGGTGAGGTGGGGTGATACATAAAACAAGAGTTTCAAATTAGCTCAGATACCGTTCCATAAACCCAATATGGAATAGACAAGACCTACTCCTTGCTCAGAGAACTGGACTCAACACGCCCGATTCACCGCACAAGAATATATCTGACTAGTAATAATCTTAAAACCTATGTATTGATATCTCTCTGTTAGTGTGTCAAGTGTGTGTAAGGCGGCATAAACACGGCCGTGAAAAGCAGCTAAACCCCATTATAAAAATAAATTACTTTTAAAAACCCATGAAACAAACACAGGGAAAGAGAGAGAAATTCTTACACAATTCGTTCGGGGGCTGTGATGCAACCTGGATTGACCATATCTAGACCCACAGCTGGATGAGACATAAGGGTGGACACTCTTGGGGCTGAGAGGTTTGGTGAGGTTGGGTGAGCAAACGCAGACCCTTTAAAGTAATACTGCGTGCTACCCATCGCATGGGTCCCAAATCTCCAGGTTCAAGGGCATCTTCCTACATCGAAAACATGCATGAGAAACCCAGAAGATGGTACACCGTGTGATGGGGAAAGGTTTCTAAAACGCACCGCATTTCTCATCTCCTTGTGCTCGGGTTCGCCATTCCAGCCACTTTACTAGCAATCTCCCTACTTGGAGCATCAGCACCTTTAACCTCCTGTTCCGTACAGGTTGCAATTTGTCCTGAGGATGAACGGGAAGACGGGGAACCAATGAGAGACTAGCTCTTGGTGTTGGGACAGGCACAGGTCACTCAATTTTCCCATCAGGAAGAAGAATTAACCACAGGCTCAGCCTGCCCCCCGGAACCAGAACAGGGCCTGAAGCCATCCTGCGCTTTTGCGGCCGACTCCCAAAAAAGCGACTTGTAAAATGCAGCTTCAGGGCACTGCAATTCACAAACCTGCAGAGTTATAAATGATAACTCTCGTCCACAAATATATTGAGGGAAGGCAAAGAAGAGGATTTGAAATCAAGGCAGAATTGCAGGAAACAGATTTCAGGAGGTAGATTCGAATCGCCTTTAAAGCACATGAAAAGCGGCAAAACGTTGACAATGGTGCCCTTGGCCAAAAAGGGCGTATGCGTTTTTTCCTGAATATATTCAGGAAAAAACGCATACGCCCTTTTTGGCCAACCAAGCAACCTGGAAAGGCAAATCAGCGCTACAAAGAAGTCTCGCTTCCCATCGGTCAAAAGGGCCATGCTGAAAAAAGTGTCAAAACCAGAAATGCAGGACAGGCCATGGAGAAATGGGAGCCTTGCTACACTGATGGGCGGGATGTAAATTGCAAACAGCCACTCTGGAGAAGTGTACGGTGTGTCCTGAAACATCTAAAAAACACAGCTTAGAGAGCATAGGGCACTTCTACGCATGGGGGGATAAAGTGGGAAAATTGAAAATCAGCAAGACACAAGCACCCCAAAGTTTAGGGCTGCTCTGTTGACAAGACCTCCACTTCATTCCACCTTAAATATCCCAGGAAAGCGAAAAATGGATAAAAAAGTTGTGGTCCTTATGTACAATGGAATATCACTCAGCCATGAAATCAATGTCATAAGGCTAGTAGCAGCATGATGAGTGGATTTAGGTAAGACGATTCTAAGCGAAATAAGTCACACAGAAAAGGACACTTCTCATAAGGTGTCACTTATAGAGGGAATGTAAAAACCGTTACACTTGAACTGAATTACAAAACAGAACAGAGTCACACATGCAGAAAACACACTATGGCTGCTTAACGGGAAAGGTGAGGTGGGGTGATACATAAAACAAGAGTTTCAAATTAGCTCAGATACCGTTCCATAAACCCAATATGGAATAGACAAGACCTACTCCTTGCTCAGAGAACTGGACTCAACACGCCCGATTCACCGCACAAGAATATATCTGACTAGTAATAATCTTAAAACCTATGTATTGATATCTCTCTGTTAGTGTGTCAAGTGTGTGTAAGGCGGCATAAACACGGCCGTGAAAAGCAGCTAAACCCCATTATAAAAATAAATTACTTTTAAAAACCCATGAAACAAAGACAGGGAAAGAGAGAGAAATTCTTACACAATTCGTTCGGGGGCTGTGATGCAACCTGGATTGACCATATCTAGACCCACAGCTGGATGAGACATAAGGGTGGACACTCTTGGGGCTGAGAGGTTTGGTGAGGTTGGGTGAGCAAACGCAGACCCTTTAAAGTAATACTGCGTGCTACCCATCGCATGGGTCCCAAATCTCCAGGTTCAAGGGCATCTTCCTACATCGAAAACATGCATGAGAAACCCAGAAGATGGTACACCGTGTGATGGGGAAAGGTTTCTAAAACGCACCGCATTTCTCATCTCCTTGTGCTCGGGTTCGCCATTCCAGCCACTTTACTAGCAATCTCCCTACTTGGAGCATCAGCACCTTTAACCTCCTGTTCCGTACAGGTTGCAATTTGTCCTGAGGATGAACGGGAAGACGGGGAACCAATGAGAGACTAGCTCTTGGTGTTGGGACAGGCACAGGTCACTCAATTTTCCCATCAGGAAGAAGAATTAACCACAGGCTCAGCCTGCCCCCCGGAACCAGAACAGGGCCTGAAGCCATCCTGCGCTTTTGCGGCCGACTCCCAAAAAAGCGACTTGTAAAATGCAGCTTCAGGGCACTGCAATTCACAAACCTGCAGAGTTATAAATGATAACTCTCGTCCACAAATATATTGAGGGAAGGCAAAGAAGAGGATTTGAAATCAAGGCAGAATTGCAGGAAACAGATTTCAGGAGGTAGATTCGAATCGCCTTTAAAGCACATGAAAAGCGGCAAAACGTTGACAATGGTGCCCTTGGCCAAAAAGGGCGTATGCGTTTTTTCCTGAATATATTCAGGAAAAAACGCATACGCCCTTTTTGGCCAACCAAGCAACCTGGAAAGGCAAATCAGCGCTACAAAGAAGTCTCGCTTCCCATCGATCAAAAGGGACATGCTGAAAAAGGTGATAAAACCAGAAATGCAGGACAGGCCATGGAGAAATGGGAGCCTTGCTACACTGATGGGCGGGATGTAAATTGCCAACAGCCACTCTGGAGAAGTGTACGGTGTGTCCTGAAACATCTAAAAAACACAGCTTAGAGAGCATAGGGCACTTCTACGCATGGGGGGATAAAGTGGGAAAATTGAAAATCAGCAAGACACAAGCACCCCAAAGTTTAGGGCTGCTCTGTTGACAAGACCTCCACTTCATTCCACCTTAAATATCCCAGGAAAGCGAAAAATGGATAAAAAAGTTGTGGTCCTTATGTACAATGGAATATCACTCAGCCATGAAATCAATGTCATAAGGCTAGTAGCAGCATGATGAGTGGATTTAGGTAAGACGATTCTAAGCGAAATAAGTCACACAGAAAAGGACACTTCTCATAAGGTGTCACTTATAGAGGGAATGTAAAAACCGTTACACTTGAACTGAATTACAAAACAGAACAGAGTCACACATGCAGAAAACACACTATGGCTGCTTAACAGGAAAGGTGAGGTGGGGTGATACATAAAACAAGAGTTTCAAATTAGCTCAGATACCGTTCCATAAACCCAATATGGAATAGACAAGACCTACTCCTTGCTCAGAGAACTGGACTCAACACGCCCGATTCACCGCACAAGAATATATCTGACTAGTAATAATCTTAAAACCTATGTATTGATATCTCTCTGTTAGTGTGTCAAGTGTGTGTAAGGCGGCATAAACACGGCCGTGAAAAGCAGCTAAACCCCATTATAAAAATAAATTACTTTTAAAAACCCATGAAACAAAGACAGGGAAAGAGAGAGAAATTCTTACACAATTCGTTCGGGGGCTGTGATGCAACCTGGATTGACCATATCTAGACCCACAGCTGGATGAGACATAAGGGTGGACACTCTTGGGGCTGAGAAGTTTGGTGAGGTTGGGTGAGCAAACGCAGACCCTTTAAAGTAATACTGCGTGCTACCCATCGCATGGGTCCCAAATCTCCAGGTTCAAGGGCATCTTCCTACATCGAAAACATGCATGAGAAACCCAGAAGATGGTACACCGTGTGATGGGGAAAGGTTTCTAAAGCGCACCGCATTTCTCATCTCCTTGTGCTCGGGTTCGCCATTCCAGCCACTTTACTAGCAATCTCCCTACTTGGAGCATCAGCACCTTTAACCTCCTGTTCCGTACAGGTTGCAATTTGTCCTGAGGATGAACGGGAAGACGGGGAACCAATGAGAGACTAGCTCTTGGTGTTGGGACAGGCACAGGTCACTCAATTTTCCCATCAGGAAGAAGAATTAACCACAGGCTCAGCCTGCCCCCCGGAACCAGAACAGGGCCTGAAGCCATCCTGCGCTTTTGCGGCCGACTCCCAAAAAAGCGACTTGTAAAATGCAGCTTCAGGGCACTGCAAGTCACAAACCTGCAGAGTTATAAATGATAACTCTCGTCCACAAATATATTGAGGGAAGGCAAAGAAGAGGATTTGAAATCAAGGCAGAATTGCAGGAAACAGATTTCAGGAGGTAGATTCGAATCGCCTTTAAAGCACATGAAAAGCGGCAAAACGTTGACAATGGTGCCCTTGGCCAAAAAGGGCGTATGCGTTTTTTCCTGAATATATTCAGGAAAAAACGCATACGCCCTTTTTGGCCAACCAAGCAACCTGGAAAGGCAAATCAGCGCTACAAAGAAGTCTCGCTTCCCATCGGTCAAAAGGGCCATGCTGAAAAAAGTGTCAAAACCAGAAATGCAGGACAGGCCATGGAGAAATGGGAGCCTTGCTACACTGATGGGCGGGATGTAAATTGCAAACAGCCACTCTGGAGAAGTGTACGGTGTGTCCTGAAACATCTGAAAAACACAGCTTAGAGAGCATAGGGCACTTCTACGCATGGGGGGATAAAGTGGGAAAATTGAAAATCAGCAAGACACAAGCACCCCAAAGTTTAGGGCTGCTCTGTTGACAAGACCTCCACTTCATTCCACCTTAAATATCCCAGGAAAGCGAAAAATGGATAAAAAATTGTGGTCCTTATGTACAATGGAATATCACTCAGCCATGAAATCAATGTCATAAGGCTAGTAGCAGCATGATGAGTGGATTTAGGTAAGACGATTCTAAGCGAAATAAGTCACACAGAAAAGGACACTTCTCATAAGGTGTCACTTATAGAGGGAATGTAAAAACCGTTACACTTGAACTGAATTACAAAACAGAACAGAGTCACACATGCAGAAAACACACTATGGCTGCTTAACGGGAAAGGTGAGGTGGGGTGATACATAAAACAAGAGTTTCAAATTAGCTCAGATACCGTTCCATAAACCCAATATGGAATAGACAAGACCTACTCCTTGCTCAGAGAAGTGGACTCAACACGCCCGATTCACCGCACAAGAATATATCTGACTAGTAATAATCTTAAAACCTATGTATTGATATCTCTCTGTTAGTGTGTCAAGTGTGTGTAAGGCGGCATAAACACGGCCGTGAAAAGCAGCTAAACCCCATTATAAAAATAAATTACTTTTAAAAACCCATGAAACAAAGACAGGGAAAGAGAGAGAAATTCTTACACAATTCGTTCGGGGGCTGTGATGCAACCTGGATTGACCATATCTAGACCCACAGCTGGATGAGACATAAGGGTGGACACTCTTGGGGCTGAGAGGTTTGGTGAGGTTGGGTGAGCAAACGCAGACCCTTTAAAGTAATACTGCGTGCTACCCATCGCATGGGTCCCAAATCTCCAGGTTCAAGGGCATCTTCCTACATCGAAAACATGCATGAGAAACCCAGAAGATGGTACACCGTGTGATGGGGAAAGGTTTCTAAAACGCACCGCATTTCTCATCTCCTTGTGCTCGGGTTCGCCATTCCAGCCACTTTACTAGCAATCTCCCTACTTGGAGCATCAGCACCTTTAACCTCCTGTTCCGTACAGGTTGCAATTTGTCCTGAGGATGAACGGGAAGACGGGGAACCAATGAGAGACTAGCTCTTGGTGTTGGGACAGGCACAGGTCACTCAATTTTCCCATCAGGAAGAAGAATTAACCACAGGCTCAGCCTGCCCCCCGGAACCAGAACAGGGCCTGAAGCCATCCTGCGCTTTTGCGGCCGACTCCCAAAAAAGCGACTTGTAAAATGCAGCTTCAGGGCACTGCAATTCACAAACCTGCAGAGTTATAAATGATAACTCTCGTCCACAAATATATTGAGGGAAGGCAAAGAAGAGGATTTGAAATCAAGGCAGAATTGCAGGAAACAGATTTCAGGAGGTAGATTCGAATCGCCTTTAAAGCACATGAAAAGCGGCAAAACGTTGACAATGCTGCCCTTTTTGGCCAACCAAGCAACCTGGAAAGGCAAATCAGCGCTACAAAGAAGTCTCGCTTCCCATCGGTCAAAAGGGCCATGCTGAAAAAAGTGTCAAAACCAGAAATGCAGGACAGGCCATGGAGAAATGGGAGCCTTGCTACACTGATGGGCGGGATGTAAATTGCAAACAGCCACTCTGGAGAAGTGTACGGTGTGTCCTGAAACATCTGAAAAACACAGCTTAGAGAGCATAGGGCACTTCTACGCATGGGGGGATAAAGTAGGAAAATTGAAAATCAGCAAGACACAAGCACCCCAAAGTTTAGGGCTGCTCTGTTGACAAGACCTCCACTTCATTCCACCTTAAATATCCCAGGAAAGCGAAAAATGGATAAAAAAGTTGTGGTCCTTATGTACAATGGAATATCACTCAGCCATGAAATCAATGTCATAAGGCTAGTAGCATCATGATGAGTGGATTTAGGTAAGACGATTCTAAGTGAAATAAGTCACACAGAAAAGGACACTTCTCATAAGGTGTCACTTATAGAGGGAATGTAAAAACCGTTACACTTGAACTGAATTACAAAACAGAACAGAGTCACACATGCAGAAAACACACTATGGCTGCTTAACGGGAAAGGTGAGGTGGGGTGATACATAAAACAAGAGTTTCAAATTAGCTCAGATACCGTTCCATAAACCCAATATGGAATAGACAAGACCTACTCCTTGCTCAGAGAACTGGACTCAACACGCCCGATTCACCGCACAAGAATATATCTGACTAGTAATAATCTTAAAACCTATGTATTGATATCTCTCTGTTAGTGTGTCAAGTGTGTGTAAGGCGGCATAAACACGGCCGTGAAAAGCAGCTAAACCCCATTATAAAAATAAATTACTTTTAAAAACCCATGAAACAAAGACAGGGAAAGAGAGAGAAATTCTTACACAATTCGTTCGGGGGCTGTGATGCAACCTGGATTGACCATATCTAGACCCACAGCTGGATGAGACATAAGGGTGGACACTCTTGGGGCTGAGAGGTTTGGTGAGGTTGGGTGAGCAAACGCAGACCCTTTAAAGTAATACTGCGTGCTACCCATCGCATGGGTCCCAAATCTCCAGGTTCAAGGGCATCTTCCTACATCGAAAACATGCATGAGAAACCCAGAAGATGGTACACCGTGTGATGGGGAAAGGTTTCTAAAACGCACCGCATTTCTCATCTCCTTGTGCTCGGGTTCGCCATTCCAGCCACTTTACTAGCAATCTCCCTACTTGGAGCATCAGCACCTTTAACCTCCTGTTCCGTACAGGTTGCAATTTGTCCTGAGGATGAACGGGAAGACGGGGAACCAATGAGAGACTAGCTCTTGGTGTTGGGACAGGCACAGGTCACTCAATTTTCCCATCAGGAAGAAGAATTAACCACAGGCTCAGCCTGCCCCCCGGAACCAGAACAGGGCCTGAAGCCATCCTGCGCTTTTGCGGCCGACTCCCAAAAAAGCGACTTGTAAAATGCAGCTTCAGGGCACTGCAATTCACAAACCTGCAGAGTTATAAATGATAACTCTCGTCCACAAATATATTGAGGGAAGGCAAAGAAGAGGATTTGAAATCAAGGCAGAATTGCAGGAAACAGATTTCAGGAGGTAGATTCGAATCGCCTTTAAAGCACATGAAAAGCGGCAAAACGTTGACAATGGTGCCCTTGGCCAAAAAGGGCGTATGCGTTTTTTCCTGAATATATTCAGGAAAAAACGCATACGCCCTTTTTGGCCAACCAAGCAACCTGGAAAGGCAAATCAGCGCTACAAAGAAGTCTCGCTTCCCATCGGTCAAAAGGGCCATGCTGAAAAAAGTGTCAAAACCAGAAATGCAGGACAGGCCATGGAGAAATGGGAGCCTTGCTACACTGATGGGCGGGATGTAAATTGCAAACAGCCACTCTGGAGAAGTGTACGGTGTGTCCTGAAACATCTAAAAAACACAGCTTAGAGAGCATAGGGCACTTCTACGCATGGGGGGATAAAGTGGGAAAATTGAAAATCAGCAAGACACAAGCACCCCAAAGTTTAGGGCTGCTCTGTTGACAAGACCTCCACTTCATTCCACCTTAAATATCCCAGGAAAGCGAAAAATGGATAAAAAAGTTGTGGTCCTTATGTACAATGGAATATCACTCAGCGATGAAATTAATGTCATAAGGCTAGTAGCAGCATGATGAGTGGATTTAGGTAAGACGATTCTAAGCGAAATAAGTCACACAGAAAAGGACACTTCTCATAAGGTGTCACTTATAGAGGGAATGTAAAAACCGTTACACTTGAACTGAATTACAAAACAGAACAGAGTCACACATGCACAAAACACACTATGGCTGCTTAACGGGAAAGGTGAGGTGGGGTGATACATAAAACAAGAGTTTCAAATTAGCTCAGATACCGTTCCATAAACCCAATATGGAATAGACAAGACCTACTCCTTGCTCAGAGAACTGGACTCAACACGCCCGATTCACCGCACAAGAATATATCTGACTAGTAATAATCTTAAAACCTATGTATTGATATCTCTCTGTTAGTGTGTCAAGTGTGTGTAAGGCGGCATAAACACGGCCGTGAAAAGCAGCTAAACCCCATTATAAAAATAAATTACTTTTAAAAACCCATGAAACAAAGACAGGGAAAGAGAGAGAAATTCTTACACAATTCGTTCGGGGGCTGTGATGCAACCTGGATTGACCATATCTAGACCCACAGCTGGATGAGACATAAGGGTGGACACTCTTGGGGCTGAGAGGTTTGGTGAGGTTGGGTGAGCAAACGCAGACCCTTTAAAGTAATACTGCGTGCTACCCATCGCATGGGTCCCAAATCTCCAGGTTCAAGGGCATCTTCCTACATCGAAAACATGCATGAGAAACCCAGAAGATGGTACACCGTGTGATGGGGAAAGGTTTCTAAAACGCACCGCATTTCTCATCTCCTTGTGCTCGGGTTCGCCATTCCAGCCACTTTACTAGCAATCTCCCTACTTGGAGCATCAGCACCTTTAACCTCCTGTTCCGTACAGGTTGCAATTTGTCCTGAGGATGAACGGGAAGACGGGGAACCAATGAGAGACTAGCTCTTGGTGTTGGGACAGGCACAGGTCACTCAATTTTCCCATCAGGAAGAAGAATTAACCACAGGCTCAGCCTGCCCCCCGGAACCAGAACAGGGCCTGAAGCCATCCTGCGCTTTTGCGGCCGACTCCCAAAAAAGCGACTTGTAAAATGCAGCTTCAGGGCACTGCAATTCACAAACCTGCAGAGTTATAAATGATAACTCTCGTCCACAAATATATTGAGGGAAGGCAAAGAAGAGGATTTGAAATCAAGGCAGAATTGCAGGAAACAGATTTCAGGAGGTAGATTCGAATCGCCTTTAAAGCACATGAAAAGCGGCAAAACGTTGACAATGGTGCCCTTGGCCAAAAAGGGCGTATGCGTTTTTTCCTGAATATATTCAGGAAAAAACGCATACGCCCTTTTTGGCCAACCAAGCAACCTGGAAAGGCAAATCAGCGCTACAAAGAAGTCTCGCTTCCCATCGGTCAAAAGGGCCATGCTGAAAAAAGTGTCAAAACCAGAAATGCAGGACAGGCCATGGAGAAATGGGAGCCTTGCTACACTGATGGGCGGGATGTAAATTGCAAACAGCCACTCTGGAGAAGTGTACGGTGTGTCCTGAAACATCTAAAAAACACAGCTTAGAGAGCATAGGGCACTTCTACGCATGGGGGGATAAAGTGGGAAAATTGAAAATCAGCAAGACACAAGCACCCCAAAGTTTAGGGCTGCTCTGTTGACAAGACCTCCACTTCATTCCACCTTAAATATCCCAGGAAAGTGAAAAATGGATAAAAAAGTTGTGGTCCTTATGTACAATGGAATATCACTCAGCGATGAAATTAATGTCATAAGGCTAGTAGCAGCATGATGAGTGGATTTAGGTAAGACGATTCTAAGCGAAATAAGTCACACAGAAAAGGACACTTCTCATAAGGTGTCACTTATAGAGGGAATGTAAAAACCGTTACACTTGAACTGAATTACAAAACAGAACAGAGTCACACATGCAGAAAACACACTATGGCTGCTTAACGGGAAAGGTGAGGTGGGGTGATACATAAAACAAGAGTTTCAAATTAGCTCAGATACCGTTCCATAAACCCAATATGGAATAGACAAGACCTACTCCTTGCTCAGAGAACTGGACTCAACACGCCCGATTCACCGCACAAGAATATATCTGACTAGTAATAATCTTAAAACCTATGTATTGATATCTCTCTGTTAGTGTGTCAAGTGTGTGTAAGGCGGCATAAACACGGCCGTGAAAAGCAGCTAAACCCCATTATAAAAATAAATTACTTTTAAAAACCCATGAAACAAAGACAGGGAAAGAGAGAGAAATTCTTACACAATTCGTTCGGGGGCTGTGATGCAACCTGGATTGACCATATCTAGACCCACAGCTGGATGAGACATAAGGGTGGACACTCTTGGGGCTGAGAGGTTTGGTGAGGTTGGGTGAGCAAACGCAGACCCTTTAAAGTAATACTGCGTGCTACCCATCGCATGGGTCCCAAATCTCCAGGTTCAAGGGCATCTTCCTACATCGAAAACATGCATGAGAAACCCAGAAGATGGTACACCGTGTGATGGGGAAAGGTTTCTAAAACGCACCGCATTTCTCATCTCCTTGTGCTCGGGTTCGCCATTCCAGCCACTTTACTAGCAATCTCCCTACTTGGAGCATCAGCACCTTTAACCTCCTGTTCCGTACAGGTTGCAATTTGTCCTGAGGATGAACGGGAAGACGGGGAACCAATGAGAGACTAGCTCTTGGTGTTGGGACAGGCACAGGTCACTCAATTTTCCCATCAGGAAGAAGAATTAACCACAGGCTCAGCCTGCCCCCCGGAACCAGAACAGGGCCTGAAGCCATCCTGCGCTTTTGCGGCCGACTCCCAAAAAAGCGACTTGTAAAATGCAGCTTCAGGGCACTGCAATTCACAAACCTGCAGAGTTATAAATGATAACTCTCGTCCACAAATATATTGAGGGAAGGCAAAGAAGAGGATTTGAAATCAAGGCAGAATTGCAGGAAACAGATTTCAGGAGGTAGATTCGAATCGCCTTTAAAGCACATGAAAAGCGGCAAAACGTTGACAATGGTGCCCTTGGCCAAAAAGGGCGTATGCGTTTTTTCCTGAATATATTCAGGAAAAAACGCATACGCCCTTTTTGGCCAACCAAGCAACCTGGAAAGGCAAATCAGCGCTACAAAGAAGTCTCGCTTCCCATCGGTCAAAAGGGCCATGCTGAAAAAAGTGTCAAAACCAGAAATGCAGGACAGGCCATGGAGAAATGGGAGCCTTGCTACACTGATGGGCGGGATGTAAATTGCAAACAGCCACTCTGGAGAAGTGTACGGTGTGTCCTGAAACATCTAAAAAACACAGCTTAGAGAGCATAGGGCACTTCTACGCATGGGGGGATAAAGTGGGAAAATTGAAAATCAGCAAGACACAAGCACCCCAAAGTTTAGGGCTGCTCTGTTGACAAGACCTCCACTTCATTCCACCTTAAATATCCCAGGAAAGCGAAAAATGGATAAAAAAGTTGTGGTCCTTATGTACAATGGAATATCACTCAGCCATGAAATCAATGTCATAAGGCTAGTAGCAGCATGATGAGTGGATTTAGGTAAGACGATTCTAAGCGAAATAAGTCACACAGAAAAGGACACTTCTCATAAGGTGTCACTTATAGAGGGAATGTAAAAACCGTTACACTTGAACTGAATTACAAAACAGAACAGAGTCACACATGCAGAAAACACACTATGGCTGCTTAACGGGAAAGGTGAGGTGGGGTGATACATAAAACAAGAGTTTCAAATTAGCTCAGATACCGTTCCATAAACCCAATATGGAATAGACAAGACCTACTCCTTGCTCAGAGAACTGGACTCAACACGCCCGATTCACCGCACAAGAATATATCTGACTAGTAATAATCTTAAAACCTATGTATTGATATCTCTCTGTTAGTGTGTCAAGTGTGTGTAAGGCGGCATAAACACGGCCGTGAAAAGCAGCTAAACCCCATTATAAAAATAAATTACTTTTAAAAACCCATGAAACAAAGACAGGGAAAGAGAGAGA
Source organism: Balaenoptera physalus (assembly GCF_965194825.1). Classification (NCBI taxonomy): domain Eukaryota; kingdom Metazoa; phylum Chordata; class Mammalia; order Artiodactyla; family Balaenopteridae; genus Balaenoptera; species Balaenoptera physalus. The sequence goes on along the minus strand of NW_028126264.1, from coordinate 441,935 downwards.
AATTCTTACACAATTCGTTCGGGGGCTGTGATGCAACCTGGATTGACCATATCTAGACCCACAGCTGGATGAGACATAAGGGTGGACACTCTTGGGGCTGAGAGGTTTGGTGAGGTTGGGTGAGCAAACGCAGACCCTTTAAAGTAATACTGCGTGCTACCCATCGCATGGGTCCCAAATCTCCAGGTTCAAGGGCATCTTCCTACATCGAAAACATGCATGAGAAACCCAGAAGATGGTACACCGTGTGATGGGGAAAGGTTTCTAAAACGCACCGCATTTCTCATCTCCTTGTGCTCGGGTTCGCCATTCCAGCCACTTTACTAGCAATCTCCCTACTTGGAGCATCAGCACCTTTAACCTCCTGTTCCGTACAGGTTGCAATTTGTCCTGAGGATGAACGGGAAGACGGGGAACCAATGAGAGACTAGCTCTTGGTGTTGGGACAGGCACAGGTCACTCAATTTTCCCATCAGGAAGAAGAATTAACCAAAGGCTCAGCCTGCCCCCCGGAACCAGAACAGGGCCTGAAGCCATCCTGCGCTTTTGCGGCCGACTCCCAAAAAAGCGACTTGTAAAATGCAGCTTCAGGGCACTGCAATTCACAAACCTGCAGAGTTATAAATGATAACTCTCGTCCACAAATATATTGAGGGAAGGCAAAGAAGAGGATTTGAAATCAAGGCAGAATTGCAGGAAACAGATTTCAGGAGGTAGATTCGAATCGCCTTTAAAGCACATGAAAAGCGGCAAAACGTTGACAATGGTGCCCTTGGCCAAAAAGGGCATATGCGTTTTTTCCTGAATATATTCAGGAAAAAACGCATACGCCCTTTTTGGCCAACCAAGCAACCTGGAAAGGCAAATCAGCGCTACAAAGAAGTCTCGCTTCCCATCGGTCAAAAGGGCCATGCTGAAAAAAGTGTCAAAACCAGAAATGCAGGACAGGCCATGGAGAAATGGGAGCCTTGCTACACTGATGGGCGGGATGTAAATTGCCAACAGCCACTCTGGAGAAGTGTACGGTGTGTCCTGAAACATCTAAAAAACACAGCTTAGAGAGCATAGGGCACTTCTACGCATGGGGGGATAAAGTGGGAAAATTGAAAATCAGCAAGACACAAGCACCCCAAAGTTTAGGGCTGCTCTGTTGACAAGACCTCCACTTCATTCCACCTTAAATATCCCAGGAAAGCGAAAAATGGATAAAAAAGTTGTGGTCCTTATGTACAATGGAATATCACTCAGCCATGAAATCAATGTCATAAGGCTAGTAGCAGCATGATGAGTGGATTTAGGTAAGACGATTCTAAGCGAAATAAGTCACACAGAAAAGGACACTTCTCATAAGGTGTCACTTATAGAGGGAATGTAAAAACCGTTACACTTGAACTGAATTACAAAACAGAACAGAGTCACACATGCAGAAAACACACTATGGCTGCTTAACGGGAAAGGTGAGGTGGGGTGATACATAAAACAAGAGTTTCAAATTAGCTCAGATACCGTTCCATAAACCCAATATGGAATAGACAAGACCTACTCCTTGCTCAGAGAACTGGACTCAACACGCCCGATTCACCGCACAAGAATATATCTGACTAGTAATAATCTTAAAACCTATGTATTGATATCTCTCTGTTAGTGTGTCAAGTGTGTGTAAGGCGGCATAAACACGGCCGTGAAAAGCAGCTAAACCCCATTATAAAAATAAATTACTTTTAAAAACCCATGAAACAAAGACAGGGAAAGAGAGAGAAATTCTTACACAATTCGTTCGGGGGCTGTGATGCAACCTGGATTGACCATATCTAGACCCACAGCTGGATGAGACATAAGGGTGGACACTCTTGGGGCTGAGAGGTTTGGTGAGGTTGGGTGAGCAAACGCAGACCCTTTAAAGTAATACTGCGTGCTACCCATCGCATGGGTCCCAAATCTCCAGGTTCAAGGGCATCTTCCTACATCGAAAACATGCATGAGAAACCCAGAAGATGGTACACCGTGTGATGGGGAAAGGTTTCTAAAACGCACCGCATTTCTCATCTCCTTGTGCTCGGGTTCGCCATTCCAGCCACTTTACTAGCAATCTCCCTACTTGGAGCATCAGCACCTTTAACCTCCTGTTCCGTACAGGTTGCAATTTGTCCTGAGGATGAACGGGAAGACGGGGAACCAATGAGAGACTAGCTCTTGGTGTTGGGACAGGCACAGGTCACTCAATTTTCCCATCAGGAAGAAGAATTAACCACAGGCTCAGCCTGCCCCCCGGAACCAGAACAGGGCCTGAAGCCATCCTGCGCTTTTGCGGCCGACTCCCAAAAAAGCGACTTGTAAAATGCAGCTTCAGGGCACTGCAATTCACAAACCTGCAGAGTTATAAATGATAACTCTCGTCCACAAATATATTGAGGGAAGGCAAAGAAGAGGATTTGAAATCAAGGCAGAATTGCAGGAAACAGATTTCAGGAGGTACATTCGAATCGCCTTTAAAGCACATGAAAAGCGGCAAAACGTTGACAATGGTGCCCTTGGCCAAAAAGGGCGTATGCGTTTTTTCCTGAATATATTCAGGAAAAAACGCATACGCCCTTTTTGGCCAACCAAGCAACCTGGAAAGGCAAATCAGCGCTACAAAGAAGTCTCGCTTCCCATCGGTCAAAAGGGCCATGCTGAAAAAAGTGTCAAAACCAGAAATGCAGGACAGGCCATGGAGAAATGGGAGCCTTGCTACACTGATGGGCGGGATGTAAATTGCAAACAGCCACTCTGGAGAAGTGTACGGTGTGTCCTGAAACATCTAAAAAACACAGCTTAGAGAGCATAGGGCACTTCTACGCATGGGGGGATAAAGTGGGAAAATTGAAAATCAGCAAGACACAAGCACCCCAAAGTTTAGGGCTGCTCTGTTGACAAGACCTCCACTTCATTCCACCTTAAATATCCCAGGAAAGCGAAAAATGGATAAAAAAGTTGTGGTCCTTATGTACAATGGAATATCACTCAGCCATGAAATCAATGTCATAAGGCTAGTAGCAGCATGATGAGTGGATTTAGGTAAGACGATTCTAAGCGAAATAAGTCACACAGAAAAGGACACTTCTCATAAGGTGTCACTTATAGAGGGAATGTAAAAACCGTTACACTTGAACTGAATTACAAAACAGAACAGAGTCACACATGCAGAAAACACACTATGGCTGCTTAACGGGAAAGGTGAGGTGGGGTGATACATAAAACAAGAGTTTCAAATTAGCTCAGATACCGTTCCATAAACCCAATATGGAATAGACAAGACCTACTCCTTGCTCAGAGAACTGGACTCAACACGCCCGATTCACCGCACAAGAATATATCTGACTAGTAATAATCTTAAAACCTATGTATTGATATCTCTCTGTTAGTGTGTCAAGTATGTGTAAGGCGGCATAAACACGGCCGTGAAAAGCAGCTAAACCCCATTATAAAAATAAATTACTTTTAAAAACCCATGAAACAAAGACAGGGAAAGAGAGAGAAATTCTTACACAATTCGTTCGGGGGCTGTGATGCAACCTGGATTGACCATATCTAGACCCACAGCTGGATGAGACATAAGGGTGGACACTCTTGGGGCTGAGAGGTTTGGTGAGGTTGGGTGAGCAAACGCAGACCCTTTAAAGTAATACTGCGTGCTACCCATCGCATGGGTCCCAAATCTCCAGGTTCAAGGGCATCTTCCTACATCGAAAACATGCATGAGAAACCCAGAAGATGGTACACCGTGTGATGGGGAAAGGTTTCTAAAACGCACCGCATTTCTCATCTCCTTGTGCTCGGGTTCGCCATTCCAGCCACTTTACTAGCAATCTCCCTACTTGGAGCATCAGCACCTTTAACCTCCTGTTCCGTACAGGTTGCAATTTGTCCTGAGGATGAACGGGAACACGGGGAACCAATGAGAGACTAGCTCTTGGTGTTGGGACAGGCACAGGTCACTCAATTTTCCCATCAGGAAGAAGAATTAACCACAGGCTCAGCCTGCCCCCCGGAACCAGAACAGGGCCTGAAGCCATCCTGCGCTTTTGCGGCCGACTCCCAAAAAAGCGACTTGTAAAATGCAGCTTCAGGGCACTGCAATTCACAAACCTGCAGAGTTATAAATGATAACTCTCGTCCACAAATATATTGAGGGAAGGCAAAGAAGAGGATTTGAAATCAAGGCAGAATTGCAGGAAACAGATTTCAGGAGGTAGATTCGAATCGCATTTAAAGCACTTGAAAAGCGGCAAAACGTTGACAATGATGCCCTTGGCCAAAAAGGGCGTATGCCTTTTTTCCTGAATATATTCAGGAAAAAACGCATACGCCCTTTTTGGCCAACCAAGCAACCTGGAAAGGCAAATCAGCGCTACAAAGAAGTCTCGCTTCCCATCGGTCAAAAGGGACATGCTGAAAAAAGTGTCAAAACCAGAAATGCAGGACAGGCCATGGAGAAATGGGAGCCTTGCTACACTGATGGGCGGGATGTAAATTGCCAACAGCCACTCTGGAGAAGTGTACGGTGTGTCCTGAAACATCTAAAAAACACAGCTTAGAGAGCATAGGGCACTTCTACGCATGGGGGGATAAAGTGGGAAAATTGAAAATCAGCAAGACACAAGCACCCGAAAGTTTAGGGCTGCTCTGTTGACAAGGACCTACACTTCATTCCACCTTAAATATCCCAGGAAAGCGAAAAATGGATAAAAAAGTTGTGGTCCTTATGTACAATGGACTATCACTCAGCCATGAAATCAATGTCATAAGGCTAGTAGCAGCATGATGAGTGGATTTAGGTAACACGATTCTAAGTGAAATAAGTCACACAGAAAAGGACACTTCTCATAAGGTGTCACTTATAGAGGGAATGTAAAAACCGTTACACTTGAACTGAATTACAAAACAGAACAGAGTCACACATGCAGAAAACACACTATGGCTGCTTAACGGGAAAGGTGAGGTGGGGTGATACATAAAACAAGAGTTTCAAATTAGCTCAGATACCGTTCCATAAACCCAATATGGAATAGACAAGACCTACTCCTTGCTCAGAGAACTGGACTCAACACGCCCGATTCACCGCACAAGAATATATCTGACTAGTAATAATCTTAAAACCTATGTATTGATATCTCTCTGTTAGTGTGTCAAGTGTGTGTAAGGCGGCATAAACACGGCCGTGAAAAGCAGCTAAACCCCATTATAAAAATAAATTACTTTTAAAAACCCATGAAACAAAGACAGGGAAAGAGAGAGAAATTCTTACACAATTCGTTCGGGGGCTGTGATGCAACCTGCATTGACCATATCTAGACCCACAGCTGGATGAGACATAAGGGTGGACACTCTTGGGGCTGAGAGGTTTGGTGAGGTTGGGTGAGCAAACGCAGACCCTTTAAAGTAATACTGCGTGCTACCCATCGCATGGGTCCCAAATCTCCAGGTTCAAGGGCATCTTCCTACATCGAAAACATGCATGAGAAACCCAGAAGATGGTACACCGTGTGATGGGGAAAGGTTTCTAAAACACACCGCATTTCTCATCTCCTTGTGCTCGGGTTCGCCATTCCAGCCACTTTACTAGCAATCTCCCTACTTGGAGCATCAGCACCTTTAACCTCCTGTTCCGTACAGGTTGCAGTTTGTCCTGAGGATGAACGGGAAGACGGGGAACCAATGAGAGACTAGCTCTTGGTGTTGGGACAGGCACAGGTCACTCAATTTTCCCATCAGGAAGAAGAATTAACCACAGGCTCAGCCTGCCCCCCGGAACCAGAACAGGGCCTGAAGCCATCCTGCGCTTTTGCGGCCGACTCCCAAAAAAGCGACTTGTAAAATGCAGCTTCAGGGCACTGCAATTCACAAACCTGCAGAGTTATAAATGATAACTCTCGTCCACAAATATATTGAGGGAAGGCAAAGAAGAGGATTTGAAATCAAGGCAGAATTGCAGGAAACAGATTTCAGGAGGTAGATTCGAATCGCATTTAAAGCACTTGAAAAGCGGCAAAACGTTGACAATGATGCCCTTGGCCAAAAAGGGCGTATGCCTTTTTTCCTGAATATATTCAGGAAAAAACGCATACGCCCTTTTTGGCCAACCAAGCAACCTGGAAAGGCAAATCAGCGCTACAAAGAAGTCTCGCTTCCCATCGGTCAAAAGGGACATGCTGAAAAAAGTGTCAAAACCAGAAATGCAGGACAGGCCATGGAGAAATGGGAGCCTTGCTACACTGATGGGCGGGATGTAAATTGCCAACAGCCACTCTGGAGAAGTGTACGGTGTGTCCTGAAACATCTAAAAAACACAGCTTAGAGAGCATAGGGCACTTCTACGCATGGGGGGATAAAGTGGGAAAATTGAAAATCAGCAAGACACAAGCACCCGAAAGTTTAGGGCTGCTCTGTTGACAAGGACCTCCACTTCATTCCACCTTAAATATCCCAGGAAAGCGAAAAATGGATAAAAAAGTTGTGGTCCTTATGTACAATGGACTATCACTCAGCCATGAAATCAATGTCATAAGGCTAGTAGCAGCATGATGAGTGGATTTAGGTAAGACGATTCTAAGTGAAATAAGTCACACAGAAAAGGACACTTCTCATAAGGTGTCACTTATAGAGGGAATGTAAAAACCGTTACACTTGAACTGAATTACAAAACAGAACAGAGTCACACATGCAGAAAACACACTATGGCTGCTTAACGGGAAAGGTGAGGTGGGGTGATACATAAAACAAGAGTTTCAAATTAGCTCAGATACCGTTCCATAAACCCAATATGGAATAGACAAGACCTACTCCTTGCTCAGAGAACTGGACTCAACACGCCCGATTCACCGCACAAGAATATATCTGACTAGTAATAATCTTAAAACCTATGTATTGATATCTCTCTGTTAGTGTGTCAAGTGTGTGTAAGGCGGCATAAACACGGCCGTGAAAAGCAGCTAAACCCCATTATAAAAATAAATTACTTTTAAAAACCCATGAAACAAAGACAGGGAAAGAGAGAGAAATTCTTACACAATTCGTTCGGGGGCTGTGATGCAACCTGCATTGACCATATCTAGACCCACAGCTGGATGAGACATAAGGGTGGACACTCTTGGGGCTGAGAGGTTTGGTGAGGTTGGGTGAGCAAACGCAGACCCTTTAAAGTAATACTGCGTGCTACCCATCGCATGGGTCCCAAATCTCCAGGTTCAAGGGCATCTTCCTACATCGAAAACATGCATGAGAAACCCAGAAGATGGTACACCATGTGATGGGCAAAGGTTTCTAAAACGCACCGCATTTCTCATCTCCTTGTGCTCGGGTTCGCCATTCCAGCCACTTTACTAGCAATCTCCCTACTTGGAGCATCAGCACCTTTAACCTCCTGTTCCGTACAGGTTGCAATTTGTCCTGAGGATGAACGGGAAGACGGGGAACCAATGAGAGACTAGCTCTTGGTGTTGGGACAGGCACAGGTCACTCAATTTTCCCATCAGGAAGAAGAATTAACCACAGGCTCAGCCTGCCCCCCGGAACCAGAACAGGGCCTGAAGCCATCCTGCGCTTTTGCGGCCGACTCCCAAAAAAGCGACTTGTAAAATGCAGCTTCAGGGCACTGCAATTCACAAACCTGCAGAGTTATAAATGATAACTCTCGTCCACAAATATATTGAGGGAAGGCAAAGAAGAGGATTTGAAATCAAGGCAGAATTGCAGGAAACAGATTTCAGGAGGTAGATTCGAATCGCCTTTAAAGCACATGAAAAGCGGCAAAACGTTGACAATGGTGCCCTTGGCCAAAAAGGGCGTATGCGTTTTTTCCTGAATATATTCAGGAAAAAACGCATACGCCCTTTTTGGCCAACCAAGCAACCTGGAAAGGCAAATCAGCGCTACAAAGAAGTCTCGCTTCCCATCGGTCAAAAGGGCCATGCTGAAAAAAGTGTCAAAACCAGAAATGCAGGACAGGCCATGGAGAAATGGGAGCCTTGCTACACTGATGGGCGGGATGTAAATTGCCAACAGCCACTCTGGAGAAGTGTACGGTGTGTCCTGAAACATCTAAAAAACACAGCTTAGAGAGCATAGGGCACTTCTACGCATGGGGGGATAAAGTGGGAAAATTGAAAATCAGCAAGACACAAGCACCCCAAAGTTTAGGGCTGCTCTGTTGACAAGACCTCCACTTCATTCCACCTTAAATATCCCAGGAAAGCGAAAAATGGATAAAAAAGTTGTGGTCCTTATGTACAATGGAATATCACTCAGCCATGAAATCAATGTCATAAGGCTAGTAGCAGCATGATGAGTGGATTTAGGTAAGACGATTCTAAGTGAAATAAGTCACACAGAAAAGGACACTTCTCATAAGGTGTCACTTATAGAGGGAATGTAAAAACCGTTACACTTGAACTGAATTACAAAACAGAACAGAGTCACACATGCAGAAAACACACTATGGCTGCTTAACGGGAAAGGTGAGGTGGGGTGATACATAAAACAAGAGTTTCAAATTAGCTCAGATACCGTTCCATAAACCCAATATGGAATAGACAAGACCTACTCCTTGCTCAGAGAACTGGACTCAACACGCCCGATTCACCGCACAAGAATATATCTGACTAGTAATAATCTTAAAACCTATGTATTGATATCTCTCTGTTAGTGTGTCAAGTGTGTGTAAGGCGGCATAAACACGGCCGTGAAAAGCAGCTAAACCCCATTATAAAAATAAATTACTTTTAAAAACCCATGAAACAAAGACAGGGAAAGAGAGAGAAATTCTTACACAATTCGTTCGGGGGCTGTGATGCAACCTGGATTGACCATATCTAGACCCACAGCTGGATGAGACATAAGGGTGGACACTCTTGGGGCTGAGAGGTTTGGTGAGGTTGGGTGAGCAAACGCAGACCCTTTAAAGTAATACTGCGTGCTACCCATCGCATGGGTCCCAAATCTCCAGGTTCAAGGGCATCTTCCTACATCGAAAACATGCATGAGAAACCCAGAAGATGGTACACCGTGTGATGGGGAAAGGTTTCTAAAACGCACCGCATTTCTCATCTCCTTGTGCTCGGGTTCGCCATTCCAGCCACTTTACTAGCAATCTCCCTACTTGGAGCATCAGCACCTTTAACCTCCTGTTCCGTACAGGTTGCAATTTGTCCTGAGGATGAACGGGAAGACGGGGAACCAATGAGAGACTAGCTCTTGGTGTTGGGACAGGCACAGGTCACTCAATTTTCCCATCAGGAAGAAGAATTAACCACAGGCTCAGCCTGCCCCCCGGAACCAGAACAGGGCCTGAAGCCATCCTGCGCTTTTGCGGCCGACTCCCAAAAAAGCGACTTGTAAAATGCAGCTTCAGGGCACTGCAATTCACAAACCTGCAGAGTTATAAATGATAACTCTCGTCCACAAATATATTGAGGGAAGGCAAAGAAGAGGATTTGAAATCAAGGCAGAATTGCAGGAAACAGATTTCAGGAGGTAGATTCGAATCGCCTTTAAAGCACATGAAAAGCGGCAAAACGTTGACAATGGTGCCCTTGGCCAAAAAGGGCGTATGCGTTTTTTCCTGAATATATTCAGGAAAAAACGCATACGCCCTTTTTGGCCAACCAAGCAACCTGGAAAGGCAAATCAGCGCTACAAAGTAGTCTCGCTTCCCATCGGTCAAAAGGGCCATGCTGAAAAAAGTGTCAAAACCAGAAATGCAGGACAGGCCATGGAGAAATGGGAGCCTTGCTACACTGATGGGCGGGATGTAAATTGCAAACAGCCACTCTGGAGAAGTGTACGGTGTGTCCTGAAACATCTAAAAAACACAGCTTAGAGAGCATAGGGCACTTCTACGCATGGGGGGATAAAGTGGGAAAATTGAAAATCAGCAAGACACAAGCACCCCAAAGTTTAGGGCTGCTCTGTTGACAAGACCTCCACTTCATTCCACCTTAAATATCCCAGGAAAGCGAAAAATGGATAAAAAAGTTGTGGTCCTTATGTACAATGGAATATCACTCAGCCATGAAATCAATGTCATAAGGCTAGTAGCAGCATGATGAGTGGATTTAGGTAAGACGATTCTAAGTGAAATAAGTCACACAGAAAAGGACACTTCTCATAAGGTGTCACTTATAGAGGGAATGTAAAAACCGTTACACTTGAACTGAATTACAAAACAGAACAGAGTCACACATGCAGAAAACACACTATGGCTGCTTAATGGGAAAGGTGAGGTGGGGTGATACATAAAACAAGAGTTTCAAATTAGCTCAGATACCGTTCCATAAACCCAATATGGAATAGACAAGACCTACTCCTTGCTCAGAGAACTGGACTCAACACGCCCGATTCACCGCACAAGAATATATCTGACTAGTAATAATCTTAAAACCTATGTATTGATATCTCTCTGTTAGTGTGTCAAGTGTGTGTAAGGCGGCATAAACACGGCCGTGAAAAGCAGCTAAACCCCATTATAAAAATAAATTACTTTTAAAAACCCATGAAACAAAGACAGGGAAAGAGAGAGAAATTCTTACACAATTCGTTCGGGGGCTGTGATGCAACCTGGATTGACCATATCTAGACCCACAGCTGGATGAGACATAAGGGTGGACACTCTTTGGGCTGATAGGTTTGGTGAGGTTGGGTGAGCAAACGCAGACCCTTTAAAGTAATACTGCGTGCTACCCATCGCATGGGTCCCAAATCTCCAGGTTCAAGGGCATCTTCCTACATCGAAAACATGCATGAGAAACCCAGAAGATGGTACACCGTGTGATGGGGAAAGGTTTCTAAAACGCACCGCATTTCTCATCTCCTTGTGCTCGGGTTCGCCATTCCAGCCACTTTACTAGCAATCTCCCTACTTGGAGCATCAGCACCTTTAACCTCCTGTTCCGTACAGGTTGCAATTTGTCCTGAGGATGAACGGGAAGACGGGGAACCAATGAGAGACTAGCTCTTGGTGTTGGGACAGGCACAGGTCACTCAATTTTCCCATCAGGAAGAAGAATTAACCACAGGCTCATCCTGCCCCCCGGAACCAGAACAGGGCCTGAAGCCATCCTGCGCTTTTGCGGCCGACTCCCAAAAAAGCGACTTGTAAAATGCAGCTTCAGGGCACTGCAATTCACAAACCTGCAGAGTTATAAATGATAACTCTCGTCCACAAATATATTGAGGGAAGGCAAAGAAGAGGATTTGAAATCAAGGCAGAATTGCAGGAAACAGATTTCAGGAGGTAGATTCGAATCGCCTTTAAAGCACATGAAAAGCGGCAAAACGTTGACAATGGTGCCCTTGGCCAAAAAGGGCGTATGCGTTTTGTCCTGAATATATTCAGGAAAAAACGCATACGCCCTTTTTGGCCAACCAAGCAACCTGGAAAGGCAAATCAGCGCTACAAAGAAGTCTCGCTTCCCATCGGTCAAAAGGGCCTTGCTGAAAAAAGTGTCAAAACCAGAAATGCAGGACAGGCCATGGAGAAATGGGAGCCTTGCTACACTGATGGGCGGGATGTAAATTGCCAACAGCCACTCTGGAGAAGTGTACGGTGTGTCCTGAAACATCTAAAAAACACAGCTTAGAGAGCATAGGGCACTTCTACGCATGGGGGGATAAAGTGGGAAAATTGAAAATCAGCAAGACACAAGCACCCGAAAGTTTAGGGCTGCTCTGTTGACAAGACCTCCACTTCATTCCACCTTAAATATCCCAGGAAAGCGAAAAATGGATAAAAAAGTTGTGGTCCTTATGTACAATGGAATATCACTCAGCCATGAAATCAATGTCATAAGGCTAGTAGCAGCATGATGAGTGGATTTAGGTAAGACGATTCTAAGTGAAATAAGTCACACAGAAAAGGACACTTCTCATAAGGTGTCACTTATAGAGGGAATGTAAAAACCGTTACACTTGAACTGAATTACAAAACAGAACAGAGTCACACATGCAGAAAACACACTATGGCTGCTTAACGGGAAAGGTGAGGTGGGGTGATACATAAAACAAGAGTTTCAAATTAGCTCAGATACCGTTCCATAAACCCAATATGGAATAGACAAGACCTACTCCTTGCTCAGAGAACTGGACTCAACACGCCCGATTCACCGCACAAGAATATATCTGACTAGTAATAATCTTAAAACCTATGTATTGATATCTCTCTGTTAGTGTGTCAAGTGTGTGTAAGGCGGCATAAACACGGCCGTGAAAAGCAGCTAAACCCCATTATAAAAATAAATTACTTTTAAAAACCCATGAAACAAAGACAGGGAAAGAGAGAGAAATTCTTACACAATTCGTTCGGGGGCTGTGATGCAACCTGGATTGACCATATCTAGACCCACAGCTGGATGAGACATAAGGGTGGACACTCTTGGGGCTGAGAGGTTTGGTGAGGTTGGGTGAGCAAACGCAGACCCTTTAAAGTAATACTGCGTGCTACCCATCGCATGGGTCCCAAATCTCCAGGTTCAAGGGCATCTTCCTACATCGAAAACATGCATGAGAAACCCAGAAGATGGTACACCGTGTGATGGGGAAAGGTTTCTAAAACGCACCGCATTTCTCATCTCCTTGTGCTCGGGTTCGCCATTCCAGCCACTTTACTAGCAATCTCCCTACTTGGAGCATCAGCACCTTTAACCTCCTGTTCCGTACAGGTTGCAATTTGTCCTGAGGATGAACGGGAAGACGGGGAACCAATGAGAGACTAGCTCTTGGTGTTGGGACAGGCACAGGTCACTCAATTTTCCCATCAGGAAGAAGAATTAACCACAGGCTCAGCCTGCCCCCCGGAACCAGAACAGGGCCTGAAGCCATCCTGCGCTTTTGCGGCCGACTCCCAAAAAAGCGACTTGTAAAATGCAGCTTCAGGGCACTGCAATTCACAAACCTGCAGAGTTATAAATGATAACTCTCGTCCACAAATATATTGAGGGAAGGCAAAGAAGAGGATTTGAAATCAAGGCAGAATTGCAGGAAACAGATTTCAGGAGGTAGATTCGAATCGCCTTTAAAGCACATGAAAAGCGGCAAAACGTTGACAATGGTGCCCTTGGCCAAAAAGGGCGTATGCGTTTTTTCCTGAATATATTCAGGAAAAAACGCATACGCCCTTTTTGGCCAACCAAGCAACCTGGAAAGGCAAATCAGCGCTACAAAGTAGTCTCGCTTCCCATCGGTCAAAAGGGCCATGCTGAAAAAAGTGTCAAAACCAGAAATGCAGGACAGGCCATGGAGAAATGGGAGCCTTGCTACACTGATGGGCGGGATGTAAATTGCAAACAGCCACTCTGGAGAAGTGTACGGTGTGTCCTGAAACATCTAAAAAACACAGCTTAGAGAGCATAGGGCACTTCTACGCATGGGGGGATAAAGTGGGAAAATTGAAAATCAGCAAGACACAAGCACCCCAAAGTTTAGGGCTGCTCTGTTGACAAGACCTCCACTTCATTCCACCTTAAATATCCCAGGAAAGCGAAAAATGGATAAAAAAGTTGTGGTCCTTATGTACAATGGAATATCACTCAGCCATGAAATCAATGTCATAAGGCTAGTAGCAGCATGATGAGTGGATTTAGGTAAGACGATTCTAAGTGAAATAAGTCACACAGAAAAGGACACTTCTCATAAGGTGTCACTTATAGAGGGAATGTAAAAACCGTTACACTTGAACTGAATTACAAAACAGAACAGAGTCACACATGCAGAAAACACACTATGGCTGCTTAATGGGAAAGGTGAGGTGGGGTGATACATAAAACAAGAGTTTCAAATTAGCTCAGATACCGTTCCATAAACCCAATATGGAATAGACAAGACCTACTCCTTGCTCAGAGAACTGGACTCAACACGCCCGATTCACCGCACAAGAATATATCTGACTAGTAATAATCTTAAAACCTATGTATTGATATCTCTCTGTTAGTGTGTCAAGTGTGTGTAAGGCGGCATAAACACGGCCGTGAAAAGCAGCTAAACCCCATTATAAAAATAAATTACTTTTAAAAACCCATGAAACAAAGACAGGGAAAGAGAGAGAAATTCTTACACAATTCGTTCGGGGGCTGTGATGCAACCTGGATTGACCATATCTAGACCCACAGCTGGATGAGACATAAGGGTGGACACTCTTTGGGCTGATAGGTTTGGTGAGGTTGGGTGAGCAAACGCAGACCCTTTAAAGTAATACTGCGTGCTACCCATCGCATGGGTCCCAAATCTCCAGGTTCAAGGGCATCTTCCTACATCGAAAACATGCATGAGAAACCCAGAAGATGGTACACCGTGTGATGGGGAAAGGTTTCTAAAACGCACCGCATTTCTCATCTCCTTGTGCTCGGGTTCGCCATTCCAGCCACTTTACTAGCAATCTCCCTACTTGGAGCATCAGCACCTTTAACCTCCTGTTCCGTACAGGTTGCAATTTGTCCTGAGGATGAACGGGAAGACGGGGAACCAATGAGAGACTAGCTCTTGGTGTTGGGGCAGGCACAGGTCACTCAATTTTCCCATCAGGAAGAAGAATTAACCACAGGCTCAGCCTGCCCCCCGGAACCAGAACAGGGCCTGAAGCCATCCTGCGCTTTTGCGGCCGACTCCCAAAAAAGCGACTTGTAAAATGCAGCTTCAGGGCACTGCAATTCACAAACCTGCAGAGTTATAAATGATAACTCTCGTCCACAAATATATTGAGGGAAGGCAAAGAAGAGGATTTGAAATCAAGGCAGAATTGCAGGAAACAGATTTCAGGAGGTAGATTCGAATCGCCTTTAAAGCACATGAAAAGCGGCAAAACGTTGACAATGGTGCCCTTGGCCAAAAAGGGCGTATGCGTTTTTTCCTGAATATATTCAGGAAAAAACGCATACGCCCTTTTTGGCCAACCAAGCAACCTGGAAAGGCAAATCAGCGCTACAAAGAAGTCTCGCTTCCCATCGGTCAAAAGGGCCATGCTGAAAAAAGTGTCAAAACCAGAAATGCAGGACAGGCCATGGAGAAATGGGAGCCTTGCTACACTGATGGGCGGGATGTAAATTGCCAACAGCCACTCTGGAGAAGTGTACGGTGTGTCCTGAAACATCTAAAAAACACAGCTTAGAGAGCATAGGGCACTTCTACGCATGGGGGGATAAAGTGGGAAAATTGAAAATCAGCAAGACACAAGCACCCGAAAGTTTAGGGCTGCTCTGTTGACAAGACCTCCACTTCATTCCACCTTAAATATCCCAGGAAAGCGAAAAATGGATAAAAAAGTTGTGGTCCTTATGTACAATGGAATATCACTCAGCCATGAAATCAATGTCATAAGGCTAGTAGCAGCATGATGAGTGGATTTAGGTAAGACGATTCTAAGTGAAATAAGTCACACAGAAAAGGACACTTCTCATAAGGTGTCACTTATAGAGGGAATGTAAAAACCGTTACACTTGAACTGAATTACAAAACAGAACAGAGTCACACATGCAGAAAACACACTATGGCTGCTTAACGGGAAATGTGAGGTGGGGTGATACATAAAACAAGAGTTTCAAATTAGCTCAGATACCGTTCCATAAACCCAATATGGAATAGACAAGACCTACTCCTTGCTCAGAGAACTGGACTCAACACGCCCGATTCACCGCACAAGAATATATCTGACTAGTAATAATCTTAAAACCTATGTATTGATATCTCTCTGTTAGTGTGTCAAGTGTGTGTAAGGCGGCATAAACACGGCCGTGAAAAGCAGCTAAACCCCATTATAAAAATAAATTACTTTTAAAAACCCATGAAACAAAGACAGGGAAAGAGAGAGAAATTCTTACACAATTCGTTCGGGGGCTGTGATGCAACCTGGATTGACCATATCTAGACCCACAGCTGGATGAGACATAAGGGTGGACACTCTTGGGGCTGAGAGGTTTGGTGAGGTTGGGTGAGCAAACGCAGACCCTTTAAAGTAATACTGCGTGCTACCCATCGCATGGGTCCCAAATCTCCAGGTTCAAGGGCATCTTCCTACATCGAAAACATGCATGAGAAACCCAGAAGATGGTACACCGTGTGATGGGGAAAGGTTTCTAAAACGCACCTCATTTCTCACCTCCTTGTGCTCGTGTTCGCCATTCCAGCCACTTTACTAGCAATCTCCCTACTTGGAGCATCAGCACCTTTAACCTCCTGTTCCGTACAGGTTGCAATTTGTCCTGAGGATGAACGGGAAGACGGGAAACCAATGAGAGACTAGCTCTTGGTGTTGGGACAGGCACAGGTCACTCTATTTTCCCATCAGGAAGAAGAATTAACCACAGGCTCAGCCTGCCCCCCGGAACCAGAACAGGGCCTGAAGCCATCCTGCGCTTTTGCGGCCGGCTCCCAAAAAAGCGACTTGTAAAATGCAGCTTCAGGGCACTGCAATTCACAAACCTGCAGAGTTATAAATGATAACTCTCGTCCACAAATATATTGAGGGAAGGCAAAGAAGAGGATTTGAAATCAAGGCAGAATTGCAGGAAACTGATTTCAGGAGGTAGATTCGAATCGCCTTTAAAGCACATGAAAAGCGGCAAAACGTTGACAATGATGCCCTTGGCCAAAAAGGGCGTATGCGTTTTTTCCTGAATATATTCAGGAAAAAACGCATACGCCCTTTTTGGCCAACCAAGCAACCTGGAAAGGCAAATCAGCGCTACAAAGAAGTCTCGCTTCCCATCGGTCAAAAGGGACAGGCTGAAAAAAGTGTCAAAACCAGAAATGCAGGACAGGCCATGGAGAAATGGGAGCCTTGCTACACTGATGGGCGGGATGTAAATTGCCAACAGCCACTCTGGAGAAGTGTACGGTGTGTCCTGAAACATCTAAAAAACACAGCTTAGAGAGCATAGGGCACTTCCACACATGGGGGGATAAAGTGGGAAAATTGAAAATCAGCAAGACACAAGCACCCCAAAGTTTAGGGCTGCTCTGTTGACAAGGACCTCCACTTCATTCCACCTTAAATATCCCAGGAAAGCGAAAAATGGATAAAAAAGTTGTGGTCCTTATGTAGAATGGAACATCACTCAGCCATGAAATCAATGTCATAAGGCTAGTAGCAGCATGATGAGTGGATTTAGGTAAGACGATTCTAAGTGAAATAAGTCACACAGAAAAGGACACTTCTCATAAGGTGTCACTTATAGAGGGAATGTAAAAACCGTTACACTTGAACTGAATTACAAAACAGAACAGAGTCACACATGCAGAAAACACACTATGGCTGCTTAACGGGAAAGGTGAGGTGGGGTGATACATAAAACAAGAGTTTCAAATTAGCTCAGATACCGTTCCATAAACCCAATATGTAATAGACAAGACCTACTCCTTGCTCAGAGAACTGGACTCAACACGCCCGATTCACCGCACAAGAATATATCTGACTAGTAATAAACTTAAAACCTATGTATTGATATTTCTCTGTTAGTGTGTCAAGTGTGTGTAAGGCGGCATAAACACAGCCGTGAAAAGCAGCTAAACCCCATTATAAAAATAAATTACTTTTAAAAACCCATGAAACAAAGACAGGGAAAGAGAGAGAAATTCTTACACAATTCGTTCAGGGGCTGTGATGCAACCTGCATTGACCATATCTAGACCCACAGCTGGATGAGACATAAGGGTGGACACTCTTTGGGCTGAGAGGTTTGGTGAGGTTGGGTGAGCAAACGCAGACCCTTTAAAGTAATACTGCGTGCTACCCATCACATGGGTCCCAAATCTCCAGGTTCAAGGGCATCTTCCTACATCGAAAACATGCATGAGAAACCCAGAAGATGGTACACCGTGTGATGGGGAAAGGTTTCTAAAACGCACCGCATTTCTCATCTCCTTGTGCTCGGGTTCGCCATTCCAGCCACTTTACTAGCAATCTCCCTACTTGGAGCATCAGCACCTTTAACCTCCTGTTCCGTACAGGTTGCAATTTGTCCTGAGGATGAACGGGAAGACGGGGAACCAATGAGAGACTAGCTCTTGGTGTTGGGACAGGCACAGGTCACTCAATTTTCCCATCAGGAAGAAGAATTAACCACAGGCTCAGCCTGCCCCCCGGAACCAGAACAGGGCCTGAAGCCATCCTGCGATTTTGCGGCCGACTCCCAAAAAAGCGACTTGTAAAATGGAGCTTCAGGGCACTGCAATTCACAAACCTGCAGAGTTATAAATGATAACTCTCGTCCACAAATATATTGAGGGAAGGAAAAGAAGAGGATTTGAAATCAAGGCAGAATTGCAGGAAACAGATTTCAGGAGGTAGATTCGAATCGCCTTTAAAGCACATGAAAAGCGGCAAAACGTTGACAATGATGCCCTTGGCCAAAAAGGGCGTATGCGTTTTTTCCTGAATATATTCAGGAAAAAACGCATACGCCCTTTTTGGCCAACCAAGCAACCTGGAAAGGCAAATCAGCGCTACAAAGAAGTCTCGCTTCCCATCGGTCAAAAGGGACATGCTGAAAAAGGTGTCAAAACCAGAAATGCAGGACAGGCCATGGAGAAATGGGAGCCTTGCTACACTGATGGGCGGGATGTAAATTGCCAACAGCCACTCTGGAGAAGTGTACGGTGTGTCCTGAAACATCTAAAAAACACAGCTTAGAGAGCATAGGGCACTTCTACGCATGGGGGGATAAAGTGGGAAAATTGAAAATCAGCAAGACACAAGCACCCGAAAGTTTAGGGCTGCTCTGTTGACAAGGACCTCCACTTCATTCCACCTTAAATATCCCAGGAAAGCGAAAAATGGATAAAAAAGTTGTGGTCCTTATGTACAATGGAATATCACTCAGCCATGAAATCAATGTCATAAGACTAGTAGCAGCATGATGAGTGGATTTAGGTAAGACGATTCTAAGTGAAATAAGTCACACAGAAAAGGACACTTCTCATAAGGTGTCACTTATAGAGGGAATGTAAAAACCGTTACACTTGAACTGAATTACAAAACAGAACAGAGTCACACATGCAGAAAACACACTATGGCTGCTTATCGGGAAAGGTGAGGTGGGGTGATACATAAAACAAGAGTTTCAAATTAGCTCAGATACCGTTCCATAAACCCAATATGGAATAGACAAGACCTACTCCTTGCTCAGAGAACTGGACTCAACACGCCCGATTCACCGCACAAGAATATATCTGACTAGTAATAATCTTAAAACCTATGTATTGATATCTCTCTGTTAGTGTGTCAGGTGTGTGTAAGGCGGCATAAACACAGCAGTGAAAAGCAGCTAAACCCCATTATAAAAATAAATTACTTTTAAAAACCCATGAAACAAAGACAGGGAAAGAGAGAGAAATTCTTACACAATTCGTTCAGGGGCTGTGATGCAACCTGCACTGACCATATCTAGACCCACAGCTGGATGAGACATAAGGGTGGACACTCTTGGGGCTGAGAGGTTTGGTGAGGTTGGGTGAGCAAACGCAGACCCTTTAAAGTAATACTGCGTGCTACCCATCGCATGGGTCCCAAATCTCCAGGTTCAAGGGCATCTTCCTACATCGAAAACATGCATGAGAAACCCAGAAGATGGTACACCGTGTGATGGGGAAAGGTTTCTAAAATGCACCGCATTTCTCATCTCCTTGTGCTCGGGTTCGCCATTCCAGCCACTTTACTAGCAATCTCCCTACTTGGAGCATCAGCACCTTTAACCTCCTGTTCCGTACAGGTTGCAATTTGTCCTGAGGATGAACGGGAAGACGGGGAACCAATGAGAGACTAGCTCTTGGTGTTGGGACAGGCACAGGTCACTCAATTTTCCCATCAGGAAGAAGAATTAACCACAGGCTCAGCCTGCTCCCCGGAACCAGAACAGGGCCTGAAGCCATCCTGCGCTTTTGCGGCCGACTCCCAAAAAAGCGACTTGTAAAATGGAGCTTCAGGGCACTGCAATTCACAAACCTGCAGAATTATAAATGATAACTCTCGTCCACAAATATATTGAGGGAAGGCAAAGAAGAGGATTTGAAATCAAGGCAGAATTGCAGGAAACAGATTTCAGGAGGTAGATTCGAATCGCCTTTAAAGCACATGAAAAGCGGCAAAACGTTGACAATGATGCCCTTGGCCAAAAAGGGCGTATGCGTTTTTTCCTGAATATATTCAGGAAAAAACGCATACGCCCTTTTTGGCCAACCAAGCAACCTGGAAAGGCAAATCAGCGCTACAAAGAAGTCTCGCTTCCCATCGGTCAAAAGGGACATGCTGAAAAAGGTGTCAAAACCAGAAATGCAGGACAGGCCATGGAGAAATGGGAGCCTTGCTACACTGATGGGCGGGATGTAAATTGCCAACAGCCACTCTGGAGAAGTGTACGGTGTGTCCTGAAACATCTAAAAAACACAGCTTAGAGAGCATAGGGCACTTCTACGCATGGGGGGATAAAGTGGGAAAATTGAAAATCAGCAAGACACAAGCACCCGAAAGTTTAGGGCTGCTCTGTTGACAAGGACCTCCACTTCCTTCCACCTTAAATATCCCAGGAAAGCGAAAAATGGATAAAAAAGTTGTGGTCCTTATGTACAATGGAATATCACTCAGCCATGAAATCAATGTCATAAGGCTAGTAGCAGCATGATGAGTGGATTTAGGTAAGACGATTCTAAGTGAAATAAGTCACACAGAAAAGGACACTTCTCATAAGGTGTCACTTATAGAGGGAATGTAAAAACCGTTACACTTGAACTGAATTACAAAACAGAACAGAGTCACACATGCAGAAAACACACTATGGCTGCTTAACGGGAAAGGTGAGGTGGGCTGATACATAAAATAAGAGTTTCAAATTAGCTCAGATACCGTTCCATAAACCCAATATGGAATAGACAAGACCTACTCCTTGCTCAGAGAACTGGACTCAACACGCCCGATTCACCGCACAAGAATATATCTGACTAGTAATAATCTTAAAACCTATGTATTGATATCTCTCTGTTAGTGTGTCAAGTGTGTGTAAGGCGGCATAAACACAGCCGTGAAAAGCAGCTAAACCCCATTATAAAAATAAATTACTTTTAAAAACCCATGAAACAAAGACAGGGAAAGAGAGAGAAATTCTTACACAATTCGTTCAGGGGCTGTGATGCAACCTGCATTGACCATATCTAGACCCACAGCTGGATGAGACATAAGGGTGGACACTCTTGGGGCTGAGAGGTTTGGTGAGGTTGGGTGAGCAAACGCAGACCCTTTAAAGTAATACTGCGTGCTACCCATCGCATGGGTCCCAAATCTCCAGGTTCAAGGGCATCTTCCTACATCGAAAACATGCATGAGAAACCCAGAAGATGGTACACCGTGTGATGGGGAAAGGTTTCTAAAACGCACCGCATTTCTCATCTCCTTGTGCTCGGGTTCGCCATTCCAGCCACTTTACTAGCAATCTCCCTACTTGGAGCATCAGCACCTTTAACCTCCTGTTCCGTACAGGTTGCAATTTGTCCTGAGGATGAACGGGAAGACGGGGAACCAATGAGAGACTAGCTCTTGGTGTTGGGACAGGCACACGTCACTCAATTTTCCCATCAGGAAGAAGAATTAACCACAGGCTCAGCCTGCCCCCCGGAACCAGAACAGGGCCTGAAGCCATCCTGCGCTTTTGCGGCCGACTCCCAAAAAAGCGACTTGTAAAATGCAGCTTCAGGGCACTGCAATTCACAAACCTGCAGAGTTATAAATGATAACTCTCGTCCACAAATATATTGAGGGAAGGCAAAGAAGAGGATTTGAAATCAAGGCAGAATTGCAGGAAACAGATTTCAGGAGGTAGATTCGAATCGCCTTTAAAGCACATGAAAAGCGGCAAAAGGTTGACAATGGTGCCCTTGGCCAAAAAGGGCGTATGCGTTTTTTCCTGAATATATTCAGGAAAAAACGCATACGCCCTTTTTGGCCAACCAAGCAACCTGGAAAGGCAAATCAGCGCTACAAAGAAGTCTCGCTTCCCATCGGTCAAAAGGGCCATGCTGAAAAAAGTGTCAAAACCAGAAATGCAGGACAGGCCATGGAGAAATGGGAGCCTTGCTACACTGATGGGCGGGATGTAAATTGCAAACAGCCACTCTGGAGAAGTGTACGGTGTGTCCTGAAACATCTAAAAAACACAGCTTAGAGAGCATAGGGCACTTCTACGCATGGGGGGATAAAGTGGGAAAATTGAAAATCAGCAAGACACAAGCACCCCAAAGTTTAGGGCTGCTTTGTTGACAAGACCTCCACTTCATTCCACCTTAAATATCCCAGGAAAGCGAAAAATGGATAAAAAAGTTGTGGTCCTTATGTACAATGGAATATCACTCAGCCATGAAATCAATGTCATAAGGCTAGTAGCAGCATGATGAGTGGATTTAGGTAAGACGATTCTAAGTGAAATAAGTCACACAGAAAAGGACACTTCTCATAAGGTGTCACTTATAGAGGGAATGTAAAAACCGTTACACTTGAACTGAATTACAAAACAGAACAGAGTCACACATGCAGAAAACACACTATGGCTGCTTAACGGGAAAGGTGAGGTGGGCTGATACATAAAATAAGAGTTTCAAATTAGCTCAGATACCGTTCCATAAACCCAATATGGAATAGACAAGACCTACTCCTTGCTCAGAGAACTGGACTCAACACGCCCGATTCACCGCACAAGAATATATCTGACTAGTAATAATCTTAAAACCTATGTATTGATATCTCTCTGTTAGTGTGTCAAGTGTGTGTAAGGCGGCATAAACACAGCCGTGAAAAGCAGCTAAACCCCATTATAAAAATAAATTACTTTTAAAAACCCATGAAACAAAGACAGGGAAAGAGAGAGAAATTCTTACACAATTCGTTCAGGGGCTGTGATGCAACCTGCATTGACCATATCTAGACCCACAGCTGGATGAGACATAAGGGTGGACACTCTTGGGGCTGAGAGGTTTGGTGAGGTTGGGTGAGCAAACGCAGACCCTTTAAAGTAATACTGCGTGCTACCCATCGCATGGGTCCCAAATCTCCAGGTTCAAGGGCATCTTCCTACATCGAAAACATGCATGAGAAACCCAGAAGATGGTACACCGTGTGATGGGGAAAGGTTTCTAAAACGCACCGCATTTCTCATCTCCTTGTGCTCGGGTTCGCCATTCCAGCCACTTTACTAGCAATCTCCCTACTTGGAGCATCAGCACCTTTAACCTCCTGTTCCGTACAGGTTGCAATTTGTCCTGAGGATGAACGGGAAGACGGGGAACCAATGAGAGACTAGCTCTTGGTGTTGGGACAGGCACACGTCACTCAATTTTCCCATCAGGAAGAAGAATTAACCACAGGCTCAGCCTGCCCCCCGGAACCAGAACAGGGCCTGAAGCCATCCTGCGCTTTTGCGGCCGACTCCCAAAAAAGCGACTTGTAAAATGCAGCTTCAGGGCACTGCAATTCACAAACCTGCAGAGTTATAAATGATAACTCTCGTCCACAAATATATTGAGGGAAGGCAAAGAAGAGGATTTGAAATCAAGGCAGAATTGCAGGAAACAGATTTCAGGAGGTAGATTCGAATCGCCTTTAAAGCACATGAAAAGCGGCAAAACGTTGACAATGGTGCCCTTGGCCAAAAAGGGCGTATGCGTTTTTTCCTGAATATATTCAGGAAAAAACGCATACGCCCCTTTTGGCCAACCAAGCAACCTGGAAAGGCAAATCAGCGCTACAAAGAAGTCTCGCTTCCCATCGGTCAAAAGGGCCATGCTGAAAAAAGTGTCAAAACCAGAAATGCAGGACAGGCCATGGAGAAATGGGAGCCTTGCTACACTGATGGGCGGGATGTAAATTGCAAACAGCCACTCTGGAGAAGTGTACGGTGTGTCCTGAAACATCTAAAAAACACAGCTTAGAGAGCATAGGGCACTTCTACGCATGGGGGGATAAAGTGGGAAAATTGAAAATCAGCAAGACACAAGCACCCCAAAGTTTAGGGCTGCTTTGTTGACAAGACCTCCACTTCATTCCACCTTAAATATCCCAGGAAAGCGAAAAATGGATAAAAAAGTTGTGGTCCTTATGTACAATGGAATATCACTCAGCCATGAAATCAATGTCATAAGGCTAGTAGCAGCATGATGAGTGGATTTAGGTAAGACGATTCTTAGTGAAATAAGTCACACAGAAAAGGACACTTCTCATAAGGTGTCACTTATAGAGGGAATGTAAAAACCGTTACACTTGAACTGAATTACAAAACAGAACAGAGTCACACATGCAGAAAACACACTATGGCTGCTTAACGGGAAAGGTGAGGTGGGGTGATACATAAAACAAGAGTTTCAAATTAGCTCAGATACCGTTCCATAAACCCAATATGGAATAGACAAGACCTACTCCTTGCTCAGAGAACTGGACTCAACACGCCCGATTCACCGCACAAGAATATATCTGACTAGTAATAATCTTAAAACCTATGTATTGATATCTCTCTGTTAGTGTGTCAAGTGTGTGTAAGGCGGCATAAACACGGCCGTGAAAAGCAGGTAAACCCCATTATAAAAATAAATTACTTTTAAAAACCCATGAAACAAAGACAGGGAAAGAGAGAGAAATTCTTACACAATTCGTTCAGGGGCTGTGATGCAACCTGCATTGACCATATCTAGACCCACAGCTGGATGAGACATAAGGGTGGACACTCTTGGGGCTGAGAGGTTTGGTGAGGTTGGGTGAGCAAACGCAGACCCTTTAAAGTAATACTGCGTGCTACCCATCGCATGGGTCCCAAATCTCCAGGTTCAAGGGCATCTTCCTACATCGAAAACATGCATGAGAAACCCAGAAGATGGTACACCGTGTGATGGGGAAAGGTTTCTAAAACGCACCGCATTTCTCATCTCCTTGTGCTCGGGTTCGCCATTCCAGCCACTTTACTAGCAATCTCCCTACTTGGAGCATCAGCACCTTTAACCTCCTGTTCCGTACAGGTTGCAATTTGTCCTGAGGATGAACGGGAAGACGGGGAACCAATGAGAGACTAGCTCTTGGTGTTGGGACAGGCACACGTCACTCAATTTTCCCATCAGGAAGAAGAATTAACCACAGGCTCAGCCTGCCCCCCGGAACCAGAACAGGGCCTGAAGCCATCCTGCGCTTTTGCGGCCGACTCCCAAAAAAGCGACTTGTAAAATGCAGCTTCAGGGCACTGCAATTCACAAACCTGCAGAGTTATAAATGATAACTCTCGTCCACAAATATATTGAGGGAAGGCAAAGAAGAGGATTTGAAATCAAGGCAGAATTGCAGGAAACAGATTTCAGGAGGTAGATTCGAATCGCCTTTAAAGCACATGAAAAGCGGCAAAACGTTGACAATGGTGCCCTTGGCCAAAAAGGGCGTATGCGTTTTTTCCTGAATATATTCAGGAAAAAACGCATACGCCCTTTTTGGCCAACCAAGCAACCTGGAAAGGCAAATCAGCGCTACAAAGAAGTCTCGCTTCCCATCGGTCAAAAGGGCCATGCTGAAAAAAGTGTCAAAACCAGAAATGCAGGACAGGCCATGGAGAAATGGGAGCCTTGCTACACTGATGGGCGGGATGTAAATTGCAAACAGCCACTCTGGAGAAGTGTACGGTGTGTCCTGAAACATCTAAAAAACACAGCTTAGAGAGCATAGGGCACTTCTACGCATGGGGGGATAAAGTGGGAAAATTGAAAATCAGCAAGACACAAGCACCCCAAAGTTTAGGGCTGCTTTGTTGACAAGACCTCCACTTCATTCCACCTTAAATATCCCAGGAAAGCGAAAAATGGATAAAAAAGTTGTGGTCCTTATGTACAATGGAATATCACTCAGCCATGAAATCAATGTCATAAGGCTAGTAGCAGCATGATGAGTGGATTTAGGTAAGACGATTCTTAGTGAAATAAGTCACACAGAAAAGGACACTTCTCATAAGGTGTCACTTATAGAGGGAATGTAAAAACCGTTACACTTGAACTGAATTACAAAACAGAACAGAGTCACACATGCAGAAAACACACTATGGCTGCTTAACGGGAAAGGTGAGGTGGGGTGATACATAAAACAAGAGTTTCAAATTAGCTCAGATACCGTTCCATAAACCCAATATGGAATAGACAAGACCTACTCCTTGCTCAGAGAACTGGACTCAACACGCCCGATTCACCGCACAAGAATATATCTGACTAGTAATAATCTTAAAACCTATGTATTGATATCTCTCTGTTAGTGTGTCAAGTGTGTGTAAGGCGGCATAAACACGGCCGTGAAAAGCAGCTAAACCCCATTATAAAAATAAATTACTTTTAAAAACCCATGAAACAAAGACAGGGAAAGAGAGAGAAATTCTTACACAATTCGTTCGGGGGCTGTGATGCAACCTGGATTGACCATATCTAGACCCACAGCTGGATGAGACATAAGGGTGGACACTCTTGGGGCTGAGAGTTTTGGTGAGGTTGGGTGAGCAAACGCAGACCCTTTAAAGTAATACTGCGTGCTACCCATCGCATGGGTCCCAAATCTCCAGGTTCAAGGGCATCTTCCTACATCGAAAACATGCATGAGAAACCCAGAAGATGGTACACCGTGTGATGGGGAAAGGTTTCTAAAACGCACCGCATTTCTCATCTCCTTGTGCTCGGGTTCGCCATTCCAGCCACTTTACTAGCAATCTCCCTACTTGGAGCATCAGCACCTTTAACCTCTTGTTCCGTACAGGTTGCAATTTGTCCTGAGGATGAACGGGAAGACGGGGAACCAATGAGAGACTAGCTCTTGGTGTTGGGACAGGCACAGGTCACTCAATTTTCCCATCAGGAAGAAGAATTAACCACAGGCTCAGCCTGCCCCCCGGAACCAGAACAGGGCCTGAAGCCATCCTGCGCTTTTGCGGCCGACTCCCAAAAAAGCGACTTGTAAAATGCAGCTTCAGGGCACTGCAATTCACAAACCTGCAGAGTTATAAATGATAACTCTCGTCCACAAATATATTGAGGGAAGGCAAAGAAGAGGATTTGAAATCAAGGCAGAATTGCAGGAAACAGATTTCAGGAGGTAGATTCGAATCGCCTTTAAAGCACATGAAAAGCGGCAAAACGTTGACAATGGTGCCCTTGGCCAAAAAGGGCGTATGCGTTTTTTCCTGAATATATTCAGGAAAAAACGCATACGCCCTTTTTGGCCAACCAAGCAACCTGGAAAGGCAAATCAGCGCTACAAAGAAGTCTCGCTTCCCATCGGTCAAAAGGGCCATGCTGAAAAAAGTGTCAAAACCAGAAATGCAGGACAGGCCATGGAGAAATGGGAGCCTTGCTACACTGATGGGCGGGATGTAAATTGCAAACAGCCACTCTGGAGAAGTGTACGGTGTGTCCTGAAACATCTAAAAAACACAGCTTAGAGAGCATAGGGCACTTCTACGCATGGGGGGATAAAGTGGGAAAATTGAAAATCAGCAAGACACAAGCAACCCAAAGTTTAGGGCTGCTCTGTTGACAAGACCTCCACTTCATTCCACCTTAAATATCCCAGGAAAGCGAAAAATGGATAAAAAAGTTGTGGTCCTTATGTACAATGGAATATCACTCAGCCATGAAATCAATGTCATAAGGCTAGTAGCAGCATGATGAGTGGATTTAGGTAAGACGATTCTAAGTGAAATAAGTCACACAGAAAAGGACACTTCTCATAAGGTGTCACTTATAGAGGGAATGTAAAAACCGTTACACTTGAACTGAATTACAAAACAGAACAGAGTCACACATGCAGAAAACACACTATGGCTGCTTAATGGGAAAGGTGAGGTGGGGTGATACATAAAACAAGAGTTTCAAATTAGCTCAGATACCGTTCCATAAACCCAATATGGAATAGACAAGACCTACTCCTTGCTCAGAGAACTGGACTCAACACGCCCGATTCACCGCACAAGAATATATCTGACTAGTAATAATCTTAAAACCTATGTATTGATATCTCTCTGTTAGTGTGTCAAGTGTGTGTAAGGCGGCATAAACACGGCCGTGAAAAGCAGCTAAACCCCATTATAAAAATAAATTACTTTTAAAAACCCATGAAACAAAGACAGGGAAAGAGAGAGAAATTCTTACACAATTCGTTCGGGGGCTGTGATGCAACCTGGATTGACCATATCTAGACCCACAGCTGGATGAGACATAAGGGTGGACACTCTTTGGGCTGATAGGTTTGGTGAGGTTGGGTGAGCAAACGCAGACCCTTTAAAGTAATACTGCGTGCTACCCATCGCATGGGTCCCAAATCTCCAGGTTCAAGGGCATCTTCCTACATCGAAAACATGCATGAGAAACCCAGAAGATGGTACACCGTGTGATGGGGAAAGGTTTCTAAAACGCACCGCATTTCTCATCTCCTTGTGCTCGGGTTCGCCATTCCAGCCACTTTACTAGCAATCTCCCTACTTGGAGCATCAGCACCTTTAACCTCCTGTTCCGTACAGGTTGCAATTTGTCCTGAGGATGAACGGGAAGACGGGGAACCAATGAGAGACTAGCTCTTGGTGTTGGGACAGGCACAGGTCACTCAATTTTCCCATCAGGAAGAAGAATTAACCACAGGCTCAGCCTGCCCCCCGGAACCAGAACAGGGCCTGAAGCCATCCTGCGCTTTTGCGGCCGACTCCCAAAAAAGCGACTTGTAAAATGCAGCTTCAGGGCACTGCAATTCACAAACCTGCAGAGTTATAAATGATAACTCTCGTCCACAAATATATTGAGGGAAGGCAAAGAAGAGGATTTGAAATCAAGGCAGAATTGCAGGAAACAGATTTCAGGAGGTAGATTCGAATCGCCTTTAAAGCACATGAAAAGCGGCAAAACGTTGACAATGGTGCCCTTGGCCAAAAAGGGCGTATGCGTTTTTTCCTGAATATATTCAGGAAAAAACGCATACGCCCTTTTTGGCCAACCAAGCAACCTGGAAAGGCAAATCAGCGCTACAAAGAAGTCTCGCTTCCCATCGGTCAAAAGGGCCATGCTGAAAAAAGTGTCAAAACCAGAAATGCAGGACAGGCCATGGAGAAATGGGAGCCTTGCTACACTGATGGGCGGGATGTAAATTGCCAACAGCCACTCTGGAGAAGTGTACGGTGTGTCCTGAAACATCTAAAAAACACAGCTTAGAGAGCATAGGGCACTTCTACGCATGGGGGGATAAAGTGGGAAAATTGAAAATCAGCAAGACACAAGCACCCGAAAGTTTAGGGCTGCTCTGTTGACAAGACCTCCACTTCATTCCACCTTAAATATCCCAGGAAAGCGAAAAATGGATAAAAAAGTTGTGGTCCTTATGTACAATGGAATATCACTCAGCCATGAAATCAATGTCATAAGGCTAGTAGCAGCATGATGAGTGGATTTAGGTAAGACGATTCTAAGTGAAATAAGTCACACAGAAAAGGACACTTCTCATAAGGTGTCACTTATAGAGGGAATGTAAAAACCGTTACACTTGAACTGAATTACAAAACAGAACAGAGTCACACATGCAGAAAACACACTATGGCTGCTTAACGGGAAATGTGAGGTGGGGTGATACATAAAACAAGAGTTTCAAATTAGCTCAGATACCGTTCCATAAACCCAATATGGAATAGACAAGACCTACTCCTTGCTCAGAGAACTGGACTCAACACGCCCGATTCACCGCACAAGAATATATCTGACTAGTAATAATCTTAAAACCTATGTATTGATATCTCTCTGTTAGTGTGTCAAGTGTGTGTAAGGCGGCATAAACACGGCCGTGAAAAGCAGCTAAACCCCATTATAAAAATAAATTACTTTTAAAAACCCATGAAACAAAGACAGGGAAAGAGAGAGAAATTCTTACACAATTCGTTCGGGGGCTGTGATGCAACCTGGATTGACCATATCTAGACCCACAGCTGGATGAGACATAAGGGTGGACACTCTTGGGGCTGAGAGGTTTGGTGAGGTTGGGTGAGCAAACGCAGACCCTTTAAAGTAATACTGCGTGCTACCCATCGCATGGGTCCCAAATCTCCAGGTTCAAGGGCATCTTCCTACATCGAAAACATGCATGAGAAACCCAGAAGATGGTACACCGTGTGATGGGGAAGGGTTTCTAAAACGCACCTCATTTCTCACCTCCTTATGCTCGTGTTCGCCATTCCAGCCACTTTACTAGCAATCTCCCTACTTGGAGCATCAGCACCTTTAACCTCCTGTTCCGTACAGGTTGCAATTTGTCCTGAGGATGAACGGGAAGACGGGAAACCAATGAGAGACTAGCTCTTGGTGTTGGGACAGGCACAGGTCACTCTATTTTCCCATCAGGAAGAAGAATTAACCACAGGCTCAGCCTGCCCCCCGGAACCAGAACAGGGCCTGAAGCCATCCTGCGCTTTTGCGGCCGGCTCCCAAAAAAGCGACTTGTAAAATGCAGCTTCAGGGCACTGCAATTCACAAACCTGCAGAGTTATAAATGATAACTCTCGTCCACAAATATATTGAGGGAAGGCAAAGAAGAGGATTTGAAATCAAGGCAGAATTGCAGGAAACAGATTTCAGGAGGTAGATTCGAATCGCCTTTAAAGCACATGAAAAGCGGCAAAACGTTGACAATGATGCCCTTGGCCAAAAAGGGCGTATGCGTTTTTTCCTGAATATATTCAGGAAAAAACGCATACGCCCTTTTTGGCCAACCAAGCAACCTGGAAAGGCAAATCAGCGCTACAAAGAAGTCTCGCTTCCCATCGGTCAAAAGGGACATGCTGAAAAAGGTGTCAAAACCAGAAATGCAGGACAGGCCATGGAGAAATGGGAGCCTTGCTACACTGATGGGCGGGATGTAAATTGCCAACAGCCACTCTGGAGAAGTGTACGGTGTGTCCTGAAACATCTAAAAAACACAGCTTAGAGAGCATAGGGCACTTCTACGCATGGGGGGATAAAGTGGGAAAATTGAAAATCAGCAAGACACAAGCACCCGAAAGTTTAGGGCTGCTCTGTTGACAAGGACCTCCACTTCATTCCACCTTAAATATCCCAGGAAAGCGAAAAATGGATAAAAAAGTTGTGGTCCTTATGTACAATGGAATATCACTCAGCCATGAAATCAATGTCATAAGACTAGTAGCAGCATGATGAGTGGATTTAGGTAAGACGATTCTAAGTGAAATAAGTCACACAGAAAAGGACACTTCTCATAAGGTGTCACTTATAGAGGGAATGTAAAAACCGTTACACTTGAACTGAATTACAAAACAGAACAGAGTCACACATGCAGAAAACACACTATGGCTGCTTAACGGGAAATGTGAGGTGGGGTGATACATAAAACAAGAGTTTCAAATTAGCTCAGATACCGTTCCATAAACCCAATATGGAATAGACAAGACCTACTCCTTGCTCAGAGAACTGGACTCAACACGCCCGATTCACCGCACAAGAATATATCTGACTAGTAATAATCTTAAAACCTATGTATTGATATCTCTCTGTTAGTGTGTCAAGTGTGTGTAAGGCGGCATAAACACGGCCGTGAAAAGCAGCTAAACCCCATTATAAAAATAAATTACTTTTAAAAACCCATGAAACAAAGACAGGGAAAGAGAGAGAAATTCTTACACAATTCGTTCGGGGGCTGTGATGCAACCTGGATTGACCATATCTAGACCCACAGCTGGATGAGACATAAGGGTGGACACTCTTGGGGCTGAGAGGTTTGGTGAGGTTGGGTGAGCAAACGCAGACCCTTTAAAGTAATACTGCGTGCTACCCATCGCATGGGTCCCAAATCTCCAGGTTCAAGGGCATCTTCCTACATCGAAAACATGCATGAGAAACCCAGAAGATGGTACACCGTGTGATGGGGAAGGGTTTCTAAAACGCACCTCATTTCTCACCTCCTTATGCTCGTGTTCGCCATTCCAGCCACTTTACTAGCAATCTCCCTACTTGGAGCATCAGCACCTTTAACCTCCTGTTCCGTACAGGTTGCAATTTGTCCTGAGGATGAACGGGAAGACGGGAAACCAATGAGAGACTAGCTCTTGGTGTTGGGACAGGCACAGGTCACTCTATTTTCCCATCAGGAAGAAGAATTAACCACAGGCTCAGCCTGCCCCCCGGAACCAGAACAGGGCCTGAAGCCATCCTGCGCTTTTGCGGCCGGCTCCCAAAAAAGCGACTTGTAAAATGCAGCTTCAGGGCACTGCAATTCACAAACCTGCAGAGTTATAAATGATAACTCTCGTCCACAAATATATTGAGGGAAGGCAAAGAAGAGGATTTGAAATCAAGGCAGAATTGCAGGAAACAGATTTCAGGAGGTAGATTCGAATCGCCTTTAAAGCACATGAAAAGCGGCAAAACGTTGACAATGATGCCCTTGGCCAAAAAGGGCGTATGCGTTTTTTCCTGAATATATTCAGGAAAAAACGCATACGCCCTTTTTGGCCAACCAAGCAACCTGGAAAGGCAAATCAGCGCTACAAAGAAGTCTCGCTTCCCATCGGTCAAAAGGGACATGCTGAAAAAGGTGTCAAAACCAGAAATGCAGGACAGGCCATGGAGAAATGGGAGCCTTGCTACACTGATGGGCGGGATGTAAATTGCCAACAGCCACTCTGGAGAAGTGTACGGTGTGTCCTGAAACATCTAAAAAACACAGCTTAGAGAGCATAGGGCACTTCTACGCATGGGGGGATAAAGTGGGAAAATTGAAAATCAGCAAGACACAAGCACCCGAAAGTTTAGGGCTGCTCTGTTGACAAGGACCTCCACTTCATTCCACCTTAAATATCCCAGGAAAGCGAAAAATGGATAAAAAAGTTGTGGTCCTTATGTACAATGGAATATCACTCAGCCATGAAATCAATGTCATAAGACTAGTAGCAGCATGATGAGTGGATTTAGGTAAGACGATTCTAAGTGAAATAAGTCACACAGAAAAGGACACTTCTCATAAGGTGTCACTTATAGAGGGAATGTAAAAACCGTTACACTTGAACTGAATTACAAAACAGAACAGAGTCACACATGCAGAAAACACACTATGGCTGCTTAACGGGAAAGGTGAGGTGGGGTGATACATAAAACAAGAGTTTCAAATTAGCTCAGATACCGTTCCATAAACCCAATATGGAATAGACAAGACCTACTCCTTGCTCAGAGAACTGGACTCAACACGCCCGATTCACCGCACAAGAATATATCTGACTAGTAATAATCTTAAAACCTATGTATTGATATCTCTCTGTTAGTGTGTCAGGTGTGTGTAAGGCGGCATAAACACAGCAGTGAAAAGCAGCTAAACCCCATTATAAAAATAAATTACTTTTAAAAACCCATGAAACAAAGACAGGGAAAGAGAGAGAAATTCTTACACAATTCGTTCAGGGGCTGTGATGCAACCTGCATTGACCATATCTAGACCCACAGCTGGATGAGACATAAGGGTGGACACTCTTGGGGCTGAGAGGTTTGGTGAGGTTGGGTGAGCAAACGCAGACCCTTTAAAGTAATACTGCGTGCTACCCATCGCATGGGTCCCAAATCTCCAGGTTCAAGGGCATCTTCCTACATCGAAAACATGCATGAGAAACCCAGAAGATGGTACACCGTGTGATGGGGAAAGGTTTCTAAAACGCACCGCATTTCTCATCTCCTTGTGCTCGGGTTCGCCATTCCAGCCACTTTACTAGCAATCTCCCTACTTGGAGCATCAGCACCTTTAACCTCCTGTTCCGTACAGGTTGCAATTTGTCCTGAGGATGAACGGGAAGACGGGGAACCAATGAGAGACTAGCTCTTGGTGTTGGGACAGGCACAGGTCACTCAATTTTCCCATCAGGAAGAAGAATTAACCACAGGCTCAGCCTGCCCCCCGGAACCAGAACAGGGCCTGAAGCCATCCTGCGCTTTTGCGGCCGACTCCCAAAAAAGCGACTTGTAAAATGGAGCTTCAGGGCACTGCAATTCACAAACCTGCAGAATTATAAATGATAACTCTCGTCCACAAATATATTGAGGGAAGGCAAAGAAGAGGATTTGAAATCAAGGCAGAATTGCAGGAAACAGATTTCAGGAGGTAGATTCGAATCGCCTTTAAAGCACAGGAAAAGCGGCAAAACGTTGACAATGATGCCCTTGGCCAAAAAGGGCGTATGCGTTTTTTCCTGAATATATTCAGGAAAAAACGCATACGCCCTTTTTGGCCAACCAAGCAACCTGGAAAGGCAAATCAGCGCTACAAAGAAGTCTCGCTTCCCATCGGTCAAAAGGGACATGCTGAAAAAGGTGTCAAAACCAGAAATGCAGGACAGGCCACGGAGAAATGGGAGCCTTGCTACACTGATGGGCGGGATGTAAATTGCCAACAGCCACTCTGGAGAAGTGTACGGTGTGTCCTGAAACATCTAAAAAACACAGCTTAGAGAGCATAGGACACTTCTACGCATGGGGGGATAAAGTGGGAAAATTGAAAATCAGCAAGACACAAGCACCCGAAAGTTTAGGGCTGCACTGTTGACAAGGACCTCCACTTCCTTCCACCTTAAATATCCCAGGAAAGCGAAAAATGGATAAAAAAGTTGTGGTCCTTATGTACAATGGAATATCACTCAGCCATGAAATCAATGTCATAAGGCTAGTAGCAGCATGATGAGTGGATTTAGGTAAGACGATTCTAAGTGAAATAAGTCACACAGAAAAGGACACTTCTCATAAGGTGTCACTTATAGAGGGAATGTAAAAACCGTTACACTTGAACTGAATTACAAAACAGAACAGAGTCACACATGCAGAAAACACACTATGGCTGCTTAACGGGAAAGGTGAGGTGGGGTGATACATAAAACAAGAGTTTCAAATTAGCTCAGATACCGTTCCATAAACCCAATATGGAATAGACAAGACCTACTCCTTGCTCAGAGAACTGGACTCAACACGCCCGATTCACCGCACAAGAATATATCTGACTAGTAATAATCTTAAAACCTATGTATTGATATCTCTCTGTTAGTGTGTCAAGTGTGTGTAAGGCGGCATAAACACAGCCGTGAAAAGCAGCTAAACCCCATTATAAAAATAAATTACTTTTAAAAACCCATGAAACAAAGACAGGGAAAGAGAGAGAAATTCTTACACAATTCGTTCAGGG
This sequence comes from Balaenoptera physalus, assembly GCF_965194825.1. Classification (NCBI taxonomy): domain Eukaryota; kingdom Metazoa; phylum Chordata; class Mammalia; order Artiodactyla; family Balaenopteridae; genus Balaenoptera; species Balaenoptera physalus. The sequence continues at coordinate 406,723 of NW_028126264.1, read as the reverse complement.
GCTGTGATGCAACCTGCATTGACCATATCTAGACCCACAGCTGGATGAGACATAAGGGTGGACACTCTTGGGGCTGAGAGGTTTGGTGAGGTTGGGTGAGCAAACGCAGACCCTTTAAAGTAATACTGCGTGCTACCCATCGCATGGGTCCCAAATCTCCAGGTTCAAGGGCATCTTCCTACATCGAAAACATGCATGAGAAACCCAGAAGATGGTACACCGTGTGATGGGGAAATGTTTCTAAAATGCACCGCATTTCTCATCTCCTTGTGCTCGGGTTCGCCATTCCAGCCACTTTACTAGCAATCTCCCTACTTGGAGCATCAGCACCTTTAACCTCCTGTTCCGTACAGGTTGCAATTTGTCCTGAGGATGAACGGGAAGACGGGGAACCAATGAGAGACTAGCTCTTGGTGTTGGGACAGGCACAGGTCACTCAATTTTCCCATCAGGAAGAAGAATTAACCACAGGCTCAGCCTGCTCCCCGGAACCAGAACAGGGCCTGAAGCCATCCTGCGCTTTTGCGGCCGACTCCCAAAAAAGCGACTTGTAAAATGGAGCTTCAGGGCACTGCAATTCACAAACCTGCAGAATTATAAATGATAACTCTCGTCCACAAATATATTGAGGGAAGGCAAAGAAGAGGATTTGAAATCAAGGCAGAATTGCAGGAAACAGATTTCAGGAGGTAGATTCGAATCGCCTTTAAAGCACATGAAAAGCGGCAAAACGTTGACAATGATGCCCTTGGCCAAAAAGGGCGTATGCGTTTTTTCCTGAATATATTCAGGAAAAAACGCATACGCCCTTTTTGGCCAACCAAGCAACCTGGAAAGGCAAATCAGCGCTACAAAGAAGTCTCGCTTCCCATCGGTCAAAAGGGACATGCTGAAAAAGGTGTCAAAACCAGAAATGCAGGACAGGCCATGGAGAAATGGGAGCCTTGCTACACTGATGGGCGGGATGTAAATTGCCAACAGCCACTCTGGAGAAGTGTACGGTGTGTCCTGAAACATCTAAAAAACACAGCTTAGAGAGCATAGGGCACTTCTACGCATGGGGGGATAAAGTGGGAAAATTGAAAATCAGCAAGACACAAGCACCCGAAAGTTTAGGGCTGCTCTGTTGACAAGGACCTCCACTTCCTTCCTCCTTAAATATCCCAGGAAAGCGAAAAATGGATAAAAAAGTTGTGGTCCTTATGTACAATGGAATATCACTCAGCCATGAAATCAATGTCATAAGGCTAGTAGCAGCATGATGAGTGGATTTAGGTAAGACGATTCTAAGTGAAATAAGTCACACAGAAAAGGACACTTCTCATAAGGTGTCACTTATAGAGGGAATGTAAAAACCGTTACACTTGAACTGAATTACAAAACAGAACAGAGTCACACATGCAGAAAACACACTATGGCTGCTTAACGGGAAAGGTGAGGTGGGCTGATACATAAAACAAGAGTTTCAAATTAGCTCAGATACCGTTCCATAAACCCAATATGGAATAGACAAGACCTACTCCTTGCTCAGAGAACTGGACTCAACACGCCCGATTCACCGCACAAGAATATATCTGACTAGTAATAATCTTAAAACCTATGTATTGATATCTCTCTGTTAGTGTGTCAAGTGTGTGTAAGGCGGCATAAACACAGCCGTGAAAAGCAGCTAAACCCCATTATAAAAATAAATTACTTTTAAAAACCCATGAAACAAAGACAGGGAAAGAGAGAGAAATTCTTACACAATTCGTTCAGGGGCTGTGATGCAACCTGGATTGACCATATCTAGACCCACAGCTGGATGAGACATAAGGGTGGACACTCTTGGGGCTGAGAGGTTTGGTGAGGTTGGGTGAGCAAACGCAGACCCTTTAAAGTAATACTGCGTGCTACCCATCGCATGGGTCCCAAATCTCCAGGTTCAAGGGCATCTTCCTACATCGAAAACATGAATGAGAAACCCAGAAGATGGTACACCGTGTGATGGGGAAAGGTTTCTAAAACGCACCGCATTTCTCACCTCCTTGTGCTCGGGTTCGCCATTCCAGCCACTTTACTAGCAATCTCCCTACTTGGAGCATCAGCACCTTTAACCTCCTGTTCCGTACAGGTTGCAATTTGTCCTGAGGATGAACGGGAAGACGGGGAACCAATGAGAGACTAGCTCTTGGTGTTGGGACAGGCACAGGTCACTCTATTTTCCCATCAGGAAGAAGAATTAACCACAGGCTCAGCCTGCCCCCCGGAACCAGAACAGGGCCTGAAGCCATCCTGCGCTTTTGCGGCCGGCTCCCAAAAAAGCGACTTGTAAAATGCAGCTTCAGGGCACTGCAATTCACAAACCTGCAGAGTTGTAAATGATAACTCTCGTCCACAAATATATTGAGGGAAGGCAAAGAAGAGGATTTGAAATCAAGGCAGAATTGCAGGAAACTGATTTCAGGAGGTAGATTCGAATCGCCTTTAAAGCACATGAAAAGCGGCAAAACGTTGACAATGATGCCCTTGGCCAAAAAGGGCGTATGCGTTTTTTCCTGAATATATTCAGGAAAAAACGCATACGCCCTTTTTGGCCAACCAAGCAACCTGGAAAGGCAAATCAGCGCTACAAAGAAGTCTCGCTTCCCATCGGTCAAAAGGGCCATGCTGAAAAAAGTGTCAAAACCAGAAATGCAGGACAGGCCATGGAGAAATGGGAGCCTTGCTACACTGATGGGCGGGATGTAAATTGCCAACAGCCACTCTGGAGAAGTGTACGGTGTGTCCTGAAACATCTAAAAAACACAGCTTAGAGAGCATAGGGCACTTCCACACATGGGGGGATAAAGTGGGAAAATTGAAAATCAGCAAGACACAAGCACCCCAAAGTTTAGGGCTGCTCTGTTGACAAGGACCTCCACTTCATTCCACCTTAAATATCCCAGGAAAGCGAAAAATGGATAAAAAAGTTGTGGTCCTTATGTAGAATGGAACATCACTCAGCCATGAAATCAATGTCATAAGGCTAGTAGCAGCATGATGAGTGGATTTAGGTAAGACGATTCTAAGTGAAATAAGTCACACAGAAAAGGACACTTCTCATAAGGTGTCAGTTATAGAGGGAATGTAAAAACCGTTACACTTGAACTGAATTACAAAACAGAACAGAGTCACACATGCAGAAAACACACTATGGCTGCTTAACGGGAAAGGTGAGGTGGGGTGATACATAAAACAAGAGTTTCAAATTAGCTCAGATACCGTTCCATAAACCCAATATGTAATAGACAAGACCTACTCCTTGCTCAGAGAACTGGACTCAACACGCCCGATTCACCGCACAAGAATATATCTGACTAGTAATAATCTTAAAACCTATGTATTGATATTTCTCTGTTAGTGTGTCAAGTGTGTGTAAGGCGGCATAAACACAGCCGTGAAAAGCAGCTAAACCCCATTATAAAAATAAATTACTTTTAAAAACCCATGAAACAAAGACAGGGAAAGAGAGAGAAATTCTTACACAATTCGTTCAGGGGCTGTGATGCAACCTGCATTGACCATATCTAGACCCACAGCTGGATGAGACATAAGGGTGGACACTCTTTGGGCTGAGAGGTTTGGTGAGGTTGGGTGAGCAAACGCAGACCCTTTAAAGTAATACTGCGTGCTACCCATCACATGGGTCCCAAATCTCCAGGTTCAAGGGCATCTTCCTACATCGAAAACATGCATGAGAAACCCAGAAGATGGTACACCGTGTGATGGGGAAAGGTTTCTAAAACGCACCGCATTTCTCATCTCCTTGTGCTCGGGTTCGCCATTCCAGCCACTTTACTAGCAATCTCCCTACTTGGAGCATCAGCACCTTTAACCTCCTGTTCCGTACAGGTTGCAATTTGTCCTGAGGATGAACGGGAAGACGGGGAACCAATGAGAGACTAGCTCTTGGTGTTGGGACAGGCACAGGTCACTCAATTTTCCCATCAGGAAGAAGAATTAACCACAGGCTCAGCCTGCCCCCCGGAACCAGAACAGGGCCTGAAGCCATCCTGCGCTTTTGCGGCCGACTCCCAAAAAAGCGACTTGTAAAATGGAGCTTCAGGGCACTGCAATTCACAAACCTGCAGAGTTATAAATGATAACTCTCGTCCACAAATATATTGAGGGAAGGCAAAGAAGAGGATTTGAAATCAAGGCAGAATTGCAGGAAACAGATTTCAGGAGGTAGATTCGAATCGCCTTTAAAGCACATGAAAAGCGGCAAAACGTTGACAATGATGCCCTTGGCCAAAAAGGGCGTATGCGTTTTTTCCTGAATATATTCAGGAAAAAACGCATACGCCCTTTTTGGCCAACCAAGCAACCTGGAAAGGCAAATCAGCGCTACAAAGAAGTCTCGCTTCCCATCGGTCAAAAGGGACATGCTGAAAAAGGTGTCAAAACCAGAAATGCAGGACAGGCCATGGAGAAATGGGAGCCTTGCTACACTGATGGGCGGGATGTAAATTGCCAACAGCCACTCTGGAGAAGTGTACGGTGTGTCCTGAAACATCTAAAAAACACAGCTTAGAGAGCATAGGGCACTTCTACGCATGGGGGGATAAAGTGGGAAAATTGAAAATCAGCAAGACACAAGCACCCGAAAGTTTAGGGCTGCTCTGTTGACAAGGACCTCCACTTCATTCCACCTTAAATATCCCAGGAAAGCGAAAAATGGATAAAAAAGTTGTGGTCCTTATGTACAATGGAATATCACTCAGCCATGAAATCAATGTCATAAGACTAGTAGCAGCATGATGAGTGGATTTAGGTAAGACGATTCTAAGTGAAATAAGTCACACAGAAAAGGACACTTCTCATAAGGTGTCACTTATAGAGGGAATGTAAAAACCGTTACACTTGAACTGAATTACAAAACAGAACAGAGTCACACATGCAGAAAACACACTATGGCTGCTTAACGGGAAAGGTGAGGTGGGCTGATACATAAAACAAGAGTTTCAAATTAGCTCAGATACCGTTCCATAAACCCAATATGGAATAGACAAGACCTACTCCTTGCTCAGAGAACTGGACTCAACACGCCCGATTCACCGCACAAGAATATATCTGACTAGTAATAATCTTAAAACCTATGTATTGATATCTCTCTGTTAGTGTGTCAGGTGTGTGTAAGGCGGCATAAACACAGCAGTGAAAAGCAGCTAAACCCCATTATAAAAATAAATTACTTTTAAAAACCCATGAAACAAAGACAGGGAAAGAGAGAGAAATTGTTACACAATTCGTTCAGGGGCTGTGATGCAACCTGCATTGACCATATCTAGACCCACAGCTGGATGAGACATAAGGGTGGACACTCTTGGGGCTGAGAGGTTCGGTGAGGTTGGGTGAGCAAACGCAGACCCTTTAAAGTAATACTGCGTGCTACCCATCGCATGGGTCCCAAATCTCCAGGTTCAAGGGCATCTTCCTACATCGAAAACATGCATGAGAAACCCAGAAGATGGTACACCGTGTGATGGGGAAAGGTTTCTAAAACGCACCGCATTTCTCATCTCCTTGTGCTCGGGTTCGCCATTCCAGCCCCTTTACTAGCAATCTCCCTACTTGGAGCATCAGCACCTTTAACCTCCTGTTCCGTACAGGTTGCAATTTGTCCTGAGGATGAACGGGAAGACGGGGAACCAATGAGAGACTAGCTCTTGGTGTTGGGACAGGCACAGGTCACTCAATTTTCCCATCAGGAAGAAGAATTAACCACAGGCTCAGCCTGCCCCCCGGAACCAGAACAGGGCCTGAAGCCATCCTGCGCTTTTGCGGCCGACTCCCAAAAAAGCGACTTGTAAAATGGAGCTTCAGGGCACTGCAATTCACAAAACTGCAGAATTATAAATGATAACTCTCGTCCACAAATATATTGAGGGAAGGCAAAGAAGAGGATTTGAAATCAAGGCAGAATTGCAGGAAACAGATTTCAGGAGGTAGATTCGAATCGCCTTTAAAGCACATGAAAAGCGGCAAAACGTTGACAATGATGCCCTTGGCCAAAAAGGGCGTATGCGTTTTTTCCTGAATATATTCAGGAAAAAACGCATACGCCCTTTTTGGCCAACCAAGCAACCTGGAAAGGCAAATCAGCGCTACAAAGAAGTCTCGCTTCCCATCGGTCAAAAGGGACATGCTGAAAAAGGTGTCAAAACCAGAAATGCAGGACAGGCCACAGAGAAATGGGAGCCTTGCTACACTGATGGGCGGGATGTAAATTGCCAACAGCCACTCTGGAGAAGTGTACGGTGTGTCCTGAAACATCTAAAAAACACAGCTTAGAGAGCATAGGGCACTTCTACGCATGGGGGGATAAAGTGGGAAAATTGAAAATCAGCAAGACACAAGCACCCGAAAGTTTAGGGCTGCACTGTTGACAAGGACCTCCACTTCCTTCCACCTTAAATATCCCAGGAAAGCGAAAAATGGATAAAAAAGTTGTGGTCCTTATGTACAATGGAATATCACTCAGCCATGAAATCAATGTCATAAGGCTAGTAGCAGCATGATGAGTGGATTTAGGTAAGACGATTCTAAGTGAAATAAGTCACACAGAAAAGGACACTTCTCATAAGGTGTCACTTATAGAGGGAATGTAAAAACCGTTACACTTGAACTGAATTACAAAACAGAACAGAGTCACACATGCAGAAAACACACTATGGCTGCTTAACGGGAAAGGTGAGGTGGGCTGATACATAAAACAAGAGTTTCAAATTAGCTCAGATACCGTTCCATAAACCCAATATGGAATAGACAAGACCTACTCCTTGCTCAGAGAACTGGACTCAACACGCCCGATTCACCGCACAAGAATATATCTGACTAGTAATAATCTTAAAACCTATGTATTGATATCTCTCTGTTAGTGTGTCAAGTGTGTGTAAGGCGGCATAAACACAGCCGTGAAAAGCAGCTAAACCCCATTATAAAAATAAATTACTTTTAAAAACCCATGAAACAAAGACAGGGAAAGAGAGAGAAATTCTTACACAATTCGTTCAGGGGCTGTGATGCAACCTGCATTGACCATATCTAGACCCACAGCTGGATGAGACATAAGGGTGGACACTCTTGGGGCTGAGAGGTTTGGTGAGGTTGGGTGAGCAAACGCAGACCCTTTAAAGTAATACTGCGTGCTACCCATCGCATGGGTCCCAAATCTCCAGGTTCAAGGGCATCTTCCTACATCGAAAACATGCATGAGAAACCCAGAAGATGGTACACCGTGTGATGGGGAAAGGTTTCTAAAATGCACCGCATTTCTCATCTCCTTGTGCTCGGGTTCGCCATTCCAGCCACTTTACTAGCAATCTCCCTACTTGGAGCATCAGCACCTTTAACCTCCTGTTCCGTACAGGTTGCAATTTGTCCTGAGGATGAACGGGAAGACGGGGAACCAATGAGAGACTAGCTCTTGGTGTTGGGACAGGCACAGGTCACTCAATTTTCCCATCAGGAAGAAGAATTAACCACAGGCTCAGCCTGCTACCCGGAACCAGAACAGGGCCTGAAGCCATCCTGCGCTTTTGCGGCCGACTCCCAAAAAAGCGACTTGTAAAATGGAGCTTCAGGGCACTGCAATTCACAAACCTGCAGAATTATAAATGATAACTCTCGTCCACAAATATATTGAGGGAAGGCAAAGAAGAGGATTTGAAATCAAGGCAGAATTGCAGGAAACAGATTTCAGGAGGTAGATTCGAATCGCCTTTAAAGCACATGAAAAGCGGCAAAACGTTGACAATGATGCCCTTGGCCAAAAAGGGCGTATGCGTTTTTTCCTGAATATATTCAGGAAAAAACGCATACGCCCTTTTTGGCCAACCAAGCAACCTGGAAAGGCAAATCAGCGCTACAAAGAAGTCTCGCTTCCCATCGGTCAAAAGGGACATGCTGAAAAAGGTGTCAAAACCAGAAATGCAGGACAGGCCATGGAGAAATGGGAGCCTTGCTACACTGATGGGCGGGATGTAAATTGCCAACAGCCACTCTGGAGAAGTGTACGGTGTGTCCTGAAACATCTAAAAAACACAGCTTAGAGAGCATAGGGCACTTCTACGCATGGGGGGATAAAGTGGGAAAATTGAAAATCAGCAAGACACAAGCACCCGAAAGTTTAGGGCTGCTCTGTTGACAAGGACCTCCACTTCCTTCCACCTTAAATATCCCAGGAAAGCGAAAAATGGATAAAAAAGTTGTGGTCCTTATGTACAATGGAATATCACTCAGCCATGAAATCAATGTCATAAGGCTAGTAGCAGCATGATGAGTGGATTTAGGTAAGACGATTCTAAGTGAAATAAGTCACACAGAAAAGGACACTTCTCATAAGGTGTCACTTATAGAGGGAATGTAAAAACCGTTACACTTGAACTGAATTACAAAACAGAACAGAGTCACACATGCAGAAAACACACTATGGCTGCTTAACGGGAAAGGTGAGGTGGGCTGATACATAAAACAAGAGTTTCAAATTAGCTCAGATACCGTTCCATAAACCCAATATGGAATAGACAAGACCTACTCCTTGCTCAGAGAACTGGACTCAACACGCCCGATTCACCGCACAAGAATATATCTGACTAGTAATAATCTTAAAACCTATGTATTGATATCTCTCTGTTAGTGTGTCAAGTGTGTGTAAGGCGGCATAAACACAGCCGTGAAAAGCAGCTAAACCCCATTATAAAAATAAATTACTTTTAAAAACCCATGAAACAAAGACAGGGAAAGAGAGAGAAATTCTTACACAATTCGTTCAGGGGCTGTGATGCAACCTGCATTGACCATATCTAGACCCACAGCTGGATGAGACATAAGGGTGGACACTCTTGGGGCTGAGAGGTTTGGTGAGGTTGGGTGAGCAAACGCAGACCCTTTAAAGTAATACTGCGTGCTACCCATCGCATGGGTCCCAAATCTCCAGGTTCAAGGGCATCTTCCTACATCGAAAACATGCATGAGAAACCCAGAAGATGGTACACCGTGTGATGGGGAAAGGTTTCTAAAACGCACCGCATTTCTCATCTCCTTGTGCTCGGGTTCGCCATTCCAGCCACTTTACTAGCAATCTCCCTACTTGGAGCATCAGCACCTTTAACCTCCTGTTCCGTACAGGTTGCAATTTGTCCTGAGGATGAACGGGAAGACGGGGAACCAATGAGAGACTAGCTCTTGGTGTTGGGACAGGCACAGGTCACTCAATTTTCCCATCAGGAAGAAGAATTAACCACAGGCTCAGCCTGCCCCCCGGAACCAGAACAGGGCCTGAAGCCATCCTGCGCTTTTGCGGCCGACTCCCAAAAAAGCGACTTGTAAAATGCAGCTACAGGGCACTGCAATTCACAAACCTGCAGAGTTATAAATGATAACTCTCGTCCACAAATATATTGAGGGAAGGCAAAGAAGAGGATTTGAAATCAAGGCAGAATTGCAGGAAACAGATTTCAGGAGGTAGATTAGAATCGCCTTTAAAGCACATGAAAAGCGGCAAAACGTTGACAATGGTGCCCTTGGCCAAAAAGGGCGTATGCGTTTTTTCCTGAATATATTCAGGAAAAAACGCATACGCCCTTTTTGGCCAACCAAGCAACCTGGAAAGGCAAATCAGCGCTACAAAGAAGTCTCGCTTCCCATCGGTCAAAAGGGTCATGCTGAAAAAAGTGTCAAAACCAGAAATGCAGGACAGGCCATGGAGAAATGGGAGCCTTGCTACACTGATGGGCGGGATGTAAATTGCCAACAGCCACTCTGGAGAAGTGTACGGTGTGTCCTGAAACATCTAAAAAACACAGCTTAGAGAGCATAGGGCACTTCCACACATGGGGGGATAAAGTGGGAAAATTGAAAATCAGCAAGACACAAGCACCCCAAAGTTTAGGGCTGCTCTGTTGACAAGGACCTCCACTTCATTCCACCTTAAATATCCCAGGAAAGCGAAAAATGGATAAAAAAGTTGTGGTCCTTATGTAGAATGGAACATCACTCAGCCATGAAATCAATGTCATAAGGCTAGTAGCAGCATGATGAGTGGATTTAGGTAAGACGATTCTAAGTGAAATAAGTCACACAGAAAAGGACACTTCTCATAAGGTGTCACTTATAGAGGGAATGTAAAAACCGTTACACTTGAACTGAATTACAAAACAGAACAGAGTCACACATGCAGAAAACACACTATGGCTGCTTAACGGGAAAGGTGAGGTGGGGTGATACATAAAACAAGAGTTTCAAATTAGCTCAGATACCGTTCCATAAACCCAATATGTAATAGACAAGACCTACTCCTTGCTCAGAGAACTGGACTCAACACGCCCGATTCACCGCACAAGAATATATCTGACTAGTAATAATCTTAAAACCTATGTATTGATATTTCTCTGTTAGTGTGTCAAGTGTGTGTAAGGCGGCATAAACACAGCCGTGAAAAGCAGCTAAACCCCATTATAAAAATAAATTACTTTTAAAAACCCATGAAACAAAGACAGGGAAAGAGAGAGAAATTCTTACACAATTCGTTCAGGGGCTGTGATGCAACCTGCATTGACCATATCTAGACCCACAGCTGGATGAGACATAAGGGTGGACACTCTTTGGGCTGAGAGGTTTGGTGAGGTTGGGTGAGCAAACGCAGACCCTTTAAAGTAATACTGCGTGCTACCCATCACATGGGTCCCAAATCTCCAGGTTCAAGGGCATCTTCCTACATCGAAAACATGCATGAGAAACCCAGAAGATGGTACACCGTGTGATGGGGAAAGGTTTCTAAAACGCACCGCATTTCTCATCTCCTTGTGCTCGGGTTCGCCATTCCAGCCACTTTACTAGCAATCTCCCTACTTGGAGCATCAGCACCTTTAACCTCCTGTTCCGTACAGGTTGCAATTTGTCCTGAGGATGAACGGGAAGACGGGGAACCAATGAGAGACTAGCTCTTGGTGTTGGGACAGGCACAGGTCACTCAATTTTCCCATCAGGAAGAAGAATTAACCACAGGCTCAGCCTGCCCCCCGGAACCAGAACAGGGCCTGAAGCCATCCTGCACTTTTGCGGCCGACTCCCAAAAAAGCGACTTGTAAAATGGAGCTTCAGGGCACTGCAATTCACAAACCTGCAGAGTTATAAATGATAACTCTCGTCCACAAATATATTGAGGGAAGGCAAAGAAGAGGATTTGAAATCAAGGCAGAATTGCAGGAAACAGATTTCAGGAGGTAGATTCGAATCGCCTTTAAAGCACATGAAAAGCGGCAAAACGTTGACAATGATGCCCTTGGCCAAAAAGGGCGTATGCGTTTTTTCCTGAATATATTCAGGAAAAAACGCATACGCCCTTTTTGGCCAACCAAGCAACCTGGAAAGGCAAATCAGCGCTACAAAGAAGTCTCGCTTCCCATCGGTCAAAAGGGACATGCTGAAAAAGGTGTCAAAACCAGAAATGCAGGACAGGCCATGGAGAAATGGGAGCCTTGCTACACTGATGGGCGGGATGTAAATTGCCAACAGCCACTCTGGAGAAGTGTACGGTGTGTCCTGAAACATCTAAAAAACACAGCTTAGAGAGCATAGGGCACTTCTACGCATTGGGGGATAAAGTGGGAAAATTGAAAATCAGCAAGACACAAGCACCCGAAAGTTTAGGGCTGCTCTGTTGACAAGGACCTCCACTTCATTCCACCTTAAATATCCCAGGAAAGCGAAAAATGGATAAAAAAGTTGTGGTCCTTATGTACAATGGAATATCACTCAGCCATGAAATCAATGTCATAAGACTAGTAGCAGCATGATGAGTGGATTTAGGTAAGACGATTCTAAGTGAAATAAGTCACACAGAAAAGGACACTTCTCATAAGGTGTCACTTATAGAGGGAATGTAAAAACCGTTACACTTGAACTGAATTACAAAACAGAACAGAGTCACACATGCAGAAAACACACTATGGCTGCTTAACGGGAAAGGTGAGGTGGGGTGATACATAAAACAAGAGTTTCAAATTAGCTCAGATACCGTTCCATAAACCCAATATGGAATAGACGAGACCTACTCCTTGCTCAGAGAACTGGACTCAACACGCCCGATTCACCGCACAAGAATATATCTGACTAGTAATAATCTTAAAACCTATGTATTGATATCTCTCTGTTAGTGTGTCAGGTGTTTGTAAGGCGGCATAAACACAGCAGTGAAAAGCAGCTAAACCCCATTATAAAAATAAATTACTTTTAAAAACCCATGAAACAAAGACAGGGAAAGAGAGAGAAATTGTTACACAATTCGTTCAGGGGCTGTGATGCAACCTGCATTGACCATATCTAGACCCACAGCTGGATGAGACATAAGGGTGGACACTCTTGGGGCTGAGAGGTTTGGTGAGGTTGGGTGAGCAAACGCAGACCCTTTAAAGTAATACTGCGTGCTACCCATCGCATGGGTCCCAAATCTCCAGGTTCAAGGGCATCTTCCTACATCGAAAACATGCATGAGAAACCCAGAAGATGGTACACCGTGTGATGGGGAAAGGTTTCTAAAACGCACCGCATTTCTCATCTCCTTGTGCTCGGGTTCGCCATTCCAGCCACTTTACTAGCAATCTCCCTACTTGGAGCATCAGCACCTTTAACCTCCTGTTCCGTACAGGTTGCAATTTGTCCTGAGGATGAACGGGAAGACGGGGAACCAATGAGAGACTAGCTATTGGTGTTGGGACAGGCACAGGTCACTCAATTTTCCCATCAGGAAGAAGAATTAACCACAGGCTCAGCCTGCCCCCCGGAACCAGAACAGGGCCTGAAGCCATCCTGCACTTTTGCGGCCGACTCCCAAAAAAGCGACTTGTAAAATGGAGCTTCAGGGCACTGCAATTCACAAACCTGCAGAGTTATAAATGATAACTCTCGTCCACAAATATATTGAGGGAAGGCAAAGAAGAGGATTTGAAATCAAGGCAGAATTGCAGGAAACAGATTTCAGGAGGTAGATTCGAATTGCCTTTAAAGCACATGAAAAGCGGCAAAACGTTGACAATGATGCCCTTGGCCAAAAAGGGCGTATGCGTTTTTTCCTGAATATATTCAGGAAAAAACGCATACGCCCTTTTTGGCCAACCAAGCAACCTGGAAAGGCAAATCAGCGCTACAAAGAAGTCTCGCTTCCCATCGGTCAAAAGGGACATGCTGAAAAAGGTGTCAAAACCAGAAATGCAGGACAGGCCATGGAGAAATGGGAGCCTTGCTACACTGATGGGCGGGATGTAAATTGCCAACAGCCACTCTGGAGAAGTGTACGGTGTGTCCTGAAACATCTAAAAAACACAGCTTAGAGAGCATAGGGCACTTCCACACATGGGGGGATAAAGTGGGAAAATTGAAAATCAGCAAGACACAAGCACCCCAAAGTTTAGGGCTGCTCTGTTGACAAGGACCTCCACTTCCTTCCACCTTAAATATCCCAGGAAAGCGAAAAATGGATAAAAAAGTTGTGGTCCTTATGTACAATGGAATATCACTCAGCCATGAAATCAATGTCATAAGGCTAGTAGCAGCATGATAAGTGGATTTAGGTAAGACGTTTCTAAGTGAAATAAGTCACACAGAAAAGGACACTTCTCATAAGGTGTCACTTATAGAGGGAATGTAAAAACCGTTACACTTGAACTGAATTACAAAACAGAACAGAGTCACACATGCAGAAAACACACTATGGCTGCTTAACGGGAAAGGTGAGGTGGGGTGATACATAAAACAAGAGTTTCAAATTAGCTCAGATACCGTTCCATAAACCCAATATGTAATAGACAAGACCTACTCCTTGCTCAGAGAACTGGACTCAACACGCCCGATTCACCGCACAAGAATATATCTGACTAGTAATAATCTTAAAACCTATGTATTGATATTTCTCTGTTAGTGTGTCAAGTGTGTGTAAGGCGGAATAAACACAGCCGTGAAAAGCAGCTAAACCCCATTATAAAAATAAATTACTTTTAAAAACCCATGAAACAAAGACAGGGAAAGAGAGAGAAATTCTTACACAATTCGTTCAGGGGCTGTGATGCAACCTGCATTGACCATATCTAGACCCACAGCTGGATGAGACATAAGGGTGGACACTCTTGGGCCTGAGAGGTTTGGTGAGGTTGGGTGAGCAAACGCAGACCCTTTAAAGTAATACTGCGTGCTACCCATCGCATGGGTCCCAAATCTCCAGGTTCAAGGGCATCTTCCTACATCGAAAACATGCATGAGAAACCCAGAAGATGGTACACCGTGTGATGGGGAAAGGTTTCTAAAACGCACCGCATTTCTCATCTCCTTGTGCTCGGGTTCGCCATTCCAGCCACTTTACTAGCAATCTCCCTACTTGGAGCATCAGCACCTTTAACCTCCTGTTCCGTACAGGTTGCAATTTGTCCTGAGGATGAACGGGAAGACGGGGAACCAATGAGAGACTAGCTCTTGGTGTTGGGACAGGCACAGGTCACTCAATTTTCCCATCAGGAAGAAGAATTAACCACAGGCTCAGCCTGCCCCCCGGAACCAGAACAGGGCCTGAAGCCATCCTGCGCTTTTGCGGCCGACTCCCAAAAAAGCGACTTGTAAAATGGAGCTTCAGGGCACTGCAATTCACAAACCTGCAGAATTATAAATGATAACTCTCGTCCACAAATATATTGAGGGAAGGCAAAGAAGAGGATTTGAAATCAAGGCAGAATTGCAGGAAACAGATTTCAGGAGGTAGATTCGAATCGCCTTTAAAGCACATGAAAAGCGGCAAAACGTTGACAATGATGCCCTTGGCCAAAAAGGGCGTATGCGTTTTTTCCTGAATATATTCAGGAAAAAACGCATACGCCCTTTTTGGCCAACCAAGCAACCTGGAAAGGCAAATCAGCGCTACAAAGAAGTCTCGCTTCCCATCGGTCAAAAGGGACATGCTGAAAAAGGTGTCAAAACCAGAAATGCAGGACAGGCCATGGAGAAATGGGAGCCTTGCTACACTGATGGGCGGGATGTAAATTGCCAACAGCCACTCTGGAGAAGTGTACGGTGTGTCCTGAAACATCTAAAAAACACAGCTTAGAGAGCATAGGGCACTTCTACGCATGGGGGGATAAAGTGGGAAAATTGAAAATCAGCAAGACACAAGCACCCGAAAGTTTAGGGCTGCTCTGTTGACAAGGACCTCCACTTCCTTCCACCTTAAATATCCCAGGAAAGCGAAAAATGGATAAAAAAGTTGTGGTCCTTATGTACAATGGAATATCACTCAGCCATGAAATCAATGTCATAAGGCTAGTAGCAGCATGATGAGTGGATTTAGGTAAGACGATTCTAAGTGAAATAAGTCACACAGAAAAGGACACTTCTCATAAGGTGTCACTTATAGAGGGAATGTAAAAACCGTTACACTTGAACTGAATTACAAAACAGAACAGAGTCACACATGCAGAAAACACACTATGGCTGCTTAACGGGAAAGGTGAGGTGGGCTGATACATAAAACAAGAGTTTCAAATTAGCTCAGATACCGTTCCATAAACCCAATATGGAATAGACAAGACCTACTCCTTGCTCAGAGAACTGGACTCAACACGCCCGATTCACCGCACAAGAATATATCTGACTAGTAATAATCTTAAAACCTATGTATTGATATCTCTCTGTTAGTGTGTCAAGTGTGTGTAAGGCGGCATAAACACAGCCGTGAAAAGCAGCTAAACCCCATTATAAAAATAAATTACTTTTAAAAACCCATGAAACAAAGACAGGGAAAGAGAGAGAAATTCTTACACAATTCGTTCAGGGGCTGTGATGCAACCTGCATTGACCATATCTAGACCCACAGCTGGATGAGACATAAGGGTGGACACTCTTGGGGCTGAGAGGTTTGGTGAGGTTGGGTGAGCAAACGCAGACCCTTTAAAGTAATACTGCGTGCTACCCATCGCATGGGTCCCAAATCTCCAGGTTCAAGGGCATCTTCCTACATCGAAAACATGCATGAGAAACCCAGAAGATGGTACACCGTGTGATGGGGAAAGGTTTCTAAAACGCACCTCATTTCTCACCTCCTTGTGCTCGTGTTCGCCATTCCAGCCACTTTACTAGCAATCTCCCTACTTGGAGCATCAGCACCTTTAACCTCCTGTTCCGTACAGGTTGCAATTTGTCCTGAGGATGAACGGGAAGACGGGAAACCAATGAGAGACTAGCTCTTGGTGTTGGGACAGGCACAGGTCACTCTATTTTCCCATCAGGAAGAAGAATTAACCACAGGCTCAGCCTGCCCCCCGGAACCAGAACAGGGCCTGAAACCATCCTGCGCTTTTGCGGCCGGCTCCCAAAAAAGCGACTTGTAAAATGCAGCTTCAGGGCACTGCAATTCACAAACCTGCAGAGTTATAAATGATAACTCTCGTCCACAAATATATTGAGGGAAGGCAAAGAAGAGGATTTGAAATCAAGGCAGAATTGCAGGAAACAGATTTCAGGAGGTAGATTCGAATCGCCTTTAAAGCACATGAAAAGCGGCAAAACGTTGACAATGATGCCCTTGGCCAAAAAGGGCGTATGCGTTTTTTCCTGAATATATTCAGGAAAAAACGCATACGCCCTTTTTGGCCAACCAAGCAACCTGGAAAGGCAAATCAGCGCTACAAAGAAGTCTCGCTTCCCATCGGTCAAAAGGGCCATGCTGAAAAAAGTGTCAAAACCAGAAATGCAGGACAGGCCATGGAGAAATGGGAGCCTTGCTACACTGATGGGCGGGATGTAAATTGCCAACAGCCACTCTGGAGAAGTGTACGGTGTGTCCTGAAACATCTAAAAAACACAGCTTAGAGAGCATAGGGCACTTCCACACATGGGGGGATAAAGTGGGAAAATTGAAAATCAGCAAGACACAAGCACCCCAAAGTTTAGGGCTGCTCTGTTGACAAGGACCTCCACTTCATTCCACCTTAAATATCCCAGGAAAGCGAAAAATGGATAAAAAAGTTGTGGTCCTTATGTACAATGGAATATCACTCAGCCATGAAATCAATGTCATAAGGCTAGTAGCAGCATGATGAGTGGATTTAGGTAAGACGATTCTAAGTGAAATAAGTCACACAGAAAAGGACACTTCTCATAAGGTGTCACTTATAGAGGGAATGTAAAAACCGTTACACTTGAACTGAATTACAAAACAGAACAGAGTCACACATGCAGAAAACACACTATGGCTGCTTAACGGGAAAGGTGAGGTGGGGTGATACATAAAACAAGAGTTTCAAATTAGCTCAGATACCGTTCCATAAACCCAATATGGAATAGACAAGACCTACTCCTTGCTCAGAGAACTGGACTCAACACGCCCGATTCACCGCACAAGAATATATCTGACTAGTAATAATCTTAAAACCTATGTATTGATATCTCTCTGTTAGTGTGTCAAGTGTGTGTAAGGCGGCATAAACACGGCCGTGAAAAGCAGCTAAACCCAAATATAAAAATAAATTACTTTTAAAAACCCATGAAACAAAGACAGGGAAAGAGAGAGAAATTCTTACACAATTCGTTCGGGGGCTGTGATGCAACCTGGATTGACCATATCTAGACCCACAGCTGGATGAGACATAAGGGTGGACACTCTTGGGGCTGAGAGGTTTGGTGAGGTTGGGTGAGCAAACGCAGACCCTTTAAAGTAATACTGCGTGCTACCCATCGCATGGGTCCCAAATCTCCAGGTTCAAGGGCATCTTCCTACATCGAAAACATGCATGAGAAACCCAGAAGATGGTACACCGTGTGATGGGGAAAGGTTTCTAAAACGCACCTCATTTCTCACCTCCTTGTGCTCGTGTTCGCCATTCCAGCCACTTTACTAGCAATCTCCCTACTTGGAGCATCAGCACCTTTAACCTCCTGTTCCGTACAGGTTGCAATTTGTCCTGAGGATGAACGGGAAGACGGGAAACCAATGAGAGACTAGCTCTTGGTGTTGGGACAGGCACAGGTCACTCTATTTTCCCATCAGGAAGAAGAATTAACCACAGGCTCAGCCTGCCCCCCGGAACCAGAACAGGGCCTGAAGCCATCCTGCGCTTTTGCGGCCGGCTCCCAAAAAAGCGACTTGTAAAATGGAGCTTCAGGGCACTGCAATTCACAAACCTGCAGAGTTATAAATGATAACTCTCGTCCACAAATATATTGAGGGAAGGCAAAGAAGAGGATTTGAAATCAAGGCAGAATTGCAGGAAACAGATTTCAGGAGGTAGATTCGAATCGCCTTTAAAGCACATGAAAAGCGGCAAAACGTTGACAATGATGCCCTTGGCCAAAAAGGGCGTATGCGTTTTTTCCTGAATATATTCAGGAAAAAACGCATACGCCCTTTTTGGCCAACCAAGCAACCTGGAAAGGCAAATCAGCGCTACAAAGAAGTCTCGCTTCCCATCGGTCAAAAGGGCCATGCTGAAAAAAGTGTCAAAACCAGAAATGCAGGACAGGCCATGGAGAAATGGGAGCCTTGCTACACTGATGGGCGGGATGTAAATTGCCAACAGCCACTCTGGAGAAGTGTACGGTGTGTCCTGAAACATCTAAAAAACACAGCTTAGAGAGCATAGGGCACTTCCACACATGGGGGGATAAAGTGGGAAAATTGAAAATCAGCAAGACACAAGCACCCCAAAGTTTAGGGCTGCTCTGTTGACAAGGACCTCCACTTCCTTCCACCTTAAATATCCCAGGAAAGCGAAAAATGGATAAAAAAGTTGTGGTCCTTATGTACAATGGAATATCACTCAGCCATGAAATCAATGTCATAAGACTAGTAGCAGCATGATGAGTGGATTTAGGTAAGACGATTCTAAGTGAAATAAGTCACACAGAAAAGGACACTTCTCATAAGGTGTCACTTATAGAGGGAATGTAAAAACCGTTACACTTGAACTGAATTACAAAACAGAACAGAGTCACACATGCAGAAAACACACTATGGCTGCTTAACGGGAAAGGTGAGGTGGGGTGATACATAAAACAAGAGTTTCAAATTAGCTCAGATACCGTTCCATAAACCCAATATGGAATAGACAAGACCTACTCCTTGCTCAGAGAACTGGACTCAACACGCCCGATTCACCGCACAAGAATATATCTGACTAGTAATAATCTTAAAACCTATGTATTGATATCTCTCTGTTAGTGTGTCAAGTGTGTGTAAGGCGGCATAAACACAGCAGTGAAAAGCAGCTAAACCCCATTATAAAAATAAATTACTTTTAAAAACCCATGAAACAAAGACAGGGAAAGAGAGAGAAATTCTTACACAATTCGTTCAGGGGCTGTGATGCAACCTGCATTGACCATATCTAGACCCACAGCTGGATGAGACATAAGGGTGGACACTCTTGGGCCTGAGAGGTTTGGTGAGGTTGGGTGAGCAAACGCAGACCCTTTAAAGTAATACTGCGTGCTACCCATCGCATGGGTCCCAAATCTCCAGGTTCAAGGGCATCTTCCTACATCGAAAACATGCATGAGAAACCCAGAAGATGGTACACCGTGTGATGGGGAAAGGTTTCTAAAACGCACCGCATTTCTCATCTCCTTGTGCTCGGGTTCGCCATTCCAGCCACTTTACTAGCAATCTCCCTACTTGGAGCATCAGCACCTTTAACCTCCTGTTCCGTACAGGTTGCAATTTGTCCTGAGGATGAACGGGAAGACGGGGAACCAATGAGAGACTAGCTCTTGGTGTTGGGACAGGCACAGGTCACTCAATTTTCCCATCAGGAAGAAGAATTAACCACAGGCTCAGCCTGCCCCCCGGAACCAGAACAGGGCCTGAAGCCATCCTGCGCTTTTGCGGCCGACTCCCAAAAAAGCGACTTGTAAAATGGAGCTTCAGGGCACTGCAATTCACAAACCTGCAGAATTATAAATGATAACTCTCGTCCACAAATATATTGAGGGAAGGCAAAGAAGAGGATTTGAAATCAAGGCAGAATTGCAGGAAACAGATTTCAGGAGGTAGATTCGAATCGCCTTTAAAGCACATGAAAAGCGGCAAAACGTTGACAATGATGCCCTTGGCCAAAAAGGGCGTATGCGTTTTTTCCTGAATATATTCAGGAAAAAACGCATACGCCCTTTTTGGCCAACCAAGCAACCTGGAAAGGCAAATCAGCGCTACAAAGAAGTCTCGCTTCCCATCGGTCAAAAGGGACATGCTGAAAAAGGTGTCAAAACCAGAAATGCAGGACAGGCCATGGAGAAATGGGAGCCTTGCTACACTGATGGGCGGGATGTAAATTGCCAACAGCCACTCTGGAGAAGTGTACGGTGTGTCCTGAAACATCTAAAAAACACAGCTTAGAGAGCATAGGGCACTTCTACGCATGGGGGGATAAAGTGGGAAAATTGAAAATCAGCAAGACACAAGCACCCGAAAGTTTAGGGCTGCTCTGTTGACAAGGACCTCCACTTCCTTCCACCTTAAATATCCCAGGAAAGCGAAAAATGGATAAAAAAGTTGTGGTCCTTATGTACAATGGAATATCACTCAGCCATGAAATCAATGTCATAAGGCTAGTAGCAGCATGATGAGTGGATTTAGGTAAGACGATTCTAAGTGAAATAAGTCACACAGAAAAGGACACTTCTCATAAGGTGTCACTTATAGAGGGAATGTAAAAACCGTTACACTTGAACTGAATTACAAAACAGAACAGAGTCACACATGCAGAAAACACACTATGGCTGCTTAACGGGAAAGGTGAGGTGGGGTGATACATAAAACAAGAGTTTCAAATTAGCTCAGATACCGTTCCATAAACCCAACATGGAATAGACAAGACCTACTCCTTGCTCAGAGAACTGGACTCAACACGCCCGATTCACCGCACAAGAATATATCTGACTAGTAATAATCTTAAAACCTATGTATTGATATCTCTCTGTTAGTGTGTCAAGTGTGTGTAAGGCGGCATAAACACGGCCGTGAAAAGCAGCTAAACCCCATTATAAAAATAAATTACTTTTAAAAACCCATGAAACAAAGACAGGGAAAGAGAGAGAAATTCTTACACAATTCGTTCAGGGGCTGTGATGCAACCTGCATTGACCATATCTAGACCCACAGCTGGATGAGACATAAGGGTGGACACTCTTGGGGCTGAGAGGTTTGGTGAGGTTGGGTGAGCAAACGCAGACCCTTTAAAGTAATACTGCGTGCTACCCATCGCATGGGTCCCAAATCTCCAGGTTCAAGGGCATCTTCCTACATCGAAAACATGCATGAGAAACCCAGAAGATGGTACACCGTGTGATGGGGAAAGGTTTCTAAAACGCACCGCATTTCTCATCTCCTTGTGCTCGGGTTCGCCATTCCAGCCACTTTACTAGCAATCTCCCTACTTGGAGCATCAGCACCTTTAACCTCCTGTTCCGTACAGGTTGCAATTTGTCCTGAGGATGAACGGGAAGACGGGAAACCAATGAGAGACTAGCTCTTGGTGTTGGGACAGGCACAGGTCACTCTATTTTCCCATCAGGAAGAAGAATTAACCACAGGCTCAGCCTGCCCCCCGGAACCAGAACAGGGCCTGAAGCCATCCTGCGCTTTTGCGGCCGGCTCCCAAAAAACCGACTTGTAAAATGGAGCTTCAGGGCACTGCAATTCACAAACCTGCAGAGTTATAAATGATAACTCTCGTCCACAAATATATTGAGGGAAGGCAAAGAAGAGGATTTGAAATCAAGGCAGAATTGCAGGAAACAGATTTCAGGAGGTAGATTCGAATCGCCTTTAAAGCACATGAAAAGCGGCAAAACGTTGACAATGATGCCCTTGGCCAAAAAGGGCGTATGCGTTTTTTCCTGAATATATTCAGGAAAAAACGCATACGCCCTTTTTGGCCAACCAAGCAACCTGGAAAGGCAAATCAGCGCTACAAAGAAGTCTCGCTTCCCATCGGTCAAAAGGGACATGCTGAAAAAGTTGTCAAAACCAGAAATGCAGGACAGGCCATGGAGAAATGGGAGCCTTGCTACACTGATGGGCGGGATGTAAATTGCCAACAGCCACTCTGGAGAAGTGTACGGTGTGTCCTGAAACATCTAAAAAACACAGCTTAGAGAGCATAGGGCACTTCCACGCATGGGGGGATAAAGTGGGAAAATTGAAAATCAGCAAGACACAAGCACCCCAAAGTTTAGGGCTGCTCTGTTGACAAGGACCTCCACTTCATTCCACCTTAAATATCCCAGGAAAGCGAAAAATGGATAAAAAAGTTGTGGTCCTTATGTACAATGGAATATCACTCAGCCATGAAATCAATGTCATAAGGCTAGTAGCAGCATGATGAGTGGATTTAGGTAAGACGATTCTAAGTGAAATAAGTCACACAGAAAAGGACACTTCTCATAAGGTGTCACTTATAGAGGGAATGTAAAAGCCGTTACACTTGAACTGAATTACAAAACAGAACAGAGTCACACATGCAGAAAACACACTATGGCTGCTTAACGGGAAAGGTGAGGTGGGGTGATACATAAAACAAGAGTTTCAAATTAGCTCAGATACCGTTCCATAAACCCAATATGGAATAGACAAGACCTACTCCTTGCTCAGAGAACTGGACTCAACACGCCCGATTCACCGCACAAGAATATATCTGACTAGTAATAATCTTAAAACCTATGTATTGATATCTCTCTGTTAGTGTGTCAAGTGTGTGTAAGGCGGCATAAACACGGCCGTGAAAAGCAGCTAAACCCCATTATAAAAATAAATTACTTTTAAAAACCCATGAAACAAAGACAGGGAAAGAGAGAGAAATTCTTACACAATTCGTTCAGGGGCTGTGATGCAACCTGCATTGACCATATCTAGACCCACAGCTGGATGAGACATAAGGGTGGACACTCTTGGGGCTGAGAGGTTCGGTGAGGTTGGGTGAGCAAACGCAGACCCTTTAAAGTAATACTGCGTGCTACCCATCGCATGGGTCCCAAATCTCCAGGTTCAAGGGCATCTTCCTACATCGAAAACATGCATGAGAAACCCAGAAGATGGTACACCGTGTGATGGGGAAAGGTTTCTAAAACGCACCGCATTTCTCATCTCCTTGTGCTCGGGTTCGCCATTCCAGCCACTTTACTAGCAATCTCCCTACTTGGAGCATCAGCACCTTTAACCTCCTGTTCCGTACAGGTTGCAATTTGTCCTGAGGATGAACGGGAAGACGGGGAACCAATGAGAGACTAGCTCTTGGTGTTGGGACAGGCACAGGTCACTCAATTTTCCCATCAGGAAGAAGAATTAACCACAGGCTCAGCCTGCCCCCCGGAACCAGAACAGGGCCTGAAGCCATCCTGCGCTTTTGCGGCCGAATCCCAAAAAAGCGACTTGTAAAATGGAGCTTCAGGGCACTGCAATTCACAAACCTGCAGAATTATAAATGATAACTCTCGTCCACAAATATATTGAGGGAAGGCAAAGAAGAGGATTTGAAATCAAGGCAGAATTGCAGGAAACAGATTTCAGGAGGTAGATTCGAATCGCCTTTAAAGCACATGAAAAGCGGCAAAACGTTGACAATGATGCCCTTGGCCAAAAAGGGCGTATGCGTTTTTTCCTGAATATATTCAGGAAAAAACGCATACGCCCTTTTTGGCCAACCAAGCAACCTGGAAAGGCAAATCAGCGCTACAAAGAAGTCTCGCTTCCCATCGGTCAAAAGGGACATGCTGAAAAAGGTGTCAAAACCAGAAATGCAGGACAGGCCATGGAGAAATGGAAGCCTTGCTACACTGATGGGCGGGATGTAAATTGCCAACAGCCACTCTGGAGAAGTGTACGGTGTGTCCTGAAACATCTAAAAAACACAGCTTAGAGAGCATAGGGCACTTCTACGCATGGGGGGATAAAGTGGGAAAATTGAAAATCAGCAAGACACAAGCACCCGAAAGTTTAGGGCTGCTCTGTTGACAAGGACCTCCACTTCCTTCCACCTTAAATATCCCAGGAAAGCGAAAAATGGATAAAAAAGTTGTGGTCCTTATGTACAATGGAATATCACTCAGCCATGAAATCAATGTCATAAGGCTAGTAGCAGCATGATGAGTGGATTTAGGTAAGACGATTCTAAGTGAAATAAGTCACACAGAAAAGGACACTTCTCATAAGGTGTCACTTATAGAGGGAATGTAAAAACCGTTACACTTGAACTGAATTACAAAACAGAACAGAGTCACACATGCAGAAAACACACTATGGCTGCTTAACGGGAAAGGTGAGGTGGGGTGATACATAAAACAAGAGTTTCAAATTAGCTCAGATACCGTTCCATAAACCCAACATGGAATAGACAAGACCTACTCCTTGCTCAGAGAACTGGACTCAACAAGCCCGATTCACCGCACAAGAATATATCTGACTAGTAATAATCTTAAAACCTATGTATTGATATCTCTCTGTTAGTGTGTCAAGTGTGTGTAAGGCGGCATAAACACGGCCGTGAAAAGCAGCTAAACCCCATTATAAAAATAAATTACTTTTAAAAACCCATGA
This sequence comes from Balaenoptera physalus, assembly GCF_965194825.1. Lineage (NCBI taxonomy): Eukaryota > Metazoa > Chordata > Mammalia > Artiodactyla > Balaenopteridae > Balaenoptera > Balaenoptera physalus. The sequence continues at coordinate 382,131 of NW_028126264.1, read as the reverse complement.
AACAAAGACAGGGAAAGAGAGAGAAATTCTTACACAATTCGTTCAGGGGCTGTGATGCAACCTGCATTGACCATATCTAGACCCACAGCTGGATGAGACATAAGGGTGGACAATCTTGGGGCTGAGAGGTTTGGTGAGGTTGGGTGAGCAAACGCAGACCCTTTAAAGTAATACTGCGTGCTACCCATCGCATGGGTCCCAAATCTCCAGGTTCAAGGGCATCTTCCTACATCGAAAACATGCATGAGAAACCCAGAAGATGGTACACCGTGTGATGGGGAAAGGTTTCTAAAACGCACCGCATTTCTCATCTCCTTGTGCTCGGGTTCGCCATTCCAGCCACTTTACTAGCAATCTCCCTACTTGGAGCATCAGCACCTTTAACCTCCTGTTCCGTACAGGTTGCAATTTGTCCTGAGGATGAACGGGAAGACGGGGAACCAATGAGAGACTAGCTCTTGGTGTTGGGACAGGCACAGGTCACTCAATTTTCCCATCAGGAAGAAGAATTAACCACAGGCTCAGCCTGCCCCCCGGAACCAGAACAGGGCCTGAAGCCATCCTGCGCTTTTGCGGCCGAATCCCAAAAAAGCGACTTGTAAAATGGAGCTTCAGGGCACTGCAATTCACAAACCTGCAGAATTATAAATGATAACTCTCGTCCACAAATATATTGAGGGAAGGCAAAGAAGAGGATTTGAAATCAAGGCAGAATTGCAGGAAACAGATTTCAGGAGGTAGATTCGAATCGCCTTTAAAGCACATGAAAAGCGGCAAAACGTTGACAATGATGCCCTTGGCCAAAAAGGGCGTATGCGTTTTTTCCTGAATATATTCAGGAAAAAACGCATACGCCCTTTTTGGCCAACCAAGCAACCTGGAAAGGCAAATCAGCGCTACAAAGAAGTCTCGCTTCCCATCGGTCAAAAGGGACATGCTGAAAAAGGTGTCAAAACCAGAAATGCAGGACAGGACATGGAGAAATGGAAGCCTTGCTACACTGATGGGCGGGATGTAAATTGCCAACAGCCACTCTGGAGAAGTGTACGGTGTGTCCTGAAACATCTAAAAAACACAGCTTAGAGAGCATAGGGCACTTCTACGCATGGGGGGATAAAGTGGGAAAATTGAAAATCAGCAAGACACAAGCACCCGAAAGTTTAGGGCTGCTCTGTTGACAAGGACCTCCACTTCCTTCCACCTTAAATATCCCAGGAAAGCGAAAAATGGATAAAAAAGTTGTGGTCCTTATGTACAATGGAATATCACTCAGCCATGAAATCAATGTCATAAGGCTAGTAGCAGCATGATGAGTGGATTTAGGTAAGACGATTCTAAGTGAAATAAGTCACACAGAAAAGGACACTTCTCATAAGGTGTCACTTATAGAGGGAATGTAAAAACCGTTACACTTGAACTGAATTACAAAACAGAACAGAGTCACACATGCAGAAAACACACTATGGCTGCTTAACGGGAAAGGTGAGGTGGGGTGATACATAAAACAAGAGTTTCAAATTAGCTCAGATACCGTTCCATAAACCCAACATGGAATAGACAAGACCTACTCCTTGCTCAGAGAACTGGACTCAACAAGCCCGATTCACCGCACAAGAATATATCTGACTAGTAATAATCTTAAAACCTATGTATTGATATCTCTCTGTTAGTGTGTCAAGTGTGTGTAAGGCGGCATAAACACGGCCGTGAAAAGCAGCTAAACCCCATTATAAAAATAAATTACTTTTAAAAACCCATGAAACAAAGACAGGGAAAGAGAGAGAAATTCTTACACAATTCGTTCAGGGGCTGTGATGCAACCTGCATTGACCATATCTAGACCCACAGCTGGATGAGACATAAGGGTGGACAATCTTGGGGCTGAGAGGTTTGGTGAGGTTGGGTGAGCAAACGCAGACCCTTTAAAGTAATACTGCGTGCTACCCATCACATGGGTCCCAAATCTCCAGGTTCAAGGGCATCTTCCTACATCGAAAACATGCATGAGAAACCCAGAAGATGGTACACCGTGTGATGGGGAAAGGTTTCTAAAACGCACCGCATTTCTCATCTCCTTGTGCTCGGGTTCGCCATTCCAGCCACTTTACTAGCAATCTCCCTACTTGGAGCATCAGCACCTTTAACCTCCTGTTCCGTACAGGTTGCAATTTGTCCTGAGGATGAACGGGAAGACGGGGAACCAATGAGAGACTAGCTCTTGGTGTTGGGACAGGCACAGGTCACTCTATTTTCCCATCAGGAAGAAGAATTAACCACAGGCTCAGCCTGCCCCCCGGAACCAGAACAGGGCCTGAAGCCGTCCTGCGCTTTTGCGGCCGGCTCCCTAAAAACCGACTTGTAAAATGGAGCTTCAGGGCACTGCAATTCACAAACCTGCAGAGTTATAAATGATAACTCTCGTCCACAAATATATTGAGGGAAGGCAAAGAAGAGGATTTGAAATCAAGGCAGAATTGCAGGAAACAGATTTCAGGAGGTAGATTCGAATCGCCTTTAAAGCACATGAAAAGCGGCAAAACGTTGACAATGATGCCCTTGGCCAAAAAGGGCGTATGCGTTTTTTCCTGAATATATTCAGGAAAAAACGCATACGCCCTTTTTGGCCAACCAAGCAACCTGGAAAGGCAAATCAGCGCTACAAAGAAGTCTCGCTTCCCATCGGTCAAAAGGGACATGCTGAAAAAGTTGTCAAAACCAGAAATGCAGGACAGGCCATGGAGAAATGGGAGCCTTGCTACACTGATGGGCGGGATGTAAATTGCCAACAGCCACTCTGGAGAAGTGTACGGTGTGTCCTGAAACATCTAAAAAACACAGCTTAGAGAGCATAGGGCACTTCCACGCATGGGGGGATAAAGTGGGAAAATTGAAAATCAGCAAGACACAAGCACCCCAAAGTTTAGGGCTGCTCTGTTGACAAGGACCTCCACTTCATTCCACCTTAAATATCCCAGGAAAGCGAAAAATGGATAAAAAAGTTGTGGTCCTTATGTACAATGGAATATCACTCAGCCATGAAATCAATGTCATAAGGCTAGTAGCAGCATGATGAGTGGATTTAGGTAAGACGATTCTAAGTGAAATAAGTCACACAGAAAAGGACACTTCTCATAAGGTGTCACTTATAGAGGGAATGTAAAAGCCGTTACACTTGAACTGAATTACAAAACAGAACAGAGTCACACATGCAGAAAACACACTATGGCTGCTTAACGGGAAAGGTGAGGTGGGGTGATACATAAAACAAGAGTTTCAAATTAGCTCAGATACCGTTCCATAAACCCAATATGGAATAGACAAGACCTACTCCTTGCTCAGAGAACTGGACTCAACACGCCCGATTCACCGCACAAGAATATATCTGACTAGTAATAATCTTAAAACCTATGTATTGATATCTCTCTGTTAGTGTGTCAAGTGTGTGTAAGGCGGCATAAACACGGCCGTGAAAAGCAGCTAAACCCCATTATAAAAATAAATTACTTTTAAAAACCCATGAAACAAAGACAGGGAAAGAGAGAGAAATTCTTACACAATTCGTTCAGGGGCTGTGATGCAACCTGCATTGACCATATCTAGACCCACAGCTGGATGAGACATAAGGGTGGACACTCTTGGGGCTGAGAGGTTTGGTGAGGTTGGGTGAGCAAACGCAGACCCTTTAAAGTAATACTGCGTGCTACCCATCGCATGGGTCCCAAATCTCCAGGTTCAAGGGCATCTTCCTACATCGAAAACATGCATGAGAAACCCAGAAGATGGTACACCGTGTGATGGGGAAAGGTTTCTAAAACGCACCGCATTTCTCATCTCCTTGTGCTCGGGTTCGCCATTCCAGCCACTTTACTAGCAATCTCCCTACTTGGAGCATCAGCACCTTTAACCTCCTGTTCCGTACAGGTTGCAATTTGTCCTGAGGATGAACGGGAAGACGGGGAACCAATGAGAGACTAGCTCTTGGTGTTGGGACAGGCACAGGTCACTCAATTTTCCCATCAGGAAGAAGAATTAACCACAGGCTCAGCCTGCCCCCCGGAACCAGAACAGGGCCTGAAGCCATCCTGCGCTTTTGCGGCCGAATCCCAAAAAAGCGACTTGTAAAATGGAGCTTCAGGGCACTGCAATTCACAAACCTGCAGAATTATAAATGATAACTCTCGTCCACAAATATATTGAGGGAAGGCAAAGAAGAGGATTTGAAATCAAGGCAGAATTGCAGGAAACAGATTTCAGGAGGTAGATTCGAATCGCCTTTAAAGCACATGAAAAGCGGCAAAACGTTGACAATGATGCCCTTGGCCAAAAAGGGCGTATGCGTTTTTTCCTGAATATATTCAGGAAAAAACGCATACGCCCTTTTTGGCCAACCAAGCAACCTGGAAAGGCAAATCAGCGCTACAAAGAAGTCTCGCTTCCCATCGGTCAAAAGGGACATGCTGAAAAAGGTGTCAAAACCAGAAATGCAGGACAGGCCATGGAGAAATGGAAGCCTTGCTACACTGATGGGCGGGATGTAAATTGCCAACAGCCCCTCTGGAGAAGTGTACGGTGTTTCCTGAAACATCTAAAAAACACAGCTTAGAGAGCATAGGGCACTTCTACGCATGGGGGGATAAAGTGGGAAAATTGAAAATCAGCAAGACACAAGCACCCGAAAGTTTAGGGCTGCTCTGTTGACAAGGACCTCCACTTCCTTCCACCTTAAATATCCCAGGAAAGCGAAAAATGGATAAAAAAGTTGTGGTCCTTATGTACAATGGAATATCACTCAGCCATGAAATCAATGTCATAAGGCTAGTAGCAGCATGATGAGTGGATTTAGGTAAGACGATTCTAAGTGAAATAAGTCACACAGAAAAGGACACTTCTCATAAGGTGTCACTTATAGAGGGAATGTAAAAACCGTTACACTTGAACTGAATTACAAAACAGAACAGAGTCACACATGCAGAAAACACACTATGGCTGCTTAACGGGAAAGGTGAGGTGGGGTGATACATAAAACAAGAGTTTCAAATTAGCTCAGATACCGTTCCATAAACCCAACATGGAATAGACAAGACCTACTCCTTGCTCAGAGAACTGGACTCAACACGCCCGATTCACCGCACAAGAATATATCTGACTAGTAATAATCTTAAAACCTATGTATTGATATCTCTCTGTTAGTGTGTCAAGTGTGTGTAAGGCGGCATAAACACGGCCGTGAAAAGCAGCTAAACCCCATTATAAAAATAAATTACTTTTAAAAACCCATGAAACAAAGACAGGGAAAGAGAGAGAAATTCTTACACAATTCGTTCAGGGGCTGTGATGCAACCTGCATTGACCATATCTAGACCCACAGCTGGATGAGACATAAGGGTGGACACTCTTGGGGCTGAGAGGTTTGGTGAGGTTGGGTGAGCAAACGCAGACCCTTTAAAGTAATACTGCGTGCTACCCATCGCATGGGTCCCAAATCTCCAGGTTCAAGGGCATCTTCCTACATCGAAAACATGCATGAGAAACCCAGAAGATGGTACACCGTGTGATGGGGAAAGGTTTCTAAAACGCACCTCATTTCTCACATCCTTGTGCTCGTGTTCGCCATTCCAGCCACTTTACTAGCAATCTCCCTACTTGGAGCATCAGCACCTTTAACCTCCTGTTCCGTACAGGTTGCAATTTGTCCTGAGGATGAACGGGAAGACGGGAAACCAATGAGAGACTAGCTCTTGGTGTTGGGACAGGCACAGGTCACTCTATTTTCCCATCAGGAAGAAGAATTAACCACAGGCTCAGCCTGCCCCCCGGAACCAGAACAGGGCCTGAAGCCATCCTGCGCTTTTGCGGCCGGCTCCCAAAAAAGCGACTTGTAAAATGGAGCTTCAGGGCACTGCAATTCACAAACCTGCAGAATTATAAATGATAACTCTCGTCGACAAATATATTGAGGGAAGGCAAAGAAGAGGATTTGAAATCAAGGCAGAATTGCAGGAAACATATTTCAGGAGGTAGATTCGAATCGCCTTTAAAGCACATGAAAAGCGGCAAAACGTTGACAATGATGCCCTTGGCCAAAAGGGGCGTATGCGTTTTTTCCTGAATATATTCAGGAAAAAACGCATACGCCCCTTTTGGCCAACCAAGCAACCTGGAAAGGCAAATCATCGCTACAAAGAAGTCTCGCTTCCCATCGGTCAAAAGGGACATGCTGAAAAAGGTGTCAAAACCAGAAATGCAGGACAGGCCATGGAGAAATGGGAGCCTTGCTACACTGATGGGCGGGATGTAAATTGCCAACAGCCACTCTGGAGAAGTGTACGGTGTGTCCTGAAACATCTAAAAAACACAGCTTAGAGAGCATAGGGCACTTCTACGCATGGGGGGATAAAGTGGGAAAATTGAAAATCAGCAAGACACAAGCACCCGAAAGTTTAGGGCTGCTCTGTTGACAAGGACCTCCACTTCCTTCCACCTTAAATATCCCAGGAAAGCGAAAAATGGATAAAAAAGTTGTGGTCCTTATGTACAATGGAATATCACTCAGCCATGAAATCAATGTCATAAGGCTAGTAGCAGCATGATGAGTGGATTTAGGTAAGACGATTCTAAGTGAAATAAGTCACACAGAAAAGGACACTTCTCATAAGGTGTCACTTATAGAGGGAATGTAAAAACCGTTACACTTGAACTGAATTACAAAACAGAACAGAGTCACACATGCAGAAAACACACTATGGCTGCTTAACGGGAAAGGTGAGGTGGGCTGATACATAAAACAAGAGTTTCAAATTAGCTCAGATACCGTTCCATAAACCCAATATGGAATAGACAAGACCTACTCCTTGCTCAGAGAACTGGACTCAACACGCCCGATTCACCGCACAAGAATATATCTGACTAGTAATAATCTTAAAACCTATGTATTGATATCTCTCTGTTAGTGTGTCAAGTGTGTGTAAGGCGGCATAAACACAGCTGTGAAAAGCAGCTAAACCCCATTATAAAAATAAATTACTTTTAAAAACCCATGAAACAAAGACAGGGAAAGAGAGAGAAATTCTTACACAATTCGTTCAGGGGCTGTGATGCAACCTGCATTGACCATATCTAGACCCACAGCTGGATGAGACATAAGGGTGGACACTCTTGGGGCTGAGAGGTTTGGTGAGGTTGGGTGAGCAAACGCAGACCCTTTAAAGTAATACTGCGTGCTACCCATCGCATGGGTCCCAAATCTCCAGGTTCAAGGGCATCTTCCTACATCGAAAACATGCATGAGAAACCCAGAAGATGGTACACCGTGTGATGGGGAAAGGTTTCTAAAACGCACCGCATTTCTCATCTCCTTGTGCTCGGGTTCGCCATTCCAGCCACTTTACTAGCAATCTCCCTACTTGGAGCATCAGCACCTTTAACCTCCTGTTCCGTACAGGTTGCAATTTGTCCTGAGGATGAACGGGAAGACGGGGAACCAATGAGAGACTAGCTCTTGGTGTTGGGACTGGCACAGGTCACTCAATTTTCCCATCAGGAAGAAGAATTAACCACAGGCTCAGCCTGCCCCCCGGAACCAGAACAGGGCCTGAAGCCATCCTGCGCTTTTGCGGCCGACTCCCAAAAAAGCGACTTGTAAAATGGAGCTTCAGGGCACTGCAATTCACAAACCTGCAGAATTATAAATGATAACTCTCGTCCACAAATATATTGAGGGAAGGCAAAGAAGAGGATTTGAAATCAAGGCAGAATTGCAGGAAACAGATTTCAGGAGGTAGATTCGAATCGCCTTTAAAGCACATGAAAAGCGGCAAAACGTTGACAATGATGCCCTTGGCCAAAAAGGGCGTATGCGTTTTTTCCTGAATATATTCAGGAAAAAACGCATACGCCCTTTTTGGCCAACCAAGCAACCTGGAAAGGCAAATCAGCGCTACAAAGAAGTCTCGCTTCCCATCGGTCAAAAGGGACATGCTGAAAAAGGTGTCAAAACCAGAAATGCAGGACAGGCCATGGAGAAATGGGAGCCTTGCTACACTGATGGGCGGGATGTAAATTGCCAACAGCCACTCTGGAGAAGTGTACGGTGTGTCCTGAAACATCTAAAAAACACAGCTTAGAGAGCATAGGGCACTTCTACGCATGGGGGGATAAAGTGGGAAAATTGAAAATCAGCAAGACACAAGCACCCGAAAGTTTATGGCTGCTCTGTTGACAAGGACCTCCACTTCCTTCCACCTTAAATATCCCAGGAAAGCGAAAAATGGATAAAAAAGTTGTGGTCCTTATGTACAATGGAATATCACTCAGCCATGAAATCAATGTCATAAGGCTAGTAGCAGCATGATGAGTGGATTTAGGTAAGACGATTCTAAGTGAAATAAGTCACACAGAAAAGGACACTTCTCATAAGGTGTCACTTATAGAGGGAATGTAAAAACCGTTACACTTGAACTGAATTACAAAACAGAACAGAGTCACACATGCAGAAAACACACTATGGCTGCTTAACGGGAAAGGTGAGGTGGGGTGATACATAAAACAAGAGTTTCAAATTAGCTCAGATACCGTTCCATAAACCCAACATGGAATAGACAAGACCTACTCCTTGCTCAGAGAACTGGACTCAACACGCCCGATTCACCGCACAAGAATATATCTGACTAGTAATAATCTTAAAACCTATGTATTGATATCTCTCTGTTAGTGTGTCAAGTGTGTGTAAGGCGGCATAAACACGGCCGTGAAAAGCAGCTAAACCCCATTATAAAAATAAATTACTTTTAAAAACCCATGAAACAAAGACAGGGAAAGAGAGAGAAATTCTTACACAATTCGTTCAGGGGCTGTGATGCAACCTGCATTGACCATATCTAGACCCACAGCTGGATGAGACATAAGGGTGGACACTCTTGGGGCTGAGAGGTTTCGTGAGGTTGGGTGAGCAAACGCAGACCCTTTAAAGTAATACTGCGTGCTACCCATCGCATGGGTCCCAAATCTCCAGGTTCAAGGGCATCTTCCTACATCGAAAACATGCATGAGAAACCCAGAAGATGGTACACCGTGTGATGGGGAAAGGTTTCTAAAACGCACCGCATTTCTCATCTCCTTGTGCTCGGGTTCGCCATTCCAGCCACTTTACTAGCAATCTCCCTACTTGGAGCATCAGCACCTTTAACCTCCTGTTTCGTACAGGTTGCAATTTGTCCTGAGGATGAACGGGAAGACGGGGAACCAATGAGAGACTAGCTCTTGGTGTTGGGACAGGCACAGGTCACTCTATTTTCCCATCAGGAAGAAGAATTAACCACAGGCTCAGCCTGCCCCCCGGAACCAGAACAGGGCCTGAAGCCATCCTGCGCTTTTGCGGCCGACTCCCAAAAAACCGACTTGTAAAATGGAGCTTCAGGGCACTGCAATTCACAAACCTGCAGAGTTATAAATGATAACTCTCGTCCACAAATATATTGAGGGAAGGCAAAGAAGAGGATTTGAAATCAAGGCAGAATTGCAGGAAACAGATTTCAGGAGGTAGATTCGAATCGCCTTTAAAGCACATGAAAAGCGGCAAAACGTTGACAATGATGCCCTTGGCCAAAAAGGGCGTATGCGTTTTTTCCTGAATATATTCAGGAAAAAACGCATACGCCCTTTTTGGCCAACCAAGCAACCTGGAAAGGCAAATCAGCGCTACAAAGAAGTCTCGCTTCCCATCGGTCAAAAGGGACATGCTGAAAAAGTTGTCAAAACCAGAAATGCAGGACAGGCCATGGAGAAATGGGAGCCTTGCTACACTGATGGGCGGGATGTAAATTGCCAACAGCCACTCTGGAGAAGTGTACGGTGTGTCCTGAAACATCTAAAAAACACAGCTTAGAGAGCATAGGGCACTTCCACGCATGGGGGGATAAAGTGGGAAAATTGAAAATCAGCAAGACACAAGCACCCCAAAGTTTAGGGCTGCTCTGTTGACAAGGACCTCCACTTCATTCCACCTTAAATATCCCAGGAAAGCGAAAAATGGATAAAAAAGTTGTGGTCCTTATGTACAATGGAATATCACTCAGCCATGAAATCAATGTCATAAGGCTAGTAGCAGCATGATGAGTGGATTTAGGTAAGACGATTCTAAGTGAAATAAGTCACACAGAAAAGGACACTTCTCATAAGGTGTCACTTATAGAGGGAATGTAAAAACCGTTACACTTGAACTGAATTACAAAACAGAACAGAGTCACACATGCAGAAAACACACTATGGCTGCTTAACGGGAAAGGTGAGGTGGGGTGATACATAAAACAAGAGTTTCAAATTAGCTCAGATACCGTTCCATAAACCCAATATGGAATAGACAAGACCTACTCCTTGCTCAGAGAACTGGACTCAACACGCCCGATTCACCGCACAAGAATATATCTGACTAGTAATAATCTTAAAACCTATGTATTGATATCTCTCTGTTAGTGTGTCAAGTGGGTGTAAAGCGGCCTAAACACAGCCGTGAAAAGCAGCTAAACCCCATTATAAAAATAAATTACTTTTAAAAACCCATGAAACAAAGACAGGGAAAGAGAGAGAAATTCTTACACAATTCGTTCAGGGGCTGTGATGCAACCTGGATTGACCATATCTAGACCCACAGCTGGATGAGACATAAGGGTGGACACTCTTGGGGCTGAGAGGTTCGGTGAGGTTGGGTGAGCAAACGCAGACCCTTTAAAGTAATACTGTGTGCTACCCATCGCATGGGTCCCAAATCTCCAGGTTCAAGGGCATCTTCCTACATCGAAAACATGCATGAGAAACCCAGAAGATGCTACACCGTGTGATGGGGAAAGGTTTCTAAAACGCACCTCATTTCTCATCTCCTTGTGCTCGGATTCGCCATTCCAGCCACTTTACTAGCAATCTCCCTACTTGGAGCATCAGCACCTTTAACCTCCTGTTCCGTACAGGTTGCAATTTGTCCTGAGGATGAACGGGAAGACGGGGAACCAATGAGAGACTAGCTCTTGGTGTTGGGACAGTCACAGGTCACTCTATTTTCCCATCAGGAAGAAGAATTAAGCACAGGTTCAGCCTGCCCCCCGGAACCAGAACAGGGCCTGAACCCATCCTGCGCTTTTGCGGCCGGCTCCCAAAAAACCGACTTGTAAAATGGAGCTTCAGTGCACTGCAATTCACAAACCTGCAGAGTTATAAATGATAACTCTCGTCCACAAATATATTGAGGGAAGGCAAAGAAGAGGATTTGAAATCAAGGCAGAATTGCAGGAAACAGATTTCAGGAGGTAGATTCGAATCGCCTTTAAAGCACATGAAAAGCGGCAAAACGTTGACAATGATGCCCTTGGCCAAAAAGGGCGTATGCGTTTTTTCCTGAATATATTCAGGAAAAAACGCATACGCCCTTTTTGGCCAACCAAGCAACCTGGAAAGGCAAATCAGCGCTACAAAGAAGTCTCGCTTCCCATCGGTCAAAAGGGACATGCTGAAAAAGTTGTCAAAACCAGAAATGCAGGACAGGCCATGGAGAAATGGGAGCCTTGCTACACTGATGGGCGGGATGTAAATTGCCAACAGCCACTCTGGAGAAGTGTACGGTGTGTCCTGAAACATCTAAAAAACACAGCTTAGAGAGCATAGGGCACTTCCACGCATGGGAGGATAAAGTGGGAAAATTGAAAATCAGCAAGACACAAGCACCCCAAAGTTTAGGGCTGCTTTGTTGACAAGGACCTCCACTTCCTTCCACCTTAAATATCCCAGGAAAGCGAAAAATGGATAAAAAATTTGTGGTCCTTATGTACATTGGAATATCACTCAGCCATGAAATCAATGTCATAAGGCTAGTAGCAGCATGATGAGTGGATTTAGGTAAGACGATTCTAAGTGAAATAAGTCACACAGAAAAGGACACGTCTCATAAGGTGTCACTTATAGAGGGAATGTAAAAACCGTTACACTTGAACTGAATTACAAAACAGAACAGAGTCACACATGCAGAAAACACACTATGGCTGCTTAACGGGAAAGGTGAGGTGGGGTGATACATAAAACAAGAGTTTCAAATTAGCTCAGATACCGTTCCATAAACCCAATATGGAATAGACAAGACCTACTCCTTGCTCAGAGAACTGGACTCAACACGCCCGATTCACCGCACAAGAATATATCTGACTAGTAATAATCTTAAAACCTATGTATTGATATCTCTCTGTTAGTGTGTCAAGTGGGTGTAAAGCGGCATAAACACAGCCGTGAAAAGCAGCTAAACCCCATTATAAAAATAAATTACTTTTAAAAACCCATGAAACAAAGACAGGGAAAGAGAGAGAAATTCTTACACAATTCGTTCAGGGGCTGTGATGCAACCTGGATTGACCATATCTAGACCCACAGCTGGATGAGACATAAGGGTGGACACTCTTGGGGCTGAGAGGTTTGGTGAGGTTGGGTGAGCAAACGCAGACCCTTTAAAGTAATACTGCGTGCTACCCATCGCATGGGTCCCAAATCTCCAGGTTCAAGGGCATCTTCCTACATCGAAAACATGCATGAGAAACCCAGAAGATGGTACACCGTGTGATGGGGAAAGGTTTCTAAAACGCACCTCATTTCTCACCTCCTTGTGCTCGTGTTCGCCATTCCAGCCACTTTACTAGCAATCTCCCTACTTGGAGCATCAGCACCTTTAACCTCCTGTTCCGTACAGGTTGCAATTTGTCCTGAGGATGAACGGGAAGACGGGGAACCAATGAGAGACTAGCTCTTGGTGTTGGGACAGGCACAGGTCACTCTATTTTCCCATCAGGAAGAAGAATTAACCACAGGCTCAGCCTGCCCCCCGGAACCAGAACAGGGCCTGAAGCCATCCTGCGCTTTTGCGGCCGGCTCCCAAAAAACCGACTTGTAAAATGGAGCTTCAGGGCACTGCAATTCACAAACCTGCAGAGTTATAAATGATAACTCTCGTCCACAAATATATTGAGGGAAGGCAAAGAAGAGGATTTGAAATCAAGGCAGAATTGCAGGAAACAGATTTCAGGAGGTAGATTCGAATCGCCTTTAAAGCACATGAAAAGCGGCAAAACGTTGACAATGATGCCCTTGGCCAAAAAGGGCGTATGCGTTTTTTCCTGAATATATTCAGGAAAAAACGCATACGCCCTTTTTGGCCAACCAAGCAACCTGGAAAGGCAAATCAGCGCTACAAAGAAGTCTCGCTTCCCATCGGTCAAAAGGGACATGCTGAAAAAGTTGTCAAAACCAGAAATGCAGGACAGGCCATGGAGAAATGGGAGCCTTGCTACACTGATGGGCGGGATGTAAATTGCCAACAGCCACTCTGGAGAAGTGTACGGTGTGTCCTGAAACATCTAAAAAACACAGCTTAGAGAGCATAGGGCACTTCCACGCATGGGGGGATAAAGTGGGAAAATTGAAAATCAGCAAGACACAAGCACCCCAAAGTTTAGGGCTGCTCTGTTGACAAGGACCTCCACTTCCTTCCACCTTAAATATCCCAGGAAAGCGAAAAATGGATAAAAAAGTTGTGGTCCTTATGTACAATGGAATATCACTCAGCCATGAAATCAATGTCATAAGGCTAGTAGCAGCATGATGAGTGGATTTAGGTAAGACGATTCTAAGTGAAATAAAGTCACACAGAAAAGGACACTTCTCATAAGGTGTCACTTATAGAGGGAATGTAAAAACCGTTACACTTGAACTGAATTACAAAACAGAACAGAGTCACACATGCAGAAAACACACTATGGCTGCTTAACGGGAAAGGTGAGGTGGGGTGATACATAAAACAAGAGTTTCAAATTAGCTCAGATACCGTTCCATAAACTCAATATGGAATAGACAAGACCTACTCCTTGCTCAGAGAACTGGACTCAACACGCCCGATTCACCGCACAAGAATATATCTGACTAGTAATAATCTTAAAACCTATGTATTGATATCTCTCTGTTAGTGTGTCAAGTGTGTGTAAGGCGGCATAAACACAGCCGTGAAAAGCAGCTAAACCCCATTATAAAAATAAATTACTTTTAAAAACCCATGAAACAAAGACAGGGAAAGAGAGAGAAATTCTTACACAATTCGTTCAGGGGCTGTGATGCAACCTGGATTGACCATATCTAGACCCACAGCTGGATGAGACATAAGGGTGGACACTCTTGGGGCTGAGAGGTTTGGTGAGGTTGGGTGAGCAAACGCAGACCCTTTAAAGTAATACTGCGTGCTACCCATCGCATGGGTCCCAAATCTCCAGGTTCAAGGGCATCTTCCTACATCGAAAACATGCATGAGAAACCCAGAAGATGGTACACCGTGTGATGGGGAAAGGTTTCTAAAACGCACCTCATTTCTCACCTCCTTGTGCTCGTGTTCGCCATTCCAGCCACTTTACTAGCAATCTCCCTACTTGGAGCATCAGCACCTTTAACCTCCTGTTCCGTACAGGTTGCAATTTGTCCTGAGGATGAACGGGAAGACGGGGAACCAATGAGAGACTAGCTCTTGGTGTTGGGACAGGCACAGGTCACTCTATTTTCCCATCAGGAAGAAGAATTAACCACAGGCTCAGCCTGCCCCCCGGAACCAGAACAGGGCCTGAAGCCATCCTGCGCTTTTGCGGCCGGCTCCCAAAAAAGCGACTTGTAAAATGCAGCTTCAGGGCACTGCAATTCACAAACCTGCAGAGTTATAAATGATAACTCTCGTCCACAAATATATTGAGGGAAGGCAAAGAAGAGGATTTGAAATCAAGGCAGAATTGCAGGAAACAGATTTCAGGAGGTAGATTCGAATCGCCATTAAAGCACATGAAAAGCGGCAAAACGTTGACAATGATGACCTTGGCCAAAAAGGGCGTATGCGTTTTTTCCTGAATATATTCAGGAAAAAACGCATACGCCCTTTTTGGCCAACCAAGCAACCTGGAAAGGCAAATCAGCGCTACAAAGAAGTCTCGCTTCCCATCGGTCAAAAGGGACATGCTGAAAAAAGTGTCAAAACCAGAAATGCAGGACAGGCCATGGAGAAATGGGAGCCTTGCTACACTGATGGGCGGGATGTAAATTGCCAACAGCCACTCTGGAGAAGTGTACGGTGTGTCCTGAAACATCTAAAAAACACAGCTTAGAGAGCATAGGGCACTTCCACACATGGGGGGATAAAGTGGGAAAATTGAAAATCAGCAAGACACAAGCACCCCAAAGTTTAGGGCTGCTCTGTTGACAAGGACCTCCACTTCTTTCCACCTTAAATATCCCAGGAAAGCGAAAAATGGATAAAAAAGTTGTGGTCCTTATGTACAATGGAATATCACTCAGCCATGAAATCAATGTCATAAGGCTAGTAGCAGCATGATGAGTGGATTTAGGTAAGACGATTCTAAGTGAAATAAGTCACACAGAAAAGGACACTTCTCATAAGGTGTCACTTATAGAGGGAATGTAAAAACCGTTTCACTTGAACTGAATTACAAAACAGAACAGAGTCACACATGCAGAAAACACACTATGGCTGCTTAACGGGAAAGGTGAGGTGGGGTGATACATAAAACAAGAGTTTCAAATTAGCTCAGATACCGTTCCATAAACCCAATATGGAATAGACAATACCTACTCCTTGCTCAGAGAACTGGACTCAACACGCCCGATTCACCGCACAAGAATATATCTGACTAGTAATAATCTTAAAACCTATGTATTGATATCTCTCTGTTAGTGTGTCAAGTGGGTGTAAAGCGGCCTAAACACAGCCGTGAAAAGCAGCTAAACCCCATTATAAAAATAAATTACTTTTAAAAACCCATGAAACAAAGACAGGGAAAGAGAGAGAAATTCTTACACAATTCGTTCAGGGGCTGTGATGCAACCTGGATTGACCATATCTAGACCCACAGCTGGATGAGACATAAGGGTGGACACTCTTGGGGCTGAGAGGTTTGGTGAGGTTGGGTGAGCAAACGCAGACCCTTTAAAGTAATACTGCGTGCTACCCATCGCATGGGTCCCAAATCTCCAGGTTCAAGGGCATCTTCCTACATTGAAAACATGCATGAGAAACCCAGAAGATGGTACACCGTGTGATGGGGAAAGGTTTCTAAAACGCACCTCATTTCTCACCTCCTTGTGCTCGTGTTCGCCATTCCAGCCACGTTACTAGCAATCTCCCTACTTGGAGCATCAGCACCTTTAACCTCCTGTTCCGTACAGGTTGCAATTTGTCCTGAGGATGAACGGGAAGACGGGAAACCAATGAGAGACTAGCTCTTGGTGTTGGGACAGTCACAGGTCACTCTATTTTCCCATCAGGAAGAAGAATTAACCACAGGCTCAGCCTGCCTCCCGGAACCAGAACAGGGCCTGAAGCCATCCTGCGCTTTTGCGGCCGGCTCCCAAAAAAGCGACTTGTAAAATGCAGCTTCAGGGCACTGCAATTCACAAACCTGCAGAATTATAAATGATAACTCTCGTCCACAAATATATTGAGGGAAGGCAAAGAAGAGGATTTGAAATCAAGGCAGAATTGCAGGAAACAGATTTCAGGAGGTAGATTCGAATCGCCTTTAAAGCACATGAAAAGCGGCAAAACGTTGACAATGATGACCTTGGCCAAAAAGGGCGTATGCGTTTTTTCCTGAATATATTCAGGAAAAAACGCATACGCCCTTTTTGGCCAACCAAGCAACCTGGAAAGGCAAATCAGCGCTACAAAGAAGTCTCGCTTCCCATCGGTCAAAAGGGACAGGCTGAAAAAAGTGTCAAAACCAGAAATGCAGGACAGGCCATGGAGAAATGGGAGCCTTGCTACACTGATGGGCGGGATGTAAATTGCCAACAGCCACTCTGGAGAAGTGTACGGTGTGTCCTGAAACATCTAAAAAACACAGCTTAGAGAGCATAGGGCACTTCCACACATGGGGGGATAAAGTGGGAAAATTGAAAATCAGCAAGACACAAGCACCCCAAAGTTTAGGGCTGCTCTGTTGACAAGGACCTCCACTTCATTCCACCTTAAATATCCCAGGAAAGCGAAAAATGGATAAAAAAGTTGTGGTCCTTATGTACAATGGAATATCACTCAGCCATGAAATCAATGTCATAAGGCTAGTAGCAGCATGATGAGTGGATTTAGGTAAGACGATTCTAAGTGAAATAAGTCACACAGAAAAGGACACTTCTCATAAGGTGTCACTTATAGAGGGAATGTAAAAACCGTTTCACTTGAACTGAATTACAAAACAGAACAGAGTCACACATGCAGAAAACACACTATGGCTGCTTAACGGGAAAGGTGAGGTGGGGTGATACATAAAACAAGAGTTTCAAATTAGCTCAGATACCGTTCCATAAACCCAATATGGAATAGACAATACCTACTCCTTGCTCAGAGAACTGGACTCAACACGCCCGATTCAACGCACAAGAATATATCTGACTAGTAATAATCTTAAAACCTATGTATTGATATCTCTCTGTTAGTGTGTCAAGTGTGTGTAAGGCGGCATAAACACAGCCGTGAAAAGCAGCTAAACCCCATTATAAAAATAAATTACTTTTAAAAACCCATGAAACAAAGACAGGGAAAGAGAGAGAAATTCTTACACAATTCGTTCAGGGGCTGTGATGCAACCTGGATTGACCATATCTAGACCCACAGCTGGATGAGACATAAGGGTGGACACTCTTGGGGCTGAGAGGTTTGGTGAGGTTGGGTGAGCAAACGCAGACCCTTTAAAGTAATACTGCGTGCTACCCATCGCATGGGTCCCAAATCTCCAGGTTCAAGGGCATCTTCCTACATTGAAAACATGCATGAGAAACCCAGAAGATGGTACACCGTGTGATGGGGAAAGGTTTCTAAAACGCACCTCATTTCTCACCTCCTTGTGCTCGTGTTCGCCATTCCAGCCACTTTACTAGCAATCTCCCTACTTGGAGCATCAGCACCTTTAACCTCCTGTTCCGTACAGGTTGCAATTTGTCCTGAGGATGAACGGGAAGACGGGAAACCAATGAGAGACTAGCTCTTGGTGTTGGGACAGTCACAGGTCACTCTATTTTCCCATCAGGAAGAAGAATTAACCACAGGCTCAGCCTGCCCCCCGGAACCAGAACAGGGCCTGAAGCCATCCTGCGCTTTTGCGGCCGGCTCCCAAAAAAGCGACTTGTAAAATGCAGCTTCAGGGCACTGCAATTCACAAACCTGCAGAATTATAAATGATAACTCTCGTCCACAAATATATTGAGGGAAGGCAAAGAAGAGGATTTGAAATCAAGGCAGAATTGCAGGAAACAGATTTCAGGAGGTAGATTCGAATCGCCTTTAAAGCACATGAAAAGCGGCAAAACGTTGACAATGATGACCTTGGCCAAAAAGGGCGTATGCGTTTTTTCCTGAATATATTCAGGAAAAAACGCATACGCCCTTTTTGGCCAACCAAGCAACCTGGAAAGGCAAATCAGCGCTACAAAGAAGTCTCGCTTCCCATCGGTCAAAAGGGACAGGCTGAAAAAAGTGTCAAAACCAGAAATGCAGGACAGGCCATGGAGAAATGGGAGCCTTGCTACACTGATGGGCGGGATGTAAATTGCCAACAGCCACTCTGGAGAAGTGTACGGTGTGTCCTGAAACATCTAAAAAACACAGCTTAGAGAGCATAGGGCACTTCCACACATGGGGGGATAAAGTGGGAAAATTGAAAATCAGCAAGACACAAGCACCCCAAAGTTTAGGGCTGCTCTGTTGACAAGGACCTCCACTTCATTCCACCTTAAATATCCCAGGAAAGCGAAAAATGGATAAAAAAGTTGTGGTCCTTATGTACAATGGAATATCACTCAGCCATGAAATCAATGTCATAAGGCTAGTAGCAGCATGATGAGTGGATTTAGGTAAGACGATTCTAAGTGAAATAAGTCACACAGAAAAGGACACTTCTCATAAGGTGTCACTTATAGAGGGAATGTAAAAACCGTTTCACTTGAACTGAATTACAAAACAGAACAGAGTCACACATGCAGAAAACACACTATGGCTGCTTAACGGGAAAGGTGAGGTGGGGTGATACATAAAACAAGAGTTTCAAATTAGCTCAGATACCGTTCCATAAACCCAATATGGAATAGACAATACCTACTCCTTGCTCAGAGAACTGGACTCAACACGCCCGATTCAACGCACAAGAATATATCTGACTAGTAATAATCTTAAAACCTATGTATTGATATCTCTCTGTTAGTGTGTCAAGTGTGTGTAAGGCGGCATAAACACAGCCGTGAAAAGCAGCTAAACCCCATTATAAAAATAAATTACTTTTAAAAACCCATGAAACAAAGACAGGGAAAGAGAGAGAAATTCTTACACAATTCGTTCAGGGGCTGTGATGCAACCTGGATTGACCATATCTAGACCCACAGCTGGATGAGACATAAGGGTGGACACTCTTGGGGCTGAGAGGTTCGGTGAGGTTGGGTGAGCAAACGCAGACCCTTTAAAGTAATACTGTGTGCTACCCATCGCATGGGTCCCAAATCTCCAGGTTCAAGGGCATCTTCCTACATCGAAAACATGCATGAGAAACCCAGAAGATGCTACACCGTGTGATGGGGAAAGGTTTCTAAAACGCACCTCATTTCTCATCTCCTTGTGCTCGGATTCGCCATTCCAGCCACTTTACTAGCAATCTCCCTACTTGGAGCATCAGCACCTTTAACCTCCTGTTCCGTACAGGTTGCAATTTGTCCTGAGGATGAACGGGAAGACGGGGAACCAATGAGAGACTAGCTCTTGGTGTTGGGACAGTCACAGGTCACTCTATTTTCCCATCAGGAAGAAGAATTAAGCACAGGTTCAGCCTGCCCCCCGGAACCAGAACAGGGCCTGAACCCATCCTGCGCTTTTGCGGCCGGCTCCCAAAAAACCGACTTGTAAAATGGAGCTTCAGTGCACTGCAATTCACAAACCTGCAGAGTTATAAATGATAACTCTCGTCCACAAATATATTGAGGGAAGGCAAAGAAGAGGATTTGAAATCAAGGCAGAATTGCAGGAAACAGATTTCAGGAGGTAGATTCGAATCGCCTTTAAAGCACATGAAAAGCGGCAAAACGTTGACAATGATGCCCTTGGCCAAAAAGGGCGTATGCGTTTTTTCCTGAATATATTCAGGAAAAAACGCATACGCCCTTTTTGGCCAACCAAGCAACCTGGAAAGGCAAATCAGCGCTACAAAGAAGTCTCGCTTCCCATCGGTCAAAAGGGACATGCTGAAAAAGTTGTCAAAACCAGAAATGCAGGACAGGCCATGGAGAAATGGGAGCCTTGCTACACTGATGGGCGGGATGTAAATTGCCAACAGCCACTCTGGAGAAGTGTACGGTGTGTCCTGAAACATCTAAAAAACACAGCTTAGAGAGCATAGGGCACTTCCACGCATGGGAGGATAAAGTGGGAAAATTGAAAATCAGCAAGACACAAGCACCCCAAAGTTTAGGGCTGCTTTGTTGACAAGGACCTCCACTTCCTTCCACCTTAAATATCCCAGGAAAGCGAAAAATGGATAAAAAATTTGTGGTCCTTATGTACATTGGAATATCACTCAGCCATGAAATCAATGTCATAAGGCTAGTAGCAGCATGATGAGTGGATTTAGGTAAGACGATTCTAAGTGAAATAAGTCACACAGAAAAGGACACGTCTCATAAGGTGTCACTTATAGAGGGAATGTAAAAACCGTTACACTTGAACTGAATTACAAAACAGAACAGAGTCACACATGCAGAAAACACACTATGGCTGCTTAACGGGAAAGGTGAGGTGGGGTGATACATAAAACAAGAGTTTCAAATTAGCTCAGATACCGTTCCATAAACCCAATATGGAATAGACAAGACCTACTCCTTGCTCAGAGAACTGGACTCAACACGCCCGATTCACCGCACAAGAATATATCTGACTAGTAATAATCTTAAAACCTATGTATTGATATCTCTCTGTTAGTGTGTCAAGTGGGTGTAAAGCGGCATAAACACAGCCGTGAAAAGCAGCTAAACCCCATTATAAAAATAAATTACTTTTAAAAACCCATGAAACAAAGACAGGGAAAGAGAGAGAAATTCTTACACAATTCGTTCAGGGGCTGTGATGCAACCTGGATTGACCATATCTAGACCCACAGCTGGATGAGACATAAGGGTGGACACTCTTGGGGCTGAGAGGTTTGGTGAGGTTGGGTGAGCAAACGCAGACCCTTTAAAGTAATACTGCGTGCTACCCATCGCATGGGTCCCAAATCTCCAGGTTCAAGGGCATCTTCCTACATCGAAAACATGCATGAGAAACCCAGAAGATGGTACACCGTGTGATGGGGAAAGGTTTCTAAAACGCACCTCATTTCTCACCTCCTTGTGCTCGTGTTCGCCATTCCAGCCACTTTACTAGCAATCTCCCTACTTGGAGCATCAGCACCTTTAACCTCCTGTTCCGTACAGGTTGCAATTTGTCCTGAGGATGAACGGGAAGACGGGGAACCAATGAGAGACTAGCTCTTGGTGTTGGGACAGGCACAGGTCACTCTATTTTCCCATCAGGAAGAAGAATTAACCACAGGCTCAGCCTGCCCCCCGGAACCAGAACAGGGCCTGAAGCCATCCTGCGCTTTTGCGGCCGGCTCCCAAAAAACCGACTTGTAAAATGGAGCTTCAGGGCACTGCAATTCACAAACCTGCAGAGTTATAAATGATAACTCTCGTCCACAAATATATTGAGGGAAGGCAAAGAAGAGGATTTGAAATCAAGGCAGAATTGCAGGAAACAGATTTCAGGAGGTAGATTCGAATCGCCTTTAAAGCACATGAAAAGCGGCAAAATGTTGACAATGATGCCCTTGGCCAAAAAGGGCGTATGCGTTTTTTCCTGAATATATTCAGGAAAAAACGCATACGCCCTTTTTGGCCAACCAAGCAACCTGGAAAGGCAAATCAGCGCTACAAAGAAGTCTCGCTTCCCATCGGTCAAAAGGGACATGCTGAAAAAGTTGTCAAAACCAGAAATGCAGGACAGGCCATGGAGAAATGGGAGCCTTGCTACACTGATGGGCGGGATGTAAATTGCCAACAGCCACTCTGGAGAAGTGTACGGTGTGTCCTGAAACATCTAAAAAACACAGCTTAGAGAGCATAGGGCACTTCCACGCATGGGGGGATAAAGTGGGAAAATTGAAAATCAGCAAGACACAAGCACCCCAAAGTTTAGGGCTGCTCTGTTGACAAGGACCTCCACTTCCTTCCACCTTAAATATCCCAGGAAAGCGAAAAATGGATAAAAAAGTTGTGGTCCTTATGTACAATGGAATATCACTCAGCCATGAAATCAATGTCATAAGGCTAGTAGCAGCATGATGAGTGGATTTAGGTAAGACGATTCTAAGTGAAATAAAGTCACACAGAAAAGGACACTTCTCATAAGGTGTCACTTATAGAGGGAATGTAAAAACCGTTACACTTGAACTGAATTACAAAACAGAACAGAGTCACACATGCAGAAAACACACTATGGCTGCTTAACGGGAAAGGTGAGGTGGGGTGATACATAAAACAAGAGTTTCAAATTAGCTCAGATACCGTTCCATAAACTCAATATGGAATAGACAAGACCTACTCCTTGCTCAGAGAACTGGACTCAACACGCCCGATTCACCGCACAAGAATATATCTGACTAGTAATAATCTTAAAACCTATGTATTGATATCTCTCTGTTAGTGTGTCAAGTGTGTGTAAGGCGGCATAAACACAGCCGTGAAAAGCAGCTAAACCCCATTATAAAAATAAATTACTTTTAAAAACCCATGAAACAAAGACAGGGAAAGAGAGAGAAATTCTTACACAATTCGTTCAGGGGCTGTGATGCAACCTGGATTGACCATATCTAGACCCACAGCTGGATGAGACATAAGGGTGGACACTCTTGGGGCTGAGAGGTTTGGTGAGGTTGGGTGAGCAAACGCAGACCCTTTAAAGTAATACTGCGTGCTACCCATCGCATGGGTCCCAAATCTCCAGGTTCAAGGGCATCTTCCTACATCGAAAACATGCATGAGAAACCCAGAAGATGGTACACCGTGTGATGGGGAAAGGTTTCTAAAACGCACCTCATTTCTCACCTCCTTGTGCTCGTGTTCGCCATTCCAGCCACTTTACTAGCAATCTCCCTACTTGGAGCATCAGCACCTTTAACCTCCTGTTCCGTACAGGTTGCAATTTGTCCTGAGGATGAACGGGAAGACGGGGAACCAATGAGAGACTAGCTCTTGGTGTTGGGACAGGCACAGGTCACTCTATTTTCCCATCAGGAAGAAGAATTAACCACAGGCTCAGCCTGCCCCCCGGAACCAGAACAGGGCCTGAAGCCATCCTGCGCTTTTGCGGCCGGCTCCCAAAAAAGCGACTTGTAAAATGCAGCTTCAGGGCACTGCAATTCACAAACCTGCAGAGTTATAAATGATAACTCTCGTCCACAAATATATTGAGGGAAGGCAAAGAAGAGGATTTGAAATCAAGGCAGAATTGCAGGAAACAGATTTCAGGAGGTAGATTCGAATCGCCATTAAAGCACATGAAAAGCGGCAAAACGTTGACAATGATGACCTTGGCCAAAAAGGGCGTATGCGTTTTTTCCTGAATATATTCAGGAAAAAACGCATACGCCCTTTTTGGCCAACCAAGCAACCTGGAAAGGCAAATCAGCGCTACAAAGAAGTCTCGCTTCCCATCGGTCAAAAGGGACATGCTGAAAAAAGTGTCAAAACCAGAAATGCAGGACAGGCCATGGAGAAATGGGAGCCTTGCTACACTGATGGGCGGGATGTAAATTGCCAACAGCCACTCTGGAGAAGTGTACGGTGTGTCCTGAAACATCTAAAAAACACAGCTTAGAGAGCATAGGGCACTTCCACACATGGGGGGATAAAGTGGGAAAATTGAAAATCAGCAAGACACAAGCACCCCAAAGTTTAGGGCTGCTCTGTTGACAAGGACCTCCACTTCTTTCCACCTTAAATATCCCAGGAAAGCGAAAAATGGATAAAAAAGTTGTGGTCCTTATGTACAATGGAATATCACTCAGCCATGAAATCAATGTCATAAGGCTAGTAGCAGCATGATGAGTGGATTTAGGTAAGACGATTCTAAGTGAAATAAGTCACACAGAAAAGGACACTTCTCATAAGGTGTCACTTATAGAGGGAATGTAAAAACCGTTTCACTTGAACTGAATTACAAAACAGAACAGAGTCACACATGCAGAAAACACACTATGGCTGCTTAACGGGAAAGGTGAGGTGGGGTGATACATAAAACAAGAGTTTCAAATTAGCTCAGATACCGTTCCATAAACCCAATATGGAATAGACAATACCTACTCCTTGCTCAGAGAACTGGACTCAACACGCCCGATTCACCGCACAAGAATATATCTGACTAGTAATAATCTTAAAACCTATGTATTGATATCTCTCTGTTAGTGTGTCAAGTGGGTGTAAAGCGGCCTAAACACAGCCGTGAAAAGCAGCTAAACCCCATTATAAAAATAAATTACTTTTAAAAACCCATGAAACAAAGACAGGGAAAGAGAGAGAAATTCTTACACAATTCGTTCAGGGGCTGTGATGCAACCTGGATTGACCATATCTAGACCCACAGCTGGATGAGACATAAGGGTGGACACTCTTGGGGCTGAGAGGTTTGGTGAGGTTGGGTGAGCAAACGCAGACCCTTTAAAGTAATACTGCGTGCTACCCATCGCATGGGTCCCAAATCTCCAGGTTCAAGGGCATCTTCCTACATTGAAAACATGCATGAGAAACCCAGAAGATGGTACACCGTGTGATGGGGAAAGGTTTCTAAAACGCACCTCATTTCTCACCTCCTTGTGCTCGTGTTCGCCATTCCAGCCACGTTACTAGCAATCTCCCTACTTGGAGCATCAGCACCTTTAACCTCCTGTTCCGTACAGGTTGCAATTTGTCCTGAGGATGAACGGGAAGACGGGAAACCAATGAGAGACTAGCTCTTGGTGTTGGGACAGTCACAGGTCACTCTATTTTCCCATCAGGAAGAAGAATTAACCACAGGCTCAGCCTGCCTCCCGGAACCAGAACAGGGCCTGAAGCCATCCTGCGCTTTTGCGGCCGGCTCCCAAAAAAGCGACTTGTAAAATGCAGCTTCAGGGCACTGCAATTCACAAACCTGCAGAATTATAAATGATAACTCTCGTCCACAAATATATTGAGGGAAGGCAAAGAAGAGGATTTGAAATCAAGGCAGAATTGCAGGAAACAGATTTCAGGAGGTAGATTCGAATCGCCTTTAAAGCACATGAAAAGCGGCAAAACGTTGACAATGATGACCTTGGCCAAAAAGGGCGTATGCGTTTTTTCCTGAATATATTCAGGAAAAAACGCATACGCCCTTTTTGGCCAACCAAGCAACCTGGAAAGGCAAATCAGCGCTACAAAGAAGTCTCGCTTCCCATCGGTCAAAAGGGACAGGCTGAAAAAAGTGTCAAAACCAGAAATGCAGGACAGGCCATGGAGAAATGGGAGCCTTGCTACACTGATGGGCGGGATGTAAATTGCCAACAGCCACTCTGGAGAAGTGTACGGTGTGTCCTGAAACATCTAAAAAACACAGCTTAGAGAGCATAGGGCACTTCCACACATGGGGGGATAAAGTGGGAAAATTGAAAATCAGCAAGACACAAGCACCCCAAAGTTTAGGGCTGCTCTGTTGACAAGGACCTCCACTTCATTCCACCTTAAATATCCCAGGAAAGCGAAAAATGGATAAAAAAGTTGTGGTCCTTATGTACAATGGAATATCACTCAGCCATGAAATCAATGTCATAAGGCTAGTAGCAGCATGATGAGTGGATTTAGGTAAGACGATTCTAAGTGAAATAAGTCACACAGAAAAGGACACTTCTCATAAGGTGTCACTTATAGAGGGAATGTAAAAACCGTTTCACTTGAACTGAATTACAAAACAGAACAGAGTCACACATGCAGAAAACACACTATGGCTGCTTAACGGGAAAGGTGAGGTGGGGTGATACATAAAACAAGAGTTTCAAATTAGCTCAGATACCGTTCCATAAACCCAATATGGAATAGACAATACCTACTCCTTGCTCAGAGAACTGGACTCAACACGCCCGATTCAACGCACAAGAATATATCTGACTAGTAATAATCTTAAAACCTATGTATTGATATCTCTCTGTTAGTGTGTCAAGTGTGTGTAAGGCGGCATAAACACAGCCGTGAAAAGCAGCTAAACCCCATTATAAAAATAAATTACTTTTAAAAACCCATGAAACAAAGACAGGGAAAGAGAGAGAAATTCTTACACAATTCGTTCAGGGGCTGTGATGCAACCTGGATTGACCATATCTAGACCCACAGCTGGATGAGACATAAGGGTGGACACTCTTGGGGCTGAGAGGTTTGGTGAGGTTGGGTGAGCAAACGCAGACCCTTTAAAGTAATACTGCGTGCTACCCATCGCATGGGTCCCAAATCTCCAGGTTCAAGGGCATCTTCCTACATTGAAAACATGCATGAGAAACCCAGAAGATGGTACACCGTGTGATGGGGAAAGGTTTCTAAAACGCACCTCATTTCTCACCTCCTTGTGCTCGTGTTCGCCATTCCAGCCACTTTACTAGCAATCTCCCTACTTGGAGCATCAGCACCTTTAACCTCCTGTTCCGTACAGGTTGCAATTTGTCCTGAGGATGAACGGGAAGACGGGAAACCAATGAGAGACTAGCTCTTGGTGTTGGGACAGTCACAGGTCACTCTATTTTCCCATCAGGAAGAAGAATTAACCACAGGCTCAGCCTGCCCCCCGGAACCAGAACAGGGCCTGAAGCCATCCTGCGCTTTTGCGGCCGGCTCCCAAAAAAGCGACTTGTAAAATGCAGCTTCAGGGCACTGCAATTCACAAACCTGCAGAATTATAAATGATAACTCTCGTCCACAAATATATTGAGGGAAGGCAAAGAAGAGGATTTGAAATCAAGGCAGAATTGCAGGAAACAGATTTCAGGAGGTAGATTCGAATCGCCTTTAAAGCACATGAAAAGCGGCAAAACGTTGACAATGATGACCTTGGCCAAAAAGGGCGTATGCGTTTTTTCCTGAATATATTCAGGAAAAAACGCATACGCCCTTTTTGGCCAACCAAGCAACCTGGAAAGGCAAATCAGCGCTACAAAGAAGTCTCGCTTCCCATCGGTCAAAAGGGACAGGCTGAAAAAAGTGTCAAAACCAGAAATGCAGGACAGGCCATGGAGAAATGGGAGCCTTGCTACACTGATGGGCGGGATGTAAATTGCCAACAGCCACTCTGGAGAAGTGTACGGTGTGTCCTGAAACATCTAAAAAACACAGCTTAGAGAGCATAGGGCACTTCCACACATGGGGGGATAAAGTGGGAAAATTGAAAATCAGCAAGACACAAGCACCCCAAAGTTTAGGGCTGCTCTGTTGACAAGGACCTCCACTTCATTCCACCTTAAATATCCCAGGAAAGCGAAAAATGGATAAAAAAGTTGTGGTCCTTATGTACAATGGAATATCACTCAGCCATGAAATCAATGTCATAAGGCTAGTAGCAGCATGATGAGTGGATTTAGGTAAGACGATTCTAAGTGAAATAAGTCACACAGAAAAGGACACTTCTCATAAGGTGTCACTTATAGAGGGAATGTAAAAACCGTTTCACTTGAACTGAATTACAAAACAGAACAGAGTCACACATGCAGAAAACACACTATGGCTGCTTAACGGGAAAGGTGAGGTGGGGTGATACATAAAACAAGAGTTTCAAATTAGCTCAGATACCGTTCCATAAACCCAATATGGAATAGACAATACCTACTCCTTGCTCAGAGAACTGGACTCAACACGCCCGATTCAACGCACAAGAATATATCTGACTAGTAATAATCTTAAAACCTATGTATTGATATCTCTCTGTTAGTGTGTCAAGTGTGTGTAAGGCGGCATAAACACAGCCGTGAAAAGCAGCTAAACCCCATTATAAAAATAAATTACTTTTAAAAACCCATGAAACAAAGACAGGGAAAGAGAGAGAAATTCTTACACAATTCGTTCAGGGGCTGTGATGCAACCTGCATTGACCATATCTAGACCCACAGCTGGATGAGACATAAGGGTGGACACTCTTGGGGCTGAGAGGTTTGGTGAGGTTGGGTGAGCAAACGCAGACCCTTTAAAGTAATACTGCGTGCTACCCATCGCATGGGTCCCAAATCTCCAGGTTCAAGGGCATCTTCCTACATCGAAAACATGCATGAGAAACCCAGAAGATGGTACATCGTGTGATGGGGAAAGGTTTCTAAAACGCACCTCATTTCTCACCTCTTTGTGCTCGTGTTCGCCATTCCAGCCACTTTACTAGCAATCTCCCTACTTGGAGCATCAGCACCTTTAACCTCCTGTTCCGTACAGGTTGCAATTTGTCCTGAGGATGAACGGGAAGACGGGAAACCAATGAGAGACTAGCTCTTGGTGTTGGGACAGTCACAGGTCACTCTATTTTCCCATCAGGAAGAAGAATTAACCACAGGCTCAGCCTGCCCCCCGGAACCAGAACAGGGCCTGAAGCCATCCTGCGCTTTTGCGGCCGGCTCCCAAAAAAGCGACTTGTAAAATGCAGCTTCAGGGCACTGCAATTCACAAACCTGCAGAGTTATAAATGATAACTCTCGTCCACAAATATATTGAGGGAAGGCAAAGAAGAGGATTTGAAATCAAGGCAGAATTGCAGGAAACAGATTTCAGGAGGTAGATTCGAATCGCCTTTAAAGCACATGAAAAGCGGCAAAACGTTGACAATGATGCCCTTGGCCAAAAAGGGCGTATGCGTTTTTTCCTGAATATATTCAGGAAAAAACGCATACGCCCTTTTTGGCCAACCAAGCAACCTGGAAAGGCAAATCAGCGCTACAAAGCAGTCTCGCTTCCCATCGGTCAAAAGGGCCATGCTGAAAAAAGTGTCAAAACCAGAAATGCAGGACAGGCCATGGAGAAATGGGAGCCTTGCTACACTGATGGGCGGGATGTAAATTGCCAACAGCCACTCTGGAGAAGTGTACGGTGTGTCCTGAAACATCTAAAAAACACAGCTTAGAGAGCATAGGGCACTTCCACGCATGGGGGGATAAAGTGGGAAAATTGAAAATCAGCAAGACACAAGCACCCCAAAGTTTAGGGCTGCTCTGTTGACAAGGACCTCCACTTCCTTCCACCTTAAATATCCCAGGAAAGCGAAAAATGGATAAAAAAGTTGTGGTCCTTATGTACAATGGAATATCACTCAGCCATGAAATCAATGTCATAAGGCTAGTAGCAGCATGATGAGTGGATTTAGGTAAGACGATTCTAAGTGAAATAAGTCACACAGAAAAGGACACTTCTCATAAGGTGTCACTTATAGAGGGAATGTAAAAACCGTTACACTTGAACTGAATTACAAAACAGAACAGAGTCACACATGCAGAAAACACACTATGGCTGCTTAACGGGAAAGGTGAGGTGGGGTGATACATAAAACAAGAGTTTCAAATTAGCTCAGATACCGTTCCATAAACCCATTATGGAATAGACAAGACCTACTCCTTGCTCAGAGAACTGGACTCAACACGCCCGATTGACCGCACAAGAATATATCTGACTAGTAATAATCTTAAAACCTATGTATTGATATCTCTCTGTTAGTGTGTCAAGTGGGTGTAAAGCGGCCTAAACACAGACGTGAAAAGCAGCTAAAACCCATTATAAAAATAAATTACTTTTAAAAACCCATGAAACAAAGACAGGGAAAGAGAGAGAAATTCTTACACAATTCGTTCAGGGGCTGTGATGCAACCTGGATTGACCATATCTAGACCCACAGCTGGATGAGACATAAGGGTGGACACTCTTGGGGCTGAGAGGTTTGGTGAGGTTGGGTGAGCAAACGCAGACCCTTTAAAGTAATACTGCGTGCTACCCATCGCATGGGTCCCAAATCTCCAGGTTCAAGGGCATCTTCCTACATCGAAAACATGCATGAGAAACCCAGAAGATGGTACACCGTGTGATGGGGAAAGGTTTCTAAAACGCACCTCATTTCTCATCTCCTTGTGCTCGGGTTCGCCATTCCAGCCACTTTACTAGCAATCTCCCTACTTGGAGCATCAGCACCTTTAACCTCCTGTTCCGTACAGGTTGCAATTTGTCCTGAGGATGAACGGGAAGACGGGGAACCAATGAGAGACTAGCTCTTGGTGTTGGGACAGGCACAGGTCACTCTATTTTCCCATCAGGAAGAAGAATTAACCACAGGCTCAGCCTGCCCCCCGGAACCAGAACAGGGCCTGAAGCCATCCTGCGCTTTTGCGGCCGGCTCCCAAAAAAGTGACTTGTAAAATGGAGCTTCAGGGCACTGCAATTCACAAACCTGCAGAGTTATAAATGATAACTCTCGTCCACAAATATATTGAGGGAAGGCAAAGAAGAGGATTTGAAATCAAGGCAGAATTGCAGGAAACAGATTTCAGGAGGAAGATTCGAATCGCCTTTAAAGCACATGAAAAGCGGCAAAACGTTGACAATGATGCCCTTGGCCAAAAAGGGCGTATGCGTTTTTTCCTGAATATATTCAGGAAAAAACGCATACGCCCTTTTTGGCCAACCAAGCAACCTGGAAAGGCAAATCAGCACTACAAAGCAGTCTCGCTTCCCATCGGTCAAAAGGGCCATGCTGAAAAAAGTGTCAAAACCAGAAATGCAGGACAGGCCATGGAGAAATGGGAGCCTTGCTACACTGATGGGCGGGATGTAAATTGCCAACAGCCACTCTGGAGAAGTGTACGGTGTGTCCTGAAACATCTAAAAAACACAGCTTAGAGAGCATAGGGCACTTCCACGCATGGGGGGATAAAGTGGGAAAATTGAAAATCAGCAAGACACAAGCACCCCAAAGTTTAGGGCTGCTCTGTTGACAAGGACCTCCACTTCCTTCCACCTTAAATATCCCAGGAAAGCGAAAAATGGATAAAAAAGTTGTGGTCCTTATGTACAATGGAATATCACTCAGCCATGAAATCAATGTCATAAGGCTAGTAGCAGCATGATGAGTGGATTTAGGTAAGACGATTCTAAGTGAAATAAGTCACACAGAAAAGGACACTTCTCATAAGGTGTCACTTATAGAGGGAATGTAAAAACCGTTACACTTGAACTGAATTACAAAACAGAACAGAGTCACACATGCAGAAAACACACTATGGCTGCTTAACGGGAAAGGTGAGGTGGGGTGATACATAAAACAAGAGTTTCAAATTAGCTCAGATACCGTTCCATAAACCCAATATGGAATAGACAAGACCTACTCCTTGCTCAGAGAACTGGACTCAACACGCCCGATTCACCGCACAAGAATATATCTGACTAGTAATAATCTTAAAACCTATGTATTGATATCTCTCTGTTAGTGTGTCAAGTGGGTGTAAAGCGGCCTAAACACAGACGTGAAAAGCAGCTAAAACCCATTATAAAAATAAATTACTTTTAAAAACCCATGAAACAAAGACAGGGAAAGAGAGAGAAATTCTTACACAATTCGTTCAGGGGCTGTGATGCAACCTGGATTGACCATATCTAGACCCACAGCTGGATGAGACATAAGGGTGGACACTCTTGTGGCTGAGAGGTTCGGTGAGGTTGGGTGAGCAAACGCAGACCCTTTAAAGTAATACTGCGTGCTACCCATCGCATGGGTCCCAAATCTCCAGGTTCAAGGGCATCTTCCTACATCGAAAACATGCATGAGAAACCCAGAAGATGGTACACCGTGTGATGGGGAAAGGTTTCTAAAACGCATCTAATTTCTCATCTCCTTGTGCTCGGGTTCGCCATTCCAGCCACTTTACTAGCAATCTCCCTACTTGGAGCATCAGCACCTTTAACCTCCTGTTCCGTACAGGTTGCAATTTGTCCTGAGGATGAACGGGAAGACGGGGAACCAATGAGAGACTAGCTCTTGGTGTTGGGACAGGCACAGGTCACTCTATTTTCCCATCAGGAAGAAGAATTAACCACAGGCTCAGCCTGCCCCCCGGAACCAGAACAGGGCCTGAAGCCATCCTGCGCTTTTGCGGCCGGCTCCCAAAAAAGTGACTTGTAAAATGGAGCTTCAGGGCACTGCAATTCACAAACCTGCAGAGTTATAAATGATAACTCTCGTCCACAAATATATTGAGGGAAGGCAAAGAAGAGGATTTGAAATCAAGGCAGAATTGCAGGAAACAGATTTCAGGAGGAAGATTCGAATCGCCTTTAAAGCACATGAAAAGCGGCAAAACGTTGACAATGATGCCCTTGGCCAAAAAGGGCGTATGCGTTTTTTCCTGAATATATTCAGGAAAAAACGCATACGCCCTTTTTGGCCAACCAAGCAACCTGGAAAGGCAAATCAGCGCTACAAAGCAGTCTCGCTTCCCATCGGTCAAAAGGGCCATGCTGAAAAAAGTGTCAAAACCAGAAATGCAGGACAGGCCATGGAGAAATGGGAGCCTTGCTACACTGATGGGCGGGATGTAAATTGCCAACAGCCACTCTGGAGAACTGTACGGTGTGTCCTGAAACATCTAAAAAACACAGCTTAGAGAGCATAGGGCACTTCCACGCATGGGGGGATAAAGTGGGAAAATTGAAAATCAGCAAGACACAAGCACCCCAAAGGTTAGGGCTGCTCTGTTGACAAGGACCTCCACTTCCTTCCACCTTAAATATCCCAGGAAAGCGAAAAATGGATAAAAAAGTTGTGGTCCTTATGTACAATGGAATATCACTCAGCCATGAAATCAATGTCATAAGGCTAGTAGCAGCATGATGAGTGGATTTAGGTAAGATGATTCTAAGTGAAATAAGTCACACAGAAAAGGACACTTCTCATAAGGTGTCACTTATAGAGGGAATGTAAAAACCGTTACACTTGAACTGAATTACAAAACAGAACAGAGTCACACATGCAGAAAACACACTATGGCTGCTTAACGGGAAAGGTGAGGTGGGGTGATACATAAAACAAGAGTTTCAAATTAGCTCAGATACCGTTCCATAAACCCAATATGGAATAGACAAGACCTACTCCTTGCTCAGAGAACTGGACTCAACACGCCCGATTCACCGCACAAGAATATATCTGACTAGTAATAATCTTAAAACCTATGTATTGATATCTCTCTGTTAGTGTGTCAAGAGGTGTAAAGCGGCCTAAACACAGACGTGAAAAGCAGCTAAACCCCATTATAAAAATAAATTACTTTTAAAAACCCATGAAACAAAGACAGGGAAAGAGAGAGAAATTCTTACACAATTCGTTCAGGGGCTGTGATGCAACCTGGATTGACCATATCTAGACCCACAGCTGGATGAGACATAAGGGTGGACACTCTTGGGGCTGAGAGGTTCGGTGTGGTTGGGTGAGCAAACGCAGACCCTTTAAAGTAATACTGCGTGCTACCCATCGCATGGGTCCCAAATCTCCAGGTTCAAGGGCATCTTCCTACATCGAAAACATGCATGAGAAACCCAGAAGATGGTACACCGTGTGATGGGGAAAGGTTTCTAAAACGCACCGCATTTCTCATCTCCTTGTGCTCGGGTTGGCCATTCCAGCCACTTTACTAGCAATCTCCCTACTTGGAGCATCAGCACCTTTAACCTCCTGTTCCGTACAGGTTGCAATTTGTCCTGAGGATGAACGGGAAGATGGGGAACCAATGAGAGACTAGCTCTTGGTGTTGGGACAGGCACAGGTCACTCAATTTTCCCATCAGGAAGAAGAATTAACCACAGGTTCAGCCTGCCCCCCGGAACCAGAACAGGGCCTGAAGACATCCTGCGCTATTGCGGCCGACTCCCAAAAAAGCGACTTGTAAAATGGAGCTTCAGGGCACTGCAATTCACAAACCTGCAGAATTATAAATGATAACTCTCGTCCACAAATATATTGAGGGAAGGCAAAGAAGAGGATTTGAAATCAAGGCAGAATTGCAGGAAACAGATTTCAGGAGGTAGATTCGAATCGCCTTTAAAGCACATGAAAAGCGGCAAAACGTTGACAATGATGCCCTTGGCCAAAAAGGGCGTATGCGTTTTTTCCTGAATATATTCAGGAAAAAACGCATACGCCCTTTTTGGCCAACCAAGCAACCTGGAAAGACAAATCAGCGCTACAAAGAAGTCTCGCTTCCCATCGGTCAAAAGGGACATGCTGAAAAATGTGTCAAAACCAGAAATGCAGGACAGGCCATGGAGAAATGGGAGCCTTGCTACACTGATGGGCGGGATGTAAATTGCCAACAGCCACTCTGGAGAAGTGTACGGTGTGTCCTGAAACATCTAAAAAACACAGCTTAGAGAGCATAGGGCACTTCCACGCATGGGGGGATAAAGTGGGAAAATTGAAAATCAGCAAGACACAAGCACCCCAAAGGTTAGGGCTGCTCTGTTGACAAGGACCTCCACTTCCTTCCACCTTAAATATCCCAGGAAAGCGAAAAATGGATAAAAAAGTTGTGGTCCTTATGTACAATGGAATATCACTCAGCCATGAAATCAATGTCATAAGGCTAGTAGCAGCATGATGAGTGGATTTAGGTAAGACGATTCTAAGTGAAATAAGTCACACAGAAAAGGACACTTCTCATAAGGTGTCACTTATAGAGGGAATGTTAAAACCGTTACACTTGAACTGAATTACAAAACAGAACAGAGTCACACATGCAGAAAACACACTATGGCTGCTTAACGGGAAAGGTGAGGTGGGGTGATACATAAAACAAGAGTTTCAAATTAGCTCAGATACCGTTCCATAAACCCAATATGGAATAGACAAGACCTACTCCTTGCTCAGAGAACTGGACTCAACACGCCCGATTCACCGCACAAGAATATATCTGACTAGTAATAATCTTAAAACCTATGTATTGATATCTCTCTGTTAGTGTGTCAAGTGGGTGTAAAGCGGCCTAAACACAGACGTGAAAAGCAGCTAAACCCCATTATAAAAATAAATTACTTTTAAAAACCCATGAAACAAAGACAGGGAAAGAGAGAGAAATTCTTACACAATTCGTTCAGGGGCTGTGATGCAACCTGGATTGACCATATCTAGACCCACAGCTGGATGAGACATAAGGGTGGACACTCTTGGGGCTGAGAGGTTCGGTGAGGTTGGGTGAGCAAACGCAGACCCTTTAAAGTAATACTGCGTGCTACCCATCGCATGGGTCCCAAATCTCCAGGTTCAAGGGCATCTTCCTACATCGAAAACATGCATGAGAAACCCAGAAGATGGTACACCGTGTGATGGGGAAAGGTTTCTAAAATGCATCTAATTTCTCATCTCCTTGTGCTCGGGTTCGCCATTCCAGCCACTTTACTAGCAATCTCCCTACTTGGAGCATCAGCACCTTTAACCTCCTGTTCCGTACAGGTTGCAATTTGTCCTGAGGATGAACGGGAAGACGGGGAACCAATGAGAGACTAGCTCTTGGTGTTGGGACAGGCACAGGTCACTCTATTTTCCCATCAGGAAGAAGAATTAACCACAGGCTCAGCCTGCCCCCCGGAACCAGAACAGGGCCTGAAGCCATCCTGCGCTTTTGCGGCCGAATCCCAAAAAAGCGACTTGTAAAATGGAGCTTCAGGGCACTGCAATTCACAAACCTGCAGAATTATAAATGATAACTCTCGTCCACAAATATATTGAGGGAAGGCAAAGAAGAGGATTTGAAATCAAGGCAGAATTGCAGGAAACAGATTTCAGGAGGTAGATTCGAATCGCCTTTAAAGCACATGAAAAGCGGCAAAACGTTGACAATGATGCCCTTGGCCAAAAAGGGCGTATGCGTTTTTTCCTGAATATATTCAGGAAAAAACGCATACGCCCTTTTTGGCCAACCAAGCAACCTGGAAAGGCAAATCAGCGCTACAAAGAAGTCTCGCTTCCCATCGGTCAAAAGGGACATGCTGAAAAAGGTGTCAAAACCAGAAATGCAGGACAGGCCATGGAGAAATGGAAGCCTTGCTACACTGATGGGCGGGATGTAAATTGCCAACAGCCACTCTGGAGAAGAGTACGGTGTGTCCTGAAACATCTAAAAAACACAGCTTAGAGAGCATAGGGCACTTCCACGCATGGGGGGATAAAGTGGGAAAATTGAAAATCAGCAAGACACAAGCACCCCAAAGTTTAGGGCTGCTCTGTTGACAAGGACCTCCACTTCATTCCACCTTAAATATCCCAGGAAAGCGAAAAATGGATAAAAAAGTTGTGGTCCTTATGTACAATGGAATATCACTCAGCCATGAAATCAATGTCATAAGGCTAGTAGCAGCATGATGAGTGGATTTAGGTAAGACGATTCTAAGTGAAATAAGTCACACAGAAAAGGACACTTCTCATAAGGTGTCACTTATAGAGGGAATGTAAAAACCGTTACACTTGAACTGAATTACAAAACAGAACAGAGTCACACATGCAGAAAACACACTATGGCTGCTTAACGGGAAAGGTGAGGTGGGGTGATACATAAAACAAGAGTTTCAAATTAGCTCAGATACCGTTCCATAAACCCAATATGGAATAGACAAGACCTACTCCTTGCTCAGAGAACTGGACTCAACACGCCCGATTCACCGCACAAGAATATATCTGACTAGTAATAATCTTAAAACCTATGTATTGATATCTCTCTGTTAGTGTGTCAAGTGGGTGTAAAGCGGCCTAAACACAGCCGTGAAAAGCAGCTAAACCCCATTATAAAAATAAATTACTTTTAAAAACCCATGAAACAAAGACAGGGAAAGAGAGAGAAATTCTTACACAATTCGTTCAGGGGCTGTGATGCAACCTGGATTGACCATATCTAGACCCACAGCTGGATGAGACATAAGGGTGGACACTCTTGGGGCTGAGAGGTTCGGTGAGGTTGGGTGAGCAAACGCAGACCCTTTAAAGTAATACTGTGTGCTACCCATCGCATGGGTCCCAAATCTCCAGGTTCAAGGGCATCTTCCTACATCGAAAACATGCATGAGAAACCCAGAAGATGCTACACCGTGTGATGGGGAAAGGTTTCTAAAACGCACCTCATTTCTCATCTCCTTGTGCTCGGATTCGCCATTCCAGCCACTTTACTAGCAATCTCCCTACTTGGAGCATCAGCACCTTTAACCTCCTGTTCCGTACAGGTTGCAATTTGTCCTGAGGATGAACGGGAAGACGGGGAACCAATGAGAGACTAGCTCTTGGTGTTGGGACAGTCACAGGTCACTCTATTTTCCCATCAGGAAGAAGAATTAAGCACAGGTTCAGCCTGCCCCCCGGAACCAGAACAGGGCCTGAACCCATCCTGCGCTTTTGCGGCCGGCTCCCAAAAAACCGACTTGTAAAATGGAGCTTCAGGGCACTGCAATTCACAAACCTGCAGAGTTATAAATGATAACTCTCGTCCACAAATATATTGAGGGAAGGCAAAGAAGAGGATTTGAAATCAAGGCAGAATTGCAGGAAACAGATTTCAGGAGGTAGATTCGAATCGCCTTTAAAGCACATGAAAAGCGGCAAAACGTTGACAATGATGCCCTTGGCCAAAAAGGGCGTATGCGTTTTTTCCTGAATATATTCAGGAAAAAACGCATACGCCCTTTTTGGCCAACCAAGCAACCTGGAAAGGCAAATCAGCGCTACAAAGAAGTCTCGCTTCCCATCGGTCAAAAGGGACATGCTGAAAAAGTTGTCAAAACCAGAAATGCAGGACAGGCCATGGAGAAATGGGAGCCTTGCTACACTGATGGGCGGGATGTAAATTGCCAACAGCCACTCTGGAGAAGTGTACGGTGTGTCCTGAAACATCTAAAAAACACAGCTTAGAGAGCATAGGGCACTTCCACGCATGGGAGGATAAAGTGGGAAAATTGAAAATCAGCAAGACACAAGCACCCCAAAGTTTAGGGCTGCTTTGTTGACAAGGACCTCCACTTCCTTCCACCTTAAATATCCCAGGAAAGCGAAAAATGGATAAAAAATTTGTGGTCCTTATGTACATTGGAATATCACTCAGCCATGAAATCAATGTCATAAGGCTAGTAGCAGCATGATGAGTGGATTTAGGTAAGACGATTCTAAGTGAAATAAGTCACACAGAAAAGGACACTTCTCATAAGGTGTCACTTATAGAGGGAATATAAAAACCGTTACACTTGAACTGAATTACAAAACAGAACAGAGTCACACATGCAGAAAACACATTATGGCTGCTTAACGGGAAAGGTGAGGTGGGGTGATACATAAAACAAGAGTTTCAAATTAGCTCAGATACCGTTCCATAAACCCAATATGGAATAGACAAGACCTACTCCTTGCTCAGAGAACTGGACTCAACACGCCCGATTCACCGCACAAGAATATATCTGACTAGTAATAATCTTAAAACCTATGTATTGATATCTCTCTGTTAGTGTGTCAAGTGGGTGTAAAGCGGCATAAACACAGCCGTGAAAAGCAGCTAAACCCCATTATAAAAATAAATTACTTTTAAAAACCCATGAAACAAAGACAGGGAAAGAGAGAGAAATTCTTACACAATTCGTTCAGGGGCTGTGATGCAACCTGGATTGACCATATCTAGACCCACAGCTGGATGAGACATAAGGGTGGACACTCTTGGGGCTGAGAGGTTTGGTGAGGTTGGGTGAGCAAACGCAGACCCTTTAAAGTAATACTGCGTGCTACCCATCGCATGGGTCCCAAATCTCCAGGTTCAAGGGCATCTTCCTACATCGAAAACATGCATGAGAAACCCAGAAGATGGTACACCGTGTGATGGGGAAAGGTTTCTAAAACGCACCTCATTTCTCACCTCCTTGTGCTCGTGTTCGCCATTCCAGCCACTTTACTAGCAATCTCCCTACTTGGAGCATCAGCACCTTTAACCTCCTGTTCCGTACAGGTTGCAATTTGTCCTGAGGATGAACGGGAAGACGGGGAACCAATGAGAGACTAGCTCTTGGTGTTGGGACAGGCACAGGTCACTCTATTTTCCCATCAGGAAGAAGAATTAACCACAGGCTCAGCCTGCCCCCCGGAACCAGAACAGGGCCTGAAGCCATCCTGCGCTTTTGCGGCCGGCTCCCAAAAAACCGACTTGTAAAATGGAGCTTCAGGGCACTGCAATTCACAAACCTGCAGAGTTATAAATGATAACTCTCGTCCACAAATATATTGAGGGAAGGCAAAGAAGAGGATTTGAAATCAAGGCAGAATTGCAGGAAACAGATTTCAGGAGGTAGATTCGAATCGCCTTTAAAGCACATGAAAAGCGGCAAAACGTTGACAATGATGCCCTTGGCCAAAAAGGGCGTATGCGTTTTTTCCTGAATATATTCAGGAAAAAACGCATACGCCCTTTTTGGCCAACCAAGCAACCTGGAAAGGCAAATCAGCGCTACAAAGAAGTCTCGCTTCCCATCGGTCAAAAGGGACATGCTGAAAAAGTTGTCAAAACCAGAAATGCAGGACAGGCCATGGAGAAATGGGAGCCTTGCTACACTGATGGGCGGGATGTAAATTGCCAACAGCCACTCTGGAGAAGTGTACGGTGTGTCCTGAAACATCTAAAAAACACAGCTTAGAGAGCATAGGGCACTTCCACGCATGGGGGGATAAAGTGGGAAAATTGAAAATCAGCAAGACACAAGCACCCCAAAGTTTAGGGCTGCTCTGTTGACAAGGACCTCCACTTCCTTCCACCTTAAATATCCCAGGAAAGCGAAAAATGGATAAAAAAGTTGTGGTCCTTATGTACAATGGAATATCACTCAGCCATGAAATCAATGTCATAAGGCTAGTAGCAGCATGATGAGTGGATTTAGGTAAGACGATTCTAAGTGAAATAAAGTCACACAGAAAAGGACACTTCTCATAAGGTGTCACTTATAGAGGGAATGTAAAAACCGTTACACTTGAACTGAATTACAAAACAGAACAGAGTCACACATGCAGAAAACACACTATGGCTGCTTAACGGGAAAGGTGAGGTGGGGTGATACATAAAACAAGAGTTTCAAATTAGCTCAGATACCGTTCCATAAACTCAATATGGAATAGACAAGACCTACTCCTTGCTCAGAGAACTGGACTCAACACGCCCGATTCACCGCACAAGAATATATCTGACTAGTAATAATCTTAAAACCTATGTATTGATATCTCTCTGTTAGTGTGTCAAGTGTGTGTAAGGCGGCATAAACACAGCCGTGAAAAGCAGCTAAACCCCATTATAAAAATAAATTACTTTTAAAAACCCATGAAACAAAGACAGGGAAAGAGAGAGAAATTCTTACACAATTCGTTCAGGGGCTGTGATGCAACCTGGATTGACCATATCTAGACCCACAGCTGGATGAGACATAAGGGTGGACACTCTTGGGGCTGAGAGGTT
This sequence comes from Balaenoptera physalus, assembly GCF_965194825.1. Classification (NCBI taxonomy): domain Eukaryota; kingdom Metazoa; phylum Chordata; class Mammalia; order Artiodactyla; family Balaenopteridae; genus Balaenoptera; species Balaenoptera physalus. The sequence goes on along the minus strand of NW_028126264.1, from coordinate 341,518 downwards.
TGGTGAGGTTGGGTGAGCAAACGCAGACCCTTTAAAGTAATACTGCGTGCTACCCATCGCATGGGTCCCAAATCTCCAGGTTCAAGGGCATCTTCCTACATCGAAAACATGCATGAGAAACCCAGAAGATGGTACACCGTGTGATGGGGAAAGGTTTCTAAAACGCACCTCATTTCTCACCTCCTTGTGCTCGTGTTCGCCATTCCAGCCACTTTACTAGCAATCTCCCTACTTGGAGCATCAGCACCTTTAACCTCCTGTTCCGTACAGGTTGCAATTTGTCCTGAGGATGAACGGGAAGACGGGGAACCAATGAGAGACTAGCTCTTGGTGTTGGGACAGTCACAGGTCACTCTATTTTCCCATCAGGAAGAAGAATTAACCACAGGCTCAGCCTGCCCCCCGGAACCAGAACAGGGCCTGAAGCCATCCTGCGCTTTTGCGGCCGGCTCCCAAAAAAGCGACTTGTAAAATGCAGCTTCAGGGCACTGCAATTCACAAACCTGCAGAGTTATAAATGATAACTCTCGTCCACAAATATATTGAGGGAAGGCAAAGAAGAGGATTTGAAATCAAGGCAGAATTGCAGGAAACAGATTTCAGGAGGTAGATTCGAATCGCCATTAAAGCACATGAAAAGCGGCAAAACGTTGACAATGATGACCTTGGCCAAAAAGGGCGTATGCGTTTTTTCCTGAATATATTCAGGAAAAAACGCATACGCCCTTTTTGGCCAACCAAGCAACCTGGAAAGGCAAATCAGCGCTACAAAGAAGTCTCGCTTCCCATCGGTCAAAAGGGACATGCTGAAAAAAGTGTCAAAACCAGAAATGCAGGACAGGCCATGGAGAAATGGGAGCCTTGCTACACTGATGGGCGGGATGTAAATTGCCAACAGCCACTCTGGAGAAGTGTACGGTGTGTCCTGAAACATCTAAAAAACACAGCTTAGAGAGCATAGGGCACTTCCACACATGGGGGGATAAAGTGGGAAAATTGAAAATCAGCAAGACACAAGCACCCCAAAGTTTAGGGCTGCTCTGTTGACAAGGACCTCCACTTCTTTCCACCTTAAATATCCCAGGAAAGCGAAAAATGGATAAAAAAGTTGTGGTCCTTATGTACAATGGAATATCACTCAGCCATGAAATCAATGTCATAAGGCTAGTAGCAGCATGATGAGTGGATTTAGGTAAGACGATTCTAAGTGAAATAAGTCACACAGAAAAGGACACTTCTCATAAGGTGTCACTTATAGAGGGAATGTAAAAACCGTTTCACTTGAACTGAATTACAAAACAGAACAGAGTCACACATGCAGAAAACACACTATGGCTGCTTAACGGGAAAGGTGAGGTGGGGTGATACATAAAACAAGAGTTTCAAATTAGCTCAGATACCGTTCCATAAACCCAATATGGAATAGACAATACCTACTCCTTGCTCAGAGAACTGGACTCAACACGCCCGATTCACCGCACAAGAATATATCTGACTAGTAATAATCTTAAAACCTATGTATTGATATCTCTCTGTTAGTGTGTCAAGTGGGTGTAAAGCGGCCTAAACAGAGCCGTGAAAAGCAGCTAAACCCCATTATAAAAATAAATTACTTTTAAAAACCCATGAAACAAAGACAGGGAAAGAGAGAGAAATTCTTACACAATTCGTTCAGGGGCTGTGATGCAACCTGGATTGACCATATCTAGACCCACAGCTGGATGAGACATAAGGGTGGACACTCTTGGGGCTGAGAGGTTTGGTGAGGTTGGGTGAGCAAACGCAGACCCTTTAAAGTAATACTGCGTGCTACCCATCGCATGGGTCCCAAATCTCCAGGTTCAAGGGCATCTTCCTACATTGAAAACATGCATGAGAAACCCAGAAGATGGTACACCGTGTGATGGGGAAAGGTTTCTAAAACGCACCTCATTTCTCACCTCCTTGTGCTCGTGTTCGCCATTCCAGCCACTTTACTAGCAATCTCCCTACTTGGAGCATCAGCACCTTTAACCTCCTGTTCCGTACAGGTTGCAATTTGTCCTGAGGATGAACGGGAAGACGGGAAACCAATGAGAGACTAGCTCTTGGTGTTGGGACAGTCACAGGTCACTCTATTTTCCCATCAGGAAGAAGAATTAACCACAGGCTCAGCCTGCCTCCCGGAACCAGAACAGGGCCTGAAGCCATCCTGCGCTTTTGCGGCCGGCTCCCAAAAAAGCGACTTGTAAAATGCAGCTTCAGGGCACTGCAATTCACAAACCTGCAGAATTATAAATGATAACTCTCGTCCACAAATATATTGAGGGAAGGCAAAGAAGAGGATTTGAAATCAAGGCAGAATTGCAGGAAACAGATTTCAGGAGGTAGATTCGAATCGCCTTTAAAGCACATGAAAAGCGGCAAAACGTTGACAATGATGACCTTGGCCAAAAAGGGCGTATGCGTTTTTTCCTGAATATATTCAGGAAAAAACGCATACGCCCTTTTTGGCCAACCAAGCAACCTGGAAAGGCAAATCAGCGCTACAAAGAAGTCTCGCTTCCCATCGGTCAAAAGGGACAGGCTGAAAAAAGTGTCAAAACCAGAAATGCAGGACAGGCCAAGGAGAAATGGGAGCCTTGCTACACTGATGGGCGGGATGTAAATTGCCAACAGCCACTCTGGAGAAGTGTACGGTGTGTCCAGAAACATCTAAAAAACACAGCTTAGAGAGCATAGGGCACTTCCACACATGGGGGGATAAAGTGGGAAAATTGAAAATCAGCAAGACACAAGCACCCCAAAGTTTAGGGCTGCTCTGTTGACAAGGACCTCCACTTCATTCCACCTTAAATATCCCAGGAAAGCGAAAAATGGATAAAAAAGTTGTGGTCCTTATGTACAATGGAATATCACTCAGCCATGAAATCAATGTCATAAGGCTAGTAGCAGCATGATGAGTGGATTTAGGTAAGACGATTCTAAGTGAAATAAGTCACACAGAAAAGGACACTTCTCATAAGGTGTCACTTATAGAGGGAATGTAAAAACCGTTTCACTTGAACTGAATTACAAAACAGAACAGAGTCACACATGCAGAAAACACACTATGGCTGCTTAACGGGAAAGGTGAGGTGGGGTGATACATAAAACAAGAGTTTCAAATTAGCTCAGATACCGTTCCATAAACCCAATATGGAATAGACAATACCTACTCCTTGCTCAGAGAACTGGACTCAACACGCCCGATTCACCGCACAAGAATATATCTGACTAGTAATAATCTTAAAACCTATGTATTGATATCTCTCTGTTAGTGTGTCAAGTGTGTGTAAGGCGGCATAAACACAGCCGTGAAAAGCAGCTAAACCCCATTATAAAAATAAATTACTTTTAAAAACCCATGAAACAAAGACAGGGAAAGAGAGAGAAATTCTTACACAATTCGTTCAGGGGCTGTGATGCAACCTGGATTGACCATATCTAGACCCACAGCTGGATGAGACATAAGGGTGGACACTCTTGGGGCTGAGAGGTTTGGTGAGGTTGGGTGAGCAAACGCAGACCCTTTAAAGTAATACTGCGTGCTACCCATCGCATGGGTCCCAAATCTCCAGGTTCAAGGGCATCTTCCTACATTGAAAACATGCATGAGAAACCCAGAAGATGGTACACCGTGTGATGGGGAAAGGTTTCTAAAACGCACCTCATTTCTCACCTCCTTGTGCTCGTGTTCGCCATTCCAGCCACTTTACTAGCAATCTCCCTACTTGGAGCATCAGCACCTTTAACCTCCTGTTCCGTACAGGTTGCAATTTGTCCTGAGGATGAACGGGAAGACGGGAAACCAATGAGAGACTAGCTCTTGGTGTTGGGACAGTCACAGGTCACTCTATTTTCCCATCAGGAAGAAGAATTAACCACAGGCTCAGCCTGCCCCCCGGAACCAGAACAGGGCCTGAAGCCATCCTGCGCTTTTGCGGCCGGCTCCCAAAAAAGCGACTTGTAAAATGCAGCTTCAGGGCACTGCAATTCACAAACCTGCAGAATTATAAATGATAACTCTCGTCCACAAATATATTGAGGGAAGGCAAAGAAGAGGATTTGAAATCAAGGCAGAATTGCAGGAAACAGATTTCAGGAGGTAGATTCGAATCGCCTTTAAAGCACATGAAAAGCGGCAAAACGTTGACAATGATGACCTTGGCCAAAAAGAGCGTATGCGTTTTTTCCTGAATATATTCAGGAAAAAACGCATACGCCCTTTTTGGCCAACCAAGCAACCTGGAAAGGCAAATCAGCGCTACAAAGAAGTCTCGCTTCCCATCGGTCAAAAGGGACAGGCTGAAAAAAGTGTCAAAACCAGAAATGCAGGACAGGCCATGGAGAAATGGGAGCCTTGCTACACTGATGGGCGGGATGTAAATTGCCAACAGCCACTCTGGAGAAGTGTACGGTGTGTCCTGAAACATCTAAAAAACACAGCTTAGAGAGCATAGGGCACTTCCACACATGGGGGGATAAAGTGGGAAAATTGAAAATCAGCAAGACACAAGCACCCCAAAGTTTAGGGCTGCTCTGTTGACAAGGACCTCCACTTCATTCCACCTTAAATATCCCAGGAAAGCGAAAAATGGATAAAAAAGTTGTGGTCCTTATGTACAATGGAATATCACTCAGCCATGAAATCAATGTCATAAGGCTAGTAGCAGCATGATGAGTGGATTTAGGTAAGACGATTCTAAGTGAAATAAGTCACACAGAAAAGGACACTTCTCATAAGGTGTCACTTATAGAGGGAATGTAAAAACCGTTTCACTTGAACTGAATTACAAAACAGAACAGAGTCACACATGCAGAAAACACACTATGGCTGCTTAACGGGAAAGGTGAGGTGGGGTGATACATAAAACAAGAGTTTCAAATTAGCTCAGATACCGTTCCATAAACCCAATATGGAATAGACAATACCTACTCCTTGCTCAGAGAACTGGACTCAACACGCCCGATTCAACGCACAAGAATATATCTGACTAGTAATAATCTTAAAACCTATGTATTGATATCTCTCTGTTAGTGTGTCAAGTGTGTGTAAGGCGGCATAAACACAGCCGTGAAAAGCAGCTAAACCCCATTATAAAAATAAATTACTTTTAAAAACCCATGAAACAAAGACAGGGAAAGAGAGAGAAATTCTTACACAATTCGTTCAGGGGCTGTGATGCAACCTGCATTAACCATATCTAGACCCACAGCTGGATGAGACATAAGGGTGGACACTCTTGGGGCTGAGAGGTTTGGTGAGGTTGGGTGAGCAAACGGAGACCCTTTAAAGTAATACTGCGTGCTACCCATCGCATGGGTCCCAAATCTCCAGGTTCAAGGGCATCTTCCTACATCGAAAACATGCATGAGAAACCCCGAAGATGGTACATCGTGTGATGGGGAAAGGTTTCTAAAACGCACCTCATTTCTCACCTCTTTGTGCTCGTGTTCGCCATTCCAGCCACTTTACTAGCAATCTCCCTACTTGGAGCATCAGCACCTTTAACCTCCTGTTCCGTACAGGTTGCAATTTGTCCTGAGGATGAACGGGAAGACGGGAAACCAATGAGAGACTAGCTCTTGGTGTTGGGACAGTCACAGGTCACTCTATTTTCCCATCAGGAAGAAGAATTAAGCACAGGTTCAGCCTGCCCCCCGGAACCAGAACAGGGCCTGAAGCCATCCTGCGCTTTTGCGGCCGGCTCCCAAAAAAGCGACTTGTAAAATGCAGCTTCAGGGCACTGCAATTCACAAACCTGCAGAGTTATAAATGATAACTCTCGTCCACAAATATATTGAGGGAAGGCAAAGAAGAGGATTTGAAATCAAGGCAGAATTGCAGGAAACAGATTTCAGGAGGTAGATTCGAATCGCCATTAAAGCACATGAAAAGCGGCAAAACGTTGACAATGATGCCCTTGGCCAAAAAGGGCGTATGCGTTTTTTCCTGAATATATTCAGGAAAAAACGCATACGCCCTTTTTGGCCAACCAAGCAACCTGGAAAGGCAAATCAGCGCTACAAAGAAGTCTCGCTTCCCATCGGTCAAAAGGGACATGCTGAAAAAAGTGTCAAAACCAGAAATGCAGGACAGGCCATGGAGAAATGGGAGCCTTGCTACACTGATAGGCGGGATGTAAATTGCCAACAGCCACTCTGGAGAAGTGTACGGTGTGTCCTGAAACATCTAAAAAACACAGCTTAGAGAGCATAGGGCACTTCCACACATGGGGGGATAAAGTGGGAAAATTGAAAATCAGCAAGACACAAGCACCCCAAAGTTTAGGGCTGCTCTGTTGACAAGGACCTCCACTTCATTCCACCTTAAATATCCCAGGAAAGCGAAAAATGGATAAAAAAGTTGTGGTCCTTATGTACAATGGAATATCACTCAGCCATGAAATCAATGTCATAAGGCTAGTAGCAGCATGATGAGTGGATTTAGGTAAGACGATTCTAAGTGAAATAAGTCACACAGAAAAGGACACTTCTCATAAGGTGTCACTTATAGAGGGAATGTAAAAACCGTTACACTTGAACTGAATTACAAAACAGAACAGAGTCACACATGCAGAAAACACACTATGGCTGCTTAACGGGAAAGGTGAGGTGGGGTGATACATAAAACAAGAGTTTCAAATTAGCTCAGATACCGTTCCATAAACCCATTATGGAATAGACAAGACCTACTCCTTGCTCAGAGAACTGGACTCAACACGCCCGATTGACCGCACAAGAATATATCTGACTAGTAATAATCTTAAAACCTATGTATTGATATCTCTCTGTTAGTGTGTCAAGTGTGTGTAAGGCGGCATAAACACAGCCGTGAAAAGCAGCTAAACCCCATTATAAAAATAAATTACTTTTAAAAACCCATGAAACAAAGACAGGGAAAGAGAGAGAAATTCTTACACAATTCGTTCAGGGGCTGTGATGCAACCTGCATTGACCATATCTAGACCCACAGCTGGATGAGACATAAGGGTGGACACTCTTGGGGCTGAGAGGTTTGGTGAGGTTGGGTGAGCAAACGGAGACCCTTTAAAGTAATACTGCGTGCTACCCATCGCATGGGTCCCAAATCTCCAGGTTCAAGGGCATCTTCCTACATCGAAAACATGCATGAGAAACCCAGAAGATGGTACACCGTGTGATGGGGAAAGGTTTCTAAAACGCACCTCATTTCTTATCTCCTTGTGCTCGTGTTCGCCATTCCAGCCACTTTACTAGCAATCTCCCTACTTGGAGCATCAGCACCTTTAACCTCCTGTTCCGTACAGGTTGCAATTTGTCCTGAGGATGAACGGGAAGACGGGGAACCAATGAGAGACTAGCTCTTGGTGTTGGGACAGGCACAGGTCACTCTATTTTCCCATCAGGAAGAAGAATTAACCACAGGCTCAGCCTGCCCCCCGGAACCAGAACAGGGCCTGAAGCCATCCTGCGCTTTTGCGGCCGGCTCCCAAAAAACCGACTTGTAAAATGGAGCTTCAGGGCACTGCAATTCACAAACCTGCAGAGTTATAAATGATAACTCTCGTCCACAAATATATTGAGGGAAGGCAAAGAAGAGGATTTGAAATCAAGGCAGAATTGCAGGAAACAGATTTCAGGAGGAAGATTCGAATCGCCTTTAAAGCACATGAAAAGCGGCAAAACGTTGACAATGATGCCCTTGGCCAAAAAGGGCGTATGCGTTTTTTCCTGAATATATTCAGGAAAAAACGCATACGCCCTTTTTGGCCAACCAAGCAACCTGGAAAGGCAAATCAGCGCTACAAAGCAGTCTCGCTTCCCATCGGTCAAAAGGGCCATGCTGAAAAAAGTGTCAAAACCAGAAATGCAGGACAGGCCATGGAGAAATGGGAGCCTTGCTACACTGATGGGCGGGATGTAAATTGCCAACAGCCACTCTGGAGAACTGTACGGTGTGTCCTGAAACATCTAAAAAACACAGCTTAGAGAGCATAGGGCACTTCCACGCATGGGGGGATAAAGTGGGAAAATTGAAAATCAGCAAGACACAAGCACCCCAAAGTTTAGGGCTGCTCTGTTGACAAGGACCTCCACTTCCTTCCACCTTAAATATCCCAGGAAAGCGAAAAATGGATAAAAAAGTTGTGGTCCTTATGTACAATGGAATATCACTCAGCCATGAAATCAATGTCATAAGGCTAGTAGCAGCATGATGAGTGGATTTAGGTAAGACGATTCTAAGTGAAATAAGTCACACAGAAAAGGACACTTCTCATAAGGTGTCACTTATAGAGGGAATGTAAAAACCGTTACACTTGAACTGAATTACAAAACAGAACAGAGTCACACATGCAGAAAACACACTATGGCTGCTTAACGGGAAAGGTGAGGTGGGGTGATACATAAAACAAGAGTTTCAAATTAGCTCAGATACCGTTCCATAAACCCAATATGGAATAGACAAGACCTACTCCTTGCTCAGAGAACTGGACTCAACACGCCCGATTCACCGCACAAGAATATATCTGACTAGTAATAATCTTAAAACCTATGTATTGATATCTCTCTGTTAGTGTGTCAAGTGGGTGTAAAGCGGCCTAAACACAGACGTGAAAAGCAGCTAAACCCCATTATAAAAATAAATTACTTTTAAAAACCCATGAAACAAAGACAGGGAAAGAGAGAGAAATTCTTACACAATTCGTTCAGGGGCTGTGATGCAACCTGGATTGACCATATCTAGACCCACAGCTGGATGAGACATAAGGGTGGACACTCTTGGGGCTGAGAGGTTCGGTGTGGTTGGGTGAGCAAACGCAGACCCTTTAAAGTAATACTGCGTGCTACCCATCGCATGGGTCCCAAATCTCCAGGTTCAAGGGCATCTTCCTACATCGAAAACATGCATGAGAAACCCAGAAGATGGTACACCGTGTGATGGGGAAAGGTTTCTAAAACGCACCGCATTTCTCATCTCCTTGTGCTCGGGTTGGCCATTCCAGCCACTTTACTAGCAATCTCCCTACTTGGAGCATCAGCACCTTTAACCTCCTGTTCCGTACAGGTTGCAATTTGTCCTGAGGGTGAACGGGAAGATGGGGAACCAATGAGAGACTAGCTCTTGGTGTTGGGACAGGCACAGGTCACTCAATTTTCCCATCAGGAAGAAGAATTAACCACAGGTTCAGCCTGCCCCCCGGAACCAGAACAGGGCCTGAAGACATCCTGCGCTATTGCGGCCGACTCCCAAAAAAGCGACTTGTAAAATGGAGCTTCAGGGCACTGCAATTCACAAACCTGCAGAATTATAAATGATAACTCTCGTCCACAAATATATTGAGGGAAGGCAAAGAAGAGGATTTGAAATCAAGGCAGAATTGCAGGAAACAGATTTCAGGAGGTAGATTCGAATAGCCTTTAAAGCACATGAAAAGCGGCAAAACGTTGACAATGATGCCCTTGGCCAAAAAGGGCGTATGCGTTTTTTCCTGAATATATTCAGGAAAAAACGCATACGCCCTTTTTGGCCAACCAAGCAACCTGGAAAGACAAATCAGCGCTACAAAGAAGTCTCGCTTCCCATCGGTCAAAAGGGACATGCTGAAAAATGTGTCAAAACCAGAAATGCAGGACAGGCCATGGAGAAATGGGAGCCTTGCTACACTGATGGGCGGGATGTAAATTGCCAACAGCCACTCTGGAGAAGTGTACGGTGTGTCCTGAAACATCTAAAAAACACAGCTTAGAGAGCATAGGGCACTTCCACGCATGGGGGGATAAAGTGGGAAAATTGAAAATCAGCAAGACACAAGCACCCCAAAGGTTAGGGCTGCTCTGTTGACAAGGACCTCCACTTCCTTCCACCTTAAATATCCCAGGAAAGCGAAAAATGGATAAAAAAGTTGTGGTCCTTATGTACAATGGAATATCACTCAGCCATGAAATCAATGTCATAAGGCTAGTAGCAGCATGATGAGTGGATTTAGGTAAGACGATTCTAAGTGAAATAAGTCACACAGAAAAGGACACTTCTCATAAGGTGTCACTAATAGAGGGAATGTTAAAACCGTTACACTTGAACTGAATTACAAAACAGAACAGAGTCACACATGCAGAAAACACACTATGGCTGCTTAACGGGAAAGGTGAGGTGGGGTGATACATAAAACAAGAGTTTCAAATTAGCTCAGATACCGTTCCATAAACCCAATATGGAATAGACAAGACCTACTCCTTGCTCAGAGAACTGGACTCAACACGCCCGATTCACCGCACAAGAATATATCTGAGTAGTAATAATCTTAAAACCTATGTATTGATATCTCTCTGTTAGTGTGTCAAGTGGGTGTAAAGCGGCCTAAACACAGACGTGAAAAGCAGCTAAACCCCATTATAAAAATAAATTACTTTTAAAAACCCATGAAACAAAGACAGGGAAAGAGAGAGAAATTCTTACACAATTCGTTCAGGGGCTGTGATGCAACCTGGATTGACCATATCTAGACCCACAGCTGGATGAGACATAAGGGTGGACACTCTTGTGGCTGAGAGGTTCGGTGAGGTTGGGTGAGCAAACGCAGACCCTTTAAAGTAATACTGCGTGCTACCCATCGCATGGGTCCCAAATCTCCAGGTTCAAGGGCATCTTCCTACATCGAAAACATGCATGAGAAACCCAGAAGATGGTACACCGTGTGATGGGGAAAGGTTTCTAAAACGCATCTAATTTCTCATCTCCTTGTGCTCGGGTTCGCCATTCCAGCCACTTTACTAGCAATCTCCCTACTTGGAGCATCAGCACCTTTAACCTCCTGTTCCGTACAGGTTGCAATTTGTCCTGAGGATGAACGGGAAGACGGGGAACCAATGAGAGACTAGCTCTTGGTGTTGGGACAGGCACAGGTCACTCTATTTTCCCATCAGGAAGAAGAATTAACCACAGGCTCAGCCTGCCCCCCGGAACCAGAACAGGGCCTGAAGCCATCCTGCGCTTTTGCGGCCGGCTCCCAAAAAAGCGACTTGTAAAATGGAGCTTCAGGGCACTGCAATTCACAAACCTGCAGAGTTATAAATGATAACTCTCGTCCACAAATATATTGAGGGAAGGCAAAGAAGAGGATTTGAAATCAAGGCAGAATTGCAGGAAACAGATTTCAGGAGGAAGATTCGAATCGCTTTTAAAGCACATGAAAAGCGGCAAAACGTTGACAATGATGCCCTTGGCCAAAAAGGGCGTATGCGTTTTTTCCTGAATATATTCAGGAAAAAACGCATACGCCCTTTTTGGCCAACCAAGCAACCTGGAAAGGCAAATCAGCGCTACAAAGCAGTCTCGCTTCCCATCGGTCAAAAGGGCCATGCTGAAAAAAGTGTCAAAACCAGAAATGCAGGACAGGCCATGGAGAAATGGGAGCCTTGCTACACTGATGGGCGGGATGTAAATTGCCAACAGCCACTCTGGAGAAGTGTACGGTGTGTCCTGAAACATCTAAAAAACACAGCTTAGAGAGCATAGGGCACTTCCACGCATGGGGGGATAAAGTGGGAAAATTGAAAATCAGCAAGACACAAGCACCCCAAAGTTTAGGGCTGCTCTGTTGACAAGGACCTCCACTTCCTTCCACCTTAAATATCCCAGGAAAGCGAAAAATGGATAAAAAAGTTGTGGTCCTTATGTACAATGGAATATCACTCAGCCATGAAATCAATGTCATAAGGCTAGTAGCAGCATGATGAGTGGATTTAGGTAAGACGATTCTAAGTGAAATAAGTCACACAGAAAAGGACACTTCTCATAAGGTGTCACTTATAGAGGGAATGTAAAAACCGTTACACTTGAACTGAATTACAAAACAGAACAGAGTCACACATGCAGAAAACACACTATGGCTGCTTAACGGGAAAGGTGAGGTGGGGTGATACATAAAACAAGAGTTTCAAATTAGCTCAGATACCGTTCCATAAACCCAATATGGAATAGACAAGACCTACTCCTTGCTCAGAGAACTGGACTCAACACGCCCGATTCACCGCACAAGAATATATCTGACTAGTAATAATCTTAAAACCTATGTATTGATATCTCTCTGTTAGTGTGTCAAGTGGGTGTAAAGCGGCCTAAACACAGCAGTGAAAAGCAGCTAAACCCCATTATAAAAATAAATTACTTTTAAAAACCCATGAAACAAAGACAGGGAAAGAGAGAGAAATTCTTACACAATTCGTTCAGGGGCTGTGATGCAACCTGGATTGACCATATCTAGACCCACAGCTGGATGAGACATAAGGGTGGACACTCTTGGGGCTGAGAGGTTCGGTGAGGTTGGGTGAGCAAACGCAGACCCTTTAAAGTAATACTGCGTGCTACCCATCGCATGGGTCCCAAATCTCCAGGTTCAAGGGCATCTTCCTACATCGAAAACATGCATGAGAAACCCAGAAGATGGTACACCGTGTGATGGGGAAAGGTTTCTAAAACGCACCGCATTTCTCATCTCCTTGTGCTCGGGTTGGCCATTCCAGCCACTTTACTAGCAATCTCCCTACTTGGAGCATCAGCACCTTTAACCTCCTGTTCCGTACAGGTTGCAATTTGTCCTGAGGATGAACGGGAAGACGGGGAACCAATGAGAGACTAGCTCTTGGTGTTGGGACAGGCACAGGTCACTCAATTTTCCCATCAGGAAGAAGAATTAACCACAGGTTCAGCCTGCCCCCCGGAACCAGAACAGGGCCTGAAGACATCCTGCGCTATTGCGGCTGACTCCCAAAAAAGCGACTTGTAAAATGGAGCTTCAGGGCACTGCAATTCACAAACCTGCAGAATTATAAATGATAACTCTCGTCCACAAATATATTGAGGGAAGGCAAAGAAGAGGATTTGAAATCAAGGCAGAATTGCAGGAAACAGATTTCAGGAGGTAGATTCGAATCGCCTTTAAAGCACATGAAAAGCGGCAAAACGTTGACAATGATGCCCTTGGCCAAAAAGGGCGTATGCGTTTTTTCCTGAATATATTCAGGAAAAAACGCATACGCCCTTTTTGGCCAACCAAGCAACCTGGAAAGGCAAATCAGCGCTACAAAGAAGTCTCGCTTCCCATCGGTCAAAAGGGACATGCTGAAAAATGTGTCAAAACCAGAAATGCAGGACAGGCCATGGAGAAATGGGAGCCTTGCTACACTGATGGGCGGGATGTAAATTGCCAACAGCCACTCTGGAGAAGTGTACGGTGTGTCCTGAAACATCTAAAAAACACAGCTTAGAGAGCATAGGGCACTTCCACGCATGGGGGGATAAAGTGGGAAAATTGAAAATCAGCAAGACACAAGCACCCCAAAGTTTAGGGCTGCTCTGTTGACAAGGACCTCCACTTCCTTCCACCTTAAATATCCCAGGAAAGCGAAAAATGGATAAAAAAGTTGTGGTCCTTATGTACAATGGAATATCACTCAGCCATGAAATCAATGTCATAAGGCTAGTAGCAGCATGATGAGTGGATTTAGGTAAGACGATTCTAAGTGAAATAAGTCACACAGAAAAGGACACTTCTCATAAGGTGTCACTTATAGAGGGAATGTAAAAACCGTTACACTTGAACTGAATTACAAAACAGAACAGAGTCACACATGCAGAAAACACACTATGGCTGCTTAACGGGAAAGGTGAGGTGGGGTGATACATAAAACAAGAGTTTCAAATTAGCTCAGATACCGTTCCATAAACCCAATATGTAATAGACAAGACCTACTCCTTGCTCAGAGAACTGGACTCAACACGCCCGATTCACCGCACAAGAATATATCTGACTAGTAATAATCTTAAAACCTATGTATTGATATCTCTCTGTTAGTGTGTCAAGTGGGTGTAAAGCGGCCTAAACACAGACGTGAAAAGCAGCTAAACCCCATTATAAAAATAAATTACTTTTAAAAACCCATGAAACAAAGACAGGGAAAGAGAGAGAAATTCTTACACAATTCGTTCAGGGGCTGTGATGCAACCTGGATTGACCATATCTAGACCCACAGCTGGATGAGACATAAGGGTGGACACTCTTGTGGCTTAGAGGTTCGGTGAGGTTGGGTGAGCAAACGCAGACCCTTTAAAGTAATACTGCGTGCTACCCATCGCATGGGTCCCAAATCTCCAGGTTCAAGGGCATCTTCCTACATCGAAAACATGCATGAGAAACCCAGAAGATGGTACACCGTGTGATGGGGAAAGGTTTCTAAAACGCATCTAATTTCTCATCTCCTTGTGCTCGGGTTCGCCATTCCAGCCACTTTACTAGCAATCTCCCTACTTGGAGCATCAGCACCTTTAACCTCCTGTTCCGTACAGGTTGCAATTTGTCCTGAGGATGAACGGGAAGACGGGGAACCAATGAGAGACTAGCTCTTGGTGTTGGGACAGGCACAGGTCACTCTATTTTCCCATCAGGAAGAAGAATTAACCACAGGCTCAGCCTGCCCCCCGGAACCAGAACAGGGCCTGAAGCCATCCTGCGCTTTTGCGGCCGGCTCCCAAAAAAGCGACTTGTAAAATGGAGCTTCAGGGCACTGCAATTCACAAACCTGCAGAGTTATAAATGATAACTCTCGTCCACAAATATATTGAGGGAAGGCAAAGAAGAGGATTTGAAATCAAGGCAGAATTGCAGGAAACAGATTTCAGGAGGAAGATTCGAATCGCCTTTAAAGCACATGAAAAGCGGCAAAACGTTGACAATGATGCCCTTGGCCAAAAAGGGCGTATGCGTTTTTTCCTGAATATATTCAGGAAAAAACGCATACGCCCTTTTTGGCCAACCAAGCAACCTGGAAAGGCAAATCAGCGCTACAAAGCAGTCTCGCTTCCCATCGGTCAAAAGGGCCATGCTGAAAAAAGTGTCAAAACCAGAAATGCAGGACAGGCCATGGAGAAATGGGAGCCTTGCTACACTGATGGGCGGGATGTAAATTGCCAACAGCCACTCTGGAGAACTGTACGGTGTGTCCTGAAACATCTAAAAAACACAGCTTAGAGAGCATAGGGCACTTCCACGCATGGGGGGATAAAGTGGGAAAATTGAAAATCAGCAAGACACAAGCACCCCAAAGTTTAGGGCTGCTCTGTTGACAAGGACCTCCACTTCCTTCCACCTTAAATATCCCAGGAAAGCGAAAAATGGATAAAAAAGTTGTGGTCCTTATGTACAATGGAATATCACTCAGCCATGAAATCAATGTCATAAGGCTAGTAGCAGCATGATGAGTGGATTTAGGTAAGACGATTCTAAGTGAAATAAGTCACACAGAAAAGGACACTTCTCATAAGGTGTCACTTATAGAGGGAATGTAAAAACCGTTACACTTGAACTGAATTACAAAACAGAACAGAGTCACACATGCAGAAAACACACTATGGCTGCTTAACGGGAAAGGTGAGGTGGGGTGATACATAAAACAAGAGTTTCAAATTAGCTCAGATACCGTTCCATAAACCCAATATGGAATAGACAAGACCTACTCCTTGCTCAGAGAACTGGACTCAACACGCCCGATTCACCGCACAAGAATATATCTGACTAGTAATAATCTTAAAACCTATGTATTGATATCTCTCTGTTAGTGTGTCAAGTGGGTAAAAAGCGGCCTAAACACAGCCGTGAAAAGCAGCTAAACCCCATTATAAAAATAAATTACTTTTAAAAACCCATGAAACAAAGACAGGGAAAGAGAGAGAAATTCTTACACAATTCGTTCAGGGGCTGTGATGCAACCTGGATTGACCATATCTAGACCCACAGCTGGATGAGACATAAGGGTGGACACTCTTGGGGCTGAGAGGTTCGGTGAGGTTGGGTGAGCAAACGCAGACCCTTTAAAGTAATACTGCGTGCTACCCATCGCATGGGTCCCAAATCTCCAGGTTCAAGGGCATCTTCCTACATCGAAAACATGCATGAGAAACCCAGAAGATGGTACACCGTGTGATGGGGAAAGGTTTCTAAAACGCACCGCATTTCTCATCTCCTTGTGCTCGGGTTGGCCATTCCAGCCACTTTACTAGCAATCTCCCTACTTGGAGCATCAGCACCTTTAACCTCCTGTTCCGTACAGGTTGCAATTTGTCCTGAGGATGAACGGGAAGACGGGGAACCAATGAGAGACTAGCTCTTGGTGTTGGGACAGGCACAGGTCACTCAATTTTCCCATCAGGAAGAAGAATTAACCACAGGTTCAGCCTGCCCCCCGGAACCAGAACAGGGCCTGAAGACATCCTGCGCTATTGCGGCCGACTCCCAAAAAAGCGACTTGTAAAATGGAGCTTCAGGGCACTGCAATTCACAAACCTGCAGAATTATAAATGATAACTCTCGTCCACAAATATATTGAGGGAAGGCAAAGAAGAGGATTTGAAATC
Organism: Balaenoptera physalus; assembly: GCF_965194825.1. Taxonomy (NCBI): domain Eukaryota; kingdom Metazoa; phylum Chordata; class Mammalia; order Artiodactyla; family Balaenopteridae; genus Balaenoptera; species Balaenoptera physalus. The sequence continues at coordinate 325,104 of NW_028126264.1, read as the reverse complement.
AAGGCAGAATTGCAGGAAACAGATTTCAGGAGGTAGATTCGAATCGCCTTTAAAGCACATGAAAAGCGGCAAAACGTTGACAATGATGCCCTTGGCCAAAAAGGGCGTATGCGTTTTTTCCTGAATATATTCAGGAAAAAACGCATACGCCCTTTTTGGCCAACCAAGCAACCTGGAAAGGCAAATCAGCGCTACAAAGAAGTCTCGCTTCCCATCGGTCAAAAGGGACATGCTGAAAAATGTGTCAAAACCAGAAATGCAGGACAGGCCATGGAGAAATGGGAGCCTTGCTACACTGATGGGCGGGATGTAAATTGCCAACAGCCACTCTGGAGAAGTGTACGGTGTGTCCTGAAACATCTAAAAAACACAGCTTAGAGAGCATAGGGCACTTCCACGCATGGGGGGATAAAGTGGGAAAATTGAAAATCAGCAAGACACAAGCACCCCAAAGGTTAGGGCTGCTCTGTTGACAAGGACCTCCACTTCCTTCCACCTTAAATATCCCAGGAAAGCGAAAAATGGATAAAAAAGTTGTGGTCCTTATGTACAATGGAATATCACTCAGCCATGAAATCAATGTCATAAGGCTAGTAGCAGCATGATGATTGGATTTAGGTAAGACGATTCTAAGTGAAATAAGTCACACAGAAAAGGACACTTCTCATAAGGTGTCACTTATAGAGGGAATGTTAAAACCGTTACACTTGAACTGAATTACAAAACAGAACAGAGTCACACATGCAGAAAACACACTATGGCTGCTTAACGGGAAAGGTGAGGTGGGGTGATACATAAAACAAGAGTTTCAAATTAGCTCAGATACCGTTCCATAAACCCAATATGGAATAGACAAGACCTACTCCTTGCTCAGAGAACTGGACTCAACACGCCCGATTCACCGCAGAAGAATATATCTGACTAGTAATAATCTTAAAACCTATGTATTGATATCTCTCTGTTAGTGTGTCAAGTGGGTGTAAAGCGGCCTAAACACAGCCGTGAAAAGCAGCTAAACCCCATTATAAAAATAAATTACTTTTAAAAACCCATGAAACAAAGACAGGGAAAGAGAGAGAAATTCTTACACAATTCGTTCAGGGGCTGTGATGCAACCTGGATTGACCATATCTAGACCCACAGCTGGATGAGACATAAGGGTGGACACTCTTGGGGCTGAGAGGTTCGGTGAGGTTGGGTGAGCAAACGCAGACCCTTTAAAGTAATACTGCGTGCTACCCATCGCATGGGTCCCAAATCTCCAGGTTCAAGGGCATCTTCCTACATCGAAAACATGCATGAGAAACCCAGAAGATGGTACACCGTGTGATGGGGAAAGGTTTCTAAAACGCACCGCATTTCTCATCTCCTTGTGCTCGGGTTGGCCATTCCAGCCACTTTACTAGCAATCTCCCTACTTGGAGCATCAGCACCTTTAACCTCCTGTTCCGTACAGGTTGCAATTTGTCCTGAGGGTGAACGGGAAGATGGGGAACCAATGAGAGACTAGCTCTTGGTGTTGGGACAGGCACAGGTCACTCAATTTTCCCATCAGGAAGAAGAATTAACCACAGGTTCAGCCTGCCCCCCGGAACCAGAACAGGGCCTGAAGACATCCTGCGCTATTGCGGCCGACTCCCAAAAAAGCGACTTGTAAAATGGAGCTTCAGGGCACTGCAATTCACAAACCTGCAGAATTATAAATGATAACTCTCGTCCACAAATATATTGAGGGAAGGCAAAGAAGAGGATTTGAAATCAAGGCAGAATTGCAGGAAACAGATTTCAGGAGGTAGATTCGAATAGCCTTTAAAGCACATGAAAAGCGGCAAAACGTTGACAATGATGCCCTTGGCCAAAAAGGGCATATGCGTTTTTTCCTGAATATATTCAGGAAAAAACGCATACGCCCTTTTTGGCCAACCAAGCAACCTGGAAAGACAAATCAGCGCTACAAAGAAGTCTCGCTTCCCATCGGTCAAAAGGGACATGCTGAAAAATGTGTCAAAACCAGAAATGCAGGACAGGCCATGGAGAAATGGGAGCCTTGCTACACTGATGGGCGGGATGTAAATTGCCAACAGCCACTCTGGAGAAGTGTACGGTGTGTCCTGAAACATCTAAAAAACACAGCTTAGAGAGCATAGGGCACTTCCACGCATGGGGGGATAAAGTGGGAAAATTGAAAATCAGCAAGACACAAGCACCCCAAAGGTTAGGGCTGCTCTGTTGACAAGGACCTCCACTTCCTTCCACCTTAAATATCCCAGGAAAGCGAAAAATGGATAAAAAAGTTGTGGTCCTTATGTACAATGGAATATCACTCAGCCATGAAATCAATGTCATAAGGCTAGTAGCAGCATGATGAGTGGATTTAGGTAAGACGATTCTAAGTGAAATAAGTCACACAGAAAAGGACACTTCTCATAAGGTGTCACTAATAGAGGGAATGTTAAAACCGTTACACTTGAACTGAATTACAAAACAGAACAGAGTCACACATGCAGAAAACACACTATGGCTGCTTAACGGGAAAGGTGAGGTGGGGTGATACATAAAACAAGAGTTTCAAATTAGCTCAGATACCGTTCCATAAACCCAATATGGAATAGACAAGACCTACTCCTTGCTCAGAGAACTGGACTCAACACGCCCGATTCACCGCACAAGAATATATCTGAGTAGTAATAATCTTAAAACCTATGTATTGATATCTCTCTGTTAGTGTGTCAAGTGGGTGTAAAGCGGCCTAAACACAGACGTGAAAAGCAGCTAAACCCCATTATAAAAATAAATTACTTTTAAAAACCCATGAAACAAAGACAGGGAAAGAGAGAGAAATTCTTACACAATTCGTTCAGGGGCTGTGATGCAACCTGGATTGACCATATCTAGACCCACAGCTGGATGAGACATAAGGGTGGACACTCTTGTGGCTGAGAGGTTCGGTGAGGTTGGGTGAGCAAACGCAGACCCTTTAAAGTAATACTGCGTGCTACCCATCGCATGGGTCCCAAATCTCCAGGTTCAAGGGCATCTTCCTACATCGAAAACATGCATGAGAAACCCAGAAGATGGTACACCGTGTGATGGGGAAAGGTTTCTAAAACGCATCTAATTTCTCATCTCCTTGTGCTCGGGTTCGCCATTCCAGCCACTTTACTAGCAATCTCCCTACTTGGAGCATCAGCACCTTTAACCTCCTGTTCCGTACAGGTTGCAATTTGTCCTGAGGATGAACGGGAAGACGGGGAACCAATGAGAGACTAGCTCTTGGTGTTGGGACAGGCACAGGTCACTCTATTTTCCCATCAGGAAGAAGAATTAACCACAGGCTCAGCCTGCCCCCCGGAACCAGAACAGGGCCTGAAGCCATCCTGCGCTTTTGCGGCCGGCTCCCAAAAAAGCGACTTGTAAAATGGAGCTTCAGGGCACTGCAATTCACAAACCTGCAGAGTTATAAATGATAACTCTCGTCCACAAATATATTGAGGGAAGGCAAAGAAGAGGATTTGAAATCAAGGCAGAATTGCAGGAAACAGATTTCAGGAGGAAGATTCGAATCGCTTTTAAAGCACATGAAAAGCGGCAAAACGTTGACAATGATGCCCTTGGCCAAAAAGGGCGTATGCGTTTTTTCCTGAATATATTCAGGAAAAAACGCATACGCCCTTTTTGGCCAACCAAGCAACCTGGAAAGGCAAATCAGCGCTACAAAGCAGTCTCGCTTCCCATCGGTCAAAAGGGCCATGCTGAAAAAAGTGTCAAAACCAGAAATGCAGGACAGGCCATGGAGAAATGGGAGCCTTGCTACACTGATGGGCGGGATGTAAATTGCCAACAGCCACTCTGGAGAAGTGTACGGTGTGTCCTGAAACATCTAAAAAACACAGCTTAGAGAGCATAGGGCACTTCCACGCATGGGGGGATAAAGTGGGAAAATTGAAAATCAGCAAGACACAAGCACCCCAAAGTTTAGGGCTGCTCTGTTGACAAGGACCTCCACTTCCTTCCACCTTAAATATCCCAGGAAAGCGAAAAATGGATAAAAAAGTTGTGGTCCTTATGTACAATGGAATATCACTCAGCCATGAAATCAATGTCATAAGGCTAGTAGCAGCATGATGAGTGGATTTAGGTAAGACGATTCTAAGTGAAATAAGTCACACAGAAAAGGACACTTCTCATAAGGTGTCACTTATAGAGGGAATGTAAAAACCGTTACACTTGAACTGAATTACAAAACAGAACAGAGTCACACATGCAGAAAACACACTATGGCTGCTTAACGGGAAAGGTGAGGTGGGGTGATACATAAAACAAGAGTTTCAAATTAGCTCAGATACCGTTCCATAAACCCAATATGGAATAGACAAGACCTACTCCTTGCTCAGAGAACTGGACTCAACACGCCCGATTCACCGCACAAGAATATATCTGACTAGTAATAATCTTAAAACCTATGTATTGATATCTCTCTGTTAGTGTGTCAAGTGGGTGTAAAGCGGCCTAAACACAGCAGTGAAAAGCAGCTAAACCCCATTATAAAAATAAATTACTTTTAAAAACCCATGAAACAAAGACAGGGAAAGAGAGAGAAATTCTTACACAATTCGTTCAGGGGCTGTGATGCAACCTGGATTGACCATATCTAGACCCACAGCTGGATGAGACATAAGGGTGGACACTCTTGGGGCTGAGAGGTTCGGTGAGGTTGGGTGAGCAAACGCAGACCCTTTAAAGTAATACTGCGTGCTACCCATCGCATGGGTCCCAAATCTCCAGGTTCAAGGGCATCTTCCTACATCGAAAACATGCATGAGAAACCCAGAAGATGGTACACCGTGTGATGGGGAAAGGTTTCTAAAACGCACCGCATTTCTCATCTCCTTGTGCTCGGGTTGGCCATTCCAGCCACTTTACTAGCAATCTCCCTACTTGGAGCATCAGCACCTTTAACCTCCTGTTCCGTACAGGTTGCAATTTGTCCTGAGGATGAACGGGAAGACGGGGAACCAATGAGAGACTAGCTCTTGGTGTTGGGACAGGCACAGGTCACTCAATTTTCCCATCAGGAAGAAGAATTAACCACAGGTTCAGCCTGCCCCCCGGAACCAGAACAGGGCCTGAAGACATCCTGCGCTATTGCGGCTGACTCCCAAAAAAGCGACTTGTAAAATGGAGCTTCAGGGCACTGCAATTCACAAACCTGCAGAATTATAAATGATAACTCTCGTCCACAAATATATTGAGGGAAGGCAAAGAAGAGGATTTGAAATCAAGGCAGAATTGCAGGAAACAGATTTCAGGAGGTAGATACGAATCGCCTTTAAAGCACATGAAAAGCGGCAAAACGTTGACAATGATGCCCTTGGCCAAAAAGGGCGTATGCGTTTTTTCCTGAATATATTCAGGAAAAAACGCATACGCCCTTTTTGGCCAACCAAGCAACCTGGAAAGGCAAATCAGCGCTACAAAGAAGTCTCGCTTCCCATCGGTCAAAAGGGACATGCTGAAAAATGTGTCAAAACCAGAAATGCAGGACAGGCCATGGAGAAATGGGAGCCTTGCTACACTGATGGGCGGGATGTAAATTGCCAACAGCCACTCTGGAGAAGTGTACGGTGTGTCCTGAAACATCTAAAAAACACAGCTTAGAGAGCATAGGGCACTTCCACGCATGGGGGGATAAAGTGGGAAAATTGAAAATCAGCAAGACACAAGCACCCCAAAGTTTAGGGCTGCTCTGTTGACAAGGACCTCCACTTCCTTCCACCTTAAATATCCCAGGAAAGCGAAAAATGGATAAAAAAGTTGTGGTCCTTATGTACAATGGAATATCACTCAGCCATGAAATCAATGTCATAAGGCTAGTAGCAGCATGATGAGTGGATTTAGGTAAGACGATTCTAAGTGAAATAAGTCACACAGAAAAGGACACTTCTCATAAGGTGTCACTTATAGAGGGAATGTAAAAACCGTTACACTTGAACTGAATTACAAAACAGAACAGAGTCACACATGCAGAAAACACACTATGGCTGCTTAACGGGAAAGGTGAGGTGGGGTGATACATAAAACAAGAGTTTCAAATTAGCTCAGATACCGTTCCATAAACCCAATATGTAATAGACAAGACCTACTCCTTGCTCAGAGAACTGGACTCAACACGCCCGATTCACCGCACAAGAATATATCTGACTAGTAATAATCTTAAAACCTATGTATTGATATCTCTCTGTTAGTGTGTCAAGTGGGTGTAAAGCGGCCTAAACACAGACGTGAAAAGCAGCTAAACCCCATTATAAAAATAAATTACTTTTAAAAACCCATGAAACAAAGACAGGGAAAGAGAGAGAAATTCTTACACAATTCGTTCAGGGGCTGTGATGCAACCTGGATTGACCATATCTAGACCCACAGCTGGATGAGACATAAGGGTGGACACTCTTGTGGCTTAGAGGTTCGGTGAGGTTGGGTGAGCAAACGCAGACCCTTTAAAGTAATACTGCGTGCTACCCATCGCATGGGTCCCAAATCTCCAGGTTCAAGGGCATCTTCCTACATCGAAAACATGCATGAGAAACCCAGAAGATGGTACACCGTGTGATGGGGAAAGGTTTCTAAAACGCATCTAATTTCTCATCTCCTTGTGCTCGGGTTCGCCATTCCAGCCACTTTACTAGCAATCTCCCTACTTGGAGCATCAGCACCTTTAACCTCCTGTTCCGTACAGGTTGCAATTTGTCCTGAGGATGAACGGGAAGACGGGGAACCAATGAGAGACTAGCTCTTGGTGTTGGGACAGGCACAGGTCACTCTATTTTCCCATCAGGAAGAAGAATTAACCACAGGCTCAGCCTGCCCCCCGGAACCAGAACAGGGCCTGAAGCCATCCTGCGCTTTTGCGGCCGGCTCCCAAAAAAGCGACTTGTAAAATGGAGCTTCAGGGCACTGCAATTCACAAACCTGCAGAGTTATAAATGATAACTCTCGTCCACAAATATATTGAGGGAAGGCAAAGAAGAGGATTTGAAATCAAGGCAGAATTGCAGGAAACAGATTTCAGGAGGAAGATTCGAATCGCCTTTAAAGCACATGAAAAGCGGCAAAACGTTGACAATGATGCCCTTGGCCAAAAAGGGCGTATGCGTTTTTTCCTGAATATATTCAGGAAAAAACGCATACGCCCTTTTTGGCCAACCAAGCAACCTGGAAAGGCAAATCAGCGCTACAAAGCAGTCTCGCTTCCCATCGGTCAAAAGGGCCATGCTGAAAAAAGTGTCAAAACCAGAAATGCAGGACAGGCCATGGAGAAATGGGAGCCTTGCTACACTGATGGGCGGGATGTAAATTGCCAACAGCCACTCTGGAGAACTGTACGGTGTGTCCTGAAATATCTAAAAAACACAGCTTAGAGAGCATAGGGCACTTCCACGCATGGGGGGATAAAGTGGGAAAATTGAAAATCAGCAAGACACAAGCACCCCAAAGTTTAGGGCTGCTCTGTTGACAAGGACCTCCACTTCCTTCCACCTTAAATATCCCAGGAAAGCGAAAAATGGATAAAAAAGTTGTGGTCCTTATGTACAATGGAATATCACTCAGCCATGAAATCAATGTCATAAGGCTAGTAGCAGCATGATGAGTGGATTTAGGTAAGACGATTCTAAGTGAAATAAGTCACACAGAAAAGGACACTTCTCATAAGGTGTCACTTATAGAGGGAATGTAAAAACCGTTACACTTGAACTGAATTACAAAACAGAACAGAGTCACACATGCAGAAAACACACTATGGCTGCTTAACGGGAAAGGTGAGGTGGGGTGATACATAAAACAAGAGTTTCAAATTAGCTCAGATACCGTTCCATAAACCCAATATGGAATAGACAAGACCTACTCCTTGCTCAGAGAACTGGACTCAACACGCCCGATTCACCGCACAAGAATATATCTGACTAGTAATAATCTTAAAACCTATGTATTGATATCTCTCTGTTAGTGTGTCAAGTGGGTAAAAAGCGGCCTAAACACAGCCGTGAAAAGCAGCTAAACCCCATTATAAAAATAAATTACTTTTAAAAACCCATGAAACAAAGACAGGGAAAGAGAGAGAAATTCTTACACAATTCGTTCAGGGGCTGTGATGCAACCTGGATTGACCATATCTAGACCCACAGCTGGATGAGACATAAGGGTGGACACTCTTGGGGCTGAGAGGTTCGGTGAGGTTGGGTGAGCAAACGCAGACCCTTTAAAGTAATACTGCGTGCTACCCATCGCATGGGTCCCAAATCTCCAGGTTCAAGGGCATCTTCCTACATCGAAAACATGCATGAGAAACCCAGAAGATGGTACACCGTGTGATGGGGAAAGGTTTCTAAAACGCACCGCATTTCTCATCTCCTTGTGCTCGGGTTGGCCATTCCAGCCACTTTACTAGCAATCTCCCTACTTGGAGCATCAGCACCTTTAACCTCCTGTTCCGTACAGGTTGCAATTTGTCCTGAGGATGAACGGGAAGACGGGGAACCAATGAGAGACTAGCTCTTGGTGTTGGGACAGGCACAGGTCACTCAATTTTCCCATCAGGAAGAAGAATTAACCACAGGTTCAGCCTGCCCCCCGGAACCAGAACAGGGCCTGAAGACATCCTGCGCTATTGCGGCCGACTCCCAAAAAAGCGACTTGTAAAATGGAGCTTCAGGGCACTGCAATTCACAAACCTGCAGAATTATAAATGATAACTCTCGTCCACAAATATATTGAGGGAAGGCAAAGAAGAGGATTTGAAATCAAGGCAGAATTGCAGGAAACAGATTTCAGGAGGTAGATTCGAATCGCCTTTAAAGCACATGAAAAGCGGCAAAACGTTGACAATGATGCCCTTGGCCAAAAAGGGCGTATGCGTTTTTTCCTGAATATATTCAGGAAAAAACGCATACGCCCTTTTTGGCCAACCAAGCAACCTGGAAAGGCAAATCAGCGCTACAAAGAAGTCTCGCTTCCCATCGGTCAAAAGGGACATGCTGAAAAATGTGTCAAAACCAGAAATGCAGGACAGGCCATGGAGAAATGGGAGCCTTGCTACACTGATGGGCGGGATGTAAATTGCCAACAGCCACTCTGGAGAAGTGTACGGTGTGTCCTGAAACATCTAAAAAACACAGCTTAGAGAGCATAGGGCACTTCCACGCATGGGGGGATAAAGTGGGAAAATTGAAAATCAGCAAGACACAAGCACCCCAAAGGTTAGGGCTGCTCTGTTGACAAGGACCTCCACTTCCTTCCACCTTAAATATCCCAGGAAAGCGAAAAATGGATAAAAAAGTTGTGGTCCTTATGTACAATGGAATATCACTCAGCCATGAAATCAATGTCATAAGGCTAGTAGCAGCATGATGAGTGGATTTAGGTAAGACGATTCTAAGTGAAATAAGTCACACAGAAAAGGACACTTCTCATAAGGTGTCACTTATAGAGGGAATGTTAAAACCGTTACACTTGAACTGAATTACAAAACAGAACAGAGTCACACATGCAGAAAACACACTATGGCTGCTTAACGGGAAAGGTGAGGTGGGGTGATACATAAAACAAGAGTTTCAAATTAGCTCAGATACCGTTCCATAAACCCAATATGGAATAGACAAGACCTACTCCTTGCTCAGAGAACTGGACTCAACACGCCCGATTCACCGCAGAAGAATATATCTGACTAGTAATAATCTTAAAACCTATGTATTGATATCTCTCTGTTAGTGTGTCAAGTGGGTGTAAAGCGGCCTAAACACAGACGTGAAAAGCAGCTAAACCCCATTATAAAAATAAATTACTTTTAAAAACCCATGAAACAAAGACAGGGAAAGAGAGAGAAATTCTTACACAATTCGTTCAGGGGCTGTGATGCAACCTGGATTGACCATATCTAGACCCACAGCTGGATGAGACATAAGGGTGGACACTCTTGTGGCTTAGAGGTTCGGTGAGGTTGGGTGAGCAAACGCAGACCCTTTAAAGTAATACTGCGTGCTACCCATCGCATGGGTCCCAAATCTCCAGGTTCAAGGGCATCTTCCTACATCGAAAACATGCATGAGAAACCCAGAAGATGGTACACCGTGTGATGGGGAAAGGTTTCTAAAACGCATCTAATTTCTCATCTCCTTGTGCTCGGGTTCGCCATTCCAGCCACTTTACTAGCAATCTCCCTACTTGGAGCATCAGCACCTTTAACCTCCTGTTCCGTACAGGTTGCAATTTGTCCTGAGGATGAACGGGAAGACGGGGAACCAATGAGAGACTAGCTCTTGGTGTTGGGACAGGCACAGGTCACTCTATTTTCCCATCAGGAAGAAGAATTAACCACAGGCTCAGCCTGCCCCCCGGAACCAGAACAGGGCCTGAAGCCATCCTGCGCTTTTGCGGCCGGCTCCCAAAAAAGCGACTTGTAAAATGGAGCTTCAGGGCACTGCAATTCACAAACCTGCAGAGTTATAAATGATAACTCTCGTCCACAAATATATTGAGGGAAGGCAAAGAAGAGGATTTGAAATCAAGGCAGAATTGCAGGAAACAGATTTCAGGAGGAAGATTCGAATCGCCTTTAAAGCACATGAAAAGCGGCAAAACGTTGACAATGATGCCCTTGGCCAAAAAGGGCGTATGCGTTTTTTCCTGAATATATTCAGGAAAAAACGCATACGCCCTTTTTGGCCAACCAAGCAACCTGGAAAGGCAAATCAGCGCTACAAAGCAGTCTCGCTTCCCATCGGTCAAAAGGGCCATGCTGAAAAAAGTGTCAAAACCAGAAATGCAGGACAGGCCATGGAGAAATGGGAGCCTTGCTACACTGATGGGCGGGATGTAAATTGCCAACAGCCACTCTGGAGAACTGTACGGTGTGTCCTGAAACATCTAAAAAACACAGCTTAGAGAGCATAGGGCACTTCCACGCATGGGGGGATAAAGTGGGAAAATTGAAAATCAGCAAGACACAAGCACCCCAAAGTTTAGGGCTGCTCTGTTGACAAGGACCTCCACTTCCTTCCACCTTAAATATCCCAGGAAAGCGAAAAATGGATAAAAAAGTTGTGGTCCTTATGTACAATGGAATATCACTCAGCCATGAAATCAATGTCATAAGGCTAGTAGCAGCATGATGAGTGGATTTAGGTAAGACGATTCTAAGTGAAATAAGTCACACAGAAAAGGACACTTCTCATAAGGTGTCACTTATAGAGGGAATGTAAAAACCGTTACACTTGAACTGAATTACAAAACAGAACAGAGTCACACATGCAGAAAACACACTATGGCTGCTTAACGGGAAAGGTGAGGTGGGGTGATACATAAAACAAGAGTTTCAAATTAGCTCAGATACCGTTCCATAAACCCAATATGGAATAGACAAGACCTACTCCTTGCTCAGAGAACTGGACTCAACACGCCCGATTCACCGCACAAGAATATATCTGACTAGTAATAATCTTAAAACCTATGTATTGATATCTCTCTGTTAGTGTGTCAAGTGGGTAAAAAGCGGCCTAAACACAGCCGTGAAAAGCAGCTAAACCCCATTATAAAAATAAATTACTTTTAAAAACCCATGAAACAAAGACAGGGAAAGAGAGAGAAATTCTTACACAATTCGTTCAGGGGCTGTGATGCAACCTGGATTGACCATATCTAGACCCACAGCTGGATGAGACATAAGGGTGGACACTCTTGGGGCTGAGAGGTTCGGTGAGGTTGGGTGAGCAAACGCAGACCCTTTAAAGTAATACTGCGTGCTACCCATCGCATGGGTCCCAAATCTCCAGGTTCAAGGGCATCTTCCTACATCGAAAACATGCATGAGAAACCCAGAAGATGGTACACCGTGTGATGGGGAAAGGTTTCTAAAACGCACCGCATTTCTCATCTCCTTGTGCTCGGGTTGGCCATTCCAGCCACTTTACTAGCAATCTCCCTACTTGGAGCATCAGCACCTTTAACCTCCTGTTCCGTACAGGTTGCAATTTGTCCTGAGGATGAACGGGAAGACGGGGAACCAATGAGAGACTAGCTCTTGGTGTTGGGACAGGCACAGGTCACTCAATTTTCCCATCAGGAAGAAGAATTAACCACAGGTTCAGCCTGCCCCCCGGAACCAGAACAGGGCCTGAAGACATCCTGCGCTATTGCGGCCGACTCCCAAAAAAGCGACTTGTAAAATGGAGCTTCAGGGCACTGCAATTCACAAACCTGCAGAATTATAAATGATAACTCTCGTCCACAAATATATTGAGGGAAGGCAAAGAAGAGGATTTGAAATCAAGGCAGAATTGCAGGAAACAGATTTCAGGAGGTAGATTCGAATCGCCTTTAAAGCACATGAAAAGCGGCAAAACGTTGACAATGATGCCCTTGGCCAAAAAGGGCGTATGCGTTTTTTCCTGAATATATTCAGGAAAAAACGCATACGCCCTTTTTGGCCAACCAAGCAACCTGGAAAGGCAAATCAGCGCTACAAAGAAGTCTCGCTTCCCATCGGTCAAAAGGGACATGCTGAAAAATGTGTCAAAACCAGAAATGCAGGACAGGCCATGGAGAAATGGGAGCCTTGCTACACTGATGGGCGGGATGTAAATTGCCAACAGCCACTCTGGAGAAGTGTACGGTGTGTCCTGAAACATCTAAAAAACACAGCTTAGAGAGCATAGGGCACTTCCACGCATGGGGGGATAAAGTGGGAAAATTGAAAATCAGCAAGACACAAGCACCCCAAAGGTTAGGGCTGCTCTGTTGACAAGGACCTCCACTTCCTTCCACCTTAAATATCCCAGGAAAGCGAAAAATGGATAAAAAAGTTGTGGTCCTTATGTACAATGGAATATCACTCAGCCATGAAATCAATGTCATAAGGCTAGTAGCAGCATGATGATTGGATTTAGGTAAGACGATTCTAAGTGAAATAAGTCACACAGAAAAGGACACTTCTCATAAGGTGTCACTTATAGAGGGAATGTTAAAACCGTTACACTTGAACTGAATTACAAAACAGAACAGAGTCACACATGCAGAAAACACACTATGGCTGCTTAACGGGAAAGGTGAGGTGGGGTGATACATAAAACAAGAGTTTCAAATTAGCTCAGATACCGTTCCATAAACCCAATATGGAATAGACAAGACCTACTCCTTGCTCAGAGAACTGGACTCAACACGCCCGATTCACCGCAGAAGAATATATCTGACTAGTAATAATCTTAAAACCTATGTATTGATATCTCTCTGTTAGTGTGTCAAGTGGGTGTAAAGCGGCCTAAACACAGACGTGAAAAGCAGCTAAACCCCATTATAAAAATAAATTACTTTTAAAAACCCATGAAACAAAGACAGGGAAAGAGAGAGAAATTCTTACACAATTCGTTCAGGGGCTGTGATGCAACCTGGATTGACCATATCTAGACCCACAGCTGGATGAGACATAAGGGTGGACACTCTTGTGGCTGAGAGGTTCGGTGAGGTTGGGTGAGCAAACGCAGACCCTTTAAAGTAATACTGCGTGCTACCCATCGCATGGGTCCCAAATCTCCAGGTTCAAGGGCATCTTCCTACATCGAAAACATGCATGAGAAACCCAGAAGATGGTACACCGTGTGATGGGGAAAGGTTTCTAAAACGCATCTAATTTCTCATCTCCTTGTGCTCGGGTTCGCCATTCCAGCCACTTTACTAGCAATCTCCCTACTTGGAGCATCAGCACCTTTAACCTCCTGTTCCGTACAGGTTGCAATTTGTCCTGAGGATGAACGGGAAGACGGGGAACCAATGAGAGACTAGCTCTTGGTGTTGGGACAGGCACAGGTCACTCTATTTTCCCATCAGGAAGAAGAATTAACCACAGGCTCAGCCTGCCCCCCGGAACCAGAACAGGGCCTGAAGCCATCCTGCGCTTTTGCGGCCGGCTCCCAAAAAAGCGACTTGTAAAATGGAGCTTCAGGGCACTGCAATTCACAAACCTGCAGAGTTATAAATGATAACTCTCGTCCACAAATATATTGAGGGAAGGCAAAGAAGAGGATTTGAAATCAAGGCAGAATTGCAGGAAACAGATTTCAGGAGGAAGATGCGAATCGCCTTTAAAGCACATGGAAAGCGGCAAAACGTTGACAATGATGCCCTTGGCCAAAAAGGGCGTATGCGTTTTTTCCTGAATATATTCAGGAAAAAACGCATACGCCCTTTTTGGCCAACCAAGGAACCTGGAAAGGCAAATCAGCGCTACAAAGCAGTCTCGCTTCCCATCGGTCAAAAGGGCCATGCTGAAAAAAGTGTCAAAACCAGAAATGCAGGACAGGCCATGGAGAAATGGGAGCCTTGCTACACTGATGGGCGGGATGTAAATTGCCAACAGCCACTCTGGAGAAGTGTACGGTGTGTCCTGAAACATCTAAAAAACACAGCTTAGAGAGCATAGGGCACTTCCACGCATGGGGGGATAAAGTGGGAAAATTGAAAATCAGCAAGACACAAGCACCCCAAAGTTTAGGGCTGCTCTGTTGACAAGGACCTCCACTTCCTTCCACCTTAAATATCCCAGGAAAGCGAAAAATGGATAAAAAAGTTGTGGTCCTTATGTACAATGGAATATCACTCAGCCATGAAATCAATGTCATAAGGCTAGTAGCAGCATGATGAGTGGATTTAGGTAAGACGATTCTAAGTGAAATAAGTCACACAGAAAAGGACACTTCTCATAAGGTGTCACTTATAGAGGGAATGTAAAAACCGTTACACTTGAACTGAATTACAAAACAGAACAGAGTCACACATGCAGAAAACACACTATGGCTGCTTAACGGGAAAGGTGAGGTGGGGTGATACATAAAACAAGAGTTTCAAATTAGCTCAGATACCGTTCCATAAACCCAATATGGAATAGACAAGACCTACTCCTTGCTCAGAGAACTGGACTCAACACGCCCGATTCACCGCACAAGAATATATCTGACTAGTAATAATCTTAAAACCTATGTATTGATATCTCTCTGTTAGTGTGTCAAGTGGGTAAAAAGCGGCCTAAACACAGCCGTGAAAAGCAGCTAAACCCCATTATAAAAATAAATTACTTTTAAAAACCCATGAAACAAAGACAGGGAAAGAGAGAGAAATTCTTACACAATTCGTTCAGGGGCTGTGATGCAACCTGGATTGACCATATCTAGACCCACAGCTGGATGAGACATAAGGGTGGACACTCTTGGGGCTGAGAGGTTCGGTGAGGTTGGGTGAGCAAACGCAGACCCTTTAAAGTAATACTGCGTGCTACCCATCGCATGGGTCCCAAATCTCCAGGTTCAAGGGCATCTTCCTACATCGAAAACATGCATGAGAAACCCAGAAGATGGTACACCGTGTGATGGGGAAAGGTTTCTAAAACGCACCGCATTTCTCATCTCCTTGTGCTCGGGTTGGCCATTCCAGCCACTTTACTAGCAATCTCCCTACTTGGAGCATCAGCACCTTTAACCTCCTGTTCTGTACAGGTTGCAATTTGTCCTGAGGATGAACGGGAAGACGGGGAACCAATGAGAGACTAGCTCTTGGTGTTGGGACAGGCACAGGTCACTCAATTTTCCCATCAGGAAGAAGAATTAACCACAGGTTCAGCCTGCCCCCCGGAACCAGAACAGGGCCTGAAGACATCCTGCGCTATTGCGGCCGACTCCCAAAAAAGCGACTTGTAAAATGGAGCTTCAGGGCACTGCAATTCACAAACCTGCAGAATTATAAATGATAACTCTCGTCCACAAATATATTGAGGGAAGGCAAAGAAGAGGATTTGAAATCAAGGCAGAATTGCAGGAAACAGATTTCAGGAGGTAGATTCGAATCGCCTTTAAAGCACATGAAAAGCGGCAAAACGTTGACAATGATGCCCTTGGCCAAAAAGGGCGTATGCGTTTTTTCCTGAATATATTCAGGAAAAAACGCATACGCCCTTTTTGGCCAACCAAGCAACCTGGAAAGGCAAATCAGCGCTACAAAGAAGTCTCGCTTCCCATCGGTCAAAAGGGACATGCTGAAAAATGTGTCAAAACCAGAAATGCAGGACAGGCCATGGAGAAATGGGAGCCTTGCTACACTGATGGGCGGGATGTAAATTGCCAACAGCCACTCTGGAGAAGTGTACGGTGTGTCCTGAAACATCTAAAAAACACAGCTTAGAGAGCATAGGGCACTTCCACGCATGGGGGGATAAAGTGGGAAAATTGAAAATCAGCAAGACACAAGCACCCCAAAGGTTAGGGCTGCTCTGTTGACAAGGACCTCCACTTCCTTCCACCTTAAATATCCCAGGAAAGCGAAAAATGGATAAAAAAGTTGTGGTCCTTATGTACAATGGAATATCACTCAGCCATGAAATCAATGTCATAAGGCTAGTAGCAGCATGATGATTGGATTTAGGTAAGACGATTCTAAGTGAAATAAGTCACACAGAAAAGGACACTTCTCATAAGGTGTCACTTATAGAGGGAATGTTAAAACCGTTACACTTGAACTGAATTACAAAACAGAACAGAGTCACACATGCAGAAAACACACTATGGCTGCTTAACGGGAAAGGTGAGGTGGGGTGATACATAAAACAAGAGTTTCAAATTAGCTCAGATACCGTTCCATAAACCCAATATGGAATAGACAAGACCTACTCCTTGCTCAGAGAACTGGACTCAACACGCCCGATTCACCGCACAAGAATATATCTGACTAGTAATAATCTTAAAACCTATGTATTGATATCTCTCTGTTAGTGTGTCAAGTGGGTAAAAAGCGGCCTAAACACAGCCGTGAAAAGCAGCTAAACCCCATTATAAAAATAAATTACTTTTAAAAACCCATGAAACAAAGACAGGGAAAGAGAGAGAAATTCTTACACAATTCGTTCAGGGGCTGTGATGCAACCTGGATTGACCATATCTAGACCCACAGCTGGATGAGACATAAGGGTGGACACTCTTGGGGCTGAGAGGTTCGGTGAGGTTGGGTGAGCAAACGCAGACCCTTTAAAGTAATACTGCGTGCTACCCATCGCATGGGTCCCAAATCTCCAGGTTCAAGGGCATCTTCCTACATCGAAAACATGCATGAGAAACCCAGAAGATGGTACACCGTGTGATGGGGAAAGGTTTCTAAAACGCACCGCATTTCTCATCTCCTTGTGCTCGGGTTGGCCATTCCAGCCACTTTACTAGCAATCTCCCTACTTGGAGCATCAGCACCTTTAACCTCCTGTTCCGTACAGGTTGCAATTTGTCCTGAGGATGAACGGGAAGACGGGGAACCAATGAGAGACTAGCTCTTGGTGTTGGGACAGGCACAGGTCACTCAATTTTCCCATCAGGAAGAAGAATTAACCACAGGTTCAGCCTGCCCCCCGGAACCAGAACAGGGCCTGAAGACATCCTGCGCTATTGCGGCCGACTCCCAAAAAAGCGACTTGTAAAATGGAGCTTCAGGGCACTGCAATTCACAAACCTGCAGAATTATAAATGATAACTCTCGTCCACAAATATATTGAGGGAAGGCAAAGAAGAGGATTTGAAATCAAGGCAGAATTGCAGGAAACAGATTTCAGGAGGTAGATTCGAATCGCCTTTAAAGCACATGAAAAGCGGCAAAACGTTGACAATGATGCCCTTGGCCAAAAAGGGCGTATGCGTTTTTTCCTGAATATATTCAGGAAAAAACGCATACGCCCTTTTTGGCCAACCAAGCAACCTGGAAAGGCAAATCAGCGCTACAAAGAAGTCTCGCTTCCCATCGGTCAAAAGGGACATGCTGAAAAATGTGTCAAAACCAGAAATGCAGGACAGGCCATGGAGAAATGGGAGCCTTGCTACACTGATGGGCGGGATGTAAATTGCCAACAGCCACTCTGGAGAAGTGTACGGTGTGTCCTGAAACATCTAAAAAACACAGCTTAGAGAGCATAGGGCACTTCCACGCATGGGGGGATAAAGGGAAAATTGAAAATCAGCAAGACACAAGCACCCCAAAGGTTAGGGCTGCTCTGTTGACAAGGACCTCCACTTCCTTCCACCTTAAATATCCCAGGAAAGCGAAAAATGGATAAAAAAGTTGTGGTCCTTATGTACAATGGAATATCACTCAGCCATGAAATCAATGTCATAAGGCTAGTAGCAGCATGATGAGTGGATTTAGGTAAGACGATTCTAAGTGAAATAAGTCACACAGAAAAGGACACTTCTCATAAGGTGTCACTTATAGAGGGAATGTAAAAACCGTTACACTTGAACTGAATTACAAAACAGAACAGAGTCACACATGCAGAAAACACACTATGGCTGCTTAACGGGAAAGGTGAGGTGGGGTGATACATAAAACAAGAGTTTCAAATTAGCTCAGATACCGTTCCATAAACCCAATATGGAATAGACAAGACCTACTCCTTGCTCAGAGAACTGGACTCAACACGCCCGATTCACCGCACAAGAATATATCTGACTAGTAATAATCTTAAAACCTATGTATTGATATCTCTCTGTTAGTGTGTCAAGTGGGTAAAAAGCGGCCTAAACACAGCCGTGAAAAGCAGCTAAACCCCATTATAAAAATAAATTACTTTTAAAAACCCATGAAACAAAGACAGGGAAAGAGAGAGAAATTCTTACACAATTCGTTCAGGGGCTGTGATGCAACCTGGATTGACCATATCTAGACCCACAGCTGGATGAGACATAAGGGTGGACACTCTTGGGGCTGAGAGGTTCGGTGAGGTTGGGTGAGCAAACGCAGACCCTTTAAAGTAATACTGCGTGCTACCCATCGCATGGGTCCCAAATCTCCAGGTTCAAGGGCATCTTCCTACATCGAAAACATGCATGAGAAACCCAGAAGATGGTACACCGTGTGATGGGGAAAGGTTTCTAAAACGCACCGCATTTCTCATCTCCTTGTGCTCGGGTTGGCCATTCCAGCCACTTTACTAGCAATCTCCCTACTTGGAGCATCAGCACCTTTAACCTCCTGTTCCGTACAGGTTGCAATTTGTCCTGAGGATGAACGGGAAGACGGGGAACCAATGAGAGACTAGCTCTTGGTGTTGGGACAGGCACAGGTCACTCAATTTTCCCATCAGGAAGAAGAATTAACCACAGGTTCAGCCTGCCCCCCGGAACCAGAACAGGGCCTGAAGACATCCTGCGCTATTGCGGCCGACTCCCAAAAAAGCGACTTGTAAAATGGAGCTTCAGGGCACTGCAATTCACAAACCTGCAGAATTATAAATGATAACTCTCGTCCACAAATATATTGAGGGAAGGCAAAGAAGAGGATTTGAAATCAAGGCAGAATTGCAGGAAACAGATTTCAGGAGGTAGATTCGAATCGCCTTTAAAGCACATGAAAAGCGGCAAAACGTTGACAATGATGCCCTTGGCCAAAAAGGGCGTATGCGTTTTTTCCTGAATATATTCAGGAAAAAACGCATACGCCCTTTTTGGCCAACCAAGCAACCTGGAAAGGCAAATCAGCGCTACAAAGAAGTCTCGCTTCCCATCGGTCAAAAGGGACATGCTGAAAAATGTGTCAAAACCAGAAATGCAGGACAGGCCATGGAGAAATGGGAGCCTTGCTACACTGATGGGCGGGATGTAAATTGCCAACAGCCACTCTGGAGAAGTGTACGGTGTGTCCTGAAACATCTAAAAAACACAGCTTAGAGAGCATAGGGCACTTCCACGCATGGGGGGATAAAGTGGGAAAATTGAAAATCAGCAAGACACAAGCACCCCAAAGTTTAGGGCTGCTCTGTTGACAAGGACCTCCACTTCCTTCCACCTTAAATATCCCAGGAAAGCGAAAAATGGATAAAAAAGTTGTGGTCCTTATGTACAATGGAATATCACTCAGCCATGAAATCAATGTCATAAGGCTAGTAGCAGCATGATGAGTGGATTTAGGTAAGACGATTCTAAGTGAAATAAGTCACACAGAAAAGGACACTTCTCATAAGGTGTCACTTATAGAGGGAATGTAAAAACCGTTACACTTGAACTGAATTACAAAACAGAACAGAGTCACACATGCAGAAAACACACTATGGCTGCTTAACGGGAAAGGTGAGGTGGGGTGATACATAAAACAAGAGTTTCAAATTAGCTCAGATACCGTTCCATAAACCCAATATGGAATAGACAAGACCTACTCCTTGCTCAGAGAACTGGACTCAACACGCCCGATTCACCGCACAAGAATATATCTGACTAGTAATAATCTTAAAACCTATGTATTGATATCTCTCTGTTAGTGTGTCAAGTGGGTAAAAAGCGGCCTAAACACAGCCGTGAAAAGCAGCTAAACCCCATTATAAAAATAAATTACTTTTAAAAACCCATGAAACAAAGACAGGGAAAGAGAGAGAAATTCTTACACAATTCGTTCAGGGGCTGTGATGCAACCTGGATTGACCATATCTAGACCCACAGCTGGATGAGACATAAGGGTGGACACTCTTGGGGCTGAGAGGTTCGGTGAGGTTGGGTGAGCAAACGCAGACCCTTTAAAGTAATACTGCGTGCTACCCATCGCATGGGTCCCAAATCTCCAGGTTCAAGGGCATCTTCCTACATCGAAAACATGCATGAGAAACCCAGAAGATGGTACACCGTGTGATGGGGAAAGGTTTCTAAAACGCACCGCATTTCTCATCTCCTTGTGCTCGGGTTGGCCATTCCAGCCACTTTACTAGCAATCTCCCTACTTGGAGCATCAGCACCTTTAACCTCCTGTTCCGTACAGGTTGCAATTTGTCCTGAGGATGAACGGGAAGACGGGGAACCAATGAGAGACTAGCTCTTGGTGTTGGGACAGGCACAGGTCACTCAATTTTCCCATCAGGAAGAAGAATTAACCACAGGTTCAGCCTGCCCCCCGGAACCAGAACAGGGCCTGAAGACATCCTGCGCTATTGCGGCCGACTCCCAAAAAAGCGACTTGTAAAATGGAGCTTCAGGGCACTGCAATTCACAAACCTGCAGAATTATAAATGATAACTCTCGTCCACAAATATATTGAGGGAAGGCAAAGAAGAGGATTTGAAATCAAGGCAGAATTGCAGGAAACAGATTTCAGGAGGTAGATTCGAATCGCCTTTAAAGCACATGAAAAGCGGCAAAACGTTGACAATGATGCCCTTGGCCAAAAAGGGCGTATGCGTTTTTTCCTGAATATATTCAGGAAAAAACGCATACGCCCTTTTTGGCCAACCAAGCAACCTGGAAAGGCAAATCAGCGCTACAAAGAAGTCTCGCTTCCCATCGGTCAAAAGGGACATGCTGAAAAATGTGTCAAAACCAGAAATGCAGGACAGGCCATGGAGAAATGGGAGCCTTGCTACACTGATGGGCGGGATGTAAATTGCCAACAGCCACTCTGGAGAAGTGTACGGTGTGTCCTGAAACATCTAAAAAACACAGCTTAGAGAGCATAGGGCACTTCCACGCATGGGGGGATAAAGGGAAAATTGAAAATCAGCAAGACACAAGCACCCCAAAGGTTAGGGCTGCTCTGTTGACAAGGACCTCCACTTCCTTCCACCTTAAATATCCCAGGAAAGCGAAAAATGGATAAAAAAGTTGTGGTCCTTATGTACAATGGAATATCACTCAGCCATGAAATCAATGTCATAAGGCTAGTAGCAGCATGATGAGTGGATTTAGGTAAGACGATTCTAAGTGAAATAAGTCACACAGAAAAGGACACTTCTCATAAGGTGTCACTTATAGAGGGAATGTAAAAACCGTTACACTTGAACTGAATTACAAAACAGAACAGAGTCACACATGCAGAAAACACACTATGGCTGCTTAACGGGAAAGGTGAGGTGGGGTGATACATAAAACAAGAGTTTCAAATTAGCTCAGATACCGTTCCATAAACCCAATATGGAATAGACAAGACCTATCCTTGCTCAGAGAACTGGACTCAACACGCCCGATTCACCGCACAAGAATATATCTGACTAGTAATAATCTTAAAACCTATGTATTGATATCTCTCTGTTAGTGTGTCAAGTGGGTAAAAAGCGGCCTAAACACAGCCGTGAAAAGCAGCTAAACCCCATTATAAAAATAAATTACTTTTAAAAAACCCATGAAACAAAGACAGGGAAAGAGAGAGAAATTCTTACACAATTCGTTCAGGGGCTGTGATGCAACCTGGATTGACCATATCTAGACCCACAGCTGGATGAGACATAAGGGTGGACACTCTTGGGGCTGAGAGGTTCGGTGAGGTTGGGTGAGCAAACGCAGACCCTTTAAAGTAATACTGCGTGCTACCCATCGCATGGGTCCCAAATCTCCAGGTTCAAGGGCATCTTCCTACATCGAAAACATGCATGAGAAACCCAGAAGATGGTACACCGTGTGATGGGGAAAGGTTTCTAAAACGCACCGCATTTCTCATCTCCTTGTGCTCGGGTTGGCCATTCCAGCCACTTTACTAGCAATCTCCCTACTTGGAGCATCAGCACCTTTAACCTCCTGTTCCGTACAGGTTGCAATTTGTCCTGAGGATGAACGGGAAGACGGGGAACCAATGAGAGACTAGCTCTTGGTGTTGGGACAGGCACAGGTCACTCAATTTTCCCATCAGGAAGAAGAATTAACCACAGGTTCACCCTGCCCCCCGGAACCAGAACAGGGCCTGAAGACATCCTGCGCTATTGCGGCCGACTCCCAAAAAAGCGACTTGTAAAATGGAGCTTCAGGGCACTGCAATTCACAAACCTGCAGAATTATAAATGATAACTCTCGTCCACAAATATATTGAGGGAAGGCAAAGAAGAGGATTTGAAATCAAGGCAGAATTGCAGGAAACAGATTTCAGGAGGTAGATTCGAATCGCCTTTAAAGCACATGAAAAGCGGCAAAACGTTGACAATGATGCCCTTGGCCAAAAAGGGCGTATGCGTTTTTTCCTGAATATATTCAGGAAAAAACGCATACGCCCTTTTTGGCCAACCAAGCAACCTGGAAAGGCAAATCAGCGCTACAAAGAAGTCTCGCTTCCCATCGGTCAAAAGGGACATGCTGAAAAATGTGTCAAAACCAGAAATGCAGGACAGGCCATGGAGAAATGGGAGCCTTGCTACACTGATGGGCGGGATGTAAATTGCCAACAGCCACTCTGGAGAAGTGTACGGTGTGTCCTGAAACATCTAAAAAACACAGCTTAGAGAGCATAGGGCACTTCCACGCATGGGGGGATAAAGTGGGAAAATTGAAAATCAGCAAGACACAAGCACCCCAAAGGTTAGGGCTGCTCTGTTGACAAGGACCTCCACTTCCTTCCACCTTAAATATCCCAGGAAAGCGAAAAATGGATAAAAAAGTTGTGGTCCTTATGTACAATGGAATATCACTCAGCCATGAAATCAATGTCATAAGGCTAGTAGCAGCATGATGAGTGGATTTAGGTAAGACGATTCTAAGTGAAATAAGTCACACAGAAAAGGACACTTCTCATAAGGTGTCACTTATAGAGGGAATGTAAAAACCGTTACACTTGAACTGAATTACAAAACAGAACAGAGTCACACATGCAGAAAACACACTATGGCTGCTTAACGGGAAAGGTGAGGTGGGGTGATACATAAAACAAGAGTTTCAAATTAGCTCAGATACCGTTCCATAAACCCAATATGGAATAGACAAGACCTACTCCTTGCTCAGAGAACTGGACTCAACACGCCCGATTCACCGCACAAGAATATATCTGACTAGTAATAATCTTAAAACCTATGTATTGATATCTCTCTGTTAGTGTGTCAAGTGGGTGTAAAGCGGCCTAAACACAGACGTGAAAAGCAGCTAAACCCCATTATAAAAATAAATTACTTTTAAAAACCCATGAAACAAAGACAGGGAAAGAGAGAGAAATTCTTACACAATTCGTTCAGGGGCTGTGATGCAACCTGGATTGACCATATCTAGACCCACAGCTGGATGAGACATAAGGGTGGACACTCTTGGGGCTGAGAGGTTCGGTGAGGTTGGGTGAGCAAACGCAGACCCTTTAAAGTGATACTGCGTGCTACCCATCGCATGGGTCCCAAATCTCCAGGTTCAAGGGCATCTTCCTACATCGAAAACATGCATGAGAAACCCAGAAGATGGTACACCGTGTGATGGGGAAAGGTTTCTAAAACGCACCTCATTTCTCATCTCCTTGTGCTCGTGTTCGCCATTCCAGCCACTTTACTAGCAATCTCCCTTCTTGGAGCATCAGCACCTTTAACCTCCTGTTCCGTACAGGTTGCAATTTGTCCTGAGGATGAACGGGAAGACGGGGAACCAATGAGAGACTAGCTCTTGGTGTTGGGACAGGCACAGGTCACTCTATTTTCCCATCAGGAAGAAGAATTAACCACAGGCTCAGCCTGCCCCCCGGAACCAGAACAGGGCCTGAAGCCATCCTGCGCTTTTGCGGCCGGCTCCCAAAAAAGCGACTTGTAAAATGGAGCTTCAGGGCACTGCAATTCACAAACCTGCAGAGTTATAAATGATAACTCTCGTCCACAAATATATTGAGGGAAGGCAAAGAAGAGGATTTGAAATCAAGGCAGAATTGCAGGAAACAGATTTCAGGAGGAAGATGCGAATCGCCTTTAAAGCACATGAAAAGCGGCAAAACGTTGACAATGATGCCCTTGGCCAAAAAGGGCGTATGCGTTTTTTCCTGAATATATTCAGGAAAAAACGCATACGCCCTTTTTTGCCAACCAAGGAACCTGGAAAGGCAAATCACCGCTACAAAGAAGTCTCGCTTCCCATCGGTCAAAAGGGACATGCTGAAAAAGTTGTCAAAACCAAAAATGCAGGACAGGCCATGGAGAAATGGGAGCCTTGCTACACTGATGGGCGGGATGTAAATTGCCAACAGCCACTCTGGAGAAGTGTACGGTGTGTCCTGAAACATCTAAAAAACACAGCTTAGAGAGCATAGGGCACTTCCACGCATGGGGGGATAAAGTGGGAAAATTGAAAATCAGCAAGACACAAGCACCCCAAAGTTTAGGGCTGCTCTGTTGACAAGGACCTCCACTTCCTTCCACCTTAAATATCCCAGGAAAGCGAAAAATGGATAAAAAAGTTGTGGTCCTTATGTACAATGGAATATCACTCAGCCATGAAATCAATGTCATAAGGCTAGTAGCAGCATGATGAGTGGATTTAGGTAAGACGATTCTAAGTGAAATAAGTCACACAGAAAAGGACACTTCTCATAAGGTGTCACTTATAGAGGGAATGTAAAAACCGTTACACTTGAACTGAATTACAAAACAGAACAGAGTCACACATGCAGAAAACACACTATGGCTGCTTAACGGGAAAGGTGAGGTGGGGTGATACATAAAACAAGAGTTTCAAATTAGCTCAGATACCGTTCCATAAACCCAATATGGAATAGACAAGACCTACTCCTTGCTCAGAGAACTGGACTCAACACGCCCGATTCACCGCACAAGAATATATCTGACTAGTAATAATCTTAAAACCTATGTATTGATATCTCTCTGTTAGTGTGTCAAGTGGGTAAAAAGCGGCCTAAACACAGCCGTGAAAAGCAGCTAAACCCCATTATAAAAATAAATTACTTTTAAAAACCCATGAAACAAAGACAGGGAAAGAGAGAGAAATTCTTACACAATTCGTTCAGGGGCTGTGATGCAACCTGGATTGACCATATCTAGACCCACAGCTGGATGAGACATAAGGGTGGACACTCTTGGGGCTGAGAGGTTCGGTGAGGTTGGGTGAGCAAACGCAGACCCTTTAAAGTAATACTGCGTGCTACCCATCGCATGGGTCCCAAATCTCCAGGTTCAAGGGCATCTTCCTACATCGAAAACATGCATGAGAAACCCAGAAGATGGTACACCGTGTGATGGGGAAAGGTTTCTAAAACGCACCGCATTTCTCATCTCCTTGTGCTCGGGTTGGCCATTCCAGCCACTTTACTAGCAATCTCCCTACTTGGAGCATCAGCACCTTTAACCTCCTGTTCTGTACAGGTTGCAATTTGTCCTGAGGATGAACGGGAAGACGGGGAACCAATGAGAGACTAGCTCTTGGTGTTGGGACAGGCACAGGTCACTCAATTTTCCCATCAGGAAGAAGAATTAACCACAGGTTCAGCCTGCCCCCCGGAACCAGAACAGGGCCTGAAGACATCCTGCGCTATTGCGGCCGACTCCCAAAAAAGCGACTTGTAAAATGGAGCTTCAGGGCACTGCAATTCACAAACCTGCAGAATTATAAATGATAACTCTCGTCCACAAATATATTGAGGGAAGGCAAAGAAGAGGATTTGAAATCAAGGCAGAATTGCAGGAAACAGATTTCAGGAGGTAGATTCGAATCGCCTTTAAAGCACATGAAAAGCGGCAAAACGTTGACAATGATGCCCTTGGCCAAAAAGGGCGTATGCGTTTTTTCCTGAATATATTCAGGAAAAAACGCATACGCCCTTTTTGGCCAACCAAGCAACCTGGAAAGGCAAATCAGCGCTACAAAGAAGTCTCGCTTCCCATCGGTCAAAAGGGACATGCTGAAAAATGTGTCAAAACCAGAAATGCAGGACAGGCCATGGAGAAATGGGAGCCTTGCTACACTGATGGGCGGGATGTAAATTGCCAACAGCCACTCTGGAGAAGTGTACGGTGTGTCCTGAAACATCTAAAAAACACAGCTTAGAGAGCATAGGGCACTTCCACGCATGGGGGGATAAAGTGGGAAAATTGAAAATCAGCAAGACACAAGCACCCCAAAGGTTAGGGCTGCTCTGTTGACAAGGACCTCCACTTCCTTCCACCTTAAATATCCCAGGAAAGCGAAAAATGGATAAAAAAGTTGTGGTCCTTATGTACAATGGAATATCACTCAGCCATGAAATCAATGTCATAAGGCTAGTAGCAGCATGATGATTGGATTTAGGTAAGACGATTCTAAGTGAAATAAGTCACACAGAAAAGGACACTTCTCATAAGGTGTCACTTATAGAGGGAATGTTAAAACCGTTACACTTGAACTGAATTACAAAACAGAACAGAGTCACACATGCAGAAAACACACTATGGCTGCTTAACGGGAAAGGTGAGGTGGGGTGATACATAAAACAAGAGTTTCAAATTAGCTCAGATACCGTTCCATAAACCCAATATGGAATAGACAAGACCTACTCCTTGCTCAGAGAACTGGACTCAACACGCCCGATTCACCGCAGAAGAATATATCTGACTAGTAATAATCTTAAAACCTATGTATTGATATCTCTCTGTTAGTGTGTCAAGTGGGTGTAAAGCGGCCTAAACACAGACGTGAAAAGCAGCTAAACCCCATTATAAAAATAAATTACTTTTAAAAACCCATGAAACAAAGACAGGGAAAGAGAGAGAAATTCTTACACAATTCGTTCAGGGGCTGTGATGCAACCTGGATTGACCATATCTAGACCCACAGCTGGATGAGACATAAGGGTGGACACTCTTGTGGCTGAGAGGTTCGGTGAGGTTGGGTGAGCAAACGCAGACCCTTTAAAGTAATACTGCGTGCTACCCATCGCATGGGTCCCAAATCTCCAGGTTCAAGGGCATCTTCCTACATCGAAAACATGCATGAGAAACCCAGAAGATGGTACACCGTGTGATGGGGAAAGGTTTCTAAAACGCATCTAATTTCTCATCTCCTTGTGCTCGGGTTCGCCATTCCAGCCACTTTACTAGCAATCTCCCTACTTGGAGCATCAGCACCTTTAACCTCCTGTTCCGTACAGGTTGCAATTTGTCCTGAGGATGAACGGGAAGACGGGGAACCAATGAGAGACTAGCTCTTGGTGTTGGGACAGGCACAGGTCACTCTATTTTCCCATCAGGAAGAAGAATTAACCACAGGCTCAGCCTGCCCCCCGGAACCAGAACAGGGCCTGAAGCCATCCTGCGCTTTTGCGGCCGGCTCCCAAAAAAGCGACTTGTAAAATGGAGCTTCAGGGCACTGCAATTCACAAACCTGCAGAGTTATAAATGATAACTCTCGTCCACAAATATATTGAGGGAAGGCAAAGAAGAGGATTTGAAATCAAGGCAGAATTGCAGGAAACAGATTTCAGGAGGAAGATGCGAATCGCCTTTAAAGCACATGAAAAGCGGCAAAACGTTGACAATGATGCCCTTGGCCAAAAAGGGCGTATGCGTTTTTTCCTGAATATATTCAGGAAAAAACGCATACGCCCTTTTTGGCCAACCAAGGAACCTGGAAAGGCAAATCAGCGCTACAAAGCAGTCTCGCTTCCCATCGGTCAAAAGGGCCATGCTGAAAAAAGTGTCAAAACCAGAAATGCAGGACAGGCCATGGAGAAATGGGAGCCTTGCTACACTGATGGGCGGGATGTAAATTGCCAACAGCCACTCTGGAGAAGTGTACGGTGTGTCCTGAAACATCTAAAAAACACAGCTTAGAGAGCATAGGGCACTTCCACGCATGGGGGGATAAAGTGGGAAAATTGAAAATCAGCAAGACACAAGCACCCCAAAGTTTAGGGCTGCTCTGTTGACAAGGACCTCCACTTCCTTCCACCTTAAATATCCCAGGAAAGCGAAAAATGGATAAAAAAGTTGTGGTCCTTATGTACAATGGAATATCACTCAGCCATGAAATCAATGTCATAAGGCTAGTAGCAGCATGATGAGTGGATTTAGGTAAGACGATTCTAAGTGAAATAAGTCACACAGAAAAGGACACTTCTCATAAGGTGTCACTTATAGAGGGAATGTAAAAACCGTTACACTTGAACTGAATTACAAAACAGAACAGAGTCACACATGCAGAAAACACACTATGGCTGCTTAACGGGAAAGGTGAGGTGGGGTGATACATAAAACAAGAGTTTCAAATTAGCTCAGATACCGTTCCATAAACCCAATATGGAATAGACAAGACCTACTCCTTGCTCAGAGAACTGGACTCAACACGCCCGATTCACCGCACAAGAATATATCTGACTAGTAATAATCTTAAAACCTATGTATTGATATCTCTCTGTTAGTGTGTCAAGTGGGTAAAAAGCGGCCTAAACACAGCCGTGAAAAGCAGCTAAACCCCATTATAAAAATAAATTACTTTTAAAAACCCATGAAACAAAGACAGGGAAAGAGAGAGAAATTCTTACACAATTCGTTCAGGGGCTGTGATGCAACCTGGATTGACCATATCTAGACCCACAGCTGGATGAGACATAAGGGTGGACACTCTTGGGGCTGAGAGGTTCGGTGAGGTTGGGTGAGCAAACGCAGACCCTTTAAAGTAATACTGCGTGCTACCCATCGCATGGGTCCCAAATCTCCAGGTTCAAGGGCATCTTCCTACATCGAAAACATGCATGAGAAACCCAGAAGATGGTACACCGTGTGATGGGGAAAGGTTTCTAAAACGCACCGCATTTCTCATCTCCTTGTGCTCGGGTTGGCCATTCCAGCCACTTTACTAGCAATCTCCCTACTTGGAGCATCAGCACCTTTAACCTCCTGTTCCGTACAGGTTGCAATTTGTCCTGAGGATGAACGGGAAGACGGGGAACCAATGAGAGACTAGCTCTTGGTGTTGGGACAGGCACAGGTCACTCAATTTTCCCATCAGGAAGAAGAATTAACCACAGGTTCAGCCTGCCCCCCGGAACCAGAACAGGGCCTGAAGACATCCTGCGCTATTGCGGCCGACTCCCAAAAAAGCGACTTGTAAAATGGAGCTTCAGGGCACTGCAATTCACAAACCTGCAGAATTATAAATGATAACTCTCGTCCACAAATATATTGAGGGAAGGCAAAGAAGAGGATTTGAAATCAAGGCAGAATTGCAGGAAACAGATTTCAGGAGGTAGATTCGAATCGCCTTTAAAGCACATGAAAAGCGGCAAAACGTTGACAATGATGCCCTTGGCCAAAAAGGGCGTATGCGTTTTTTCCTGAATATATTCAGGAAAAAACGCATACGCCCTTTTTGGCCAACCAAGCAACCTGGAAAGGCAAATCAGCGCTACAAAGAAGTCTCGCTTCCCATCGGTCAAAAGGGACATGCTGAAAAATGTGTCAAAACCAGAAATGCAGGACAGGCCATGGAGAAATGGGAGCCTTGCTACACTGATGGGCGGGATGTAAATTGCCAACAGCCACTCTGGAGAAGTGTACGGTGTGTCCTGAAACATCTAAAAAACACAGCTTAGAGAGCATAGGGCACTTCCACGCATGGGGGGATAAAGGGAAAATTGAAAATCAGCAAGACACAAGCACCCCAAAGGTTAGGGCTGCTCTGTTGACAAGGACCTCCACTTCCTTCCACCTTAAATATCCCAGGAAAGCGAAAAATGGATAAAAAAGTTGTGGTCCTTATGTACAATGGAATATCACTCAGCCATGAAATCAATGTCATAAGGCTAGTAGCAGCATGATGAGTGGATTTAGGTAAGACGATTCTAAGTGAAATAAGTCACACAGAAAAGGACACTTCTCATAAGGTGTCACTTATAGAGGGAATGTAAAAACCGTTACACTTGAACTGAATTACAAAACAGAACAGAGTCACACATGCAGAAAACACACTATGGCTGCTTAACGGGAAAGGTGAGGTGGGGTGATACATAAAACAAGAGTTTCAAATTAGCTCAGATACCGTTCCATAAACCCAATATGGAATAGACAAGACCTACTCCTTGCTCAGAGAACTGGACTCAACACGCCCGATTCACCGCACAAGAATATATCTGACTAGTAATAATCTTAAAACCTATGTATTGATATCTCTCTGTTAGTGTGTCAAGTGGGTAAAAAGCGGCCTAAACACAGCCGTGAAAAGCAGCTAAACCCCATTATAAAAATAAATTACTTTTAAAAACCCATGAAACAAAGACAGGGAAAGAGAGAGAAATTCTTACACAATTCGTTCAGGGGCTGTGATGCAACCTGGATTGACCATATCTAGACCCACAGCTGGATGAGACATAAGGGTGGACACTCTTGGGGCTGAGAGGTTCGGTGAGGTTGGGTGAGCAAACGCAGACCCTTTAAAGTAATACTGCGTGCTACCCATCGCATGGGTCCCAAATCTCCAGGTTCAAGGGCATCTTCCTACATCGAAAACATGCATGAGAAACCCAGAAGATGGTACACCGTGTGATGGGGAAAGGTTTCTAAAACGCACCGCATTTCTCATCTCCTTGTGCTCGGGTTGGCCATTCCAGCCACTTTACTAGCAATCTCCCTACTTGGAGCATCAGCACCTTTAACCTCCTGTTCCGTACAGGTTGCAATTTGTCCTGAGGATGAACGGGAAGACGGGGAACCAATGAGAGACTAGCTCTTGGTGTTGGGACAGGCACAGGTCACTCAATTTTCCCATCAGGAAGAAGAATTAACCACAGGTTCAGCCTGCCCCCCGGAACCAGAACAGGGCCTGAAGACATCCTGCGCTATTGCGGCCGACTCCCAAAAAAGCGACTTGTAAAATGGAGCTTCAGGGCACTGCAATTCACAAACCTGCAGAATTATAAATGATAACTCTCGTCCACAAATATATTGAGGGAAGGCAAAGAAGAGGATTTGAAATCAAGGCAGAATTGCAGGAAACAGATTTCAGGAGGTAGATTCGAATCGCCTTTAAAGCACATGAAAAGCGGCAAAACGTTGACAATGATGCCCTTGGCCAAAAAGGGCGTATGCGTTTTTTCCTGAATATATTCAGGAAAAAACGCATACGCCCTTTTTGGCCAACCAAGCAACCTGGAAAGGCAAATCAGCGCTACAAAGAAGTCTCGCTTCCCATCGGTCAAAAGGGACATGCTGAAAAATGTGTCAAAACCAGAAATGCAGGACAGGCCATGGAGAAATGGGAGCCTTGCTACACTGATGGGCGGGATGTAAATTGCCAACAGCCACTCTGGAGAAGTGTACGGTGTGTCCTGAAACATCTAAAAAACACAGCTTAGAGAGCATAGGGCACTTCCACGCATGGGGGGATAAAGTGGGAAAATTGAAAATCAGCAAGACACAAGCACCCCAAAGTTTAGGGCTGCTCTGTTGACAAGGACCTCCACTTCCTTCCACCTTAAATATCCCAGGAAAGCGAAAAATGGATAAAAAAGTTGTGGTCCTTATGTACAATGGAATATCACTCAGCCATGAAATCAATGTCATAAGGCTAGTAGCAGCATGATGAGTGGATTTAGGTAAGACGATTCTAAGTGAAATAAGTCACACAGAAAAGGACACTTCTCATAAGGTGTCACTTATAGAGGGAATGTAAAAACCGTTACACTTGAACTGAATTACAAAACAGAACAGAGTCACACATGCAGAAAACACACTATGGCTGCTTAACGGGAAAGGTGAGGTGGGGTGATACATAAAACAAGAGTTTCAAATTAGCTCAGATACCGTTCCATAAACCCAATATGGAATAGACAAGACCTACTCCTTGCTCAGAGAACTGGACTCAACACGCCCGATTCACCGCACAAGAATATATCTGACTAGTAATAATCTTAAAACCTATGTATTGATATCTCTCTGTTAGTGTGTCAAGTGGGTAAAAAGCGGCCTAAACACAGCCGTGAAAAGCAGCTAAACCCCATTATAAAAATAAATTACTTTTAAAAACCCATGAAACAAAGACAGGGAAAGAGAGAGAAATTCTTACACAATTCGTTCAGGGGCTGTGATGCAACCTGGATTGACCATATCTAGACCCACAGCTGGATGAGACATAAGGGTGGACACTCTTGGGGCTGAGAGGTTCGGTGAGGTTGGGTGAGCAAACGCAGACCCTTTAAAGTAATACTGCGTGCTACCCATCGCATGGGTCCCAAATCTCCAGGTTCAAGGGCATCTTCCTACATCGAAAACATGCATGAGAAACCCAGAAGATGGTACACCGTGTGATGGGGAAAGGTTTCTAAAACGCACCGCATTTCTCATCTCCTTGTGCTCGGGTTGGCCATTCCAGCCACTTTACTAGCAATCTCCCTACTTGGAGCATCAGCACCTTTAACCTCCTGTTCCGTACAGGTTGCAATTTGTCCTGAGGATGAACGGGAAGACGGGGAACCAATGAGAGACTAGCTCTTGGTGTTGGGACAGGCACAGGTCACTCAATTTTCCCATCAGGAAGAAGAATTAACCACAGGTTCAGCCTGCCCCCCGGAACCAGAACAGGGCCTGAAGACATCCTGCGCTATTGCGGCCGACTCCCAAAAAAGCGACTTGTAAAATGGAGCTTCAGGGCACTGCAATTCACAAACCTGCAGAATTATAAATGATAACTCTCGTCCACAAATATATTGAGGGAAGGCAAAGAAGAGGATTTGAAATCAAGGCAGAATTGCAGGAAACAGATTTCAGGAGGTAGATTCGAATCGCCTTTAAAGCACATGAAAAGCGGCAAAACGTTGACAATGATGCCCTTGGCCAAAAAGGGCGTATGCGTTTTTTCCTGAATATATTCAGGAAAAAACGCATACGCCCTTTTTGGCCAACCAAGCAACCTGGAAAGGCAAATCAGCGCTACAAAGAAGTCTCGCTTCCCATCGGTCAAAAGGGACATGCTGAAAAATGTGTCAAAACCAGAAATGCAGGACAGGCCATGGAGAAATGGGAGCCTTGCTACACTGATGGGCGGGATGTAAATTGCCAACAGCCACTCTGGAGAAGTGTACGGTGTGTCCTGAAACATCTAAAAAACACAGCTTAGAGAGCATAGGGCACTTCCACGCATGGGGGGATAAAGGGAAAATTGAAAATCAGCAAGACACAAGCACCCCAAAGGTTAGGGCTGCTCTGTTGACAAGGACCTCCACTTCCTTCCACCTTAAATATCCCAGGAAAGCGAAAAATGGATAAAAAAGTTGTGGTCCTTATGTACAATGGAATATCACTCAGCCATGAAATCAATGTCATAAGGCTAGTAGCAGCATGATGAGTGGATTTAGGTAAGACGATTCTAAGTGAAATAAGTCACACAGAAAAGGACACTTCTCATAAGGTGTCACTTATAGAGGGAATGTAAAAACCGTTACACTTGAACTGAATTACAAAACAGAACAGAGTCACACATGCAGAAAACACACTATGGCTGCTTAACGGGAAAGGTGAGGTGGGGTGATACATAAAACAAGAGTTTCAAATTAGCTCAGATACCGTTCCATAAACCCAATATGGAATAGACAAGACCTACTCCTTGCTCAGAGAACTGGACTCAACACGCCCGATTCACCGCACAAGAATATATCTGACTAGTAATAATCTTAAAACCTATGTATTGATATCTCTCTGTTAGTGTGTCAAGTGGGTAAAAAGCGGCCTAAACACAGCCGTGAAAAGCAGCTAAACCCCATTATAAAAATAAATTACTTTTAAAAACCCATGAAACAAAGACAGGGAAAGAGAGAGAAATTCTTACACAATTCGTTCAGGGGCTGTGATGCAACCTGGATTGACCATATCTAGACCCACAGCTGGATGAGACATAAGGGTGGACACTCTTGGGGCTGAGAGGTTCGGTGAGGTTGGGTGAGCAAACGCAGACCCTTTAAAGTAATACTGCGTGCTACCCATCGCATGGGTCCCAAATCTCCAGGTTCAAGGGCATCTTCCTACATCGAAAACATGCATGAGAAACCCAGAAGATGGTACACCGTGTGATGGGGAAAGGTTTCTAAAACGCACCGCATTTCTCATCTCCTTGTGCTCGGGTTGGCCATTCCAGCCACTTTACTAGCAATCTCCCTACTTGGAGCATCAGCACCTTTAACCTCCTGTTCCGTACAGGTTGCAATTTGTCCTGAGGATGAACGGGAAGACGGGGAACCAATGAGAGACTAGCTCTTGGTGTTGGGACAGGCACAGGTCACTCAATTTTCCCATCAGGAAGAAGAATTAACCACAGGTTCACCCTGCCCCCCGGAACCAGAACAGGGCCTGAAGACATCCTGCGCTATTGCGGCCGACTCCCAAAAAAGCGACTTGTAAAATGGAGCTTCAGGGCACTGCAATTCACAAACCTGCAGAATTATAAATGATAACTCTCGTCCACAAATATATTGAGGGAAGGCAAAGAAGAGGATTTGAAATCAAGGCAGAATTGCAGGAAACAGATTTCAGGAGGTAGATTCGAATCGCCTTTAAAGCACATGAAAAGCGGCAAAACGTTGACAATGATGCCCTTGGCCAAAAAGGGCGTATGCGTTTTTTCCTGAATATATTCAGGAAAAAACGCATACGCCCTTTTTGGCCAACCAAGCAACCTGGAAAGGCAAATCAGCGCTACAAAGAAGTCTCGCTTCCCATCGGTCAAAAGGGACATGCTGAAAAATGTGTCAAAACCAGAAATGCAGGACAGGCCATGGAGAAATGGGAGCCTTGCTACACTGATGGGCGGGATGTAAATTGCCAACAGCCACTCTGGAGAAGTGTACGGTGTGTCCTGAAACATCTAAAAAACACAGCTTAGAGAGCATAGGGCACTTCCACGCATGGGGGGATAAAGTGGGAAAATTGAAAATCAGCAAGACACAAGCACCCCAAAGGTTAGGGCTGCTCTGTTGACAAGGACCTCCACTTCCTTCCACCTTAAATATCCCAGGAAAGCGAAAAATGGATAAAAAAGTTGTGGTCCTTATGTACAATGGAATATCACTCAGCCATGAAATCAATGTCATAAGGCTAGTAGCAGCATGATGAGTGGATTTAGGTAAGACGATTCTAAGTGAAATAAGTCACACAGAAAAGGACACTTCTCATAAGGTGTCACTTATAGAGGGAATGTAAAAACCGTTACACTTGAACTGAATTACAAAACAGAACAGAGTCACACATGCAGAAAACACACTATGGCTGCTTAACGGGAAAGGTGAGGTGGGGTGATACATAAAACAAGAGTTTCAAATTAGCTCAGATACCGTTCCATAAACCCAATATGGAATAGACAAGACCTACTCCTTGCTCAGAGAACTGGACTCAACACGCCCGATTCACCGCACAAGAATATATCTGACTAGTAATAATCTTAAAACCTATGTATTGATATCTCTCTGTTAGTGTGTCAAGTGGGTGTAAAGCGGCCTAAACACAGACGTGAAAAGCAGCTAAACCCCATTATAAAAATAAATTACTTTTAAAAACCCATGAAACAAAGACAGGGAAAGAGAGAGAAATTCTTACACAATTCGTTCAGGGGCTGTGATGCAACCTGGATTGACCATATCTAGACCCACAGCTGGATGAGACATAAGGGTGGACACTCTTGGGGCTGAGAGGTTCGGTGAGGTTGGGTGAGCAAACGCAGACCCTTTAAAGTGATACTGCGTGCTACCCATCGCATGGGTCCCAAATCTCCAGGTTCAAGGGCATCTTCCTACATCGAAAACATGCATGAGAAACCCAGAAGATGGTACACCGTGTGATGGGGAAAGGTTTCTAAAACGCACCTCATTTCTCATCTCCTTGTGCTCGTGTTCGCCATTCCAGCCACTTTACTAGCAATCTCCCTTCTTGGAGCATCAGCACCTTTAACCTCCTGTTCCGTACAGGTTGCAATTTGTCCTGAGGATGAACGGGAAGACGGGGAACCAATGAGAGACTAGCTCTTGGTGTTGGGACAGGCACAGGTCACTCTATTTTCCCATCAGGAAGAAGAATTAACCACAGGCTCAGCCTGCCCCCCGGAACCAGAACAGGGCCTGAAGCCATCCTGCGCTTTTGCGGCCGGCTCCCAAAAAAGCGACTTGTAAAATGGAGCTTCAGGGCACTGCAATTCACAAACCTGCAGAGTTATAAATGATAACTCTCGTCCACAAATATATTGAGGGAAGGCAAAGAAGAGGATTTGAAATCAAGGCAGAATTGCAGGAAACAGATTTCAGGAGGAAGATGCGAATCGCCTTTAAAGCACATGAAAAGCGGCAAAACGTTGACAATGATGCCCTTGGCCAAAAAGGGCGTATGCGTTTTTTCCTGAATATATTCAGGAAAAAACGCATACGCCCTTTTTTGCCAACCAAGGAACCTGGAAAGGCAAATCACCGCTACAAAGAAGTCTCGCTTCCCATCGGTCAAAAGGGACATGCTGAAAAAGTTGTCAAAACCAAAAATGCAGGACAGGCCATGGAGAAATGGGAGCCTTGCTACACTGATGGGCGGGATGTAAATTGCCAACAGCCACTCTGGAGAAGTGTACGGTGTGTCCTGAAACATCTAAAAAACACAGCTTAGAGAGCATAGGGCACTTCCACGCATGGGGGGATAAAGTGGGAAAATTGAAAATCAGCAAGACACAAGCACCCCAAAGTTTAGGGCTGCTCTGTTGACAAGGACCTCCACTTCCTTCCACCTTAAATATCCCAGGAAAGCGAAAAATGGATAAAAAAGTTGTGGTCCTTATGTACAATGGAATATCACTCAGCCATGAAATCAATGTCATAAGGCTAGTAGCAGCATGATGAGTGGATTTAGGTAAGACGATTCTAAGTGAAATAAGTCACACAGAAAAGGACACTTCTCATAAGGTGTCACTTATAGAGGGAATGTAAAAACCGTTACACTTGAACTGAATTACAAAACAGAACAGAGTCACACATGCAGAAAACACACTATGGCTGCTTAACGGGAAAGGTGAGGTGGGGTGATACATAAAACAAGAGTTTCAAATTAGCTCAGATACCGTTCCATAAACCCAATATGGAATAGACAAGACCTACTCCTTGCTCAGAGAACTGGACTCAACACGCCCGATTCACCGCACAAGAATATATCTGACTAGTAATAATCTTAAAACCTATGTATTGATATCTCTCTGTTAGTGTGTCAAGTGGGTGTAAAGCGGCCTAAACACAGCCGTGAAAAGCAGCTAAACCCCATTATAAAAATAAATTACTTTTAAAAACCCATGAAACAAAGACAGGGAAAGAGAGAGAAATTCTTACACAATTCGTTCAGGGGCTGTGATGCAACCTGGATTGACCATATCTAGACCCACAGCTGGATGAGACATAAGGGTGGACACTCTTGGGGCTGAGAGGTTCGGTGAGGTTGGGTGAGCAAACGCAGACCCTTTAAAGTAATACTGCGTGGTACCCATCGCATGGGTCCCAAATCTCCAGGTTCAAGGGCATCTTCCTACATCGAAAACATGCATGAGAAACCCAGAAGATGGTACACCGTGTGATGGGGAAAGTTTTCTAAAACGCATCTAATTTCTCATCTCCTTGTGCTCGGGTTCGCCATTCCAGCCACTTTACTAGCAATCTCCCTACTTGGAGCATCAGCACCTTTAACCTCCTGTTCCGTACAGGTTGCAATTTGTCCTGAGGATGAATGGGAAGACGGGGAACCAATGAGAGACTAGCTCTTGGTGTTGGGACAGGCACAGGTCACTCTATTTTCCCATCAGGAAGAAGAATTAACCACAGGCTCAGCCTGCCCCCCGGAACCAGAACAGGGCCTGAAGCCATCCTGCGCTTTTGCGGCCGGCTCCCAAAAAAGCGACTTGTAAAATGGAGCTTCAGGGCACTGCAATTCACAAACCTGCAGAGTTATAAATGATAACTCTCGTCCACAAATATATTGAGGGAAGGCAAAGAAGAGGATTTGAAATCAAGGCAGAATTGCAGGAAACAGATTTCAGGAGGAAGATTCGAATCGCCTTTAAAGCACATGAAAAGCGGCAAAACGTTGACAATGATGCCCTTGGCCAAAAAGGGCGTATGCGTTTTTTCCTGAATATATTCAGGAAAAAACGCATACGCCCTTTTTGGCCAACCAAGCAAACTGGAAAGGCAAATCAGCGCTACAAAGCAGTCTCGCTTCCCATCGGTCAAAAGGGCCATGCTGAAAAAAGTGTCAAAACCAGAAATGCAGGACAGGCCATGGAGAAATGGGAGCCTTGCTACACTGATGGGCGGGATGTAAATTGCCAACAGCCACTCTGGAGAAGTGTACGGTGTGTCCTGAAACATCTAAAAAACACAGCTTAGAGAGCATAGGGCACTTCCACGCATGGGGGGATAAAGTGGGAAAATTGAAAATCAGCAAGACACAAGCACCCCAAAGTTTAGGGCTGCTCTGTTGACAAGGACCTCCACTTCCTTCCACCTTAAATATCCCAGGAAAGCGAAAAATGGATAAAAAAGTTGTGGTCCTTATGTACAATGGAATATCACTCAGCCATGAAATCAATGTCATAAGGCTAGTAGCAGCATGATGAGTGGATTTAGGTAAGACGATTCTAAGTGAAATAAGTCACACAGAAAAGGACACTTCTCATAAGGTGTCACTTATAGAGGGAATGTAAAAACCGTTACACTTGAACTGAATTACAAAACAGAACAGAGTCACACATGCAGAAAACACACTATGGCTGCTTAACGGGAAAGGTGAGGTGGGGTGATACATAAAACAAGAGTTTCAAATTAGCTCAGATACCGTTCCATAAACCCAATATGGAATAGACAAGACCTACTCCTTGCTCAGAGAACTGGACTCAACACGCCCGATTCACCGCACAAGAATATATCTGACTAGTAATAATCTTAAAACCTATGTATTGATATCTCTCTGTTAGTGTGTCAAGTGGGTGTAAAGCGGCCTAAACACAGACGTGAAAAGCAGCTAAACCCCATTATAAAAATAAATTACTTTTAAAAACCCATGAAACAAAGACAGGGAAAGAGAGAGAAATTCTTACACAATTCGTTCAGGGGCTGTGATGCAACCTGGATTGACCATATCTAGACCCACAGCTGGATGAGACATAAGGGTGGACACTCTTGGGGCTGAGAGGTTCGGTGTGGTTGGGTGAGCAAACGCAGACCCTTTAAAGTAATACTGCGTGCTACCCATCGCATGGGTCCCAAATCTCCAGGTTCAAGGGCATCTTCCTACATCGAAAACATGCATGAGAAACCCAGAAGATGGTACACCGTGTGATGGGGAAAGGTTTCTAAAACGCACCTCATTTCTCATCTCCTTGTGCTCGGGTTCGCCATTCCAGCCACTTTAGTAGCAATCTCCCTACTTGGAGCATCAGCACCTTTAACCTCCTGTTTCGTACAGGTTGCAATTTGTCCTGAGGATGAATGGGAAGACGGGGAACCAATGAGAGACTAGCTCTTGGTGTTGGGACAGGCACAGGTCACTCTATTTTCCCATCAGGAAGAAGAATTAACCACAGGCTCACCCTGCCCCCCGGAACCAGAACAGGGCCTGAAGCCATCCTGCGCTTTTGCGGCCGGCTCCCAAAAAAGCGACTTGTAAAATGGAGCTTCAGGGCACTGCAATTCACAAACCTGCAGAGTTATAAATGATAACTCTCGTCCACAAATATATTGAGGGAAGGCAAAGAAGAGGATTTGAAATCAAGGCAGAATTGCAGGAAACAGATTTCAGGAGGAAGATTCGAATCGCCTTTAAAGCACATGAAAAGCGGCAAAACGTTGACAATGATGCCCTTGGCCAAAAAGGACGTATGCGTTTTTTCCTGAATATATTCAGGAAAAAACGCATACGCCCTTTTTGGCCAACCAAGCAACCTGGAAAGGCAAATCAGCGCTACAAAGCAGTCTCGCTTCCCATCGGTCAAAAGGGCCATGCTGAAAAAAGTGTCAAAACCAGAAATGCAGGACAGGCCATGGAGAAATGGGAGCCTTGCTACACTGATGGGCGGGATGTAAATTGCCAACAGCCACTCTGGAGAAGTGTACGGTGTGTCCTGAAACATCTAAAAAACACAGCTTAGAGAGCATAGGGCACTTCCACGCATGGGGGGATAAAGTGGGAAAATTGAAAATCAGCAAGACACAAGCACCCCAAAGTTTAGGGCTGCTCTGTTGACAAGGACCTCCACTTCCTTCCACCTTAAATATCCCAGGAAAGCGAAAAATGGATAAAAAAGTTGTGGTCCTTATGTACAATGGAATATCACTCAGCCATGAAATCAATGTCATAAGGCTAGTAGCAGCATGATGAGTGGATTTAGGTAAGACGATTCTAAGTGAAATAAGTCACACAGAAAAGGACACTTCTCATAAGGTGTCACTTATAGAGGGAATGTAAAAACCGTTACACTTGAACTGAATTACAAAACAGAACAGAGTCACACATGCAGAAAACACACTATGGCTGCTTAACGGGAAAGGTGAGGTGGGGTGATACATAAAACAAGAGTTTCAAATTAGCTCAGATACCGTTCCATAAACCCAATATGGAATAGACAAGACCTACTCCTTGCTCAGAGAACTGGACTCAACACGCCCGATTCACCGCACAAGAATATATCTGACTAGTAATAATCTTAAAACCTATGTATTGATATCTCTCTGTTAGTGTGTCAAGTGGGTGTAAAGCGGCCTAAACACAGACGTGAAAAGCAGCTAAACCCCATTATAAAAATAAATTACTTTTAAAAACCCATGAAACAAAGACAGGGAAAGAGAGAGAAATTCTTACACAATTCGTTCAGGGGCTGTGATGCAACCTGGATTGACCATATCTAGACCCACAGCTGGATGAGACATAAGGGTGGACACTCTTGGGGCTGAGAGGTTCGGTGAGGTTGGGTGAGCAAACGCAGACCCTTTAAAGTAATACTGCGTGCTACCCATCGCATGGGTCCCAAATCTCCAGGTTCAAGGGCATCTTCCTACATCGAAAACATGCATGAGAAACCCAGAAGATGGTACACCGTGTGATGGGGAAAGGTTTCTAAAACGCACCTCATTTCTCATCTCCTTGTGCTCGGGTTCGCCATTCCAGCCACTTTAGTAGCAATCTCCCTACTTGGAGCATCAGCACCTTTAACCTCCTGTTCCGTACAGGTTGCAATTTGTCCTGAGGATGAACGGGAAGACGGGGAACCAATGAGAGACTAGCTCTTGGTGTTGGGACAGGCACAGGTCACTCTATTTTCCCATCAGGAAGAAGAATTAACCACCGGCTCAGCCTGCCCCCCGGAACCAGAACAGGGCCTGAAGCCATCCTGCGCTTTTGCGGCCGGCTCCCAAAAAAGCGACTTGTAAAATGGAGCTTCAGGGCACTGCAATTCACAAACCTGCAGAGTTATAAATGATAACTCTCGTCCACAAATATATTGAGGGAAGGCAAAGAAGAGGATTTGAAATCAAGGCAGAATTGCAGGAAACAGATTTCAGGAGGAAGATGCGAATCGCCTTTAAAGCACATGAAAAGCGGCAAAACGTTGACAATGATGCCCTTGGCCAAAAAGGGCGTATGCGTTTTTTCCTGAATATATTCAGGAAAAAACGCATACGCCCTTTTTGGCCAACCAAGCAACCTGGAAAGGCAAATCAGCGCTACAAAGAAGTCTCGCTTCCCATCGGTC
The DNA here is from genome assembly GCF_965194825.1 of Balaenoptera physalus. Taxonomy (NCBI): domain Eukaryota; kingdom Metazoa; phylum Chordata; class Mammalia; order Artiodactyla; family Balaenopteridae; genus Balaenoptera; species Balaenoptera physalus. The sequence continues at coordinate 282,652 of NW_028126264.1, read as the reverse complement.
AAAAGGGCCATGCTGAAAAAAGTGTCAAAACCAGAAATGCAGGACAGGCCATGGAGAAATGGGAGCCTTGCTACACTGATGGGCGGGATGTAAATTGCCAACAGCCACTCTGGAGAAGTGTACGGTGTGTCCTGAAACATCTAAAAAACACAGCTTAGAGAGCATAGGGCACTTCCACGCATGGGGGGATAAAGTGGGAAAATTGAAAATCAGCAAGACACAAGCACCCCAAAGTTTAGGGCTGCTCTGTTGACAAGGACCTCCACTTCCTTCCACCTTAAATATCCCAGGAAAGCGAAAAATGGATAAAAAAGTTGTGGTCCTTATGTACAATGGAATATCACTCAGCCATGAAATCAATGTCATAAGGCTAGTAGCAGCATGATGAGTGGATTTAGGTAAGACGATTCTAAGTGAAATAAGTCACACAGAAAAGGACACTTCTCATAAGGTGTCACTTATAGAGGGAATGTAAAAACCGTTACACTTGAACTGAATTACAAAACAGAACAGAGTCACACATGCAGAAAACACACTATGGCTGCTTAACGGGAAAGGTGAGGTGGGGTGATACATAAAACAAGAGTTTCAAATTAGCTCAGATACCGTTCCATAAACCCAATATGGAATAGACAAGACCTACTCCTTGCTCAGAGAACTGGACTCAACACGCCCGATTCACCGCACAAGAATATATCTGACTAGTAATAATCTTAAAACCTATGTATTGATATCTCTCTGTTAGTGTGTCAAGTGGGTGTAAAGCGGCCTAAACACAGCAGTGAAAAGCAGCTAAACCCCATTATAAAAATAAATTACTTTTAAAAACCCATGAAACAAAGACAGGGAAAGAGAGAGAAATTCTTACACAATTCGTTCAGGGGCTGTGATGCAACCTGGATTGACCATATCTAGACCCACAGCTGGATGAGACATAAGGGTGGACACTCTTGGGGCTGAGAGGTTCGGTGAGGTTGGGTGAGCAAACGCAGACCCTTTAAAGTAATACTGCGTGCTACCCATCGCATGGGTCCCAAATCTCCAGGTTCAAGGGCATCTTCCTACATCGAAAACATGCATGAGAAACCCAGAAGATGGTACACCGTGTGATGGGGAAAGGTTTCTAAAACGCACCTCATTTCTCATCTCCTTGTGCTCGGGTTCGCCATTCCAGCCACTTTAGTAGCAATCTCCCTACTTGGAGCATCAGCACCTTTAACCTCCTGTTCCGTACAGGTTGCAATTTGTCCTGAGGATGAACGGGAAGACGGGGAACCAATGAGAGACTAGCTCTTGGTGTTGGGACAGGCACAGGTCACTCTATTTTCCCATCAGGAAGAAGAATTAACCACCGGCTCAGCCTGCCCCCCGGAACCAGAACAGGGCCTGAAGCCATCCTGCGCTTTTGCGGCCGGCTCCCAAAAAAGCGACTTGTAAAATGGAGCTTCAGGGCACTGCAATTCACAAACCTGCAGAGTTATAAATGATAACTCTCGTCCACAAATATATTGAGGGAAGGCAAAGAAGAGGATTTGAAATCAAGGCAGAATTGCAGGAAACAGATTTCAGGAGGAAGATGCGAATCGCCTTTAAAGCACATGAAAAGCGGCAAAACGTTGACAATGATGCCCTTGGCCAAAAAGGGCGTATGCGTTTTTTCCTGAATATATTCAGGAAAAAACGCATACGCCCTTTTTGGCCAACCAAGCAACCTGGAAAGGCAAATCAGCGCTACAAAGAAGTCTCGCTTCCCATCGGTCAAAAGGGCCATGCTGAAAAAAGTGTCAAAACCAGAAATGCAGGACAGGCCATGGAGAAATGGGAGCCTTGCTACACTGATGGGCGGGATGTAAATTGCCAACAGCCACTCTGGAGAAGTGTACGGTGTGTCCTGAAACATCTAAAAAACACAGCTTAGAGAGCATAGGGCACTTCCACGCATGGGGGGATAAAGTGGGAAAATTGAAAATCAGCAAGACACAAGCACCCCAAAGTTTAGGGCTGCTCTGTTGACAAGGACCTCCACTTCCTTCCACCTTAAATATCCCAGGAAAGCGAAAAATGGATAAAAAAGTTGTGGTCCTTATGTACAATGGAATATCACTCAGCCATGAAATCAATGTCATAAGGCTAGTAGCAGCATGATGAGTGGATTTAGGTAAGACGATTCTAAGTGAAATAAGTCACACAGAAAAGGACACTTCTCATAAGGTGTCACTTATAGAGGGAATGTAAAAACCGTTACACTTGAACTGAATTACAAAACAGAACAGAGTCACACATGCAGAAAACACACTATGGCTGCTTAACGGGAAAGGTGAGGTGGGGTGATACATAAAACAAGAGTTTCAAATTAGCTCAGATACCGTTCCATAAACCCAATATGGAATAGACAAGACCTACTCCTTGCTCAGAGAACTGGACTCAACACGCCCGATTCACCGCACAAGAATATATCTGACTAGTAATAATCTTAAAACCTATGTATTGATATCTCTCTGTTAGTGTGTCAAGTGGGTGTAAAGCGGCCTAAACACAGACGTGAAAAGCAGCTAAACCCCATTATAAAAATAAATTACTTTTAAAAACCCATGAAACAAAGACAGGGAAAGAGAGAGAAATTCTTACACAATTCGTTCAGGGGCTGTGATGCAACCTGGATTGACCATATCTAGACCCACAGCTGGATGAGACATAAGGGTGGACACTCTTGGGGCTGAGAGGTTCGGTGAGGTTGGGTGAGCAAACGCAGACCCTTTAAAGTAATACTGCGTGCTACCCATCGCATGGGTCCCAAATCTCCAGGTTCAAGGGCATCTTCCTACATCGAAAACATGCATGAGAAACCCAGAAGATGGTACACCGTGTGATGGGGAAAGGTTTCTAAAACGCACCTCATTTCTCATCTCCTTGTGCTCGGGTTCGCCATTCCAGCCACTTTAGTAGCAATCTCCCTACTTGGAGCATCAGCACCTTTAACCTCCTGTTCCGTACAGGTTGCAATTTGTCCTGAGGATGAACGGGAAGACGGGGAACCAATGAGAGACTAGCTCTTGGTGTTGGGACAGGCACAGGTCACTCTATTTTCCCATCAGGAAGAAGAATTAACCACCGGCTCAGCCTGCCCCCCGGAACCAGAACAGGGCCTGAAGCCATCCTGCGCTTTTGCGGCCGGCTCCCAAAAAAGCGACTTGTAAAATGGAGCTTCAGGGCACTGCAATTCACAAACCTGCAGAGTTATAAATGATAACTCTCGTCCACAAATATATTGAGGGAAGGCAAAGAAGAGGATTTGAAATCAAGGCAGAATTGCAGGAAACAGATTTCAGGAGGAAGATGCGAATCGCCTTTAAAGCACATGAAAAGCGGCAAAACGTTGACAATGATGCCCTTGGCCAAAAAGGGCGTATGCGTTTTTTCCTGAATATATTCAGGAAAAAACGCATACGCCCTTTTTGGCCAACCAAGCAACCTGGAAAGGCAAATCAGCGCTACAAAGAAGTCTCGCTTCCCATCGGTCAAAAGGGCCATGCTGAAAAAAGTGTCAAAACCAGAAATGCAGGACAGGCCATGGAGAAATGGGAGCCTTGCTACACTGATGGGCGGGATGTAAATTGCCAACAGCCACTCTGGAGAAGTGTACGGTGTGTCCTGAAACATCTAAAAAACACAGCTTAGAGAGCATAGGGCACTTCCACGCATGGGGGGATAAAGTGGGAAAATTGAAAATCAGCAAGACACAAGCACCCCAAAGTTTAGGGCTGCTCTGTTGACAAGGACCTCCACTTCCTTCCACCTTAAATATCCCAGGAAAGCGAAAAATGGATAAAAAAGTTGTGGTCCTTATGTACAATGGAATATCACTCAGCCATGAAATCAATGTCATAAGGCTAGTAGCAGCATGATGAGTGGATTTAGGTAAGACGATTCTAAGTGAAATAAGTCACACAGAAAAGGACACTTCTCATAAGGTGTCACTTATAGAGGGAATGTAAAAACCGTTACACTTGAACTGAATTACAAAACAGAACAGAGTCACACATGCAGAAAACACACTATGGCTGCTTAACGGGAAAGGTGAGGTGGGGTGATACATAAAACAAGAGTTTCAAATTAGCTCAGATACCGTTCCATAAACCCAATATGGAATAGACAAGACCTACTCCTTGCTCAGAGAACTGGACTCAACACGCCCGATTCACCGCACAAGAATATATCTGACTAGTAATAATCTTAAAACCTATGTATTGATATCTCTCTGTTAGTGTGTCAAGTGGGTGTAAAGCGGCCTAAACACAGACGTGAAAAGCAGCTAAACCCCATTATAAAAATAAATTACTTTTAAAAACCCATGAAACAAAGACAGGGAAAGAGAGAGAAATTCTTACACAATTCGTTCAGGGGCTGTGATGCAACCTGGATTGACCATATCTAGACCCACAGCTGGATGAGACATAAGGGTGGACACTCTTGGGGCTGAGAGGTTCGGTGAGGTTGGGTGAGCAAACGCAGACCCTTTAAAGTAATACTGCGTGCTACCCATCGCATGGGTCCCAAATCTCCAGGTTCAAGGGCATCTTCCTACATCGAAAACATGCATGAGAAACCCAGAAGATGGTACACCGTGTGATGGGGAAAGGTTTCTAAAACGCACCTCATTTCTCATCTCCTTGTGCTCGGGTTCGCCATTCCAGCCACTTTACTAGCAATCTCCCTACTTGGAGCATCAGCACCTTTAACCTCCTGTTCCGTACAGGTTGCAATTTGTCCTGAGGATGAACGGGAAGACGGGGAACCAATGAGAGACTAGCTCTTGGTGTTGGGACAGGCACAGGTCACTCTATTTTCCCATCAGGAAGAAGAATTAACCACCGGCTCAGCCTGCCCCCCGGAACCAGAACAGGGCCTGAAGCCATCCTGCGCTTTTGCGGCCGGCTCCCAAAAAAGCGACTTGTAAAATGGAGCTTCAGGGCACTGCAATTCACAAACCTGCAGAGTTATAAATGATAACTCTCGTCCACAAATATATTGAGGGAAGGCAAAGAAGAGGATTTGAAATCAAGGCAGAATTGCAGGAAACAGATTTCAGGAGGAAGATGCGAATCGCCTTTAAAGCACATGAAAAGCGGCAAAACGTTGACAATGATGCCCTTGGCCAAAAAGGGCGTATGCGTTTTTTCCTGAATATATTCAGGAAAAAACGCATACGCCCTTTTTGGCCAACCAAGCAACCTGGAAAGGCAAATCAGCGCTACAAAGAAGTCTCGCTTCCCATCGGTCAAAAGGGCCATGCTGAAAAAAGTGTCAAAACCAGAAATGCAGGACAGGCCATGGAGAAATGGGAGCCTTGCTACACTGATGGGCGGGATGTAAATTGCCAACAGCCACTCTGGAGAAGTGTACGGTGTGTCCTGAAACATCTAAAAAACACAGCTTAGAGAGCATAGGGCACTTCCACGCATGGGGGGATAAAGTGGGAAAATTGAAAATCAGCAAGACACAAGCACCCCAAAGTTTAGGGCTGCTCTGTTGACAAGGACCTCCACTTCCTTCCACCTTAAATATCCCAGGAAAGCGAAAAATGGATAAAAAAGTTGTGGTCCTTATGTACAATGGAATATCACTCAGCCATGAAATCAATGTCATAAGGCTAGTAGCAGCATGATGAGTGGATTTAGGTAAGACGATTCTAAGTGAAATAAGTCACACAGAAAAGGACACTTCTCATAAGGTGTCACTTATAGAGGGAATGTAAAAACCGTTACACTTGAACTGAATTACAAAACAGAACAGAGTCACACATGCAGAAAACACACTATGGCTGCTTAACGGGAAAGGTGAGGTGGGGTGATACATAAAACAAGAGTTTCAAATTAGCTCAGATACCGTTCCATAAACCCAATATGGAATAGACAAGACCTACTCCTTGCTCAGAGAACTGGACTCAACACGCCCGATTCACCGCACAAGAATATATCTGACTAGTAATAATCTTAAAACCTATGTATTGATATCTCTCTGTTAGTGTGTCAAGTGGGTGTAAAGCGGCCTAAACACAGACGTGAAAAGCAGCTAAACCCCATTATAAAAATAAATTACTTCTAAAAACCCATGAAACAAAGACAGGGAAAGAGAGAGAAATTCTTACACAATTCGTTCAGGGGCTGTGATGCAACCTGGATTGACCATATCTAGACCCACAGCTGGATGAGACATAAGGGTGGACACTCTTGGGGCTGAGAGGTTCGGTGAGGTTGGGTGAGCAAACGCAGACCCTTTAAAGTAATACTGCGTGCTACCCATCGCATGGGTCCCAAATCTCCAGGTTCAAGGGCATCTTCCTACATCGAAAACATGCATGAGAAACCCAGAAGATGGTACACCGTGTGATGGGGAAAGGTTTCTAAAACGCACCTCATTTCTCATCTCCTTGTGCTCGGGTTCGCCATTCCAGCCACTTTACTAGCAATCTCCCTACTTGGAGCATCAGCACCTTTAACCTCCTGTTCCGTACAGGTTGCAATTTGTCCTGAGGATGAACGGGAAGACGGGGAACCAATGAGAGACTAGCTCTTGGTGTTGGGACAGGCACAGGTCACTCTATTTTCCCATCAGGAAGAAGAATTAACCACAGGCTCAGCCTGCCCCCCGGAACCAGAACAGGGCCTGAAGCCATCCTGCGCTTTTGCGGCCGGCTCCCAAAAAAGCGACTTGTAAAATGGAGCTTCAGGGCACTGCAATTCACAAACCTGCAGAGTTATAAATGATAACTCTCGTCCACAAATATATTGAGGGAAGGCAAAGAAGAGGATTTGAAATCAAGGCAGAATTGCAGGAAACAGATTTCAGGAGGAAGATGCGAATCGCCTTTAAAGCACATGAAAAGCGGCAAAACGTTGACAATGATGCCCTTGGCCAAAAAGGGCGTATGCGTTTTTTCCTGAATATATTCAGGAGAAAACGCATACGCCCTTTTTGGCCAACCAAGCAACCTGGAAAGGCAAATCAGCGCTACAAAGAAGTCTCGCTTCCCATCGGTCAAAAGGGCCATGCTGAAAAAAGTGTCAAAACCAGAAATGCAGGACAGGCCATGGAGAAATGGGAGCCTTGCTACACTGATGGGCGGGATGTAAATTGCCAACAGCCACTCTGGAGAAGTGTACGGTGTGTCCTGAAACATCTAAAAAACACAGCTTAGAGAGCATAGGGCACTTCCACGCATTGGGGGATAAAGTGGGAAAATTGAAAATCAGCAAGACACAAGCACCCCAAAGTTTAGGGCTGCTCTGTTGACAAGGACCTCCACTTCCTTCCACCTTAAATATCCCAGGAAAGCGAAAAATGGATAAAAAAGTTGTGGTCCTTATGTACAATGGAATATCACTCAGCCATGAAATCAATGTCATAAGGCTAGTAGCAGCATGATGAGTGGATTTAGGTAAGACGATTCTAAGTGAAATAAGTCACACAGAAAAGGACACTTCTCATAAGGTGTCACTTATAGAGGGAATGTAAAAACCGTTACACTTGAACTGAATTACAAAACAGAACAGAGTCACACATGCAGAAAACACACTATGGCTGCTTAACGGGAAAGGTGAGGTGGGGTGATACATAAAACAAGAGTTTCAAATTAGCTCAGATACCGTTCCATAAACCCAATATGGAATAGACAAGACCTACTCCTTGCTCAGAGAACTGGACTCAACACGCCCGATTCACCGCACAAGAATATATCTGACTAGTAATAATCTTAAAACCTATGTATTGATATCTCTCTGTTAGTGTGTCAAGTGGGTGTAAAGCGGCCTAAACACAGCCGTGAAAAGCAGCTAAACCCCATTATAAAAATAAATTACTTTTAAAAACCCATGAAACAAAGACAGGGAAAGAGAGAGAAATTCTTACACAATTCGTTCAGGGGCTGTGATGCAACCTGGATTGACCATATCTAGACCCACAGCTGGATGAGACATAAGGGTGGACACTCTTGGGGCTGAGAGGTTCGGTGAGGTTGGGTGAGCAAACGCAGACCCTTTAAAGTGATACTGCCTGCTACCCATCGCATGGGTCCCAAATCTCCAGGTTCAAGGGCATCTTCCTACATCGAAAACATGCATGAGAAACCCAGAAGATGGTACACCGTGTGATGGGGAAAGGTTTCTAAAACGCACCTCATTTCTCATCTCCTTGTGCTCGGGTTCGCCATTCCAGCCACTTTAGTAGCAATCTCCCTACTTGGAGCATCAGCACCTTTAACCTCCTGTTCCGTACAGGTTGCAATTTGTCCTGAGGATGAATGGGAAGACGGGGAACCAATGAGAGACTAGCTCTTGGTGTTAGGACAGGCACAGGTCACTCTATTTTCCCATCAGGAAGAAGAATTAACCACAGGCTCAGCCTGCCCCCCGGAACCAGAACAGGGCCTGAAGCCATCCTGCGCTTTTGCGGCCGGCTCCCAAAAAAGCGACTTGTAAAATGGAGCTTCAGGGCACTGCAATTCACAAACCTGCAGAGTTATAAATGATAACTCTCGTCCACAAATATATTGAGGGAAGGCAAAGAAGAGGATTTGAAATCAAGGCAGAATTGCAGGAAACAGATTTCAGGAGGAAGATGCGAATCTCCTTTAAAGCACATGAAAAGCGGCAAAACGTTGACAATGATGCCCTTGGCCAAAAAGGGCGTATGCGTTTTTTCCTGAATATATTCAGGAGAAAACGCATACGCCCTTTTTGGCCAACCAAGCAACCTGGAAAGGCAAATCAGCGCTACAAAGAAGTCTCGCTTCCCATCGGTCAAAAGGGCCATGCTGAAAAAAGTGTCAAAACCAGAAATGCAGGACAGGCCATGGAGAAATGGGAGCCTTGCTACACTGATGGGCGGGATGTAAATTGCCAACAGCCACTCTGGAGAAGTGTACGGTGTGTCCTGAAACATCTAAAAAACACAGCTTAGAGAGCATAGGGCACTTCCACGCATGGGGGGATAAAGTGGGAAAATTGAAAATCAGCAAGACACAAGCACCCCAAAGTTTAGGGCTGCTCTGTTGACAAGGACCTCCACTTCCTTCCACCTTAAATATCCCAGGAAAGCGAAAAATGGATAAAAAAGTTGTGGTCCTTATGTACAATGGAATATCACTCAGCCATGAAATCAATGTCATAAGGCTAGTAGCAGCATGATGAGTGGATTTAGGTAAGACGATTCTAAGTGAAATAAGTCACACAGAAAAGGACACTTCTCATAAGGTGTCACTTATAGAGGGAATGTAAAAACCGTTACACTTGAACTGAATTACAAAACAGAACAGAGTCACACATGCAGAAAACACACTATGGCTGCTTAACGGGAAAGGTGAGGTGGGGTGATACATAAAACAAGAGTTTCAAATTAGCTCAGATACCGTTCCATAAACCCAATATGGAATAGACAAGACCTACTCCTTGCTCAGAGAACTGGACTCAACACGCCCGATTCACCGCACAAGAATATATCTGACTAGTAATAATCTTAAAACCTATGTATTGATATCTCTCTGTTAGTGTGTCAAGTGGGTGTAAAGCGGCCTAAACACAGCCGTGAAAAGCAGCTAAACCCCATTATAAAAATAAATTACTTTTAAAAACCCATGAAACAAAGACAGGGAAAGAGAGAGAAATTCTTACACAATTCGTTCAGGGGCTGTGATGCAACCTGGATTGACCATATCTAGACCCACAGCTGGATGAGACATAAGGGTGGACACTCTTGGGGCTGAGAGGTTCGGTGAGGTTGGGTGAGCAAACACAGACCCTTTAAAGTAATACTGCGTGCTACCCATCGCATGGGTCCCAAATCTCCAGGTTCAAGGGCATCTTCCTACATCGAAAACATGCATGAGAAACCCAGAAGATGGTACACCGTGTGATGGGGAAAGGTTTCTAAAACGCACCTCATTTCTCATCTCCTTGTGCTCGGGTTCGCCATTCCAGCCACTTTACTAGCAATCTCCCTACTTGGAGCATCAGCACCTTTAACCTCCTGTTCCGTACAGGTTGCAATTTGTCCTGAGGATGAACGGGAAGACGGGGAACCAATGTGAGACTAGCTCTTGGTGTTGGGACAGGCACAGGTCACTCTATTTTCCCATCAGGAAGAAGAATTAACCACAGGCTCAGCCTGCCCCCCGGAACCAGAACAGGGCCTGAAGCCATCCTGCGCTTTTGCGGCCGGCTCCCAAAAAAGCGACTTGTAAAATGGAGCTTCAGGGCACTGCAATTCACAAACCTGCAGAGTTATAAATGATAACTCTCGTCCACAAATATATTGAGGGAAGGCAAAGAAGAGGATTTGAAATCAAGGCAGAATTGCAGGAAACAGATTTCAGGAGGAAGATGCGAATCGCCTTTAAAGCACATGAAAAGCGGCAAAACGTTGACAATGATGCCCTTGGCCAAAAAGGGCGTATGCGTTTTTTCCTGAATATATTCAGGAGAAAACGCATACGCCCTTTTTGGCCAACCAAGCAACCTGGAAAGGCAAATCAGCGCTACAAAGAAGTCTCGCTTCCCATCGGTCAAAAGGGCCATGCTGAAAAAAGTGTCAAAACCAGAAATGCAGGACAGGCCATGGAGAAATGGGAGCCTTGCTACACTGATGGGCGGGATGTAAATTGCCAACAGCCACTCTGGAGAAGTGTACGGTGTGTCCTGAAACATCTAAAAAACACAGCTTAGAGAGCATAGGGCACTTCCACGCATGGGGGGATAAAGTGGGAAAATTGAAAATCAGCAAGACACAAGCACCCCAAAGGTTAGGGCTGCTCTGTTGACAAGGACCTCCACTTCCTTCCACCTTAAATATCCCAGGAAAGCGAAAAATGGATAAAAAAGTTGTGGTCCTTATGTACAATGGAATATCACTCAGCCATGAAATCAATGTCATAAGGCTAGTAGCAGCATGATGAGTGGATTTAGGTAAGACGATTCTAAGTGAAATAAGTCACACAGAAAAGGACACTTCTCATAAGGTGTCACTTATAGAGGGAATGTTAAAACCGTTACACTTGAACTGAATTACAAAACAGAACAGAGTCACACATGCAGAAAACACACTATGGCTGCTTAACGGGAAAGGTGAGGTGGGGTGATACATAAAACAAGAGTTTCAAATTAGCTCAGATACCGTTCCATAAACCCAATATGGAATAGACAAGACCTACTCCTTGCTCAGAGAACTGGACTCAACACGCCCGATTCACTGCACAAGAATATATCTGACTAGTAATAATCTTAAAACCTATGTATTGATATCTCTCTGTTAGTGTGTCAAGAGGGTGTAAAGCGGCCTAAACACAGCCGTGAAAAGCAGCTAAACCCCATTATAAAAATAAATTACTTTTAAAAACCCATGAAACAAAGACAGGGAAAGAGAGAGAAATTCTTACACAATTCGTTCAGGGGCTGTGATGCAACCTGGATTGACCATATCTAGACCCACAGCTGGATGAGACATAAGGGTGGACACTCTTGGGGCTGAGAGGTTCGGTGAGGTTGGGTGAGCAAACGCAGACCCTTTAAAGTGATACTGCGTGCTACCCATCGCATGGGTCCCAAATCTCCAGGTTCAAGGGCATCTTCCTACATCGAAAACATGCATGAGAAACCCAGAAGATGGTACACCGTGTGATGGGGAAAGGTTTCTAAAACGCACCTCATTTCTCATCTCCTTGTGCTCGGGTTCGCCATTCCAGCCACTTTAGTAGCAATCTCCCTATTTGGAGCATCAGCACCTTTAACCTCCTGTTCCGTACAGGTTGCAATTTGTCCTGAGGATGAACGGGAAGACGGGGAACCAATGAGAGACTAGCTCTTGGTGTTGGGACAGGCACAGGTCACTCTATTTTCCCATCAGGAAGAAGAATTAACCACAGGCTCAGCCTGCCCCCCGGAACCAGAACAGGGCCTGAAGCCATCCTGCGCTTTTGCGGCCGGCTCCCAAAAAAGCGACTTGTAAAATGGAGCTTCAGGGCACTGCAATTCACACACCTGCAGAGTTATAAATGATAACTCTCGTCCACAAATATATTGAGGGAAGGCAAAGAAGAGGATTTGAAATCAAGGCAGAATTGCAGGAAACAGATTTCAGGAGGAAGATGCGAATCGCCTTTAAAGCACATGAAAAGCGGCAAAACGTTGACAATGATGCCCTTGGCCAAAAAGGGCGTATGCGTTTTTTCCTGAATATATTCAGGAGAAAACGCATACGCCCTTTTTGGCCAACCAAGCAACCTGGAAAGGCAAATCAGCGCTACAAAGAAGTCTCGCTTCCCATCGGTCAAAAGGGCCATGCTGAAAAAAGTGTCAAAACCAGAAATGCAGGACAGGCAATGGAGAAATGGGAGCCTTGCTACACTGATGGGCGGGATGTAAATTGCCAACAGCCACTCTGGAGAAGTGTACGGTGTGTCCTGAAACATCTAAAAAACACAGCTTAGAGAGCATAGGGCACTTCCACGCATGGGGGGATAAAGTGGGAAAATTGAAAATCAGCAAGACACAAGCACCCCAAAGTTTAGGGCTGCTCTGTTGACAAGGACCTCCACTTCCTTCCACCTTAAATATCCCAGGAAAGCGAAAAATGGATAAAAAAGTTGTGGTCCTTATGTACAATGGAATATCACTCAGCCATGAAATCAATGTCATAAGGCTAGTAGCAGCATGATGAGTGGATTTAGGTAAGACGATTCTAAGTGAAATAAGTCACACAGAAAAGGACACTTCTCATAAGGTGTCACTTATAGAGGGAATGTAAAAACCGTTACACTTGAACTGAATTACAAAACAGAACAGAGTCACACATGCAGAAAACACACTATGGCTGCTTAACGGGAAAGGTGAGGTGGGCTGATACATAAAACAAGAGTTTCAAATTAGCTCAGATACCGTTCCATAAACCCAATATGGAATAGACAAGACCTACTCCTTGCTCAGAGAACTGGACTCAACACGCCCGATTCACCGCACAAGAATATATCTGACTAGTAATAATCTTAAAACCTATGTATTGATATCTCTCTGTTAGTGTGTCAAGTGGGTGTAAAGCGGCCTAAACACAGCCGTGAAAAGCAGCTAAACCCCATTATAAAAATAAATTACTTTTAAAAACCCATGAAACAAAGACAGGGAAAGAGAGAGAAATTCTTACACAATTCGTTCAGGGGCTGTGATGCAACCTGGATTGACCATATCTAGACCCACAGCTGGATGAGACATAAGGGTGGACACTCTTGGGGCTGAGAGGTTCGGTGAGGTTGGGTGAGCAAATGCAGACCCTTTAAAGTGATACTGCGTGCTACCCATCGCATGGGTCCCAAATCTCCAGGTTCAAGGGCATCTTCCTACATCGAAAACATGCATGAGAAACCCAGAAGATGGTACACCGTGTGATGGGGAAAGGTTTCTAAAACGCATCTAATTTCTCATCTCCTTGTGCTCGGGTTCGCCATTCCAGCCACTTTACTAGCAATCTCCCTACTTGGAGCATCAGCACCTTTAACCTCCTGTTCCGTACAGGTTGCAATTTGTCCTGAGGATGAACGGGAAGACGGGGAACCAATGAGAGACTAGCTCTTGGTGTTGGGACAGGCACAGGTCACTCTATTTTCCCATCAGGAAGAAGAATTAACCACAGGCTCAGCCTGCCCCCCGGAACCAGAACAGGGCCTGAAGCCATCCTGCGCTTTTGCGGCCGGCTCCCAAAAAAGCGACTTGTAAAATGGAGCTTCAGGGCACTGCAATTCACAAACCTGCAGAGTTATAAATGATAACTCTCGTCCACAAATATATTGAGGGAAGGCAAAGAAGAGGATTTGAAATCAAGGCAGAATTGCAGGAAACAGATTTCAGGAGGAAGATGCGAATCGCCTTTAAAGCACATGAAAAGCGGCAAAACGTTGACAATGATGCCCTTGGCCAAAAAGGGCGTATGCGTTTTTTCCTGAATATATTCAGGAGAAAACGCATACGCCCTTTTTGGCCAACCAAGCAACCTGGAAAGGCAAATCAGCGCTACAAAGAAGTCTCGCTTCCCATCGGTCAAAAGGGCCATGCTGAAAAAAGTGTCAAAACCAGAAATGCAGGACACGCCATGGAGAAATGGGAGCCTTGCTACACTGATGGGCGGGATGTAAATTGCCAACAGCCACTCTGGAGAAGTGTACGGTGTGTCCTGAAACATCTAAAAAACACAGCTTAGAGAGCATAGGGCACTTCCACGCATGGGGGGATAAAGTGGGAAAATTGAAAATCAGCAAGACACAAGCACCCCAAAGTTTAGGGCTGCTCTGTTGACAAGGACCTCCACTTCCTTCCACCTTAAATATCCCAGGAAAGCGAAAAATGGATAAAAAAGTTGTGGTCCTTATGTACAATGGAATATCACTCAGCCATGAAATCAATGTCATAAGGCTAGTAGCAGCATGATGAGTGGATTTAGGTAAGACGATTCTAAGTGAAATAAGTCACACAGAAAAGGACACTTCTCATAAGGTGTCACTTATAGAGGGAATGTAAAAACCGTTACACTTGAACTGAATTACAAAACAGAACAGAGTCACACATGCAGAAAACACACTATGGCTGCTTAACGGGAAAGGTGAGGTGGGCTGATACATAAAACAAGAGTTTCAAATTAGCTCAGATACCGTTCCATAAACCCAATATGGAATAGACAAGACCTACTCCTTGCTCAGAGAACTGGACTCAACACGCCCGATTCACCGCACAAGAATATATCTGACTAGTAATAATCTTAAAACCTATGTATTGATATCTCTCTGTTAGTGTGTCAAGTGGGTGTAAAGCGGCCTAAACACAGCCGTGAAAAGCAGCTAAACCCCATTATAAAAATAAATTACTTTTAAAAACCCATGAAACAAAGACAGGGAAAGAGAGAGAAATTCTTACACAATTCGTTCAGGGGCTGTGATGCAACCTGGATTGACCATATCTAGACCCACAGCTGGATGAGACATAAGGGTGGACACTCTTGGGGCTGAGAGGTTCGGTGAGGTTGGGTGAGCAAATGCAGACCCTTTAAAGTGATACTGCGTGCTACCCATCGCATGGGTCCCAAATCTCCAGGTTCAAGGGCATCTTCCTACATCGAAAACATGCATGAGAAACCCAGAAGATGGTACACCGTGTGATGGGGAAAGGTTTCTAAAACGCATCTAATTTCTCATCTCCTTGTGCTCGGGTTCGCCATTCCAGCCACTTTACTAGCAATCTCCCTACTTGGAGCATCAGCACCTTTAACCTCCTGTTCCGTACAGGTTGCAATTTGTCCTGAGGATGAACGGGAAGACGGGGAACCAATGAGAGACTAGCTCTTGGTGTTGGGACAGGCACAGGTCACTCTATTTTCCCATCAGGAAGAAGAATTAACCACAGGCTCAGCCTGCCCCCCGGAACCAGAACAGGGCCTGAAGCCATCCTGCGCTTTTGCGGCCGGCTCCCAAAAAAGCGACTTGTAAAATGGAGCTTCAGGGCACTGCAATTCACAAACCTGCAGAGTTATAAATGATAACTCTCGTCCACAAATATATTGAGGGAAGGCAAAGAAGAGGATTTGAAATCAAGGCAGAATTGCAGGAAACAGATTTCAGGAGGAAGATGCGAATCGCCTTTAAAGCACATGAAAAGCGGCAAAACGTTGACAATGATGCCCTTGGCCAAAAAGGGCGTATGCGTTTTTTCCTGAATATATTCAGGAGAAAACGCATACGCCCTTTTTGGCCAACCAAGCAACCTGGAAAGGCAAATCAGCGCTACAAAGAAGTCTCGCTTCCCATCGGTCAAAAGGGCCATGCTGAAAAAAGTGTCAAAACCAGAAATGCAGGACATGCCATGGAGAAATGGGAGCCTTGCTACACTGATGGGCGGGATGTAAATTGCCAACAGCCACTCTGGAGAAGTGTACGGTGTGTCCTGAAACATCTAAAAAACACAGCTTAGAGAGCATAGGGCACTTCCACGCATGGGGGGATAAAGTGGGAAAATTGAAAATCAGCAAGACACAAGCACCCCAAAGGTTAGGGCTGCTCTGTTGACAAGGACCTCCACTTCCTTCCACCTTAAATATCCCAGGAAAGCGAAAAATGGATAAAAAAGTTGTGGTCCTTATGTACAATGGAATATCACTCAGCCATGAAATCAATGTCATAAGGCTAGTAGCAGCATGATGAGTGGATTTAGGTAAGACGATTCTAAGTGAAATAAGTCACACAGAAAAGGACACTTCTCATAAGGTGTCACTTATAGAGGGAATGTTAAAACCGTTACACTTGAACTGAATTACAAAACAGAACAGAGTCACACATGCAGAAAACACACTATGGCTGCTTAACGGGAAAGGTGAGGTGGGGTGATACATAAAACAAGAGTTTCAAATTAGCTCAGATACCGTTCCATAAACCCAATATGGAATAGACAAGACCTACTCCTTGCTCAGAGAACTGGACTCAGCACGCCCGATTCACCGCACAAGAATATATCTGACTAGTAATAATCTTAAAACCTATGTATTGATATCTCTCTGTTAGTGTGTCAAGAGGGTGTAAAGCGGCCTAAACACAGCCGTGAAAAGCAGCTAAACCCCATTATAAAAATAAATTACTTTTAAAAACCCATGAAACAAAGACAGGGAAAGAGAGAGAAATTCTTACACAATTCGTTCAGGGGCTGTGATGCAACCTGGATTGACCATATCTAGACCCACAGCTGGATGAGACATAAGGGTGGACACTCTTGGGGCTGAGAGGTTCGGTGAGGTTGGGTGAGCAAACGCAGACCCTTTAAAGTGATACTGCCTGCTACCCATCGCATGGGTCCCAAATCTCCAGGTTCAAGGGCATCTTCCTACATCGAAAACATGCATGAGAAACCCAGAAGATGGTACACCGTGTGATGGGGAAAGGTTTCTAAAACGCACCTCATTTCTCATCTCCTTGTGCTCGGGTTCGCCATTCCAGCCACTTTAGTAGCAATCTCCCTATTTGGAGCATCAGCACCTTTAACCTCCTGTTCCGTACAGGTTGCAATTTGTCCTGAGGATGAACGGGAAGACGGGGAACCAATGAGAGACTAGCTCTTGGTGTTGGGACAGGCACAGGTCACTCTATTTTCCCATCAGGAAGAAGAATTAACCACAGGCTCAGCCTGCCCCCCGGAACCAGAACAGGGCCTGAAGCCATCCTGCGCTTTTGCGGCCGGCTCCCAAAAAAGCGACTTGTAAAATGGAGCTTCAGGGCACTGCAATTCACACACCTGCAGAGTTATAAATGATAACTCTCGTCCACAAATATATTGAGGGAAGGCAAAGAAGAGGATTTGAAATCAAGGCAGAATTGCAGGAAACAGATTTCAGGAGGAAGATGCGAATCGCCTTTAAAGCACATGAAAAGCAGCAAAACGTTGACAATGATGCCCTTGGCCAAAAAGGGCGTATGCGTTTTTTCCTGAATATATTCAGGAGAAAACGCATACGCCCTTTTTGGCCAACCAAGCAACCTGGAAAGGCAAATCAGCGCTACAAAGAAGTCTCGCTTCCCATCGGTCAAAAGGGCCATGCTGAAAAAAGTGTCAAAACCAGAAATGCAGGACAGGCCATGGAGAAATGGGAGCCTTGCTACACTGATGGGCGGGATGTAAATTGCCAACAGCCACTCTGGAGAAGTGTACGGTGTGTCCTGAAACATCTAAAAAACACAGCTTAGAGAGCATAGGGCACTTCCACGCATGGGGGGATAAAGTGGGAAAATTGAAAATCAGCAAGACACAAGCACCCCAAAGTTTAGGGCTGCTCTGTTGACAAGGACCTCCACTTCCTTCCACCTTAAATATCCCAGGAAAGCGAAAAATGGATAAAAAAGTTGTGGTCCTTATGTACAATGGAATATCACTCAGCCATGAAATCAATGTCATAAGGCTAGTAGCAGCATGATGAGTGGATTTAGGTAAGACGATTCTAAGTGAAATAAGTCACACAGAAAAGGACACTTCTCATAAGGTGTCACTTATAGAGGGAATGTAAAAACCGTTACACTTGAACTGAATTACAAAACAGAACAGAGTCACACATGCAGAAAACACACTATGGCTGCTTAACGGGAAAGGTGAGGTGGGGTGATACATAAAACAAGAGTTTCAAATTAGCTCAGATACCATTCCATAAACCCAATATGGAACAGACAAGACCTACTCCTTGCTCAGAGAACTGGACTCAACACGCCCGATTCACCGCACAAGAATATATCTGACTAGTAATAATCTTAAAACCTATGTATTGATATCTCTCTGTTAGTGTGTCAAGTGGGTGTAAAGCGGCCTAAACACAGCCGTGAAAAGCAGCTAAACCCCATTATAAAAATAAATTACTTTTAAAAACCCATGAAACAAAGACAGGGAAAGAGAGAGAAATTCTTACACAATTCGTTCAGGGGCTGTGATGCAACCTGGATTGACCATATCTAGACCCACAGCTGGATGAGACATAAGGGTGGACACTCTTGGGGCTGAGAGGTTCGGTGAGGTTGGGTGAGCAAACGCAGACCCTTTAAAGTGATACTGCGTGCTACCCATCGCATGGGTCCCAAATCTCCAGGTTCAAGGGCATCTTCCTACATCGAAAACATGCATGAGAAACCCAGAAGATGGTACACCGTGTGATGGGGAAAGGTTTCTAAAACGCATCTAATTTCTCATCTCCTTGTGCTCGGGTTCGCCATTCCAGCCACTTTACTAGCAATCTCCCTACTTGGAGCATCAGCACCTTTAACCTCCTGTTCCGTACAGGTTGCAATTTTTCCTGAGGATGAACGGGAAGACGGGGAACCAATGAGAGACTAGCTCTTGGTGTTGGGACAGGCACAGGTCACTCTATTTTCCCATCAGGAAGAAGAATTAACCACAGGCTCAGCCTGCCCCCCGGAACCAGAACAGGGCCTGAAGCCATCCTGCGCTTTTGCGGCCGGCTCCCAAAAAAGCGACTTGTAAAATGGAGCTTCAGGGCACTGCAATTCACAAACCTGCAGAGTTATAAATGATAACTCTCGTCCACAAATGTATTGAGGGAAGGCAAAGAAGAGGATTTGAAATCAAGGCAGAATTGCAGGAAACAGATTTCAGGAGGAAGATGCGAATCGCCTTTAAAGCACATGAAAAGCGGCAAAACGTTGACAATGATGCCCTTGGCCAAAAAGGGCGTATGCGTTTTTTCCTGAATATATTCAGGAGAAAACGCATACGCCCTTTTTGGCCAACCAAGCAACCTGGAAAGGCAAATCAGCGCTACAAAGAAGTCTCGCTTCCCATCGGTCAAAAGGGCCATGCTGAAAAAAGTGTCAAAACCAGAAATGCAGGACAGGCCATGGAGAAATGGGAGCCTTGCTACACTGATGGGCGGGATGTAAATTGCCAACAGCCACTCTGGAGAAGTGTACGGTGTGTCCTGAAACATCTAAAAAACACAGCTTAGAGAGCATAGGGCACTTCCACGCATGGGGGGATAAAGTGGGAAAATTGAAAATCAGCAAGACACAAGCACCCCAAAGTTTAGGGCTGCTCTGTTGACAAGGACCTCCACTTCCTTCCACCTTAAATATCCCAGGAAAGCGAAAAATGGATAAAAAAGTTGTGGTCCTTATGTACAATGGAATATCACTCAGCCATGAAATCAATGTCATAAGGCTAGTAGCAGCATGATGAGTGGATTTAGGTAAGACGATTCTAAGTGAAATAAGTCACACAGAAAAGGACACTTCTCATAAGGTGTCACTTATAGAGGGAATGTAAAAACCGTTACACTTGAACTGAATTACAAAACAGAACAGAGTCACACATGCAGAAAACACACTATGGCTGCTTAACGGGAAAGGTGAGGTGGGGTGATACATAAAACAAGAGTTTCAAATTAGCTCAGATACCGTTCCATAAACCCAATATGGAATAGACAAGACCTACTCCTTGCTCAGAGAACTGGACTCAACACGCCCGATTCACCGCACAAGAATATATCTGACTAGTAATAATCTTAAAACCTATGTATTGATATCTCTCTGTTAGTGTGTCAAGTGGGTGTAAAGCGGCCTAAACACAGCCGTGAAAAGCAGCTAAACCCCATTATAAAAATAAATTACTTTTAAAAACCCATGAAACAAAGACAGGGAAAGAGAGAGAAATTCTTACACAATTCGTTCAGGGGCTGTGATGCAACCTGGATTGACCATATCTAGACCCACAGCTGGATGAGACATAAGGGTGGACACTCTTGGGGCTGAGAGGTTCGGTGAGGTTGGGTGAGCAAACGCAGACCCTTTAAAGTGATACTGCGTGCTACCCATCGCATGGGTCCCAAATCTCCAGGTTCAAGGGCATCTTCCTACATCGAAAACATGCATGAGAAACCCAGAAGATGGTACACCGTGTGATGGGGAAAGGTTTCTAAAACGCATCTAATTTCTCATCTCCTTGTGCTCGGGTTCGCCATTCCAGCCACTTTACTAGCAATCTCCCTACTTGGAGCATCAGCACCTTTAACCTCCTGTTCCGTACAGGTTGCAATTTGTCCTGAGGATGAACGGGAAGACGGGGAACCAATGAGAGACTAGCTCTTGGTGTTGGGACAGGCACAGGTCACTCTATTTTCCCATCAGGAAGAAGAATTAACCACAGGCTCAGCCTGCCCCCCGGAACCAGAACAGGGCCTGAAGCCATCCTGCGCTTTTGCGGCCGGCTCCCAAAAAAGCGACTTGTAAAATGGAGCTTCAGGGCACTGCAATTCACAAACCTGCAGAGTTACAAATGATAACTCTCGTCCACAAATATATTGAGGGAAGGCAAAGAAGAGGATTTGAAATCAAGGCAGAATTGCAGGAAACAGATTTCAGGAGGAAGATGCGAATCGCCTTTAAAGCACATGAAAAGCGGCAAAACGTTGACAATGATGCCCTTGGCCAAAAAGGGCGTATGCGTTTTTTCCTGAATATATTCAGGAAAAAACGCATACGCCCTTTTTGGCCAACCAAGCAACCTGGAAAGGCAAATCAGCGCTACAAAGAAGTCTCGCTTCCCATCGGTCAAAAGGGCCATGCTGAAAAAAGTGTCAAAACCAGAAATGCAGGACAGGCCATGGAGAAATGGGAGCCTTGCTACACTGATGGGCGGGATGTAAATTGCCAACAGCCACTCTGGAGAAGTGTACGGTGTGTCCTGAAACATCTAAAAAACACAGCTTAGAGAGCATAGGGCACTTCCACGCATGGGGGGATAAAGTGGGATAATTGAAAATCAGCAAGACACAAGCACCCCAAAGTTTAGGGCTGCTCTGTTGACAAGGACCTCCACTTCCTTCCACCTTAAATATCCCAGGAAAGCGAAAAATGGATAAAAAAGTTGTGGTCCTTATGTACAATGGAATATCACTCAGCCATGAAATCAATGTCATAAGGCTAGTAGCAGCATGATGAGTGGATTTAGGTAAGACGATTCTAAGTGAAATAAGTCACACAGAAAAGGACACTTCTCATAAGGTGTCACTTATAGAGGGAATGTAAAAACCGTTACACTTGAACTGAATTACAAAACAGAACAGAGTCACACATGCAGAAAACACACTATGGCTGCTTAACGGGAAAGGTGAGGTGGGGTGATACATAAAACAAGAGTTTCAAATTAGCTCAGATACCGTTCCATAAACCCAATATGGAATAGACAAGACCTACTCCTTGCTCAGAGAACTGGACTCAACACGCCCGATTCACTGCACAAGAATATATCTGACTAGTAATAATCTTAAAACCTATGTATTGATATCTCTCTGTTAGTGTGTCAAGTGGGTGTAAAGCGGCCTAAACACAGCCGTGAAAAGCAGCTAAACCCCATTATAAAAATAAATTACTTTTAAAAACCCATGAAACAAAGACAGGGAAAGAGAGAGAAATTCTTACACAATTCGTTCAGGGGCTGTGATGCAACCTGGATTGACCATATCTAGACCCACAGCTGGATGAGACATAAGGGTGGACACTCTTGGGGCTGAGAGGTTCGGTGAGGTTGGGTGAGCAAACGCAGACCCTTTAAAGTGATACTGCGTGCTACCCATCGCATGGGTCCCAAATCTCCAGGTTCAAGGGCATCTTCCTACATCGAAAACATGCATGAGAAACCCAGAAGATGGTACACCGTGTGATGGGGAAAGGTTTCTAAAACGCACCTCATTTCTCATCTCCTTGTGCTCGGGTTCGCCATTCCAGCCACTTTACTAGCAATCTCCCTACTTGGAGCATCAGCACCTTTAACCTCCTGTTCCGTACAGGTTGCAATTTGTCCTGAGGATGAACGGGAAGACGGGGAACCAATGAGAGACTAGCTCTTGGTGTTGGGACAGGCACAGGTCACTCTATTTTCCCATCAGGAAGAAGAATTAACCACAGGCTCAGCCTGCCCCCCGGAACCAGAACAGGGCCTGAAGCCATCCTGCGCTTTTGCGGCCGGCTCCCAAAAAAGCGACTTGTAAAATGGAGCTTCAGGGCACTGCAATTCACAAACCTGCAGAGTTATAAATGATAACTCTCGTCCACAAATATATTGAGGGAAGGCAAAGAAGAGGATTTGAAATCAAGGCAGAATTGCAGGAAACAGATTTCAGGAGGAAGATGCGAATCGCCTTTAAAGCACATGAAAAGCGGCAAAACGTTGACAATGATGCCCTTGGCCAAAAAGGGCGTATGCGTTTTTTCCTGAATATATTCAGGAGAAAACGCATACGCCCTTTTTGGCCAACCAAGCAACCTGGAAAGGCAAATCAGCGCTACAAAGAAGTCTCGCTTCCCATCGGTCAAAAGGGCCATGCTGAAAAAAGTGTCAAAACCAGAAATGCAGGACACGCCATGGAGAAATGGGAGCCTTGCTACACTGATGGGCGGGATGTAAATTGCCAACAGCCACTCTGGAGAAGTGTACGGTGTGTCCTGAAACATCTAAAAAACACAGCTTAGAGAGCATAGGGCACTTCCACGCATGGGGGGATAAAGTGGGAAAATTGAAAATCAGCAAGACACAAGCACCCCAAAGTTTAGGGCTGCTCTGTTGACAAGGACCTCCACTTCCTTCCACCTTAAATATCCCAGGAAAGCGAAAAATGGATAAAAAAGTTGTGGTCCTTATGTACAATGGAATATCACTCAGCCATGAAATCAATGTCATAAGGCTAGTAGCAGCATGATGAGTGGATTTAGGTAAGACGATTCTAAGTGAAATAAGTCACACAGAAAAGGACACTTCTCATAAGGTGTCACTTATAGAGGGAATGTAAAAACCGTTACACTTGAACTGAATTACAAAACAGAACAGAGTCACACATGCAGAAAACACACTATGGCTGCTTAACGGGAAAGGTGAGGTGGGGTGATACATAAAACAAGAGTTTCAAATTAGCTCAGATACCGTTCCATAAACCCAATATGGAATAGACAAGACCTACTCCTTGCTCAGAGAACTGGACTCAACACGCCCGATTCACCGCACAAGAATATATCTGACTAGTAATAATCTTAAAACCTATGTATTGATATCTCTCTGTTAGTGTGTCAAGTGGGTGTAAAGCGGCCTAAACACAGCCGTGAAAAGCAGCTAAACCCCATTATAAAAATAAATTACTTTTAAAAACCCATGAAACAAAGACAGGGAAGGAGAGAGAAATTCTTACACAATTCTTTCAGGGGCTGTGATGCAACCTGGATTGACCATATCTAGACCCACAGCTGGATGAGACATAAGGGTGGACACTCTTGGGGCTGAGAGGTTCGGTGAGGTTGGGTGAGCAAACGCAGACCCTTTAAAGTAATACTGCGTGCTACCCATCGCATGGGTCCCAAATCTCCAGGTTCAAGGGCATCTTCCTACATCGAAAACATGCATGAGAAACCCAGAAGATGGTACACCGTGTGATGGGGAAAGGTTTCTAAAACGCACCTCATTTCTCATCTCCTTGTGCTCGGGTTCGCCATTCCAGCCACTTTACTAGCAATCTCCCTACTTGGAGCATCAGCACCTTTAACCTCCTGTTCCGTACAGGTTGCAATTTGTCCTGAGGATGAACGGGAAGACGGGGAACCAATGAGAGACTAGCTCTTGGTGTTGGGACAGGCACAGGTCACTCTATTTTCCCATCAGGAAGAAGAATTAACCACAGGCTCAGCCTGCCCCCCGGAACCAGAACAGGGCCTGAAGCCATCCTGCGCTTTTGCGGCCGGCTCCCAAAAAAGCGACTTGTAAAATGGAGCTTCAGGGCACTGCAATTCACAAACCTGCAGAGTTATAAATGATAACTCTCGTCCACAAATATATTGAGGGAAGGCAAAGAAGAGGATTTGAAATCAAGGCAGAATTGCAGGAAACAGATTTCAGGAGGAAGATGCGAATCGCCTTTAAAGCACATGAAAAGCGGCAAAACGTTGACAATGATGCCCTTGGCCAAAAAGGGCGTATGCGTTTTTTCCTGAATATATTCAGGAGAAAACGCATACGCCCTTTTTGGCCAACCAAGCAACCTGGAAAGGCAAATCAGCGCTACAAAGAAGTCTCGCTTCCCATCGGTCAAAAGGGCCATGCTGAAAAAAGTGTCAAAACCAGAAATGCAGGACAGGCCATGGAGAAATGGGAGCCTTGCTACACTGATGGGCGGGATGTAAATTGCCAACAGCCACTCTGGAGAAGTGTACGGTGTGTCCTGAAACATCTAAAAAACACAGCTTAGAGAGCATAGGGCACTTCCACGCATGGGGGGATAAAGTGGGATAATTGAAAATCAGCAAGACACAAGCACCCCAAAGTTTAGGGCTGCTCTGTTGACAAGGACCTCCACTTCCTTCCACCTTAAATATCCCAGGAAAGCGAAAAATGGATAAAAAAGTTGTGGTCCTTATGTACAATGGAATATCACTCAGCCATGAAATCAATGTCATAAGGCTAGTAGCAGCATGATGAGTGGATTTAGGTAAGACGATTCTAAGTGAAATAAGTCACACAGAAAAGGACACTTCTCATAAGGTGTCACTTATAGAGGGAATGTAAAAACCGTTACACTTGAACTGAATTACAAAACAGAACAGAGTCACACATGCAGAAAACACACTATGGCTGCTTAACGGGAAAGGTGAGGTGGGGTGATACATAAAACAAGAGTTTCAAATTAGCTCAGATACCGTTCCATAAACCCAATATGGAATAGACAAGACCTACTCCTTGCTCAGAGAACTGGACTCAACACGCCCGATTCACTGCACAAGAATATATCTGACTAGTAATAATCTTAAAACCTATGTATTGATATCTCTCTGTTAGTGTGTCAAGTGGGTGTAAAGCGGCCTAAACACAGCCGTGAAAAGCAGCTAAACCCCATTATAAAAATAAATTACTTTTAAAAACCCATGAAACAAAGACAGGGAAAGAGAGAGAAATTCTTACACAATTCGTTCAGGGGCTGTGATGCAACCTGGATTGACCATATCTAGACCCACAGCTGGATGAGACATAAGGGTGGACACTCTTGGGGCTGAGAGGTTCGGTGAGGTTGGGTGAGCAAACGCAGACCCTTTAAAGTGATACTGCGTGCTACCCATCGCATGGGTCCCAAATCTCCAGGTTCAAGGGCATCTTCCTACATCGAAAACATGCATGAGAAACCCAGAAGATGGTACACCGTGTGATGGGGAAAGGTTTCTAAAACGCACCTCATTTCTCATCTCCTTGTGCTCGGGTTCGCCATTCCAGCCACTTTACTAGCAATCTCCCTACTTGGAGCATCAGCACCTTTAACCTCCTGTTCCGTACAGGTTGCAATTTGTCCTGAGGATGAACGGGAAGACGGGGAACCAATGAGAGACTAGCTCTTGGTGTTGGGACAGGCACAGGTCACTCTATTTTCCCATCAGGAAGAAGAATTAACCACAGGCTCAGCCTGCCCCCCGGAACCAGAACAGGGCCTGAAGCCATCCTGCGCTTTTGCGGCCGGCTCCCAAAAAAGCGACTTGTAAAATGGAGCTTCAGGGCACTGCAATTCACAAACCTGCAGAGTTATAAATGATAACTCTCGTCCACAAATATATTGAGGGAAGGCAAAGAAGAGGATTTGAAATCAAGGCAGAATTGCAGGAAACAGATTTCAGGAGGAAGATGCGAATCGCCTTTAAAGCACATGAAAAGCGGCAAAACGTTGACAATGATGCCCTTGGCCAAAAAGGGCGTATGCGTTTTTTCCTGAATATATTCAGGAGAAAACGCATACGCCCTTTTTGGCCAACCAAGCAACCTGGAAAGGCAAATCAGCGCTACAAAGAAGTCTCGCTTCCCATCGGTCAAAAGGGCCATGCTGAAAAAAGTGTCAAAACCAGAAATGCAGGACACGCCATGGAGAAATGGGAGCCTTGCTACACTGATGGGCGGGATGTAAATTGCCAACAGCCACTCTGGAGAAGTGTACGGTGTGTCCTGAAACATCTAAAAAACACAGCTTAGAGAGCATAGGGCACTTCCACGCATGGGGGGATAAAGTGGGAAAATTGAAAATCAGCAAGACACAAGCACCCCAAAGTTTAGGGCTGCTCTGTTGACAAGGACCTCCACTTCCTTCCACCTTAAATATCCCAGGAAAGCGAAAAATGGATAAAAAAGTTGTGGTCCTTATGTACAATGGAATATCACTCAGCCATGAAATCAATGACATAAGGCTAGTAGCAGCATGATGAGTGGATTTAGGTAAGACGATTCTAAGTGAAATAAGTCACACAGAAAAGGACACTTCTCATAAGGTGTCACTTATAGAGGGAATGTAAAAACCGTTACACTTGAACTGAATTACAAAACAGAACAGAGTCACACATGCAGAAAACACACTATGGCTGCTTAACGGGAAAGGTGAGGTGGGGTGATACATAAAACAAGAGTTTCAAATTAGCTCAGATACCGTTCCATAAACCCAATATGGAATAGACAAGACCTACTCCTTGCTCAGAGAACTGGACTCAACACGCCCGATTCACCGCACAAGAATATATCTGACTAGTAATAATCTTAAAACCTATGTATTGATATCTCTCTGTTAGTGTGTCAAGTGGGTGTAAAGCGGCCTAAACACAGCCGTGAAAAGCAGCTAAACCCCATTATAAAAATAAATTACTTTTAAAAACCCATGAAACAAAGACAGGGAAGGAGAGAGAAATTCTTACACAATTCTTTCAGGGGCTGTGATGCAACCTGGATTGACCATATCTAGACCCACAGCTGGATGAGACATAAGGGTGGACACTCTTGGGGCTGAGAGGTTCGGTGAGGTTGGGTGAGCAAACGCAGACCCTTTAAAGTAATACTGCGTGCTACCCATCGCATGGGTCCCAAATCTCCAGGTTCAAGGGCATCTTCCTACATCGAAAACATGCATGAGAAACCCAGAAGATGGTACACCGTGTGATGGGGAAAGGTTTCTAAAACGCACCTCATTTCTCATCTCCTTGTGCTCGGGTTCGCCATTCCAGCCACTTTACTAGCAATCTCCCTACTTGGAGCATCAGCACCTTTAACCTCCTGTTCCGTACAGGTTGCAATTTGTCCTGAGGATGAACGGGAAGACGGGGAACCAATGAGAGACTAGCTCTTGGTGTTGGGACAGGCACAGGTCACTCTATTTTCCCATCAGGAAGAAGAATTAACCACAGGCTCAGCCTGCCCCCCGGAACCAGAACAGGGCCTGAAGCCATCCTGCGCTTTTGCGGCCGGCTCCCAAAAAAGCGACTTGTAAAATGGAGCTTCAGGGCACTGCAATTCACAAACCTGCAGAGTTATAAATGATAACTCTCGTCCACAAATATATTGAGGGAAGGCAAAGAAGAGGATTTGAAATCAAGGCAGAATTGCAGGAAACAGATTTCAGGAGGAAGATGCGAATCGCCTTTAAAGCACATGAAAAGCGGCAAAACGTTGACAATGATGCCCTTGGCCAAAAAGGGCGTATGCGTTTTTTCCTGAATATATTCAGGAGAAAACGCATACGCCCTTTTTGGCCAACCAAGCAACCTGGAAAGGCAAATCAGCGCTACAAAGAAGTCTCGCTTCCCATCGGTCAAAAGGGCCATGCTGAAAAAAGTGTCAAAACCAGAAATGCAGGACAGGCCATGGAGAAATGGGAGCCTTGCTACACTGATGGGCGGGATGTAAATTGCCAACAGCCACTCTGGAGAAGTGTACGGTGTGTCCTGAAACATCTAAAAAACACAGCTTAGAGAGCATAGGGCACTTCCACGCATGGGGGGATAAAGTGGGAAAATTGAAAATCAGCAAGACACAAGCACCCCAAAGTTTAGGGCTGCTCTGTTGACAAGGACCTCCACTTCCTTCCACCTTAAATATCCCAGGAAAGCGAAAAATGGATAAAAAAGTTGTGGTCCTTATGTACAATGGAATATCACTCAGCCATGAAATCAATGTCATAAGGCTAGTAGCAGCATGATGAGTGGATTTAGGTAAGACGATTCTAAGTGAAATAAGTCACACAGAAAAGGACACTTCTCATAAGGTGTCACTTATAGAGGGAATGTAAAAACCGTTACACTTGAACTGAATTACAAAACAGAACAGAGTCACACATGCAGAAAACACACTATGGCTGCTTAACGGGAAAGGTGAGGTGGGGTGATACATAAAACAAGAGTTTCAAATTAGCTCAGATACCGTTCCATAAACCCAATATGGAATAGACAAGACCTACTCCTTGCTCAGAGAACTGGACTCAACACGCCCGATTCACCGCACAAGAATATATCTGACTAGTAATAATCTTAAAACCTATGTATTGATATCTCTCTGTTAGTGTGTCAAGTGGGTGTAAAGCGGCCTAAACACAGCCGTGAAAAGCAGCTAAACCCCATTATAAAAATAAATTACTTTTAAAAACCCATGAAACAAAGACAGGGAAAGAGAGAGAAATTCTTACACAATTCGTTCAGGGGCTGTGATGCAACCTGGATTGACCATATCTAGACCCACAGCTGGATGAGACATAAGGGTGGACACTCTTGGGGCTGAGAGGTTCGGTGAGGTTGGGTGAGCAAACGCAGACCCTTTAAAGTGATACTGCGTGCTACCCATCGCATGGGTCCCAAATCTCCAGGTTCAAGGGCATCTTCCTACATCGAAAACATGCATGAGAAACCCAGAAGATGGTACACCGTGTGATGGGGAAAGGTTTCTAAAACGCATCTAATTTCTCATCTCCTTGTGCTCGGGTTCGCCATTCCAGCCACTTTACTAGCAATCTCCCTACTTGGAGCATCAGCACCTTTAACCTCCTGTTCCGTACAGGTTGCAATTTGTCCTGAGGATGAACGGGAAGACGGGGAACCAATGAGAGACTAGCTCTTGGTGTTGGGACAGGCACAGGTCACTCTATTTTCCCATCAGGAAGAAGAATTAACCACAGGCTCAGCCTGCCCCCCGGAACCAGAACAGGGCCTGAAGCCATCCTGCGCTTTTGCGGCCGACTCCCAAAAAAGCGACTTGTAAAATGGAGCTTCAGGGCACTGCAATTCACAAACTTGCAGAGTTATAAATGATAACTCTCGTCCACAAATATATTGAGGGAAGGCAAAGAAGAGGATTTGAAATCAAGGCAGAATTGCAGGACACAGATTTCAGGAGGAAGATTCGAATCGCATTTAAAGCACATGAAAAGCGGCAAAACGTTGACAATGATGCCCTTGGCCAAAAAGGGCGTATGCGTTTTTTCCTGAATATATTCAGGAAAAAACGCATACGCCCTTTTTGGCCAACCAAGCAACCTGGAAAGGCAAATCAGCGCTACAAAGAAGTCTCGCTTCCCATCGGTCAAAAGGGCCATGCTGAAAAAAGTGTCAAAACCAGAAATGCAGGACAGGCCATGGAGAAATGGGAGCCTTGCTACACTGATGGGCGGGATGTAAATTGCCAACAGCCACTCTGGAGAAGTGTACGGTGTGTCCTGAAACATCTAAAAAACACAGCTTAGAGAGCATAGGGCACTTCCACGCATGGGGGGATAAAGTGGGATAATTGAAAATCAGCAAGACACAAGCACCCCAAAGTTTAGGGCTGCTCTGTTGACAAGGACCTCCACTTCCTTCCACCTTAAATATCCCAGGAAAGCGAAAAATGGATAAAAAAGTTGTGGTCCTTATGTACAATGGAATATCACTCAGCCATGAAATCAATGTCATAAGGCTAGTAGCAGCATGATGAGTGGATTTAGGTAAGACGATTCTAAGTGAAATAAGTCACACAGAAAAGGACACTTCTCATAAGGTGTCACTTATAGAGGGAATGTAAAAACCGTTACACTTGAACTGAATTACAAAACAGAACAGAGTCACACATGCAGAAAACACACTATGGCTGCTTAACGGGAAAGGTGAGGTGGGGTGATACATAAAACAAGAGTTTCAAATTAGCTCAGATACCGTTCCATAAACCCAATATGGAATAGACAAGACCTACTCCTTGCTCAGAGAACTGGACTCAACACGCCCGATTCACTGCACAAGAATATATCTGACTAGTAATAATCTTAAAACCTATGTATTGATATCTCTCTGTTAGTGTGTCAAGTGGGTGTAAAGCGGCCTAAACACAGCCGTGAAAAGCAGCTAAACCCCATTATAAAAATAAATTACTTTTAAAAACCCATGAAACAAAGACAGGGAAAGAGAGAGAAATTCTTACACAATTCGTTCAGGGGCTGTGATGCAACCTGGATTGACCATATCTAGACCCACAGCTGGATGAGACATAAGGGTGGACACTCTTGGGGCTGAGAGGTTCGGTGAGGTTGGGTGAGCAAACGCAGACCCTTTAAAGTGATACTGCGTGCTACCCATCGCATGGGTCCCAAATCTCCAGGTTCAAGGGCATCTTCCTACATCGAAAACATGCATGAGAAACCCAGAAGATGGTACACCGTGTGATGGGGAAAGGTTTCTAAAACGCACCTCATTTCTCATCTCCTTGTGCTCGGGTTCGCCATTCCAGCCACTTTACTAGCAATCTCCCTACTTGGAGCATCAGCACCTTTAACCTCCTGTTCCGTACAGGTTGCAATTTGTCCTGAGGATGAACGGGAAGACGGGGAACCAATGAGAGACTAGCTCTTGGTGTTGGGACAGGCACAGGTCACTCTATTTTCCCATCAGGAAGAAGAATTAACCACAGGCTCAGCCTGCCCCCCGGAACCAGAACAGGGCCTGAAGCCATCCTGCGCTTTTGCGGCCGGCTCCCAAAAAAGCGACTTGTAAAATGGAGCTTCAGGGCACTGCAATTCACAAACCTGCAGAGTTATAAATGATAACTCTCGTCCACAAATATATTGAGGGAAGGCAAAGAAGAGGATTTGAAATCAAGGCAGAATTGCAGGAAACAGATTTCAGGAGGAAGATGCGAATCGCCTTTAAAGCACATGAAAAGCGGCAAAACGTTGACAATGATGCCCTTGGCCAAAAAGGGCGTATGCGTTTTTTCCTGAATATATTCAGGAGAAAACGCATACGCCCTTTTTGGCCAACCAAGCAACCTGGAAAGGCAAATCAGCGCTACAAAGAAGTCTCGCTTCCCATCGGTCAAAAGGGCCATGCTGAAAAAAGTGTCAAAACCAGAAATGCAGGACACGCCATGGAGAAATGGGAGCCTTGCTACACTGATGGGCGGGATGTAAATTGCCAACAGCCACTCTGGAGAAGTGTACGGTGTGTCCTGAAACATCTAAAAAACACAGCTTAGAGAGCATAGGGCACTTCCACGCATGGGGGGATAAAGTGGGAAAATTGAAAATCAGCAAGACACAAGCACCCCAAAGTTTAGGGCTGCTCTGTTGACAAGGACCTCCACTTCCTTCCACCTTAAATATCCCAGGAAAGCGAAAAATGGATAAAAAAGTTGTGGTCCTTATGTACAATGGAATATCACTCAGCCATGAAATCAATGTCATAAGGCTAGTAGCAGCATGATGAGTGGATTTAGGTAAGACGATTCTAAGTGAAATAAGTCACACAGAAAAGGACACTTCTCATAAGGTGTCACTTATAGAGGGAATGTAAAAACCGTTACACTTGAACTGAATTACAAAACAGAACAGAGTCACACATGCAGAAAACACACTATGGCTGCTTAACGGGAAAGGTGAGGTGGGGTGATACATAAAACAAGAGTTTCAAATTAGCTCAGATACCGTTCCATAAACCCAATATGGAATAGACAAGACCTACTCCTTGCTCAGAGAACTGGACTCAACACGCCCGATTCACCGCACAAGAATATATCTGACTAGTAATAATCTTAAAACCTATGTATTGATATCTCTCTGTTAGTGTGTCAAGTGGGTGTAAAGCGGCCTAAACACAGCCGTGAAAAGCAGCTAAACCCCATTATAAAAATAAATTACTTTTAAAAACCCATGAAACAAAGACAGGGAAGGAGAGAGAAATTCTTACACAATTCTTTCAGAGGCTGTGATGCAACCTGGATTGACCATATCTAGACCCACAGCTGGATGAGACATAAGGGTGGACACTCTTGGGGCTGAGAGGTTCGGTGAGGTTGGGTGAGCAAACGCAGACCCTTTAAAGTAATACTGCGTGCTACCCATCGCATGGGTCCCAAATCTCCAGGTTCAAGGGCATCTTCCTACATCGAAAACATGCATGAGAAACCCAGAAGATGGTACACCGTGTGATGGGGAAAGGTTTCTAAAACGCACCTCATTTCTCATCTCCTTGTGCTCGGGTTCGCCATTCCAGCCACTTTACTAGCAATCTCCCTACTTGGAGCATCAGCACCTTTAACCTCCTGTTCCGTACAGGTTGCAATTTGTCCTGAGGATGAACGGGAAGACGGGGAACCAATGAGAGACTAGCTCTTGGTGTTGGGACAGGCACAGGTCACTCTATTTTCCCATCAGGAAGAAGAATTAACCACAGGCTCAGCCTGCCCCCCGGAACCAGAACAGGGCCTGAAGCCATCCTGCGCTTTTGCGGCCGGCTCCCAAAAAAGCGACTTGTAAAATGGAGCTTCAGGGCACTGCAATTCACAAACCTGCAGAGTTATAAATGATAACTCTCGTCCACAAATATATTGAGGGAAGGCAAAGAAGAGGATTTGAAATCAAGGCAGAATTGCAGGAAACAGATTTCAGGAGGAAGATGCGAATCGCCTTTAAAGCACATGAAAAGCGGCAAAACGTTGACAATGATGCCCTTGGCCAAAAAGGGCGTATGCGTTTTTTCCTGAATATATTCAGGAGAAAACGCATACGCCCTTTTTGGCCAACCAAGCAACCTGGAAAGGCAAATCAGCGCTACAAAGAAGTCTCGCTTCCCATCGGTCAAAAGGGCCATGCTGAAAAAAGTGTCAAAACCAGAAATGCAGGACACGCCATGGAGAAATGGGAGCCTTGCTACACTGATGGGCGGGATGTAAATTGCCAACAGCCACTCTGGAGAAGTGTACGGTGTGTCCTGAAACATCTAAAAAACACAGCTTAGAGAGCATAGGGCACTTCCACGCATGGGGGGATAAAGTGGGAAAATTGAAAATCAGCAAGACACAAGCACCCCAAAGTTTAGGGCTGCTCTGTTGACAAGGACCTCCACTTCCTTCCACCTTAAATATCCCAGGAAAGCGAAAAATGGATAAAAAAGTTGTGGTCCTTATGTACAATGGAATATCACTCAGCCATGAAATCAATGTCATAAGGCTAGTAGCAGCATGATGAGTGGATTTAGGTAAGACGATTCTAAGTGAAATAAGTCACACAGAAAAGGACACTTCTCATAAGGTGTCACTTATAGAGGTAATGTAAAAACCGTTACACTTGAACTGAATTACAAAACAGAACAGAGTCACACATGCAGAAAACACACTATGGCTGCTTAACGGGAAAGGTGAGGTGGGGTGATACATAAAACAAGAGTTTCAAATTAGCTCAGATACCGTTCCATAAACCCAATATGGAATAGACAAGACCTACTCCTTGCTCAGAGAACTGGACTCAACACGCCCGATTCACCGCACAAGAATATATCTGACTAGTAATAATCTTAAAACCTATGTATTGATATCTCTCTGTTAGTGTGTCAAGTGGGTGTAAAGCGGCCTAAACACAGCCGTGAAAAGCAGCTAAACCCCATTATAAAAATAAATTACTTTTAAAAACCCATGAAACAAAGACAGGGAAGGAGAGAGAAATTCTTACACAATTCTTTCAGGGGCTGTGATGCAACCTGGATTGACCATATCTAGACCCACAGCTGGATGAGACATAAGGGTGGACACTCTTGGGGCTGAGAGGTTCGGTGAGGTTGGGTGAGCAAACGCAGACCCTTTAAAGTAATACTGCGTGCTACCCATCGCATGGGTCCCAAATCTCCAGGTTCAAGGGCATCTTCCTACATCGAAAACATGCATGAGAAACCCAGAAGATGGTACACCGTGTGATGGGGAAAGGTTTCTAAAACGCACCTCATTTCTCATCTCCTTGTGCTCGGGTTCGCCATTCCAGCCACTTTACTAGCAATCTCCCTACTTGGAGCATCAGCACCTTTAACCTCCTGTTCCGTACAGGTTGCAATTTGTCCTGAGGATGAACGGGAAGACGGGGAACCAATGAGAGACTAGCTCTTGGTGTTGGGACAGGCACAGGTCACTCTATTTTCCCATCAGGAAGAAGAATTAACCACAGGCTCACCCTGCCCCCCGGAACCAGAACAGGGCCTGAAGCCATCCTGCGCTTTTGCGGCCGGCTCCCAAAAAAGCGACTTGTAAAATGGAGCTTCAGGGCACTGCAATTCACAAACCTGCAGAGTTATAAATGATAACTCTCGTCCACAAATATATTGAGGGAAGGCAAAGAAGAGGATTTGAAATCAAGGCAGAATTGCAGGAAACAGATTTCAGGAGGAAGATGCGAATCGCCTTTAAAGCACATGAAAAGCGGCAAAACGTTGACAATGATGCCCTTGGCCAAAAAGGGCGTATGCGTTTTTTCCTGAATATATTCAGGAGAAAACGCATACGCCCTTTTTGGCCAACCAAGCAACCTGGAAAGGCAAATCAGCGCTACAAAGAAGTCTCGCTTCCCATCGGTCAAAAGGGCCATGCTGAAAAAAGTGTCAAAACCAGAAATGCAGGACAGGCCATGGAGAAATGGGAGCCTTGCTACACTGATGGGCGGGATGTAAATTGCCAACAGCCACTCTGGATAAGTGTACGGTGTGTCCTGAAACATCTAAAAAACACAGCTTAGAGAGCATAGGGCACTTCCACGCATGGGGGGATAAAGTGGGAAAATTGAAAATCAGCAAGACACAAGCACCCCAAAGGTTAGGGCTGCTCTGTTGACAAGGACCTCCACTTCCTTCCACCTTAAATATCCCAGGAAAGCGAAAAATGGATAAAAAAGTTGTGGTCCTTATGTACAATGGAATATCACTCAGCCATGAAATCAATGTCATAAGGCTAGTAGCAGCATGATGAGTGGATTTAGGTAAGACAATTCTAAGTGAAATAAGTCACACAGAAAAGGACACTTCTCATAAGGTGTCACTTATAGAGGGAATGTAAAAACCGTTACACTTGAACTGAATTACAAAACAGAACAGAGTCACACATGCAGAAAACACACTATGGCTGCTTAACGGGAAAGGTGAGGTGGGGTGATACATAAAACAAGAGTTTCACATTAGCTCAGATACCGTTCCATAAACCCAATATGGAATAGACAAGACCTACTCCTTGCTCAGAGAACTGGACTCAACACGCCCGATTCACTGCACAAGAATATATCTGACTAGTAATAATCTTAAAACCTATGTATTGATATCTCTCTGTTAGTGTGTCAAGTGGGTGTAAAGCGGCCTAAACACAGCCGTGAAAAGCAGCTAAACCCCATTATAAAAATAAATTACTTTTAAAAACCCATGAAACAAAGACAGGGAAAGAGAGAGAAATTCTTACACAATTCGTTCAGGGGCTGTGATGCAACCTGGATTGACCATATCTAGACCCACAGCTGGATGAGACATAAGGGTGGACACTCTTGGGGCTGAGAGGTTCGGTGAGGTTGGGTGAGCAAACGCAGACCCTTTAAAGTGATACTGCCTGCTACCCATCGCATGGGTCCCAAATCTCCAGGTTCAAGGGCATCTTCCTACATCGAAAACATGCATGAGAAACCCAGAAGATGGTACACCGTGTGATGGGGAAAGGTTTCTAAAACGCACCTCATTTCTCATCTCCTTGTGCTCGGGTTCGCCATTCCAGCCACTTTAGTAGCAATCTCCCTACTTGGAGCATCAGCACCTTTAACCTCCTGTTCCGTACAGGTTGCAATTTGTCCTGAGGATGAACGGGAAGACGGGGAACCAATGAGAGACTAGCTCTTGGTGTTGGGACAGGCACAGGTCACTCTATTTTCCCATCAGGAAGAAGAATTAACCACAGGCTCAGCCTGCCCCCCGGAACCAGAACAGGGCCTGAAGCCATCCTGCGCTTTTGCGGCCGGCTCCCAAAAAAGCGACTTGTAAAATGGAGCTTCAGGGCACTGCAATTCACAAACCTGCAGAGTTACAAATGATAACTCTCGTCCACAAATATATTGAGGGAAGGCAAAGAAGAGGATTTGAAATCAAGGCAGAATTGCAGGAAACAGATTTCAGGAGGAAGATGCGAATCGCCTTTAAAGCACATGAAAAGCGGCAAAACGTTGACAATGATGCCCTTGGCCAAAAAGGGCGTATGCGTTTTTTCCTGAATATATTCAGGAAAAAACGCATACGCCCTTTTTGGCCAACCAAGCAACCTGGAAAGGCAAATCAGCGCTACAAAGAAGTCTCGCTTCCCATCGGTCAAAAGGGCCATGCTGAAAAAAGTGTCAAAACCAGAAATGCAGGACAGGCCATGGAGAAATGGGAGCCTTGCTACACTGATGGGCGGGATGTAAATTGCCAACAGCCACTCTGGAGAAGTGTACGGTGTGTCCTGAAACATCTAAAAAACACAGCTTAGAGAGCATAGGGCACTTCCACGCATGGGGGGATAAAGTGGGAAAATTGAAAATCAGCAAGACACAAGCACCCCAAAGTTTAGGGCTGCTCTGTTGACAAGGACCTCCACTTCCTTCCACCTTAAATATCCCAGGAAAGCGAAAAATGGATAAAAAAGTTGTGGTCCTTATGTACAATGGAATATCACTCAGCCATGAAATCAATGTCATAAGGCTAGTAGCAGCATGATGAGTGGATTTAGGTAAGACGATTCTAAGTGAAATAAGTCACACAGAAAAGGACACTTCTCATAAGGTGTCACTTATAGAGGGAATGTAAAAACCGTTACACTTGAACTGAATTACAAAACAGAACAGTGTCACACATGCAGAAAACACACTATGGCTGCTTAACGGGAAAGGTGAGGTGGGGTGATACATAAAACAAGAGTTTCAAATTAGCTCAGATACCGTTCCATAAACCCAATATGGAATAGACAAGACCTACTCCTTGCTCAGAGAACTGGACTCAACACGCCCGATTCACCGCACAAGAATATATCTGACTAGTAATAATCTTAAAACCTATGTATTGATATCTCTCTGTTAGTGTGTCAAGTGGGTGTAAAGCGGCCTAAACACAGCCGTGAAAAGCAGCTAAACCCCATTATAAAAATAAATTACTTTTAAAAACCCATGAAACAAAGACAGGGAAGGAGAGAGAAATTCTTACACAATTCTTTCAGGGGCTGTGATGCAACCTGGATTGACCATATCTAGACCCACAGCTGGATGAGACATAAGGGTGGACACTCTTGGGGCTGAGAGGTTCGGTGAGGTTGGGTGAGCAAACGCAGACCCTTTAAAGTAATACTGCGTGCTACCCATCGCATGGGTCCCAAATCTCCAGGTTCAAGGGCATCTTCCTACATCGAAAACATGCATGAGAAACCCAGAAGATGGTACACCGTGTGATGGGGAAAGGTTTCTAAAACGCACCTCATTTCTCATCTCCTTGTGCTCGGGTTCGCCATTCCAGCCACTTTACTAGCAATCTCCCTACTTGGAGCATCAGCACCTTTAACCTCCTGTTCCGTACAGGTTGCAATTTGTCCTGAGGATGAACGGGAAGACGGGGAACCAATGAGAGACTAGCTCTTGGTGTTGGGACAGGCACAGGTCACTCTATTTTCCCATCAGGAAGAAGAATTAACCACAGGCTCACCCTGCCCCCCGGAACCAGAACAGGGCCTGAAGCCATCCTGCGCTTTTGCGGCCGGCTCCCAAAAAAGCGACTTGTAAAATGGAGCTTCAGGGCACTGCAATTCACAAACCTGCAGAGTTATAAATGATAACTCTCGTCCACAAATATATTGAGGGAAGGCAAAGAAGAGGATTTGAAATCAAGGCAGAATTGCAGGAAACAGATTTCAGGA
Source organism: Balaenoptera physalus (assembly GCF_965194825.1). Classification (NCBI taxonomy): domain Eukaryota; kingdom Metazoa; phylum Chordata; class Mammalia; order Artiodactyla; family Balaenopteridae; genus Balaenoptera; species Balaenoptera physalus. The sequence goes on along the minus strand of NW_028126264.1, from coordinate 244,121 downwards.
GGAAGATGCGAATCGCCTTTAAAGCACATGAAAAGCGGCAAAACGTTGACAATGATGCCCTTGGCCAAAAAGGGCGTATGCGTTTTTTCCTGAATATATTCAGGAGAAAACGCATACGCCCTTATTGGCCAACCAAGCAACCTGGAAAGGCAAATCAGCGCTACAAAGAAGTCTCGCTTCCCATCGGTCAAAAGGGCCATGCTGAAAAAAGTGTCAAAACCAGAAATGCAGGACAGGCCATGGAGAAATGGGAGCCTTGCTAAACTGATGGGCGGGATGTAAATTGCCAACAGCCACTCTGGAGAAGTGTACGGTGTGTCCTGAAACATCTAAAAAACACAGCTTAGAGAGCATAGGGCACTTCCACGCATGGGGGGATAAAGTGGGAAAATTGAAAATCAGCAAGACACAAGCACCCCAAAGGTTAGGGCTGCTCTGTTGACAAGGACCTCCACTTCCTTCCACCTTAAATATCCCAGGAAAGCGAAAAATGGATAAAAAAGTTGTGGTCCTTATGTACAATGGAATATCACTCAGCCATGAAATCAATGTCATAAGGCTAGTAGCAGCATGATGAGTGGATTTAGGTAAGACAATTCTAAGTGAAATAAGTCACACAGAAAAGGACACTTCTCATAAGGTGTCACTTATAGAGGGAATGTAAAAACCGTTACACTTGAACTGAATTACAAAACAGAACAGAGTCACACATGCAGAAAACACACTATGGCTGCTTAACGGGAAAGGTGAGGTGGGGTGATACATAAAACAAGAGTTTCAAATTAGCTCAGATACCGTTCCATAAACCCAATATGGAATAGACAAGACCTACTCCTTGCTCAGAGAACTGGACTCAACACGCCCGATTCACTGCACAAGAATATATCTGACTAGTAATAATCTTAAAACCTATGTATTGATATCTCTCTGTTAGTGTGTCAAGTGGGTGTAAAGCGGCCTAAACACAGCCGTGAAAAGCAGCTAAACCCCATTATAAAAATAAATTACTTTTAAAAACCCATGAAACAAAGACAGGGAAAGAGAGAGAAATTCTTACACAATTCGTTCAGGGGCTGTGATGCAACCTGGATTGACCATATCTAGACCCACAGCTGGATGAGACATAAGGGTGGACACTCTTGGGGCTGAGAGGTTCGGTGAGGTTGGGTGAGCAAACGCAGACCCTTTAAAGTGATACTGCCTGCTACCCATCGCATGGGTCCCAAATCTCCAGGTTCAAGGGCATCTTCCTACATCGAAAACATGCATGAGAAACCCAGAAGATGGTACACCGTGTGATGGGGAAAGGTTTCTAAAACGCACCTCATTTCTCATCTCCTTGTGCTCGGGTTCGCCATTCCAGCCACTTTACTAGCAATCTCCCTACTTGGAGCATCAGCACCTTTAACCTCCTGTTCCGTACAGGTTGCAATTTGTCCTGAGGATGAACGGGAAGACGGGGAACCAATGAGAGACTAGCTCTTGGTGTTGGGACAGGCACAGGTCACTCTATTTTCCCATCAGGAAGAAGAATTAACCACAGGCTCACCCTGCCCCCCGGAACCAGAACAGGGCCTGAAGCCATCCTGCGCTTTTGCGGCCGGCTCCCAAAAAAGCGACTTGTAAAATGGAGCTTCAGGGCACTGCAATTCACAAACCTGCAGAGTTATAAATGATAACTCTCGTCCACAAATATATTGAGGGAAGGCAAAGAAGAGGATTTGAAATCAAGGCAGAATTGCAGGAAACAGATTTCAGGAGGAAGATGCGAATCGCCTTTAAAGCACATGAAAAGCGGCAAAACGTTGACAATGATGCCCTTGGCCAAAAAGGGCGTATGCGTTTTTTCCTGAATATATTCAGGAGAAAACGCATACGCCCTTTTTGGCCAACCAAGCAACCTGGAAAGGCAAATCAGCGCTACAAAGAAGTCTCGCTTCCCATCGGTCAAAAGGGCCATGCTGAAAAAAGTGTCAAAACCAGAAATGCAGGACAGGCCATGGAGAAATGGGAGCCTTGCTACACTGATGGGCGGGATGTAAATTGCCAACAGCCACTCTGGATAAGTGTACGGTGTGTCCTGAAACATCTAAAAAACACAGCTTAGAGAGCATAGGGCACTTCCACGCATGGGGGGATAAAGTGGGAAAATTGAAAATCAGCAAGACACAAGCACCCCAAAGGTTAGGGCTGCTCTGTTGACAAGGACCTCCACTTCCTTCCACCTTAAATATCCCAGGAAAGCGAAAAATGGATAAAAAAGTTGTGGTCCTTATGTACAATGGAATATCACTCAGCCATGAAATCAATGTCATAAGGCTAGTAGCAGCATGATGAGTGGATTTAGGTAAGACAATTCTAAGTGAAATAAGTCACACAGAAAAGGACACTTCTCATAAGGTGTCACTTATAGAGGGAATGTAAAAACCGTTACACTTGAACTGAATTACAAAACAGAACAGAGTCACACATGCAGAAAACACACTATGGCTGCTTAACGGGAAAGGTGAGGTGGGGTGATACATAAAACAAGAGTTTCACATTAGCTCAGATACCGTTCCATAAACCCAATATGGAATAGACAAGACCTACTCCTTGCTCAGAGAACTGGACTCAACACGCCCGATTCACTGCACAAGAATATATCTGACTAGTAATAATCTTAAAACCTATGTATTGATATCTCTCTGTTAGTGTGTCAAGTGGGTGTAAAGCGGCCTAAACACAGCCGTGAAAAGCAGCTAAACCCCATTATAAAAATAAATTACTTTTAAAAACCCATGAAACAAAGACAGGGAAAGAGAGAGAAATTCTTACACAATTCGTTCAGGGGCTGTGATGCAACCTGGATTGACCATATCTAGACCCACAGCTGGATGAGACATAAGGGTGGACACTCTTGGGGCTGAGAGGTTCGGTGAGGTTGGGTGAGCAAACGCAGACCCTTTAAAGTGATACTGCCTGCTACCCATCGCATGGGTCCCAAATCTCCAGGTTCAAGGGCATCTTCCTACATCGAAAACATGCATGAGAAACCCAGAAGATGGTACACCGTGTGATGGGGAAAGGTTTCTAAAACGCACCTCATTTCTCATCTCCTTGTGCTCGGGTTCGCCATTCCAGCCACTTTAGTAGCAATCTCCCTACTTGGAGCATCAGCACCTTTAACCTCCTGTTCCGTACAGGTTGCAATTTGTCCTGAGGATGAACGGGAAGACGGGGAACCAATGAGAGACTAGCTCTTGGTGTTGGGACAGGCACAGGTCACTCTATTTTCCCATCAGGAAGAAGAATTAACCACAGGCTCAGCCTGCCCCCCGGAACCAGAACAGGGCCTGAAGCCATCCTGCGCTTTTGCGGCCGGCTCCCAAAAAAGCGACTTGTAAAATGGAGCTTCAGGGCACTGCAATTCACAAACCTGCAGAGTTACAAATGATAACTCTCGTCCACAAATATATTGAGGGAAGGCAAAGAAGAGGATTTGAAATCAAGGCAGAATTGCAGGAAACAGATTTCAGGAGGAAGATGCGAATCGCCTTTAAAGCACATGAAAAGCGGCAAAACGTTGACAATGATGCCCTTGGCCAAAAAGGGCGTATGCGTTTTTTCCTGAATATATTCAGGAAAAAACGCATACGCCCTTTTTGGCCAACCAAGCAACCTGGAAAGGCAAATCAGCGCTACAAAGAAGTCTCGCTTCCCATCGGTCAAAAGGGCCATGCTGAAAAAAGTGTCAAAACCAGAAATGCAGGACAGGCCATGGAGAAATGGGAGCCTTGCTACACTGATGGGCGGGATGTAAATTGCCAACAGCCACTCTGGAGAAGTGTACGGTGTGTCCTGAAACATCTAAAAAACACAGCTTAGAGAGCATAGGGCACTTCCACGCATGGGGGGATAAAGTGGGAAAATTGAAAATCAGCAAGACACAAGCACCCCAAAGTTTAGGGCTGCTCTGTTGACAAGGACCTCCACTTCCTTCCACCTTAAATATCCCAGGAAAGCGAAAAATGGATAAAAAAGTTGTGGTCCTTATGTACAATGGAATATCACTCAGCCATGAAATCAATGTCATAAGGCTAGTAGCAGCATGATGAGTGGATTTAGGTAAGACGATTCTAAGTGAAATAAGTCACACAGAAAAGGACACTTCTCATAAGGTGTCACTTATAGAGGGAATGTAAAAACCGTTACACTTGAACTGAATTACAAAACAGAACAGTGTCACACATGCAGAAAACACACTATGGCTGCTTAACGGGAAAGGTGAGGTGGGGTGATACATAAAACAAGAGTTTCAAATTAGCTCAGATACCGTTCCATAAACCCAATATGGAATAGACAAGACCTACTCCTTGCTCAGAGAACTGGACTCAACACGCCCGATTCACCGCACAAGAATATATCTGACTAGTAATAATCTTAAAACCTATGTATTGATATCTCTCTGTTAGTGTGTCAAGTGGGTGTAAAGCGGCCTAAACACAGCCGTGAAAAGCAGCTAAACCCCATTATAAAAATAAATTACTTTTAAAAACCCATGAAACAAAGACAGGGAAGGAGAGAGAAATTCTTACACAATTCTTTCAGGGGCTGTGATGCAACCTGGATTGACCATATCTAGACCCACAGCTGGATGAGACATAAGGGTGGACACTCTTGGGGCTGAGAGGTTCGGTGAGGTTGGGTGAGCAAACGCAGACCCTTTAAAGTAATACTGCGTGCTACCCATCGCATGGGTCCCAAATCTCCAGGTTCAAGGGCATCTTCCTACATCGAAAACATGCATGAGAAACCCAGAAGATGGTACACCGTGTGATGGGGAAAGGTTTCTAAAACGCACCTCATTTCTCATCTCCTTGTGCTCGGGTTCGCCATTCCAGCCACTTTACTAGCAATCTCCCTACTTGGAGCATCAGCACCTTTAACCTCCTGTTCCGTACAGGTTGCAATTTGTCCTGAGGATGAACGGGAAGACGGGGAACCAATGAGAGACTAGCTCTTGGTGTTGGGACAGGCACAGGTCACTCTATTTTCCCATCAGGAAGAAGAATTAACCACAGGCTCACCCTGCCCCCCGGAACCAGAACAGGGCCTGAAGCCATCCTGCGCTTTTGCGGCCGGCTCCCAAAAAAGCGACTTGTAAAATGGAGCTTCAGGGCACTGCAATTCACAAACCTGCAGAGTTATAAATGATAACTCTCGTCCACAAATATATTGAGGGAAGGCAAAGAAGAGGATTTGAAATCAAGGCAGAATTGCAGGAAACAGATTTCAGGAGGAAGATGCGAATCGCCTTTAAAGCACATGAAAAGCGGCAAAACGTTGACAATGATGCCCTTGGCCAAAAAGGGCGTATGCGTTTTTTCCTGAATATATTCAGGAGAAAACGCATACGCCCTTATTGGCCAACCAAGCAACCTGGAAAGGCAAATCAGCGCTACAAAGAAGTCTCGCTTCCCATCGGTCAAAAGGGCCATGCTGAAAAAAGTGTCAAAACCAGAAATGCAGGACAGGCCATGGAGAAATGGGAGCCTTGCTAAACTGATGGGCGGGATGTAAATTGCCAACAGCCACTCTGGAGAAGTGTACGGTGTGTCCTGAAACATCTAAAAAACACAGCTTAGAGAGCATAGGGCACTTCCACGCATGGGGGGATAAAGTGGGAAAATTGAAAATCAGCAAGACACAAGCACCCCAAAGGTTAGGGCTGCTCTGTTGACAAGGACCTCCACTTCCTTCCACCTTAAATATCCCAGGAAAGCGAAAAATGGATAAAAAAGTTGTGGTCCTTATGTACAATGGAATATCACTCAGCCATGAAATCAATGTCATAAGGCTAGTAGCAGCATGATGAGTGGATTTAGGTAAGACAATTCTAAGTGAAATAAGTCACACAGAAAAGGACACTTCTCATAAGGTGTCACTTATAGAGGGAATGTAAAAACCGTTACACTTGAACTGAATTACAAAACAGAACAGAGTCACACATGCAGAAAACACACTATGGCTGCTTAACGGGAAAGGTGAGGTGGGGTGATACATAAAACAAGAGTTTCAAATTAGCTCAGATACCGTTCCATAAACCCAATATGGAATAGACAAGACCTACTCCTTGCTCAGAGAACTGGACTCAACACGCCCGATTCACTGCACAAGAATATATCTGACTAGTAATAATCTTAAAACCTATGTATTGATATCTCTCTGTTAGTGTGTCAAGTGGGTGTAAAGCGGCCTAAACACAGCCGTGAAAAGCAGCTAAACCCCATTATAAAAATAAATTACTTTTAAAAACCCATGAAACAAAGACAGGGAAAGAGAGAGAAATTCTTACACAATTCGTTCAGGGGCTGTGATGCAACCTGGATTGACCATATCTAGACCCACAGCTGGATGAGACATAAGGGTGGACACTCTTGGGGCTGAGAGGTTCGGTGAGGTTGGGTGAGCAAACGCAGACCCTTTAAAGTGATACTGCCTGCTACCCATCGCATGGGTCACAAATCTCCAGGTTCAAGGGCATCTTCCTACATCGAAAACATGCATGAGAAACCCAGAAGATGGTACACCGTGTGATGGGGAAAGGTTTCTAAAACGCACCTCATTTCTCATCTCCTTGTGCTCGGGTTCGCCATTCCAGCCACTTTAGTAGCAATCTCCCTACTTGGAGCATCAGCACCATTAACCTCCTGTTCCGTACAGGTTGCAATTTGTCCTGAGGATGAACGGGAAGACGGGGAACCAATGAGAGACTAGCTCTTGGTGTTGGGACAGGCACAGATCACTCTATTTTCCCATCAGGAAGAAGAATTAACCACAGGCTCAGCCTGCCCCCCGGAACCAGAACAGGGCCTGAAGCCATCCTGCGCTTTTGCGGCCGGCTCCCAAAAAAGCGACTTGTAAAATGGAGCTTCAGGGCACTGCAATTCACAAACCTGCAGAGTTACAAATGATAACTCTCGTCCACAAATATATTGAGGGAAGGCAAAGAAGAGGATTTGAAATCAAGGCAGAATTGCAGGAAACAGATTTCAGGAGGAAGATGCGAATCGCCTTTAAAGCACATGAAAAGCGGCAAAACGTTGACAATGATGCCCTTGGCCAAAAAGGGCGTATGCGTTTTTTCCTGAATATATTCAGGAAAAAACGCATACGCCCTTTTTGGCCAACCAAGCAACCTGGAAAGGCAAATCAGCGCTACAAAGAAGTCTCGCTTCCCATCGGTCAAAAGGGCCATGCTGAAAAAAGTGTCAAAACCAGAAATGCAGGACAGGCCATGGAGAAATGGGAGCCTTGCTACACTGATGGGCGGGATGTAAATTGCCAACAGCCACTCTGGAGAAGTGTACGGTGTGTCCTGAAACATCTAAAAAACACAGCTTAGAGAGCATAGGGCACTTCCACGCATGGGGGGATAAAGTGGGAAAATTGAAAATCAGCAAGACACAAGCACCCCAAAGTTTAGGGCTGCTCTGTTGACAAGGACCTCCACTTCCTTCCACCTTAAATATCCCAGGAAAGCGAAAAATGGATAAAAAAGTTGTGGTCCTTATGTACAATGGAATATCACTCAGCCATGAAATCAATGTCATAAGGCTAGTAGCAGCATGATGAGTGGATTTAGGTAAGACGATTCTAAGTGAAATAAGTCACACAGAAAAGGACACTTCTCATAAGGTGTCACTTATAGAGGGAATGTAAAAACCGTTACACTTGAACTGAATTACAAAACAGAACAGAGTCACACATGCAGAAAACACACTATGGCTGCTTAACGGGAAAGGTGAGGTGGGGTGATACATAAAACAAGAGTTTCAAATTAGCTCAGATACCATTCCATAAACCCAATATGGAACAGACAAGACCTACTCCTTGCTCAGAGAACTGGACTCAACACGCCCGATTCACCGCACAAGAATATATCTGACTAGTAATAATCTTAAAACCTATGTATTGATATCTCTCTGTTAGTGTGTCAAGTGGGTGTAAAGCGGCCTAAACACAGCCGTGAAAAGCAGCTAAACCCCATTATAAAAATAAATTACTTTTAAAAACCCATGAAACAAAGACAGGGAAAGAGAGAGAAATTCTTACACAATTCGTTCAGGGGCTGTGATGCAACCTGGATTGACCATATCTAGACCCACAGCTGGATGAGACATAAGGGTGGACACTCTTGGGGCTGAGAGGTTCGGTGAGGTTGGGTGAGCAAACGCAGACCCTTTAAAGTAATACTGCGTGCTACCCATCGCATGGGTCCCAAATCTCCAGGTTCAAGGGCATCTTCCTACATCGAAAACATGCATGAGAAACCCAGAAGATGGTACACCGTGTGATGGGGAAAGGTTTCTAAAACGCACCTCATTTCTCATCTCCTTGTGCTCGGGTTCGCCATTCCAGCCACTTTACTAGCAATCTCCCTACTTGGAGCATCAGCACCTTTAACCTCCTGTTCCGTACAGGTTGCAATTTGTCCTGAGGATGAACGGGAAGACGGGGAACCAATGAGAGACTAGCTCTTGGTGTTGGGACAGGCACAGGTCACTCTATTTTCCCATCAGGAAGAAGAATTAACCACAGGCTCAGCCTGCCCCCCGGAACCAGAACAGGGCCTGAAGCCATCCTGCGCTTTTGCGGCCGGCTCCCAAAAAAGCGACTTGTAAAATGGAGCTTCAGGGCACTGCAATTCACAAACCTGCAGAGTTATAAATGATAACTCTCGTCCACAAATATATTGAGGGAAGGCAAAGAAGAGGATTTGAAATCAAGGCAGAATTGCAGGAAACAGATTTCAGGAGGAAGATGCGAATCGCCTTTAAAGCACATGAAAAGCGGCAAAACGTTGACAATGATGCCCTTGGCCAAAAAGGGCGTATGCGTTTTTTCCTGAATATATTCAGGAAAAAACGCATACGCCCTTTTTGGCCAACCAAGCAACCTGGAAAGGCAAATCAGCGCTACAAAGAAGTCTCGCTTCCCATCGGTCAAAAGGGCCATGCTGAAAAAAGTGTCAAAACCAGAAATGCAGGACAGGCCATGGAGAAATGGGAGCCTTGCTACACTGATGGGCGGGATGTAAATTGCCAACAGCCACTCTGGAGAAGTGTACGGTGTGTCCTGAAACATCTAAAAAACACAGCTTAGAGAGCATAGGGCACTTCCACGCATGGGGGGATAAAGTGGGATAATTGAAAATCAGCAAGACACAAGCACCCCAAAGGTTAGGGCTGCTCTGTTGACAAGGACCTCCACTTCCTTCCACCTTAAATATCCCAGGAAAGCGAAAAATGGATACAAAAGTTGTGGTCCTTATGTACAATGGAATATCACTCAGCCATGAAATCAATGTCATAAGGCTAGTAGCAGCATGATGAGTGGATTTAGGTAAGACGATTCTAAGTGAAATAAGTCACACAGAAAAGGACACTTCTCATAAGGTGTCACTTATAGAGGGAATGTAAAAACCGTTACACTTGAACTGAATTACAAAACAGAACAGAGTCACACATGCAGAAAACACACTATGGCTGCTTAACGGGAAAGGTGAGGTGGGGTGATACATAAAACAAGAGTTTCAAATTAGCTCAGATACCGTTCCATAAACCCAATATGGAATAGACAAGACCTACTCCTTGCTCAGAGAACTGGACTCAACACGCCCGATTCACCGCACAAGAATATATCTGACTAGTAATAATCTTAAAACCTATGTATTGATATCTCTCTGTTAGTGTGTCAAGTGGGTGTAAAGCGGCCTAAACACAGCCGTGAAAAGCAGCTAAACCCCATTATAAAAATAAATTACTTTTAAAAATCCATGAAACAAAGACAGGGAAGGAGAGAGAAATTCTTACACAATTCTTTCAGGGGCTGTGATGCAACCTGGATTGACCATATCTAGACCCACAGCTGGATGAGACATAAGGGTGGACACTCTTGGGGCTGAGAGGTTCGGTGAGGTTGGGTGAGCAAACGCAGACCCTTTAAAGTAATACTGCGTGCTACCCATCGCATGGGTCCCAAATCTCCAGGTTCAAGGGCATCTTCCTACATCGAAAACATGCATGAGAAACCCAGAAGATGGTACACCGTGTGATGGGGAAAGGTTTCTAAAACGCACCTCATTTCTCATCTCCTTGTGCTCGGGTTCGCCATTCCAGCCACTTTACTAGCAATCTCCCTACTTGGAGCATCAGCACCTTTAACCTCCTGTTCCGTACAGGTTGCAATTTGTCCTGAGGATGAACGGGAAGACGGGGAACCAATGAGAGACTAGCTCTTGGTGTTGGGACAGGCACAGGTCACTCTATTTTCCCATCAGGAAGAAGAATTAACCACAGGCTCACCCTGCCCCCCGGAACCAGAACAGGGCCTGAAGCCATCCTGCGCTTTTGCGGCCGGCTCCCAAAAAAGCGACTTGTAAAATGGAGCTTCAGGGCACTGCAATTCACAAACCTGCAGAGTTATAAATGATAACTCTCGTCCACAAATATATTGAGGGAAGGCAAAGAAGAGGATTTGAAATCAAGGCAGAATTGCAGGAAACAGATTTCAGGAGGAAGATGCGAATCGCCTTTAAAGCACATGAAAAGCGGCAAAACGTTGACAATGATGCCCTTGGCCAAAAAGGGCGTATGCGTTTTTTCCTGAATATATTCAGGAGAAAACGCATACGCCCTTTTTGGCCAACCAAGCAACCTGGAAAGGCAAATCAGCGCTACAAAGAAGTCTCGCTTCCCATCGGTCAAAAGGGCCATGCTGAAAAAAGTGTCAAAACCAGAAATGCAGGACAGGCCATGGAGAAATGGGAGCCTTGCTACACTGATGGGCGGGATGTAAATTGCCAACAGCCACTCTGGAGAAGTGTACGGTGTGTCCTGAAACATCTAAAAAACACAGCTTAGAGAGCATAGGGCACTTCCACGCATGGGGGGATAAAGTGGGAAAATTGAAAATCAGCAAGACACAAGCACCCCAAAGGTTAGGGCTGCTCTGTTGACAAGGACCTCCACTTCCTTCCACCTTAAATATCCCAGGAAAGCGAAAAATGGATAAAAAAGTTGTGGTCCTTATGTACAATGGAATATCACTCAGCCATGAAATCAATGTCATAAGGCTAGTAGCAGCATGATGAGTGGATTTAGGTAAGACGATTCTAAGTGAAATAAGTCACACAGACAAGGACACTTCTCATAAGGTGTCACTTATAGAGGGAATGTAAAAACCGTTACACTTGAACTGAATTACAAAACAGAACAGAGTCACACATGCAGAAAACACACTATGGCTGCTTAACGGGAAAGGTGAGGTGGGGTGATACATAAAACAAGAGTTTCACATTAGCTCAGATACCGTTCCATAAACCCAATATGGAATAGACAAGACCTACTCCTTGCTCAGAGAACTGGACTCAACACGCCCGATTCACTGCACAAGAATATATCTGACTAGTAATAATCTTAAAACCTATGTATTGATATCTCTCTGTTAGTGTGTCAAGTGGGTGTAAAGCGGCCTAAACACAGCCGTGAAAAGCAGCTAAACCCCATTATAAAAATAAATTACTTTTAAAAACCCATGAAACAAAGACAGGGAAAGAGAGAGAAATTCTTACACAATTCGTTCAGGGGCTGTGATGCAACCTGGATTGACCATATCTAGACCCACAGCTGGATGAGACATAAGGGTGGACACTCTTGGGGCTGAGAGGTTCGGTGAGGTTGGGTGAGCAAACGCAGACCCTTTAAAGTGATACTGCCTGCTACCCATCGCATGGGTCCCAAATCTCCAGGTTCAAGGGCATCTTCCTACATCGAAAACATGCATGAGAAACCCAGAAGATGGTACACCGTGTGATGGGGAAAGGTTTCTAAAACGCACCTCATTTCTCATCTCCTTGTGCTCGGGTTCGCCATTCCAGCCACTTTAGTAGCAATCTCCCTACTTGGAGCATCAGCACCTTTAACCTCCTGTTCCGTACAGGTTGCAATTTGTCCTGAGGATGAACGGGAAGATGGGGAACCAATGAGAGACTAGCTCTTGGTGTTGGGACAGGCACAGGTCACTCTATTTTCCCATCAGGAAGAAGAATTAACCACAGGCTCAGCCTGCCCCCCGGAACCAGAACAGGGCCTGAAGCCATCCTGCGCTTTTGCGGCCGGCTCCCAAAAAAGCGACTTGTAAAATGGAGCTTCAGGGCACTGCAATTCACAAACCTGCAGAGTTACAAATGATAACTCTCGTCCACAAATATATTGAGGGAAGGCAAAGAAGAGGATTTGAAATCAAGGCAGAATTGCAGGAAACAGATTTCAGGAGGAAGATGCGAATCGCCTTTAAAGCACATGAAAAGCGGCAAAACGTTGACAATGATGCCCTTGGCCAAAAAGGGCGTATGCGTTTTTTCCTGAATATATTCAGGAAAAAACGCATACGCCCTTTTTGGCCAACCAAGCAACCTGGAAAGGCAAATCAGCGCTACAAAGAAGTCTCGCTTCCCATCGGTCAAAAGGGCCATGCTGAAAAAAGTGTCAAAACCAGAAATGCAGGACAGGCCATGGAGAAATGGGAGCCTTGCTACACTGATGGGCGGGATGTAAATTGCCAACAGCCACTCTGGAGAAGTGTACGGTGTGTCCTGAAACATCTAAAAAACACAGCTTAGAGAGCATAGGGCACTTCCACGCATGGGGGGATAAAGTGGGAAAATTGAAAATCAGCAAGACACAAGCACCCCAAAGTTTAGGGCTGCTCTGTTGACAAGGACCTCCACTTCCTTCCACCTTAAATATCCCAGGAAAGCGAAAAATGGATAAAAAAGTTGTGGTCCTTATGTACAATGGAATATCACTCAGCCATGAAATCAATGTCATAAGGCTAGTAGCAGCATGATGAGTGGATTTAGGTAAGACGATTCTAAGTGAAATAAGTCACACAGAAAAGGACACTTCTCATAAGGTGTCACTTATAGAGGGAATGTAAAAACCGTTACACTTGAACTGAATTACAAAACAGAACAGAGTCACACATGCAGAAAACACACTATGGCTGCTTAACGGGAAAGGTGAGGTGGGGTGATACATAAAACAAGAGTTTCAAATTAGCTCAGATACCATTCCATAAACCCAATATGGAACAGACAAGACCTACTCCTTGCTCAGAGAACTGGACTCAACACGCCCGATTCACCGCACAAGAATATATCTGACTAGTAATAATCTTAAAACCTATGTATTGATATCTCTCTGTTAGTGTGTCAAGTGGGTGTAAAGCGGCCTAAACACAGCCGTGAAAAGCAGCTAAACCCCATTATAAAAATAAATTACTTTTAAAAACCCATGAAACAAAGACAGGGAAAGAGAGAGAAATTCTTACACAATTCGTTCAGGGGCTGTGATGCAACCTGGATTGACCATATCTAGACCCACAGCTGGATGAGACATAAGGGTGGACACTCTTGGGGCTGAGAGGTTCGGTGAGGTTGGGTGAGCAAACGCAGACCCTTTAAAGTAATACTGCGTGCTACCCATCGCATGGGTCCCAAATCTCCAGGTTCAAGGGCATCTTCCTACATCGAAAACATGCATGAGAAACCCAGAAGATGGTACACCGTGTGATGGGGAAAGGTTTCTAAAACGCACCTCATTTCTCATCTCCTTGTGCTCGGGTTCGCCATTCCAGCCACTTTACTAGCAATCTCCCTACTTGGAGCATCAGCACCTTTAACCTCCTGTTCCGTACAGGTTGCAATTTGTCCTGAGGATGAACGGGAAGACGGGGAACCAATGAGAGACTAGCTCTTGGTGTTGGGACAGGCACAGGTCACTCTATTTTCCCATCAGGAAGAAGAATTAACCACAGGCTCAGCCTGCCCCCCGGAACCAGAACAGAGCCTGAAGCCATCCTGCGCTTTTGCGGCCGGCTCCCAAATAAGCGACTTGTAAAATGGAGCTTCAGGGCACTGCAATTCACAAACCTGCAGAGTTATAAATGATAACTCTCGTCCACAAATATATTGAGGGAAGGCAAAGAAGAGGATTTGAAATCAAGGCAGAATTGCAGGAAACAGATTTCAGGAGGAAGATGCGAATCGCCTTTAAAGCACATGAAAAGCGGCAAAACGTTGACAATGATGCCCTTGGCCAAAAAGGGCGTATGCGTTTTTTCCTGAATATATTCAGGAGAAAACGCATACGCCCTTTTTGGCCAACCAAGCAACCTGGAAAGGCAAATCAGCGCTACAAAGAAGTCTCGCTTCCCATCGGTCAAAAGGGCCATGCTGAAAAAAGTGTCAAAACCAGAAATGCAGGACAGGCCATGGAGAAATGGGAGCCTTGCTACACTGATGGGCGGGATGTAAATTGCCAACAGCCACTCTGGAGAAGTGTACGGTGTGTCCTGAAACATCTAAAAAACACAGCTTAGAGAGCATAGGGCACTTCCACGCATGGGGGGATAAAGTGGGATAATTGAAAATCAGCAAGACACAAGCACCCCAAAGGTTAGGGCTGCTCTGTTGACAAGGACCTCCACTTCCTTCCACCTTAAATATCCCAGGAAAGCGAAAAATGGATAAAAAAGTTGTGGTCCTTATGTACAATGGAATATCACTCAGCCATGAAATCAATGTCATAAGGCTAGTAGCAGCATGATGAGTGGATTTAGGTAAGACGATTCTAAGTGAAATAAGTCACACAGAAAAGGACACTTCTCATAAGGTGTCACTTATAGAGGGAATGTAAAAACCGTTACACTTGAACTGAATTACAAAACAGAACAGAGTCACACATGCAGAAAACACACTATGGCTGCTTAACGGGAAAGGTGAGGTGGGGTGATACATAAAACAAGAGTTTCACATTAGCTCAGATACCGTTCCATAAACCCAATATGGAATAGACAAGACCTACTCCTTGCTCAGAGAACTGGACTCAACACGCCCGATTCACTGCACAAGAATATATCTGACTAGTAATAATCTTAAAACCTATGTATTGATATCTCTCTGTTAGTGTGTCAAGTGGGTGTAAAGCGGCCTAAACACAGCCGTGAAAAGCAGCTAAACCCCATTATAAAAATAAATTACTTTTAAAAACCCATGAAACAAAGACAGGGAAAGAGAGAGAAATTCTTACACAATTCGTTCAGGGGCTGTGATGCAACCTGGATTGACCATATCTAGACCCACAGCTGGATGATACATAAGGGTGGACACTCTTGGGGCTGAGAGGTTCGGTGAGGTTGGGTGAGCAAACGCAGACCCTTTAAAGTGATACTGCCTGCTACCCATCGCATGGGTCCCAAATCTCCAGGTTCAAGGGCATCTTCCTACATCGAAAACATGCATGAGAAACCCAGAAGATGGTACACCGTGTGATGGGGAAAGGTTTCTAAAACGCACCTCATTTCTCATCTCCTTGTGCTCGGGTTCGCCATTCCAGCCACTTTAGTAGCAATCTCCCTACTTGGAGCATCAGCACCTTTAACCTCCTGTTCCGTACAGGTTGCAATTTGTCCTGAGGATGAACGGGAAGATGGGGAACCAATGAGAGACTAGCTCTTGGTGTTGGGACAGGCACAGGTCACTCTATTTTCCCATCAGGAAGAAGAATTAACCACAGGCTCAGCCTGCCCCCCGGAACCAGAACAGGGCCTGAAGCCATCCTGCGCTTTTGCGGCCGGCTCCCAAAAAAGCGACTTGTAAAATGGAGCTTCAGGGCACTGCAATTCACAAACCTGCAGAGTTATAAATGATAACTCTCGTCCACAAATATATTGAGGGAAGGCAAAGAAGAGGATTTGAAATCAAGGCAGAATTGCAGGAAACAGATTTCAGGAGGAAGATGCGAATCGCCTTTAAAGCACATGAAAAGCGGCAAAACGTTGACAATGATGCCCTTGGCCAAAAAGGGCGTATGCGTTTTTTCCTGAATATATTCAGGAGAAAACGCATACGCCCTTTTTGGCCAACCAAGCAACCTGGAAAGGCAAATCAGCGCTACAAAGAAGTCTCGCTTCCCATCGGTCAAAAGGGCCATGCTGAAAAAAGTGTCAAAACCAGAAATGCAGGACAGGCCATGGAGAAATGGGAGCCTTGCTACACTGATGGGCGGGATGTAAATTGCCAACAGCCACTCTGGAGAAGTGTACGGTGTGTCCTGAAACATCTAAAAAACACAGCTTAGAGAGCATAGGGCACTTCCACGCATGGGGGGATAAAGTGGGAAAATTGAAAATCAGCAAGACACAAGCACCCCAAAGTTTAGGGCTGCTCTGTTGACAAGGACCTCCACTTCCTTCCACCTTAAATATCCCAGGAAAGCGAAAAATGGATAAAAAAGTTGTGGTCCTTATGTACAATGGAATATCACTCAGCCATGAAATCAATGTCATAAGGCTAGTAGCAGCATGATGAGTGGATTTAGGTAAGACGATTCTAAGTGAAATAAGTCACACAGAAAAGGACACTTCTCATAAGGTGTCACTTATAGAGGGAATGTAAAAACCGTTACACTTGAACTGAATTACAAAACAGAACAGAGTCACACATGCAGAAAACACACTATGGCTGCTTAACGGGAAAGGTGAGGTGGGGTGATACATAAAACAAGAGTTTCAAATTAGCTCAGATACCGTTCCATAAACCCAATATGGAATAGACAAGACCTACTCCTTGCTCAGAGAACTGGACTCAACACGCCCGATTCACCGCACAAGAATATATCTGACTAGTAATAATCTTAAAACCTATGTATTGATATCTCTCTGTTAGTGTGTCAAGTGGGTGTAAAGCGGCCTAAACACAGCCGTGAAAAGCAGCTAAACCCCATTATAAAAATAAATTACTTTTAAAAACCCATGAAACAAAGACAGGGAAAGAGAGAGAAATTCTTACACAATTCGTTCAGGGGCTGTGATGCAACCTGGATTGACCATATCTAGACCCACAGCTGGATGAGACATAAGGGTGGACACTCTTGGGGCTGAGAGGTTCGGTGAGGTTGGGTGAGCAAACGCAGACCCTTTAAAGTGATACTGCCTGCTACCCATCGCATGGGTCCCAAATCTCCAGGTTCAAGGGCATCTTCCTACATCGAAAACATGCATGAGAAACCCAGAAGATGGTACACCGTGTGATGGGGAAAGGTTTCTAAAACGCACCTCATTTCTCATCTCCTTGTGCTCGGGTTCGCCATTCCAGCCACTTTAGTAGCAATCTCCCTACTTGGAGCATCAGCACCTTTAACCTCCTGTTCCGTACAGGTTGCAATTTGTCCTGAGGATGAACGGGAAGACGGGGAACCAATGAGAGACTAGCTCTTGGTGTTGGGACAGGCACAGGTCACTCTATTTTCCCATCAGGAAGAAGAATTAACCACAGGCTCAGCCTGCCCCCCGGAACCAGAACAGGGCCTGAAGCCATCCTGCGCTTTTGCGGCCGGCTCCCAAAAAAGCGACTTGTAAAATGGAGCTTCAGGGCACTGCAATTCACAAACCTGCAGAGTTACAAATGATAACTCTCGTCCACAAATATATTGAGGGAAGGCAAAGAAGAGGATTTGAAATCAAGGCAGAATTGCAGGAAACAGATTTCAGGAGGAAGATGCGAATCGCCTTTAAAGCACATGAAAAGCGGCAAAACGTTGACAATGATGCCCTTGGCCAAAAAGGGCGTATGCGTTTTTTCCTGAATATATTCAGGAAAAAACGCATACGCCCTTTTTGGCCAACCAAGCAACCTGGAAAGGCAAATCAGCGCTACAAAGAAGTCTCGCTTCCCATCGGTCAAAAGGGCCATGCTGAAAAAAGTGTCAAAACCAGAAATGCAGGACAGGCCATGGAGAAATGGGAGCCTTGCTACACTGATGGGCGGGATGTAAATTGCCAACAGCCACTCTGGAGAAGTGTACGGTGTGTCCTGAAACATCTAAAAAACACAGCTTAGAGAGCATAGGGCACTTCCACGCATGGGGGGATAAAGTGGGAAAATTGAAAATCAGCAAGACACAAACACCCCAAAGTTTAGGGCTGCTCTGTTGACAAGGACCTCCACTTCCTTCCACCTTAAATATCCCAGGAAAGCGAAAAATGGATAAAAAAGTTGTGGTCCTTATGTACAATGGAATATCACTCAGCCATGAAATCAATGTCATAAGGCTAGTAGCAGCATGATGAGTGGATTTAGGTAAGACGATTCTAAGTGAAATAAGTCACACAGAAAAGGACACTTCTCATAAGGTGTCACTTATAGAGGGAATGTAAAAACCGTTACACTTGAACTGAATTACAAAACAGAACAGAGTCACACATGCAGAAAACACACTATGGCTGCTTAACGGGAAAGGTGAGGTGGGGTGATACATAAAACAAGAGTTTCAAATTAGCTCAGATACCGTTCCATAAACCCAATATGGAATAGACAAGACCTACTCCTTGCTCAGAGAACTGGACTCAACACGCCCGATTCACTGCACAAGAATATATCTGACTAGTAATAATCTTAAAACCTATGTATTGATATCTCTCTGTTAGTGTGTCAAGTGGGTGTAAAGCGGCCTAAACACAGCCGTGAAAAGCAGCTAAACCCCATTATAAAAATAAATTACTTTTAAAAACCCATGAAACAAAGACAGGGAAAGAGAGAGAAATTCTTACACAATTCGTTCAGGGGCTGTGATGCAACCTGGATTGACCATATCTAGACCCACAGCTGGATGAGACATAAGGGTGGACACTCTTGGGGCTGAGAGGTTCGGTGAGGTTGGGTGAGCAAACGCAGACCCTTTAAAGTGATACTGCCTGCTACCCATCGCATGGGTCCCAAATCTCCAGGTTCAAGGGCATCTTCCTACATCGAAAACATGCATGAGAAACCCAGAAGATGGTACACCGTGTGATGGGGAAAGGTTTCTAAAACGCACCTCATTTCTCATCTCCTTGTGCTCGGGTTCGCCATTCCAGCCACTTTAGTAGCAATCTCCCTACTTGGAGCATCAGCACCTTTAACCTCCTGTTCCGTACAGGTTGCAATTTGTCCTGAGGATGAACGGGAAGACGGGGAACCAATGAGAGACTAGCTCTTGGTGTTGGGACAGGCACAGGTCACTCTATTTTCCCATCAGGAAGAAGAATTAACCACAGGCTCAGCCTGCCCCCCGGAACCAGAACAGGGCCTGAAGCCATCCTGCGCTTTTGCGGCCGGCTCCCAAAAAAGCGACTTGTAAAATGGAGCTTCAGGGCACTGCAATTCACAAACCTGCAGAGTTACAAATGATAACTCTCGTCCACAAATATATTGAGGGAAGGCAAAGAAGAGGATTTGAAATCAAGGCAGAATTGCAGGAAACAGATTTCAGGAGGAAGATGCGAATCGCCTTTAAAGCACATGAAAAGCGGCAAAACGTTGACAATGATGCCCTTGGCCAAAAAGGGCGTATGCGTTTTTTCCTGAATATATTCAGGAAAAAACGCATACGCCCTTTTTGGCCAACCAAGCAACCTGGAAAGGCAAATCAGCGCTACAAAGAAGTCTCGCTTCCCATCGGTCAAAAGGGCCATGCTGAAAAAAGTGTCAAAACCAGAAATGCAGGACAGGCCATGGAGAAATGGGAGCCTTGCTACACTGATGGGCGGGATGTAAATTGCCAACAGCCACTCTGGAGAAGTGTACGGTGTGTCCTGAAACATCTAAAAAACACAGCTTAGAGAGCATAGGGCACTTCCACGCATGAGGGGATAAAGTGGGAAAATTGAAAATCAGCAAGACACAAGCACCCCAAAGTTTAGGGCTGCTCTGTTGACAAGGACCTCCACTTCCTTCCACCTTAAATATCCCAGGAAAGCGAAAAATGGATAAAAAAGTTGTGGTCCTTATGTACAATGGAATATCACTCAGCCATGAAATCAATGTCATAAGGCTAGTAGCAGCATGATGAGTGGATTTAGGTAAGACAATTCTAAGTGAAATAAGTCACACAGAAAAGGACACTTCTCATAAGGTGTCACTTATAGAGGGAATGTTAAAACCGTTACACTTGAACTGAATTACAAAACAGAACAGAGTCACACATGCAGAAAACACACTATGGCTGCTTAACGGGAAAGGTGAGGTGGGGTGATACATAAAACAAGAGTTTCAAATTAGCTCAGATACCGTTCCATAAACCCAATATGGAATAGACAAGACCTACTCCTTGCTCAGAGAACTGGACTCAACACGCCCGATTCACCGCACAAGAATATATCTGACTAGTAATAATCTTAAAACCTATGTATTGATATCTCTCTGTTAGTGTGTCAAGTGGGTGTAAAGCGGCCTAAACACAGCCGTGAAAAGCAGCTAAACCCCATTATAAAAATAAATTACTTTTAAAAACCCATGAAACAAAGACAGGGAAAGAGAGAGAAATTCTTACACAATTCGTTCAGGGGCTGTGATGCAACCTGGATTGACCATATCTAGACCCACAGCTGGATGAGACATAAGGGTGGACACTCTTGGGGCTGAGAGGTTCGGTGAGGTTGGGTGAGCAAACGCAGACCCTTTAAAGTAATACTGCGTGCTACCCATCGCATGGGTCCCAAATCTCCAGGTTCAAGGGCATCTTCCTACATCGAAAACATGCATGAGAAACCCAGAAGATGGTACACCGTGTGATGGGGAAAGGTTTCTAAAACGCACCTCATTTCTCATCTCCTTGTGCTCGGGTTCGCCATTCCAGCCACTTTACTAGCAATCTCCCTACTTGGAGCATCAGCACCTTTAACCTCCTGTTCCGTACAGGTTGCAATTTGTCCTGAGGATGAACGGGAAGACGGGGAACCAATGAGAGACTAGCTCTTGGTGTTGGGACAGGCACAGGTCACTCTATTTTCCCATCAGGAAGAAGAATTAACCACAGGCTCAGCCTGCCCCCCGGAACCAGAACAGGGCCTGAAGCCATCCTGCGCTTTTGCGGCCGGCTCCCAAAAAAGCGACTTGTAAAATGGAGCTTCAGGGCACTGCAATTCACAAACCTGCAGAGTTATAAATGATAACTCTCGTCCACAAATATATTGAGGGAAGGCAAAGAAGAGGATTTGAAATCAAGGCAGAATTGCAGGAAACAGATTTCAGGAGGAAGATGCGAATCGCCTTTAAAGCACATGAAAAGCGGCAAAACGTTGACAATGATGCCCTTGGCCAAAAAGGGCGTATGCGTTTTTTCCTGAATATATTCAGGAGAAAACGCATATGCCCTTTTTCGCCAACCAAGCAACCTGAAAGGCAAATCAGCGCTACAAAGAAGTCTCGCTTCCCATCGGTCAAAAGGGCCATGCTGAAAAAAGTGTCAAAACCAGAAATGCAGGACAGGCCATGGAGAAATGGGAGCCTTGCTACACTGATGGGCGGGATGTAAATTGCCAACAGCCACTCTGGAGAAGTGTACGGTGTGTCCTGAAACATCTAAAAAACACAGCTTAGAGAGCATAGGGCACTTCCACGCATGGGGGGATAAAGTGGGAAAATTGAAAATCAGCAAGACACAAGCACCCCAAAGTTTAGGGCTGCTCTGTTGACAAGGACCTCCACTTCCTTCCACCTTAAATATCCCAGGAAAGCGAAAAATGGATAAAAAAGTTGTGGTCCTTATGTACAATGGAATATCACTCAGCCATGAAATCAATGTCATAAGGCTAGTAGCAGCATGATGAGTGGATTTAGGTAAGACGATTCTAAGTGAAATAAGTCACACAGAAAAGGACACTTCTCATAAGGTGTCACTTATAGAGGGAATGTAAAAACCGTTACACTTGAACTGAATTACAAAACAGAGCAGAGTCACACATGCAGAAAACACACTATGGCTGCTTAACGGGAAAGGTGAGGTGGGGTGATACATAAAACAAGATTTTCAAATTAGCTCAGATACCGTTCCATAAACCCAATATGGAATAGACAAGATCTACTCCTTGCTCAGAGAACTGGACTCAACACGCCCGATTCACCGCACAAGAATATATCTGACTAGTAATAATCTTAAAACCTATGTATTGATATCTCTCTGTTAGTGTGTCAAGTGGGTGTAAAGCGGCCTAAACACAGCCGTGAAAAGCAGCTAAACCCCATTATAAAAATAAATTACTTTTAAAAACCCATGAAACAAAGACAGGGAAAGAGAGAGAAATTCTTACACAATTCGTTCAGGGGCTGTGATGCAACCTGGATTGACCATATCTAGACCCACAGCTGGATGAGACATAAGGGTGGACACTCTTGGGGCTGAGAGGTTCGGTGAGGTTGGGTGAGCAAACGCAGACCCTTTAAAGTGATACTGCGTGCTACCCATCGCATGGGTCCCAAATCTCCAGGTTCAAGGGCATCTTCCTACATCGAAAACATGCATGAGAAACCCAGAAGATGGTACACCGTGTGATGGGGAAAGGTTTCTAAAACGCACCTCATTTCTCATCTCCTTGTGCTCGGGTTCGCCATTCCAGCCACTTTACTAGCAATCTCCCTACTTGGAGCATCAGCACCTTTAACCTCCTGTTCCGTACAGGTTGCAATTTGTCCTGAGGATGAACGGGAAGACGGGGAACCAATGAGAGACTAGCTCTTGGTGTTGGGACAGGCACAGGTCACTCTATTTTCCCATCAGGAAGAAGAATTAACCACAGGCTCAGCCTGCCCCCCGGAACCAGAACAGGGCCTGAAGCCATCCTGCGCTTTTGCGGCCGGCTCCCAAAAAAGCGACTTGTAAAATGGAGCTTCAGGGCACTGCAATTCACAAACCTGCAGAGTTATAAATGATAACTCTCGTCCACAAATATATTGAGGGAAGGCAAAGAAGAGGATTTGAAATCAAGGCAGAATTGCAGGAAACAGATTTCAGGAGGAAGATGCGAATCGCCTTTAAAGCACATGAAAAGCGGCAAAACGTTGACAATGATGCCCTTGTCCAAAAAGGGCGTATGCGTTTTTTCCTGAATATATTCAGGAGAAAACGCATACGCCCTTTTTGGCCAACCAAGCAACCTGGAAAGGCAAATCAGCGCTACAAAGAAGTCTCGCTTCCCATCGGTCAAAAGGGCCATGCTGAAAAAAGTGTCAAAACCAGAAATGCAGGACAGGCCATGGAGAAATGGGAGCCTTGCTACACTGATGGGCGGGATGTAAATTGCCAACAGCCACTCTGGAGAAGTGTACGGTGTGTCCTGAAACATCTAAAAAACACAGCTTAGAGAGCATAGGGCACTTCCACGCATGGGGGGATAAAGTGGGAAAATTGAAAATCAGCAAGACACAAGCACCCCAAAGGTTAGGGCTGCTCTGTTGACAAGGACCTCCACTTCCTTCCACCTTAAATATCCCAGGAAAGCGAAAAATGGATAAAAAAGTTGTGGTCCTTATGTACAATGGAATATCACTCAGCCATGAAATCAATGTCATAAGGCTAGTAGCAGCATGATGAGTGGATTTAGGTAAGACGATTCTAAGTGAAATAAGTCACACAGAAAAGGACACTTCTCATAAGGTGTCACTTATAGAGGGAATGTTAAAACCGTTACACTTGAACTGAATTACAAAACAGAACAGAGTCACACATGCAGAAAACACACTATGGCTGCTTAACGGGAAAGGTGAGGTGGGGTGATACATAAAACAAGAGTTTCAAATTAGCTCAGATACCGTTCCATAAACCCAATATGGAATAGACAAGACCTACTCCTTGCTCAGAGAACTGGACTCAACACGCCCGATTCACCGCACAAGAATATATCTGACTAGTAATAATCTTAAAACCTATGTATTGATATCTCTCTGTTAGTGTGTCAAGTGGGTGTAAAGCGGCCTAAACACAGCCGTGAAAAGCAGCTAAACCCCATTATAAAAATAAATTACTTTTAAAAACCCATGAAACAAAGACAGGGAAAGAGAGAGAAATTCTTACACAATTCGTTCAGGGGCTGTGATGCAACCTGGATTGACCATATCTAGACCCACAGCTGGATGAGACATAAGGGTGGACACTCTTGGGGCTGAGAGGTTCGGTGAGGTTGGGTGAGCAAACGCAGACCCTTTAAAGTAATACTGCGTGCTACCCATCGCATGGGTCCCAAATCTCCAGGTTCAAGGGCATCTTCCTACATCGAAAACATGCATGAGAAACCCAGAAGATGGTACACCGTGTGATGGGGAAAGGTTTCTAAAACGCACCTCATTTCTCATCTCCTTGTGCTCGGGTTCGCCATTCCAGCCACTTTACTAGCAATCTCCCTACTTGGAGCATCAGCACCTTTAACCTCCTGTTCCGTACAGGTTGCAATTTGTCCTGAGGATGAACGGGAAGACGGGGAACCAATGAGAGACTAGCTCTTGGTGTTGGGACAGGCACAGGTCACTCTATTTTCCCATCAGGAAGAAGAATTAACCACAGGCTCAGCCTGCCCCCCGGAACCAGAACAGGGCCTGAAGCCATCCTGCGCTTTTGCGGCCGGCTCCCAAAAAAGCGACTTGTAAAATGGAGCTTCAGGGCACTGCAATTCACAAACCTGCAGAGTTATAAATGATAACTCTCGTCCACAAATATATTGAGGGAAGGCAAAGAAGAGGATTTGAAATCAAGGCAGAATTGCAGGAAACAGATTTCAGGAGGAAGATGCGAATCGCCTTTAAAGCACATGAAAAGCGGCAAAACGTTGACAATGATGCCCTTGGCCAAAAAGGGCGTATGCGTTTTTTCCTGAATATATTCAGGAGAAAACGCATACGCCCTTTTTGGCCAACCAAGCAACCTGAAAGGCAAATCAGCGCTACAAAGAAGTCTCGCTTCCCATCGGTCAAAAGGGCCATGCTGAAAAAAGTGTCAAAACCAGAAATGCAGGACAGGCCATGGAGAAATGGGAGCCTTGCTACACTGATGGGCGGGATGTAAATTGCCAACAGCCACTCTGGAGAAGTGTACGGTGTGTCCTGAAACATCTAAAAAACACAGCTTAGAGAGCATAGGGCACTTCCACGCATGGGGGGATAAAGTGGGAAAATTGAAAATCAGCAAGACACAAGCACCCCAAAGTTTAGGGCTGCTCTGTTGACAAGGACCTCCACTTCCTTCCACCTTAAATATCCCAGGAAAGCGAAAAATGGATAAAAAAGTTGTGGTCCTTATGTACAATGGAATATCACTCAGCCATGAAATCAATGTCATAAGGCTAGTAGCAGCATGATGAGTGGATTTAGGTAAGACGATTCTAAGTGAAATAAGTCACACAGAAAAGGACACTTCTCATAAGGTGTCACTTATAGAGGGAATGTAAAAACCGTTACACTTGAACTGAATTACAAAACAGAGCAGAGTCACACATGCAGAAAACACACTATGGCTGCTTAACGGGAAAGGTGAGGTGGGGTGATACATAAAACAAGATTTTCAAATTAGCTCAGATACCGTTCCATAAACCCAATATGGAATAGACAAGATCTACTCCTTGCTCAGAGAACTGGACTCAACACGCCCGATTCACCGCACAAGAATATATCTGACTAGTAATAATCTTAAAACCTATGTATTGATATCTCTCTGTTAGTGTGTCAAGTGGGTGTAAAGCGGCCTAAACACAGCCGTGAAAAGCAGCTAAACCCCATTATAAAAATAAATTACTTTTAAAAACCCATGAAACAAAGACAGGGAAAGAGAGAGAAATTCTTACACAATTCGTTCAGGGGCTGTGATGCAACCTGGATTGACCATATCTAGACCCACAGCTGGATGAGACATAAGGGTGGACACTCTTGGGGCTGAGAGGTTCGGTGAGGTTGGGTGAGCAAACGCAGACCCTTTAAAGTGATACTGCGTGCTACCCATCGCATGGGTCCCAAATCTCCAGGTTCAAGGGCATCTTCCTACATCGAAAACATGCATGAGAAACCCAGAAGATGGTACACCGTGTGATGGGGAAAGGTTTCTAAAACGCACCTCATTTCTCATCTCCTTGTGCTCGGGTTCGCCATTCCAGCCACTTTACTAGCAATCTCCCTACTTGGAGCATCAGCACCTTTAACCTCCTGTTCCGTACAGGTTGCAATTTGTCCTGAGGATGAACGGGAAGACGGGGAACCAATGAGAGACTAGCTCTTGGTGTTGGGACAGGCACAGGTCACTCTATTTTCCCATCAGGAAGAAGAATTAACCACAGGCTCAGCCTGCCCCCCGGAACCAGAACAGGGCCTGAAGCCATCCTGCGCTTTTGCGGCCGGCTCCCAAAAAAGCGACTTGTAAAATGGAGCTTCAGGGCACTGCAATTCACAAACCTGCAGAGTTATAAATGATAACTCTCGTCCACAAATATATTGAGGGAAGGCAAAGAAGAGGATTTGAAATCAAGGCAGAATTGCAGGAAACAGATTTCAGGAGGAAGATGCGAATCGCCTTTAAAGCACATGAAAAGCGGCAAAACGTTGACAATGATGCCCTTGGCCAAAAAGGGCGTATGCGTTTTTTCCTGAATATATTCAGGAAAAAACGCATACGCCCTTTTTGGCCAACCAAGCAACCTGGAAAGGCAAATCAGCGCTACAAAGAAGTCTCGCTTCCCATCGGTCAAAAGGGCCATGCTGAAAAAAGTGTCAAAACCAGAAATGCAGGACAGGCCATGGAGAAATGGGAGCCTTGCTACACTGATGGGCGGGATGTAAATTGCCAACAGCCACTCTGGAGAAGTGTACGGTGTGTCCTGAAACATCTAAAAAACACAGCTTAGAGAGCATAGGGCACTTCCACGCATGGGGGGATAAAGTGGGAAAATTGAAAATCAGCAAGACACAAGCACCCCAAAGTTTAGGGCTGCTCTGTTGACAAGGACCTCCACTTCCTTCCACCTTAAATATCCCAGGAAAGCGAAAAATGGATAAAAAAGTTGTGGTCCTTATGTACAATGGAATATCACTCAGCCATGAAATCAATGTCATAAGGCTAGTAGCAGCATGATGAGTGGATTTAGGTAAGACGATTCTAAGTGAAATAAGTCACACAGAAAAGGACACTTCTCATAAGGTGTCACTTATAGAGGGAATGTAAAAACCGTTACACTTGAACTGAATTACAAAACAGAACAGAGTCACACATGCAGAAAACACACTATGGCTGCTTAACGGGAAAGGTGAGGTGGGGTGATACATAAAACAAGAGTTTCAAATTAGCTCAGATACCGTTCCATAAACCCAATATGGAATAGACAAGACCTACTCCTTGCTCAGAGAACTGGACTCAACACGCCCGATTCACCGCACAAGAATATATCTGACTAGTAATAATCTTAAAACCTATGTATTGATATCTCTCTGTTAGTGTGTCAAGTGGGTGTAAAGCGGCCTAAACACAGCCGTGAAAAGCAGCTAAACCCCATTATAAAAATAAATTACTTTTAAAAACCCATGAAACAAAGACAGGGAAAGAGAGAGAAATTCTTACACAATTCGTTCAGGGGCTGTGATGCAACCTGGATTGACCATATCTAGACCCACAGCTGGATGAGACATAAGGGTGGACACTCTTGGGGCTGAGAGGTTCGGTGAGGTTGGGTGAGCAAACGCAGACCCTTTAAAGTGATACTGCGTGCTACCCATCGCATGGGTCCCAAATCTCCAGGTTCAAGGGCATCTTCCTACATCGAAAACATGCATGAGAAACCCAGAAGATGGTACACCGTGTGATGGGGAAAGGTTTCTAAAACGCACCTCATTTCTCATCTCCTTGTGCTCGGGTTCGCCATTCCAGCCACTTTACTAGCAATCTCCCTACTTGGAGCATCAGCACCTTTAACCTCCTGTTCCGTACAGGTTGCAATTTGTCCTGAGGATGAACGGGAAGACGGGGAACCAATGAGAGACTAGCTCTTGGTGTTGGGACAGGCACAGGTCACTCTATTTTCCCATCAGGAAGAAGAATTAACCACAGGCTCAGCCTGCCCCCCGGAACCAGAACAGGGCCTGAAGCCATCCTGCGCTTTTGCGGCCGGCTCCCAAAAAAGCGACTTGTAAAATGGAGCTTCAGGGCACTGCAATTCACAAACCTGCAGAGTTATAAATGATAACTCTCGTCCACAAATATATTGAGGGAAGGCAAAGAAGAGGATTTGAAATCAAGGCAGAATTGCAGGAAACAGATTTCAGGAGGAAGATGCGAATCGCCTTTAAAGCACATGAAAAGCGGCAAAACGTTGACAATGATGCCCTTGTCCAAAAAGGGCGTATGCGTTTTTTCCTGAATATATTCAGGAGAAAACGCATACGCCCTTTTTGGCCAACCAAGCAACCTGGAAAGGCAAATCAGCGCTACAAAGAAGTCTCGCTTCCCATCGGTCAAAAGGGCCATGCTGAAAAAAGTGTCAAAACCAGAAATGCAGGACAGGCCATGGAGAAATGGGAGCCTTGCTACACTGATGGGCGGGATGTAAATTGCCAACAGCCACTCTGGAGAAGTGTACGGTGTGTCCTGAAACATCTAAAAAACACAGCTTAGAGAGCATAGGGCACTTCCACGCATGGGGGGATAAAGTGGGAAAATTGAAAATCAGCAAGACACAAGCACCCCAAAGGTTAGGGCTGCTCTGTTGACAAGGACCTCCACTTCCTTCCACCTTAAATATCCCAGGAAAGCGAAAAATGGATAAAAAAGTTGTGGTCCTTATGTACAATGGAATATCACTCAGCCATGAAATCAATGTCATAAGGCTAGTAGCAGCATGATGAGTGGATTTAGGTAAGACGATTCTAAGTGAAATAAGTCACACAGAAAAGGACACTTCTCATAAGGTGTCACTTATAGAGGGAATGTTAAAACCGTTACACTTGAACTGAATTACAAAACAGAACAGAGTCACACATGCAGAAAACACACTATGGCTGCTTAACGGGAAAGGTGAGGTGGGGTGATACATAAAACAAGAGTTTCAAATTAGCTCAGATACCGTTCCATAAACCCAATATGGAATAGACAAGACCTACTCCTTGCTCAGAGAACTGGACTCAACACGCCCGATTCACCGCACAAGAATATATCTGACTAGTAATAATCTTAAAACCTATGTATTGATATCTCTCTGTTAGTGTGTCAAGTGGGTGTAAAGCGGCCTAAACACAGCCGTGTAAAGCAGCTAAACCCCATTATAAAAATAAATTACTTTTAAAAACCCATGAAACAAAGACAGGGAAAGAGAGAGAAATTCTTACACAATTCGTTCAGGGGCTGTGATGCAACCTGGATTGACCATATCTAGACCCACAGCTGGATGAGACATAAGGGTGGACACTCTTGGGGCTGAGAGGTTCGGTGAGGTTGGGTGAGCAAACGCAGACCCTTTAAAGTAATACTGCGTGCTACCCATCGCATGGGTCCCAAATCTCCAGGTTCAAGGGCATCTTCCTACATCGAAAACATGCATGAGAAACCCAGAAGATGGTACACCGTGTGATGGGGAAAGGTTTCTAAAACGCACCTCATTTCTCATCTCCTTGTGCTCGGGTTCGCCATTCCAGCCACTTTACTAGCAATCTCCCTACTTGGAGCATCAGCACCTTTAACCTCCTGTTCCGTACAGGTTGCAATTTGTCCTGAGGATGAACGGGAAGACGGGGAACCAATGAGAGACTAGCTCTTGGTGTTGGGACAGGCACAGGTCACTCTATTTTCCCATCAGGAAGAAGAATTAACCACAGGCTCAGCCTGCCCCCCGGAACCAGAACAGGGCCTGAAGCCATCCTGCGCTTTTGCGGCCGGCTCCCAAAAAAGCGACTTGTAAAATGGAGCTTCAGGGCACTGCAATTCACAAACCTGCAGAGTTATAAATGATAACTCTCGTCCACAAATATATTGAGGGAAGGCAAAGAAGAGGATTTGAAATCAAGGCAGAATTGCAGGAAACAGATTTCAGGAGGAAGATGCGAATCGCCTTTAAAGCACATGAAAAGCGGCAAAACGTTGACAATGATGCCCTTGGCCAAAAAGGGCGTATGCGTTTTTTCCTGAATATATTCAGGAGAAAACGCATATGCCCTTTTTCGCCAACCAAGCAACCTGAAAGGCAAATCAGCGCTACAAAGAAGTCTCGCTTCCCATCGGTCAAAAGGGCCATGCTGAAAAAAGTGTCAAAACCAGAAATGCAGGACAGGCCATGGAGAAATGGGAGCCTTGCTACACTGATGGGCGGGATGTAAATTGCCAACAGCCACTCTGGAGAAGTGTACGGTGTGTCCTGAAACATCTAAAAAACACAGCTTAGAGAGCATAGGGCACTTCCACGCATGGGGGGATAAAGTGGGAAAATTGAAAATCAGCAAGACACAAGCACCCCAAAGTTTAGGGCTGCTCTGTTGACAAGGACCTCCACTTCCTTCCACCTTAAATATCCCAGGAAAGCGAAAAATGGATAAAAAAGTTGTGGTCCTTATGTACAATGGAATATCACTCAGCCATGAAATCAATGTCATAAGGCTAGTAGCAGCATGATGAGTGGATTTAGGTAAGACGATTCTAAGTGAAATAAGTCACACAGAAAAGGACACTTCTCATAAGGTGTCACTTATAGAGGGAATGTAAAAACCGTTACACTTGAACTGAATTACAAAACAGAGCAGAGTCACACATGCAGAAAACACACTATGGCTGCTTAACGGGAAAGGTGAGGTGGGGTGATACATAAAACAAGATTTTCAAATTAGCTCAGATACCGTTCCATAAACCCAATATGGAATAGACAAGACCTACTCCTTGCTCAGAGAACTGGACTCAACACGCCCGATTCACCGCACAAGAATATATCTGACTAGTAATAATCTTAAAACCTATGTATTGATATCTCTCTGTTAGTGTGTCAAGTGGGTGTAAAGCGGCCTAAACACAGCCGTGAAAAGCAGCTAAACCCCATTATAAAAATAAATTACTTTTAAAAACCCATGAAACAAAGACAGGGAAAGAGAGAGAAATTCTTACACAATTCGTTCAGGGGCTGTGATGCAACCTGGATTGACCATATCTAGACCCACAGCTGGATGAGACATAAGGGTGGACACTCTTGGGGCTGAGAGGTTCGGTGAGGTTGGGTGAGCAAACGCAGACCCTTTAAAGTGATACTGCGTGCTACCCATCGCATGGGTCCCAAATCTCCAGGTTCAAGGGCATCTTCCTACATCGAAAACATGCATGAGAAACCCAGAAGATGGTACACCGTGTGATGGGGAAAGGTTTCTAAAACGCACCTCATTTCTCATCTCCTTGTGCTCGGGTTCGCCATTCCAGCCACTTTACTAGCAATCTCCCTACTTGGAGCATCAGCACCTTTAACCTCCTGTTCCGTACAGGTTGCAATTTGTCCTGAGGATGAACGGGAAGACGGGGAACCAATGAGAGACTAGCTCTTGGTGTTGGGACAGGCACAGGTCACTCTATTTTCCCATCAGGAAGAAGAATTAACCACAGGCTCAGCCTGCCCCCCGGAACCAGAACAGGGCCTGAAGCCATCCTGCGCTTTTGCGGCCGGCTCCCAAAAAAGCGACTTGTAAAATGGAGCTTCAGGGCACTGCAATTCACAAACCTGCAGAGTTATAAATGATAACTCTCGTCCACAAATATATTGAGGGAAGGCAAAGAAGAGGATTTGAAATCAAGGCAGAATTGCAGGAAACAGATTTCAGGAGGAAGATGCGAATCGCCTTTAAAGCACATGAAAAGCGGCAAAACGTTGACAATGATGCCCTTGGCCAAAAAGGGCGTATGCGTTTTTTCCTGAATATATTCAGGAAAAAACGCATACGCCCTTTTTGGCCAACCAAGCAACCTGGAAAGGCAAATCAGCGCTACAAAGAAGTCTCGCTTCCCATCGGTCAAAAGGGCCATGCTGAAAAAAGTGTCAAAACCAGAAATGCAGGACAGGCCATGGAGAAATGGGAGCCTTGCTACACTGATGGGCGGGATGTAAATTGCCAAAAGCCACTCTGGAGAAGTGTACGGTGTGTCCTGAAACATCTAAAAAACACAGCTTAGAGAGCATAGGGCACTTCCACGCATGGGGGGATAAAGTGGGAAAATTGAAAATCAGCAAGACACAAGCACCCCAAAGTTTAGGGCTGCTCTGTTGACAAGGACCTCCACTTCCTTCCACCTTAAATATCCCAGGAAAGAGAAAAATGGATAAAAAAGTTGTGGTCCTTATGTACAATGGAATATCACTCAGCCATGAAATCAATGTCATAAGGCTAGTAGCAGCATGATGAGTGGATTTAGGTAAGACGATTCTAAGTGAAATAAGTCACACAGAAAAGGACACTTCTCATAAGGTGTCACTTATAGAGGGAATGTAAAAACCGTTACACTTGAACTGAATTACAAAACAGAGCAGAGTCACACATGCAGAAAACACACTATGGCTGCTTAACGGGAAAGGTGAGGTGGGGTGATACATAAAACAAGAGTTTCAAATTAGCTCAGATACCGTTCCATAAACCCAATATGGAATAGACAAGACCTACTCCTTGCTCAGAGAACTGGACTCAACACGCCCGATTCACTGCACAAGAATATATCTGACTAGTAATAATCTTAAAACCTATGTATTGATATCTCTCTGTTAGTGTGTCAAGTGGGTGTAAAGCGGCCTAAACACAGCCGTGAAAAGCAGCTAAACCCCATTATAAAAATAAATTACTTTTAAAAACCCATGAAACAAACACAGGGAAAGAGAGAGAAATTCTTACACAATTCGTTCAGGGGCTGTGATGCAACCTGGATTGACCATATCTAGACCCACAGCTGGATGAGACATAAGGGTGGACACTCTTGGGGCTGAGAGGTTCGGTGAGGTTGGGTGAGCAAACGCAGACCCTTTAAAGTGATACTGCCTGCTACCCATCGCATGGGTCCCAAATCTCCAGGTTCAAGGGCATCTTCCTACATCGAAAACATGCATGAGAAACCCAGAAGATGGTACACCGTGTGATGGGGAAAGGTTTCTAAAACGCACCTCATTTCTCATCTCCTTGTGCTCGGGTTCGCCATTCCAGCCACTTTAGTAGCAATCTCCCTACTTGGAGCATCAGCACCTTTAACCTCCTGTTCCGTACAGGTTGCAATTTGTCCTGAGGATGAACGGGAAGACGGGGAACCAATGAGAGACTAGCTCTTGGTGTTGGGACAGGCACAGGTCACTCTATTTTCCCATCAGGAAGAAGAATTAACCACAGGCTCAGCCTGCCCCCCGGAACCAGAACAGGGCCTGAAGCCATCCTGCGCTTTTGCGGCCGGCTCCCAAAAAAGCGACTTGTAAAATGGAGCTTCAGGGCACTGCAATTCACAAACCTGCAGAGTTACAAATGATAACTCTCGTCCACAAATATATTGAGGGAAGGCAAAGAAGAGGATTTGAAATCAAGGCAGAATTGCAGGAAACAGATTTCAGGAGGAAGATGCGAATCGCCTTTAAAGCACATGAAAAGCGGCAAAACGTTGACAATGATGCCCTTGGCCAAAAAGGGCGTATGCGTTTTTTCCTGAATATATTCAGGAAAAAACGCATACGCCCTTTTTGGCCAACCAAGCAACCTGGAAAGGCAAATCAGCGCTACAAAGAAGTCTCGCTTCCCATCGGTCAAAAGGGCCATGCTGAAAAAAGTGTCAAAACCAGAAATGCAGGACAGGCCATGGAGAAATGGGAGCCTTGCTACACTGATGGGCGGGATGTAAATTGCAAAGAGCCACTCTGGAGAAGTGTACGGTGTGTCCTGAAACATCTAAAAAACACAGCTTAGAGAGCATAGGGCACTTCTACGCATGGGGGGATAAAGTGGGAAAATTGAAAATCAGCAAGACACAAGCACCCCAAAGTTTAGGGCTGCTCTGTTGACAAGACCTCCACTTCATTCCACCTTAAATATCCCAGGA
Organism: Balaenoptera physalus; assembly: GCF_965194825.1. Lineage (NCBI taxonomy): Eukaryota > Metazoa > Chordata > Mammalia > Artiodactyla > Balaenopteridae > Balaenoptera > Balaenoptera physalus. Next base: position 210,204 of record NW_028126264.1, on the reverse strand, counting down.
AAGCGAAAAATGGATAAAAAAGTTGTGGTCCATATGTACAATGGAATATCACTCAGCCATGAAATCAATGTCATAAGGCTAGTAGCAGCATGATGAGTGGATTTAGGTAAGACGATTCTAAGTGAAATAAGTCACACAGAAAAGGACACTTCTCATAAGGTGTCACTTATAGAGGGAATGTAAAAACCGTTACACTTGAACTGAATTACAAAACAGAACAGAGTCACACATGCAGAAAACACACTATGGCTGCTTAACGGGAAAGGTGAGGTGGGGTGATACATAAAACAAGAGTTTCAAATTAGCTCAGATACCGTTCCATAAACCCAATATGGAATAGACAAGACCTACTCCTTGCTCAGAGAACTGGACTCAACACGCCCGATTCACCGCACAAGAATATATCTGACTAGTAATAATCTTAAAACCTATGTATTGATATCTCTCTGTTAGTGTGTCAAGTGGGTGTAAAGCGGCCTAAACACAGCCGTGAAAAGCAGCTAAACCCCATTATAAAAATAAATTACTTTTAAAAACCCATGAAACAAAGACAGGGAAAGAGAGAGAAATTCTTACACAATTCGTTCAGGGGCTGTGATGCAACCTGGATTGACCATATCTAGACCCACAGCTGGATGAGACATAAGGGTGGACACTCTTGGGGCTGAGAGGTTCGGTGAGGTTGGGTGAGCAAACGCAGACCCTTTAAAGTGATACTGCGTGCTACCCATCGCATGGGTCCCAAATCTCCAGGTTCAAGGGCATCTTCCTACATCGAAAACATGCATGAGAAACCCAGAAGATGGTACACCGTGTGATGGGGAAAGGTTTCTAAAACGCACCTCATTTCTCATCTCCTTGTGCTCGGGTTCGCCATTCCAGCCACTTTACTAGCAATCTCCCTACTTGGAGCATCAGCACCTTTAACCTCCTGTTCCGTACAGGTTGCAATTTGTCCTGAGGATGAACGGGAAGACGGGGAACCAATGAGAGACTAGCTCTTGGTGTTGGGACAGGCACAGGTCACTCTATTTTCCCATCAGGAAGAAGAATTAACCACAGGCTCAGCCTGCCCCCCGGAACCAGAACAGGGCCTGAAGCCATCCTGCGCTTTTGCGGCCGGCTCCCAAAAAAGCGACTTGTAAAATGGAGCTTCAGGGCACTGCAATTCACAAACCTGCAGAGTTATAAATGATAACTCTCGTCCACAAATATATTGAGGGAAGGCAAAGAAGAGGATTTGAAATCAAGGCAGAATTGCAGGAAACAGATTTCAGGAGGAAGATGCGAATCGCCTTTAAAGCACATGAAAAGCGGCAAAACGTTGACAATGATGCCCTTGTCCAAAAAGGGCGTATGCGTTTTTTCCTGAATATATTCAGGAGAAAACGCATACGCCCTTTTTGGCCAACCAAGCAACCTGGAAAGGCAAATCAGCGCTACAAAGAAGTCTCGCTTCCCATCGGTCAAAAGGGCCATGCTGAAAAAAGTGTCAAAACCAGAAATGCAGGACAGGCCATGGAGAAATGGGAGCCTTGCTACACTGATGGGCGGGATGTAAATTGCCAACAGCCACTCTGGAGAAGTGTACGGTGTGTCCTGAAACATCTAAAAAACACAGCTTAGAGAGCATAGGGCACTTCCACGCATGGGGGGATAAAGTGGGAAAATTGAAAATCAGCAAGACACAAGCACCCCAAAGGTTAGGGCTGCTCTGTTGACAAGGACCTCCACTTCCTTCCACCTTAAATATCCCAGGAAAGCGAAAAATGGATAAAAAAGTTGTGGTCCTTATGTACAATGGAATATCACTCAGCCATGAAATCAATGTCATAAGGCTAGTAGCAGCATGATGAGTGGATTTAGGTAAGACGATTCTAAGTGAAATAAGTCACACAGAAAAGGACACTTCTCATAAGGTGTCACTTATAGAGGGAATGTTAAAACCGTTACACTTGAACTGAATTACAAAACAGAACAGAGTCACACATGCAGAAAACACACTATGGCTGCTTAACGGGAAAGGTGAGGTGGGGTGATACATAAAACAAGAGTTTCAAATTAGCTCAGATACCGTTCCATAAACCCAATATGGAATAGACAAGACCTACTCCTTGCTCAGAGAACTGGACTCAACACGCCCGATTCACCGCACAAGAATATATCTGACTAGTAATAATCTTAAAACCTATGTATTGATATCTCTCTGTTAGTGTGTCAAGTGGGTGTAAAGCGGCCTAAACACAGCCGTGAAAAGCAGCTAAACCCCATTATAAAAATAAATTACTTTTAAAAACCCATGAAACAAAGACAGGGAAAGAGAGAGAAATTCTTACACAATTCGTTCAGGGGCTGTGATGCAACCTGGATTGACCATATCTAGACCCACAGCTGGATGAGACATAAGGGTGGACACTCTTGGGGCTGAGAGGTTCGGTGAGGTTGGGTGAGCAAACGCAGACCCTTTAAAGTAATACTGCGTGCTACCCATCGCATGGGTCCCAAATCTCCAGGTTCAAGGGCATCTTCCTACATCGAAAACATGCATGAGAAACCCAGAAGATGGTACACCGTGTGATGGGGAAAGGTTTCTAAAACGCACCTCATTTCTCATCTCCTTGTGCTCGGGTTCGCCATTCCAGCCACTTTACTAGCAATCTCCCTACTTGGAGCATCAGCACCTTTAACCTCCTGTTCCGTACAGGTTGCAATTTGTCCTGAGGATGAACGGGAAGACGGGGAACCAATGAGAGACTAGCTCTTGGTGTTGGGACAGGCACAGGTCACTCTATTTTCCCATCAGGAAGAAGAATTAACCACAGGCTCAGCCTGCCCCCCGGAACCAGAACAGGGCCTGAAGCCATCCTGCGCTTTTGCGGCCGGCTCCCAAAAAAGCGACTTGTAAAATGGAGCTTCAGGGCACTGCAATTCACAAACCTGCAGAGTTATAAATGATAACTCTCGTCCACAAATATATTGAGGGAAGGCAAAGAAGAGGATTTGAAATCAAGGCAGAATTGCAGGAAACAGATTTCAGGAGGAAGATGCGAATCGCCTTTAAAGCACATGAAAAGCGGCAAAACGTTGACAATGATGCCCTTGGCCAAAAAGGGCGTATGCGTTTTTTCCTGAATATATTCAGGAGAAAACGCATATGCCCTTTTTCGCCAACCAAGCAACCTGAAAGGCAAATCAGCGCTACAAAGAAGTCTCGCTTCCCATCGGTCAAAAGGGCCATGCTGAAAAAAGTGTCAAAACCAGAAATGCAGGACAGGCCATGGAGAAATGGGAGCCTTGCTACACTGATGGGCGGGATGTAAATTGCCAACAGCCACTCTGGAGAAGTGTACGGTGTGTCCTGAAACATCTAAAAAACACAGCTTAGAGAGCATAGGGCACTTCCACGCATGGGGGGATAAAGTGGGAAAATTGAAAATCAGCAAGACACAAGCACCCCAAAGTTTAGGGCTGCTCTGTTGACAAGGACCTCCACTTCCTTCCACCTTAAATATCCCAGGAAAGCGAAAAATGGATAAAAAAGTTGTGGTCCTTATGTACAATGGAATATCACTCAGCCATGAAATCAATGTCATAAGGCTAGTAGCAGCATGATGAGTGGATTTAGGTAAGACGATTCTAAGTGAAATAAGTCACACAGAAAAGGACACTTCTCATAAGGTGTCACTTATAGAGGGAATGTAAAAACCGTTACACTTGAACTGAATTACAAAACAGAGCAGAGTCACACATGCAGAAAACACACTATGGCTGCTTAACGGGAAAGGTGAGGTGGGGTGATACATAAAACAAGATTTTCAAATTAGCTCAGATACCGTTCCATAAACCCAATATGGAATAGACAAGATCTACTCCTTGCTCAGAGAACTGGACTCAACACGCCCGATTCACCGCACAAGAATATATCTGACTAGTAATAATCTTAAAACCTATGTATTGATATCTCTCTGTTAGTGTGTCAAGTGGGTGTAAAGCGGCCTAAACACAGCCGTGAAAAGCAGCTAAACCCCATTATAAAAATAAATTACTTTTAAAAACCCATGAAACAAAGACAGGGAAAGAGAGAGAAATTCTTACACAATTCGTTCAGGGGCTGTGATGCAACCTGGATTGACCATATCTAGACCCACAGCTGGATGAGACATAAGGGTGGACACTCTTGGGGCTGAGAGGTTCGGTGAGGTTGGGTGAGCAAACGCAGACCCTTTAAAGTGATACTGCGTGCTACCCATCGCATGGGTCCCAAATCTCCAGGTTCAAGGGCATCTTCCTACATCGAAAACATGCATGAGAAACCCAGAAGATGGTACACCGTGTGATGGGGAAAGGTTTCTAAAACGCACCTCATTTCTCATCTCCTTGTGCTCGGGTTCGCCATTCCAGCCACTTTACTAGCAATCTCCCTACTTGGAGCATCAGCACCTTTAACCTCCTGTTCCGTACAGGTTGCAATTTGTCCTGAGGATGAACGGGAAGACGGGGAACCAATGAGAGACTAGCTCTTGGTGTTGGGACAGGCACAGGTCACTCTATTTTCCCATCAGGAAGAAGAATTAACCACAGGCTCAGCCTGCCCCCCGGAACCAGAACAGGGCCTGAAGCCATCCTGCGCTTTTGCGGCCGGCTCCCAAAAAAGCGACTTGTAAAATGGAGCTTCAGGGCACTGCAATTCACAAACCTGCAGAGTTATAAATGATAACTCTCGTCCACAAATATATTGAGGGAAGGCAAAGAAGAGGATTTGAAATCAAGGCAGAATTGCAGGAAACAGATTTCAGGAGGAAGATGCGAATCGCCTTTAAAGCACATGAAAAGCGGCAAAACGTTGACAATGATGCCCTTGGCCAAAAAGGGCGTATGCGTTTTTTCCTGAATATATTCAGGAAAAAACGCATACGCCCTTTTTGGCCAACCAAGCAACCTGGAAAGGCAAATCAGCGCTACAAAGAAGTCTCGCTTCCCATCGGTCAAAAGGGCCATGCTGAAAAAAGTGTCAAAACCAGAAATGCAGGACAGGCCATGGAGAAATGGGAGCCTTGCTACACTGATGGGCGGGATGTAAATTGCCAAAAGCCACTCTGGAGAAGTGTACGGTGTGTCCTGAAACATCTAAAAAACACAGCTTAGAGAGCATAGGGCACTTCCACGCATGGGGGGATAAAGTGGGAAAATTGAAAATCAGCAAGACACAAGCACCCCAAAGTTTAGGGCTGCTCTGTTGACAAGGACCTCCACTTCCTTCCACCTTAAATATCCCAGGAAAGAGAAAAATGGATAAAAAAGTTGTGGTCCTTATGTACAATGGAATATCACTCAGCCATGAAATCAATGTCATAAGGCTAGTAGCAGCATGATGAGTGGATTTAGGTAAGACGATTCTAAGTGAAATAAGTCACACAGAAAAGGACACTTCTCATAAGGTGTCACTTATAGAGGGAATGTAAAAACCGTTACACTTGAACTGAATTACAAAACAGAGCAGAGTCACACATGCAGAAAACACACTATGGCTGCTTAACGGGAAAGGTGAGGTGGGGTGATACATAAAACAAGAGTTTCAAATTAGCTCAGATACCGTTCCATAAACCCAATATGGAATAGACAAGACCTACTCCTTGCTCAGAGAACTGGACTCAACACGCCCGATTCACCGCACAAGAATATATCTGACTAGTAATAATCTTAAAACCTATGTATTGATATCTCTCTGTTAGTGTGTCAAGTGGGTGTAAAGCGGCCTAAACACAGACGTGAAAAGCAGCTAAACCCCATTATAAAAATAAATTACTTTTAAAAACCCATGAAACAAAGACAGGGAAAGAGAGAGAAATTCTTACACAATTCGTTCAGGGGCTGTGATGCAACCTGGATTGACCATATCTAGACCCACAGCTGGATGAGACATAAGGGTGGACACTCTTGGGGCTGAGAGGTTCGGTGAGGTTGGGTGAGCAAACGCAGACCCTTTAAAGTAATACTGCGTGCTACCCATCGCATGGGTCCCAAATCTCCAGGTTCAAGGGCATCTTCCTACATCGAAAACATGCATGAGAAACCCAGAAGATGGTACACCGTGTGATGGGGAAAGGTTTCTAAAACGCACCTCATTTCTCATCTCCTTGTGCTCGGGTTCGCCATTCCAGCCACTTTACTAGCAATCTCCCTACTTGGAGCATCAGCACCTTTAACCTCCTGTTCCGTACAGGTTGCAATTTGTCCTGAGGATGAACGGGAAGACGGGGAACCAATGAGAGACTAGCTCTTGGTGTTGGGACAGGCACAGGTCACTCTATTTTCCCATCAGGAAGAAGAATTAACCACAGGCTCAGCCTGCCCCCCGGAACCAGAACAGGGCCTGAAGCATCCTGCGCTTTTGCGGCCGGCTCCCAAAAAAGCGACTTGTAAAATGGAGCTTCAGGGCACTGCAATTCACAAACCTGCAGAGTTATAAATGATAACTCTCGTCCACAAATATATTGAGGGAAGGCAAAGAAGAGGATTTGAAATCAAGGCAGAATTGCAGGAAACAGATTTCAGGAGGAAGATGCGAATCGCCTTTAAAGCACATGAAAAGCGGCAAAACGTTGACAATGATGCCCTTGGCCAAAAAGGGCGTATGCGTTTTTTCCTGAATATATTCAGGAGAAAACGCATACGCCCTTTTTGGCCAACCAAGCAACCTGGAAAGGCAAATCAGCGCTACAAAGAAGTCTCGCTTCCCATCGGTCAAAAGGGCCATGCTGAAAAAAGTGTCAAAACCAGAAATGCAGGACAGGCCATGGAGAAATGGGAGCCTTGCTACACTGATGGGCGGGATGTAAATTGCCAACAGCCACTCTGGAGAAGTGTACGGTGTGTCCTGAAACATCTAAAAAACACAGCTTAGAGAGCATAGGGCACTTCCACGCATGGGGGGATAAAGTGGGAAAATTGAAAATCAGCAAGACACAAGAACCCCAAAGTTTAGGGCTGCTCTGTTGACAAGGACCTCCACTTCCTTCCACCTTAAATATCCCAGGAAAGCGAAAAATGGATAAAAAAGTTGTGGTCCTTATGTACAATGGAATATCACTCAGCCATGAAATCAATGTCATAAGGCTAGTAGCAGCATGATGAGTGGATTTAGGTAAGACGATTCTAAGTGAAATAAGTCACACAGAAAAGGACACTTCTCATAAGGTGTCACTTATAGAGGGAATGTTAAAACCGTTACACTTGAACTGAATTACAAAACAGAACAGAGTCACACATGCAGAAAACACACTATGGCTGCTTAACGGGAAAGGTGAGGTGGGGTGATACATAAAACAAGAGTTTCAAATTAGCTCAGATACCGTTCCATAAACCCAATATGGAATAGACAAGACCTACTCCTTGCTCAGAGAACTGGACTCAACACGCCCGATTCACCGCACAAGAATATATCTGACTAGTAATAATCTTAAAACCTATGTATTGATATCTCTCTGTTAGTGTGTCAAGTGGGTGTAAAGCGGCCTAAACACAGCCGTGAAAAGCAGCTAAACCCCATTATAAAAATAAATTACTTTTAAAAACCCATGAAACAAAGACAGGGAAAGAGAGAGAAATTCTTACACAATTCGTTCAGGGGCTGTGATGCAACCTGGATTGACCATATCTAGACCCACAGCTGGATGAGACATAAGGGTGGACACTCTTGGGGCTGAGAGGTTCGGTGAGGTTGGGTGAGCAAACGCAGACCCTTTAAAGTGATACTGCGTGCTACCCATCGCATGGGTCCCAAATCTCCAGGTTCAAGGGCATCTTCCTACATCGAAAACATGCATGAGAAACCCAGAAGATGGTACACCGTGTGATGGGGAAAGGTTTCTAAAACGCACCTCATTTCTCATCTCCTTGTGCTCGGGTTCGCCATTCCAGCCACTTTACTAGCAATCTCCCTACTTGGAGCATCAGCACCTTTAACCTCCTGTTCCGTACAGGTTGCAATTTGTCCTGAGGATGAACGGGAAGACGGGGAACCAATGAGAGACTAGCTCTTGGTGTTGGGACAGGCACAGGTCACTCTATTTTCCCATCAGGAAGAAGAATTAACCACAGGCTCAGCCTGCCCCCCGGAACCAGAACAGGGCCTGAAGCCATCCTGCGCTTTTGCGGCCGGCTCCCAAAAAAGCGACTTGTAAAATGGAGCTTCAGGGCACTGCAATTCACAAACCTGCAGAGTTATAAATGATAACTCTCGTCCACAAATATATTGAGGGAAGGCAAAGAAGAGGATTTGAAATCAAGGCAGAATTGCAGGAAACAGATTTCAGGAGGAAGATGCGAATCGCCTTTAAAGCACATGAAAAGCGGCAAAACGTTGACAATGATGCCCTTGGCCAAAAAGGGCGTATGCGTTTTTTCCTGAATATATTCAGGAGAAAACGCATACGCCCTTTTTGGCCAACCAAGCAACCTGGAAAGGCAAATCAGCGCTACAAAGAAGTCTCGCTTCCCATCGGTCAAAAGGGCCATGCTGAAAAAAGTGTCAAAACCAGAAATGCAGGACAGGCCATGGAGAAATGGGAGCCTTGCTACACTGATGGGCGGGATGTAAATTGCCAACAGCCACTCTGGAGAAGTGTACGGTGTGTCCTGAAACATCTAAAAAACACAGCTTAGAGAGCATAGGGCACTTCCACGCATGGGGGGATAAAGTGGGAAAATTGAAAATCAGCAAGACACAAGCACCCCAAAGGTTAGGGCTGCTCTGTTGACAAGGACCTCCACTTCCTTCCACCTTAAATATCCCAGGAAAGCGAAAAATGGATAAAAAAGTTGTGGTCCTTATGTACAATGGAATATCACTCAGCCATGAAATCAATGTCATAAGGCTAGTAGCAGCATGATGAGTGGATTTAGGTAAGACGATTCTAAGTGAAATAAGTCACACAGAAAAGGACACTTCTCATAAGGTGTCACTTATAGAGGGAATGTTAAAACCGTTACACTTGAACTGAATTACAAAACAGAACAGAGTCACACATGCAGAAAACACACTATGGCTGCTTAACGGGAAAGGTGAGGTGGGGTGATACATAAAACAAGAGTTTCAAATTAGCTCAGATACCGTTCCATAAACCCAATATGGAATAGACAAGACCTACTCCTTGCTCAGAGAACTGGACTCAACACGCCCGATTCACCGCACAAGAATATATCTGACTAGTAATAATCTTAAAACCTATGTATTGATATCTCTCTGTTAGTGTGTCAAGTGGGTGTAAAGCGGCCTAAACACAGCCGTGAAAAGCAGCTAAACCCCATTATAAAAATAAATTACTTTTAAAAACCCATGAAACAAAGACAGGGAAAGAGAGAGAAATTCTTACACAATTCGTTCAGGGGCTGTGATGCAACCTGGATTGACCATATCTAGACCCACAGCTGGATGAGACATAAGGGTGGACACTCTTGGGGCTGAGAGGTTCGGTGAGGTTGGGTGAGCAAACGCAGACCCTTTAAAGTAATACTGCGTGCTACCCATCGCATGGGTCCCAAATCTCCAGGTTCAAGGGCATCTTCCTACATCGAAAACATGCATGAGAAACCCAGAAGATGGTACACCGTGTGATGGGGAAAGGTTTCTAAAACGCACCTCATTTCTCATCTCCTTGTGCTCGGGTTCGCCATTCCAGCCACTTTACTAGCAATCTCCCTACTTGGAGCATCAGCACCTTTAACCTCCTGTTCCGTACAGGTTGCAATTTGTCCTGAGGATGAACGGGAAGACGGGGAACCAATGAGAGACTAGCTCTTGGTGTTGGGACAGGCACAGGTCACTCTATTTTCCCATCAGGAAGAAGAATTAACCACAGGCTCAGCCTGCCCCCCGGAACCAGAACAGGGCCTGAAGCCATCCTGCGCTTTTGCGGCCGGCTCCCAAAAAAGCGACTTGTAAAATGGAGCTTCAGGGCACTGCAATTCACAAACCTGCAGAGTTATAAATGATAACTCTCGTCCACAAATATATTGAGGGAAGGCAAAGAAGAGGATTTGAAATCAAGGCAGAATTGCAGGAAACAGATTTCAGGAGGAAGATGCGAATCGCCTTTAAAGCACATGAAAAGCGGCAAAACGTTGACAATGATGCCCTTGGCCAAAAAGGGCGTATGCGTTTTTTCCTGAATATATTCAGGAAAAAACGCATACGCCCTTTTTGGCCAACCAAGCAACCTGGAAAGGCAAATCAGCGCTACAAAGAAGTCTCGCTTCCCATCGGTCAAAAGGGCCATGCTGAAAAAAGTGTCAAAACCAGAAATGCAGGACAGGCCATGGAGAAATGGGAGCCTTGCTACACTGATGGGCGGGATGTAAATTGCCAAAAGCCACTCTGGAAAAGTGTACGGTGTGTCCTGAAACATCTAAAAAACACAGCTTAGAGAGCATAGGGCACTTCCACGCATGGGGGGATAAAGTGGGAAAATTGAAAATCAGCAAGACACAAGCACCCCAAAGTTTAGGGCTGCTCTGTTGACAAGGACCTCCACTTCCTTCCACCTTAAATATCCCAGGAAAGCGAAAAATGGATAAAAAAGTTGTGGTCCTTATGTACAATGGAATATCACTCAGCCATGAAATCAATGTCATAAGGCTAGTAGCAGCATGATGAGTGGATTTAGGTAAGACGATTCTAAGTGAAATAAGTCACACAGAAAAGGACACTTCTCATAAGGTGTCACTTATAGAGGGAATGTAAAAACCGTTACACTTGAACTGAATTACAAAACAGAGCAGAGTCACACATGCAGAAAACACACTATGGCTGCTTAACGGGAAAGGTGAGGTGGGGTGATACATAAAACAAGAGTTTCAAATTAGCTCAGATACCGTTCCATAAACCCAATATGGAATAGACAAGACCTACTCCTTGCTCAGAGAACTGGACTCAACACGCCCGATTCACCGCACAAGAATATATCTGACTAGTAATAATCTTAAAACCTATGTATTGATATCTCTCTGTTAGTGTGTCAAGTGGGTGTAAAGCGGCCTAAACACAGACGTGAAAAGCAGCTAAACCCCATTATAAAAATAAATTACTTTTAAAAACCCATGAAACAAAGACAGGGAAAGAGAGAGAAATTCTTACACAATTCGTTCAGGGGCTGTGATGCAACCTGGATTGACCATATCTAGACCCACAGCTGGATGAGACATAAGGGTGGACACTCTTGGGGCTGAGAGGTTCGGTGAGGTTGGGTGAGCAAACGCAGACCCTTTAAAGTAATACTGCGTGCTACCCATCGCATGGGTCCCAAATCTCCAGGTTCAAGGGCATCTTCCTACATCGAAAACATGCATGAGAAACCCAGAAGATGGTACACCGTGTGATGGGGAAAGGTTTCTAAAACGCACCTCATTTCTCATCTCCTTGTGCTCGGGTTCGCCATTCCAGCCACTTTACTAGCAATCTCCCTACTTGGAGCATCAGCACCTTTAACCTCCTGTTCCGTACAGGTTGCAATTTGTCCTGAGGATGAACGGGAAGACGGGGAACCAATGAGAGACTAGCTCTTGGTGTTGGGACAGGCACAGGTCACTCTATTTTCCCATCAGGAAGAAGAATTAACCACAGGCTCAGCCTGCCCCCCGGAACCAGAACAGGGCCTGAAGCATCCTGCGCTTTTGCGGCCGGCTCCCAAAAAAGCGACTTGTAAAATGGAGCTTCAGGGCACTGCAATTCACAAACCTGCAGAGTTATAAATGATAACTCTCGTCCACAAATATATTGAGGGAAGGCAAAGAAGAGGATTTGAAATCAAGGCAGAATTGCAGGAAACAGATTTCAGGAGGAAGATGCGAATCGCCTTTAAAGCACATGAAAAGCGGCAAAACGTTGACAATGATGCCCTTGGCCAAAAAGGGCGTATGCGTTTTTTCCTGAATATATTCAGGAGAAAACGCATACGCCCTTTTTGGCCAACCAAGCAACCTGGAAAGGCAAATCAGCGCTACAAAGAAGTCTCGCTTCCCATCGGTCAAAAGGGCCATGCTGAAAAAAGTGTCAAAACCAGAAATGCAGGACACGCCATGGAGAAATGGGAGCCTTGCTACACTGATGGGCGGGATGTAAATTGCCAACAGCCACTCTGGAGAAGTGTACGGTGTGTCCTGAAACATCTAAAAAACACAGCTTAGAGAGCATAGGGCACTTCCACGCATGGGGGGATAAAGTGGGAAAATTGAAAATCAGCAAGACACAAGAACCCCAAAGTTTAGGGCTGCTCTGTTGCAAAGGACCTCCACTTCCTTCCACCTTAAATATCCCAGGAAAGCGAAAAATGGATAAAAAAGTTGTGGTCCTTATGTACAATGGAATATCACTCAGCCATGAAATCAATGTCATAAGGCTAGTAGCAGCATGATGAGTGGATTTAGGTAAGACGATTCTAAGTGAAATAAGTCACACAGAAAAGGACACTTCTCATAAGGTGTCACTTATAGAGGGAATGTTAAAACCGTTACACTTGAACTGAATTACAAAACAGAACAGAGTCACACATGCAGAAAACACACTATGGCTGCTTAACGGGAAAGGTGAGGTGGGGTGATACATAAAACAAGAGTTTCAAATTAGCTCAGATACCGTTCCATAAACCCAATATGGAATAGACAAGACCTACTCCTTGCTCAGAGAACTGGACTCAACACGCCCGATTCACCGCACAAGAATATATCTGACTAGTAATAATCTTAAAACCTATGTATTGATATCTCTCTGTTAGTGTGTCAAGTGGGTGTAAAGCGGCCTAAACACAGCCGTGAAAAGCAGCTAAACCCCATTATAAAAATAAATTACTTTTAAAAACCCATGAAACAAAGACAGGGAAAGAGAGAGAAATTCTTACACAATTCGTTCAGGGGCTGTGATGCAACCTGGATTGACCATATCTAGACCCACAGCTGGATGAGACATAAGGGTGGACACTCTTGGGGCTGAGAGGTTCGGTGAGGTTGGGTGAGCAAACGCAGACCCTTTAAAGTGATACTGCGTGCTACCCATCGCATGGGTCCCAAATCTCCAGGTTCAAGGGCATCTTCCTACATCGAAAACATGCATGAGAAACCCAGAAGATGGTACACCGTGTGATGGGGAAAGGTTTCTAAAACGCACCTCATTTCTCATCTCCTTGTGCTCGGGTTCGCCATTCCAGCCACTTTACTAGCAATCTCCCTACTTGGAGCATCAGCACCTTTAACCTCCTGTTCCGTACAGGTTGCAATTTGTCCTGAGGATGAACGGGAAGACGGGGAACCAATGAGAGACTAGCTCTTGGTGTTGGGACAGGCACAGGTCACTCTATTTTCCCATCAGGAAGAAGAATTAACCACAGGCTCAGCCTGCCCCCCGGAACCAGAACAGGGCCTGAAGCCATCCTGCGCTTTTGCGGCCGGCTCCCAAAAAAGCGACTTGTAAAATGGAGCTTCAGGGCACTGCAATTCACAAACCTGCAGAGTTATAAATGATAACTCTCGTCCACAAATATATTGAGGGAAGGCAAAGAAGAGGATTTGAAATCAAGGCAGAATTGCAGGAAACAGATTTCAGGAGGAAGATGCGAATCGCCTTTAAAGCACATGAAAAGCGGCAAAACGTTGACAATGATGCCCTTGGCCAAAAAGGGCGTATGCGTTTTTTCCTGAATATATTCAGGAGAAAACGCATACGCCCTTTTTGGCCAACCAAGCAACCTGGAAAGGCAAATCAGCGCTACAAAGAAGTCTCGCTTCCCATCGGTCAAAAGGGCCATGCTGAAAAAAGTGTCAAAACCAGAAATGCAGGACAGGCCATGGAGAAATGGGAGCCTTGCTACACTGATGGGCGGGATGTAAATTGCCAACAGCCACTCTGGAGAAGTGTACGGTGTGTCCTGAAACATCTAAAAAACACAGCTTAGAGAGCATAGGGCACTTCCACGCATGGGGGGATAAAGTGGGAAAATTGAAAATCAGCAAGACACAAGCACCCCAAAGTTTAGGGCTGCTCTGTTGACAAGGACCTCCACTTCCTTCCACCTTAAATATCCCAGGAAAGCGAAAAATGGATAAAAAAGTTGTGGTCCTTATGTACAATGGAATATCACTCAGCCATGAAATCAATGTCATAAGGCTAGTAGCAGCATGATGAGTGGATTTAGGTAAGACGATTCTAAGTGAAATAAGTCACACAGAAAAGGACACTTCTCATAAGGTGTCACTTATAGAGGGAATGTAAAAACCGTTACACTTGAACTGAATTACAAAACAGAGCAGAGTCACACATGCAGAAAACACACTATGGCTGCTTAACGGGAAAGGTGAGGTGGGGTGATACATAAAACAAGAGTTTCAAATTAGCTCAGATACCGTTCCATAAACCCAATATGGAATAGACAAGATCTACTCCTTGCTCAGAGAACTGGACTCAACACGCCCGATTCACCGCACAAGAATATATCTGACTAGTAATAATCTTAAAACCTATGTATTGATATCTCTCTGTTAGTGTGTCAAGTGGGTGTAAAGCGGCCTAAACACAGCCGTGAAAAGCAGCTAAACCCCATTATAAAAATAAATTACTTTTAAAAACCCATGAAACAAAGACAGGGAAGGAGAGAGAAATTCTTACACAATTATTTCAGGGGCTGTGTTGCAACCTGGATTGACCATATCTAGACCCACAGCTGGATGAGACATAAGGGTGGACACTCTTGGGGCTGAGAGGTTCGGTGAGGTTGGGTGAGCAAACGCAGACCCTTTAAAGTGATACTGCCTGCTACCCATCGCATGGGTCCCAAATCTCCAGGTTCAAGGGCATCTTCCTACATCGAAAACATGCATGAGAAACCCAGAAGATGGTACACCGTGTGATGGGGAAAGGTTTCTAAAACGCACCTCATTTCTCATCTCCTTGTGCTCGGGTTCGCCATTCCAGCCACTTTACTAGCAATCTCCCTACTTGGAGCATCAGCACCTTTAACCTCCTGTTCCGTACAGGTTGCAATTTGTCCTGAGGATGAACGGGAAGACGGGGAACCAATGAGAGACTAGCTCTTGGTGTTGGGACAGGCACAGGTCACTCTATTTTCCCATCAGGAAGAAGAATTAACCACAGGCTCAGCCTGCCCCCCGGAACCAGAACAGGGCCTGAAGCCATCCTGCGCTTTTGCGGCCGGCTCCCAAAAAAGCGACTTGTAAAATGGAGCTTCAGGGCACTGCAATTCACAAACCTGCAGAGTTATAAATGATAACTCTCGTCCACAAATATATTGAGGGAAGGCAAAGAAGAGGATTTGAAATCAAGGCAGAATTGCAGGAAACAGATTTCAGGAGGAAGATGCGAATCGCCTTTAAAGCACATGAAAAGCGGCAAAACGTTGACAATGATGCCCTTGGCCAAAAAGGGCGTATGCGTTTTTTCCTGAATATATTCAGGAGAAAACGCATACGCCCTTTTTGGCCAACCAAGCAACCTGGAAAGGCAAATCAGCGCTACAAAGAAGTCTCGCTTCCCATCGGTCAAAAGGGCCATGCTGAAAAAAGTGTCAAAACCAGAAATGCAGGACAGGCCATGGAGAAATGGGAGCCTTGCTACACTGATGGGCGGGATGTAAATTGCCAACAGCCACTCTGGAGAAGTGTACGGTGTGTCCTGAAACATCTAAAAAACACAGCTTAGAGAGCATAGGGCACTTCCACGCATGGGGGGATAAAGTGGGAAAATTGAAAATCAGCAAGACACAAGCACCCCAAAGTTTAGGGCTGCTCTGTTGACAAGGACCTCCACTTCCTTCCACCTTAAATATCCCAGGAAAGCGAAAAATGGATAAAAAAGTTGTGGTCCTTATGTACAATGGAATATCACTCAGCCATGAAATCAATGTCATAAGGCTAGTAGCAGCATGATGAGTGGATTTAGGTAAGAGGATTCTAAGTGAAATAAGTCACACAGAAAAGGACACTTCTCATAAGGTGTCACTTATAGAGGGAATGTAAAAACCGTTACACTTGAACTGAATTACAAAACAGAGCAGAGTCACACATGCAGAAAACACACTATGGCTGCTTAACGGGAAAGGTGAGGTGGGGTGATACATAAAACAAGAGTTTCAAATTAGCTCAGATACCGTTCCATAAACCCAATATGGAATAGACAAGATCTACTCCTTGCTCAGAGAACTGGACTCAACACGCCCGATTCACCGCACAAGAATATATCTGACTAGTAATAATCTTAAAACCTATGTATTGATATCTCTCTGTTAGTGTGTCAAGTGGGTGTAAAGCGGCCTAAACACAGCCGTGAAAAGCAGCTAAACCCCATTATAAAAATAAATTACTTTTAAAAACCCATGAAACAAAGACAGGGAAGGAGAGAGAAATTCTTACACAATTATTTCAGGGGCTGTGTTGCAACCTGGATTGACCATATCTAGACCCACAGCTGGATGAGACATAAGGGTGGACACTCTTGGGGCTGAGAGGTTCGGTGAGGTTGGGTGAGCAAACGCAGACCCTTTAAAGTGATACTGCCTGCTACCCATCGCATGGGTCCCAAATCTCCAGGTTCAAGGGCATCTTCCTACATCGAAAACATGCATGAGAAACCCAGAAGATGGTACACCGTGTGATGGGGAAAGGTTTCTAAAACGCACCTCATTTCTCATCTCCTTGTGCTCGGGTTCGCCATTCCAGCCACTTTACTAGCAATCTCCCTACTTGGAGCATCAGCACCTTTAACCTCCTGTTCCGTACAGGTTGCAATTTGTCCTGAGGATGAACGGGAAGACGGGGAACCAATGAGAGACTAGCTCTTGGTGTTGGGACAGGCACAGGTCACTCTATTTTCCCATCAGGAAGAAGAATTAACCACAGGCTCAGCCTGCCCCCCGGAACCAGAACAGGGCCTGAAGCCATCCTGCGCTTTTGCGGCCGGCTCCCAAAAAAGCGACTTGTAAAATGGAGCTTCAGGGCACTGCAATTCACAAACCTGCAGAGTTATAAATGATAACTCTCGTCCACAAATATATTGAGGGAAGGCAAAGAAGAGGATTTGAAATCAAGGCAGAATTGCAGGAAACAGATTTCAGGAGGAAGATGCGAATCGCCTTTAAAGCACATGAAAAGCGGCAAAACGTTGACAATGATGCCCTTGGCCAAAAAGGGCGTATGCGTTTTTTCCTGAATATATTCAGGAGAAAACGCATACGCCCTTTTTGGCCAACCAAGCAACCTGGAAAGGCAAATCAGCGCTACAAAGAAGTCTCGCTTCCCATCGGTCAAAAGGGCCATGCTGAAAAAAGTGTCAAAACCAGAAATGCAGGACAGGCCATGGAGAAATGGGAGCCTTGCTACACTGATGGGCGGGATGTAAATTGCCAACAGCCACTCTGGAGAAGTGTACGGTGTGTCCTGAAACATCTAAAAAACACAGCTTAGAGAGCATAGGGCACTTCCACGCATGGGGGGATAAAGTGGGAAAATTGAAAATCAGCAAGACACAAGCACCCCAAAGGTTAGGGCTGCTCTGTTGACAAGGACCTCCACTTCCTTCCACCTTAAATATCCCAGGAAAGCGAAAAATGGATAAAAAAGTTGTGGTCCTTATGTACAATGGAATATCACTCAGCCATGAAATCAATGTCATAAGGCTAGTAGCAGCATGATGAGTGGATTTAGGTAAGACGATTCTAAGTGAAATAAGTCACACAGAAAAGGACACTTCTCATAAGGTGTCACTTATAGAGGGAATGTAAAAACCGTTACACTTGAACTGAATTACAAAACAGAACAGAGTCACACATGCAGAAAACACACTATGGCTGCTTAACGGGAAAGGTGAGGTGGGGTGATACATAAAACAAGAGTTTCAAATTAGCTCAGATACCGTTCCATAAACCCAATATGGAATAGACAAGACCTACTCCTTGCTCAGAGAACTGGACTCAACACGCCCGATTCACTGCACAAGAATATATCTGACTAGTAATAATCTTAAAACCTATGTATTGATATCTCTCTGTTAGTGTGTCAAGTGGGTAAAAAGCGGCCTAAACACAGCCGTGAAAAGCAGCTAAACCCCATTATAAAAATAAATTACTTTTAAAAACCCATGAAACAAAGACAGGGAAAGAGAGAGAAATTCTTACACAATTCGTTCAGGGGCTGTGATGCAACCTGGATTGACCATATCTAGACCCACAGCTGGATGAGACATAAGGGTGGACACTCTTGGGGCTGAGAGGTTTGGTGAGGTTGGGTGAGCAAACGCAGACCCTTTAAAGTAATACTGCGTGCTACCCATCGCATGGGTCCCAAATCTCCAGGTTCAAGGGCATCTTCCTACATCGAAAACATGCATGAGAAACCCAGAAGATGGTACACCGTGTGATGGGGAAAGGTTTCTAAAACGCACCTCATTTCTCATCTCCTTGTGCTCGGGTTCGCCATTCCAGCCACTTTACTAGCAATCTCCCTACTTGGAGCATCAGCACCTTTAACCTCCTGTTCCGTACAGGTTGCAATTTGTCCTGAGGATGAACGGGAAGACGGGGAACCAATGAGAGACTAGCTCTTGGTGTTGGGACAGGCACAGGTCACTCTATTTTCCCATCAGGAAGAAGAATTAACCAAAGGCTCAGCCTGCCCCCCGGAACCAGAACAGGGCCTGAAGCCATCCTGCGCTTTTGCGGCCGGCTCCCAAAAAAGCGACTTGTAAAATGGAGCTTCAGGGCACTGCAATACACAAACCTGCAGAGTTATAAATGATAACTCTCGTCCACAAATATATTGAGGGAAGGCAAAGAAGAGGATTTGAAATCAAGGCAGAATTGCAGGAAACAGATTTCAGGAGGAAGATGCGAATCGCCTTTAAAGCACATGAAAAGCGGCAAAACGTTGACAATGATGCCCTTGGCCAAAAAGGGCGTATGCGTTTTTTCCTGAATATATTCAGGAAAAAACGCATACGCCCTTTTTGGCCAACCAAGCAACCTGGAAAGGCAAATCAGCGCTACAAAGAAGTCTCGCTTCCCATCGGTCAAAAGGGCCATGCTGAAAAAAGTGTCAAAACCAGAAATGCAGGACAGGCCATGGAGAAATGGGAGCCTTGCTACACTGATGGGCGGGATGTAAATTGCCAAAAGCCACTCTGGAGAAGTGTACGGTGTGTCCTGAAACATCTAAAAAACACAGCTTAGAGAGCATAGGGCACTTCCACGCATGGGGGGATAAAGTGGGAAAATTGAAAATCAGCAAGACACAAGCACCCCAAAGTTTAGGGCTGCTCTGTTGACAAGGACCTCCACTTCCTTCCACCTTAAATATCCCAGGAAAGCGAAAAATGGATAAAAAAGTTGTGGTCCTTATGTACAATGGAATATCACTCAGCCATGAAATCAATGTCATAAGGCTAGTAGCAGCATGATGAGTGGATTTAGGTAAGACGATTCTAAGTGAAATAAGTCACACAGAAAAGGACACTTCTCATAAGGTGTCACTTATAGAGGGAATGTAAAAACCGTTACACTTGAACTGAATTACAAAACAGAGCAGAGTCACACATGCAGAAAACACACTATGGCTGCTTAACGGGAAAGGTGAGGTGGGGTGATACATAAAACAAGAGTTTCAAATTAGCTCAGATACCGTTCCATAAACCCAATATGGAATAGACAAGACCTACTCCTTGCTCAGAGAACTGGACTCAACACGCCCGATTCACCGCACAAGAATATATCTGACTAGTAATAATCTTAAAACCTATGTATTGATATCTCTCTGTTAGTGTGTCAAGTGGGTGTAAAGCGGCCTAAACACAGCCGTGAAAAGCAGCTAAACCCCATTATAAAAATAAATTACTTTTAAAAACCCATGAAACAAAGACAGGGAAAGAGAGAGAAATTCTTACACAATTCGTTCAGGGGCTGTGATGCAACCTGGATTGACCATATCTAGACCCACAGCTGGATGAGACATAAGGGTGGACACTCTTGGGGCTGAGAGGTTCGGTGAGGTTGGGTGAGCAAACGCAGACCCTTTAAAGTAATACTGCGTGCTACCCATCGCATGGGTCCCAAATCTCCAGGTTCAAGGGCATCTTCCTACATCGAAAACATGCATGAGAAACCCAGAAGATGGTACACCGTGTGATGGGGAAAGGTTTCTAAAACGCACCTCATTTCTCATCTCCTTGTGCTCGGGTTCGCCATTCCAGCCACTTTACTAGCAATCTCCCTACTTGGAGCATCAGCACCTTTAACCTCCTGTTCCGTACAGGTTGCAATTTGTCCTGAGGATGAACGGGAAGACGGGGAACGAATGAGAGACTAGCTCATGGTGTTGGGACAGGCACAGGTCACTCTATTTTCCCATCAGGAAGAAGAATTAACCACAGGCTCAGCCTGCCCCCCGGAACCAGAACAGGGCCTGAAGCCATCCTGCGCTTTTGCGGCCGGCTCCCAAAAAAGCGACTTGTAAAATGGAGCTTCAGGGCACTGCAATTCACAAACCTGCAGAGTTATAAATGATAACTCTCGTCCACAAATATATTGAGGGAAGGCAAAGAAGAGGATTTGAAATCAAGGCAGAATTGCAGGAAACAGATTTCAGGAGGAAGATGCGAATCGCCTTTAAAGCACATGAAAAGCGGCAAAACGTTGACAATGATGCCCTTGGCCAAAAAGGGCGTATGCGTTTTTTCCTGAATATATTCAGGAAAAAACGCATACGCCCTTTTTGGCCAACCAAGCAACCTGGAAAGGCAAATCAGCGCTACAAAGAAGTCTCGCTTCCCATCGGTCAAAAGGGCCATGCTGAAAAAAGTGTCAAAACCAGAAATGCAGGACAGGCCATGGAGAAATGGGAGCCTTGCTACACTGATGGGCGGGATGTAAATTGCCAACAGCCACTCTGGAGAAGTGTACGGTGTGTCCTGAAACATCTAAAAAACACAGCTTAGAGAGCATAGGGCACTTCCACGCATGGGGGGATAAAGTGGGAAAATTGAAAATCAGCAAGACACAAGCACCCCAAAGGTTAGGGCTGCTCTGTTGACAAGGACCTCCACTTCCTTCCACCTTAAATATCCCAGGAAAGCGAAAAATGGATAAAAAAGTTGTGGTCCTTATGTACAATGGAATATCACTCAGCCATGAAATCAATGTCATAAGGCTAGTAGCAGCATGATGAGTGGATTTAGGTAAGACGATTCTAAGTGAAATAAGTCACACAGAAAAGGACACTTCTCATAAGGTGTCACTTATAGAGGGAATGTTAAAACCGTTACACTTGAACTGAATTACAAAACAGAACAGAGTCACACATGCAGAAAACACACTATGGCTGCTTAACGGGAAAGGTGAGGTGGGGTGATACATAAAACAAGAGTTTCAAATTAGCTCAGATACCGTTCCATAAACCCAATATGGAATAGACAAGACCTACTCCTTGCTCAGAGAACTGGACTCAACACGCCCGATTCACCGCACAAGAATATATCTGACTAGTAATAATCTTAAAACCTATGTATTGATATCTCTCTGTTAGTGTGTCAAGTGGGTGTAAAGCGGCCTAAACACAGCCGTGAAAAGCAGCTAAACCCCATTATAAAAATAAATTACTTTTAAAAACCCATGAAACAAAGACAGGGAAAGAGAGAGAAATTCTTACACAATTCGTTCAGGGGCTGTGATGCAACCTGGATTGACCATATCTAGACCCACAGCTGGATGAGACATAAGGGTGGACACTCTTGGGGCTGAGAGGTTCGGTGAGGTTGGGTGAGCAAACGCAGACCCTTTAAAGTAATACTGCGTGCTACCCATCGCATGGGTCCCAAATCTCCAGGTTCAAGGGCATCTTCCTACATCGAAAACATGCATGAGAAACCCAGAAGATGGTACACCGTGTGATGGGGAAAGGTTTCTAAAACGCACCTCATTTCTCATCTCCTTGTGCTCGGGTTCGCCATTCCAGCCACTTTACTAGCAATCTCCCTACTTGGAGCATCAGCACCTTTAACCTCCTGTTCCGTACAGGTTGCAATTTGTCCTGAGGATGAACGGGAAGACGGGGAACCAATGAGAGACTAGCTCTTGGTGTTGGGACAGGCACAGGTCACTCAATTTTCCCATCAGGAAGAAGAATTAACCACAGGCTCAGCCTGCCCCCCGGAACCAGAACAGGGCCTGAAGCCATCCTGCGCTTTTGCGGCCGGCTCCCAAAAAAGCGACTTGTAAAATGGAGCTTCAGGGCACTGCAATTCACAAACCTGCAGAGTTATAAATGATAACTCTCGTCCACAAATATATTGAGGGAAGGCAAAGAAGAGGATTTGAAATCAAGGCAGAATTGCAGGAAACAGATTTCAGGAGGAAGATGCGAATCGCCTTTAAAGCACATGAAAAGCGGCAAAACGTTGACAATGATGCCCTTGGCCAAAAAGGGCGTATGCGTTTTTTCCTGAATATATTCAGGAAAAAACGCATACGCCCTTTTTGGCCAACCAAGCAACCTGGAAAGGCAAATCAGCGCTACAAAGAAGTCCCGCTTCCCATCGGTCAAAAGGGCCATGCTGAAAAAAGTGTCAAAACCAGAAATGCAGGACAGGCCATGGAGAAATGGGAGCCTTGCTACACTGATGGGCGGGATGTAAATTGCCAAAAGCCACTCTGGAGAAGTGTACGGTGTGTCCTGAAACATCTAAAAAACACAGCTTAGAGAGCATAGGGCACTTCCACGCATGGGGGGATAAAGTGGGAAAATTGAAAATCAGCAAGACACAAGCACCCCAAAGGTTAGGGCTGCTCTGTTGACAAGGACCTCCACTTCCTTCCACCTTAAATATCCCAGGAAAGCGAAAAATGGATAAAAAAGTTGTGGTCCTTATGTACAATGGAATATCACTCAGCCATGAAATCAATGTCATAAGGCTAGTAGCAGCATGATGATTGGATTTAGGTAAGACGATTCTAAGTGAAATAAGTCACACAGAAAAGGACACTTCTCATAAGGTGTCACTTATAGAGGGAATGTTAAAACCGTTACACTTGAACTGAATTACAAAACAGAACAGAGTCACACATGCAGAAAACACACTATGGCTGCTTAACGGGAAAGGTGAGGTGGGGTGATACATAAAACAAGAGTTTCAAATTAGCTCAGATACCGTTCCATAAACCCAATATGGAATAGACAAGACCTACTCCTTGCTCAGAGAACTGGACTCAACACGCCCGATTCACCGCACAAGAATATATCTGACTAGTAATAATCTTAAAACCTATGTATTGATATCTCTCTGTTAGTGTGTCAAGTGGGTGTAAAGCGGCCTAAACACAGACGTGAAAAGCAGCTAAACCCCATTATAAAAATAAATTACTTTTAAAAACCCATGAAACAAAGACAGGGAAAGAGAGAGAAATTCTTACACAATTCGTTCAGGGGCTGTGATGCAACCTGGATTGACCATATCTAGACCCACAGCTGGATGAGACATAAGGGTGGACACTCTTGTGGCTGAGAGGTTCGGTGAGGTTGGGTGAGCAAACGCAGACCCTTTAAAGTAATACTGCGTGCTACCCATCGCATGGGTCCCAAATCTCCAGGTTCAAGGGCATCTTCCTACATCGAAAACATGCATGAGAAACCCAGAAGATGGTACACCGTGTGATGGGGAAAGGTTTCTAAAACGCATCTAATTTCTCATCTCCTTGTGCTCGGGTTCGCCATTCCAGCCACTTTACTAGCAATCTCCCTACTTGGAGCATCAGCACCTTTAACCTCCTGTTCCGTACAGGTTGCAATTTGTCCTGAGGATGAACGGGAAGACGGGGAACCAATGAGAGACTAGCTCTTGGTGTTGGGACAGGCACAGGTCACTCTATTTTCCCATCAGGAAGAAGAATTAACCACAGGCTCAGCCTGCCCCCCGGAACCAGAACAGGGCCTGAAGCCATCCTGCGCTTTTGCGGCCGGCTCCCAAAAAAGCGACTTGTAAAATGGAGCTTCAGGGCACTGCAATTCACAAACCTGCAGAGTTATAAATGATAACTCTCGTCCACAAATATATTGAGGGAAGGCAAAGAAGAGGATTTGAAATCAAGGCAGAATTGCAGGAAACAGATTTCAGGAGGAAGATTCGAATCGCCTTTAAAGCACATGAAAAGCGGCAAAACGTTGACAATGATGCCCTTGGCCAAAAAGGGCGTATGCGTTTTTTCCTGAATATATTCAGGAAAAAACGCATACGCCCTTTTTGGCCAACCAAGGAACCTGGAAAGGCAAATCAGCGCTACAAAGCAGTCTCGCTTCCCATCGGTCAAAAGGGCCATGCTGAAAAAAGTGTCAAAACCAGAAATGCAGGACAGGCCATGGAGAAATGGGAGCCTTGCTACACTGATGGGCGGGATGTAAATTGCCAACAGCCACTCTGGAGAAGTGTACGGTGTGTCCTGAAACATCTAAAAAACACAGCTTAGAGAGCATAGGGCACTTCCACGCATGGGGGGATAAAGTGGGAAAATTGAAAATCAGCAAGACACAAGCACCCCAAAGTTTAGGGCTGCTCTGTTGACAAGGACCTCCACTTCCTTCCACCTTAAATATCCCAGGAAAGCGAAAAATGGATAAAAAAGTTGTGGTCCTTATGTACAATGGAATATCACTCAGCCATGAAATCAATGTCATAACGCTAGTAGCAGCATGATGAGTGGATTTAGGTAAGACGATTCTAAGTGAAATAAGTCACACAGAAAAGGACACTTCTCATAAGGTGTCACTTATAGAGGGAATGTAAAAACCGTTACACTTGAACTGAATTACAAAACAGAACAGAGTCACACATGCAGAAAACACACTATGGCTGCTTAACGGGAAAGGTGAGGTGGGGTGATACATAAAACAAGAGTTTCAAATTAGCTCAGATACTGTTCCATAAACCCAATATGGAATAGACAAGACCTACTCCTTGCTCAGAGAACTGGACTCAACACGCCCGATTCACCGCACAAGAATATATCTGACTAGTAATAATCTTAAAACCTATGTATTGATATCTCTCTGTTAGTGTGTCAAGTGGGTAAAAAGCGGCCTAAACACAGCCGTGAAAAGCAGCTAAACCCCATTATAAAAATAAATTACTTTTAAAAACCCATGAAACAAAGACAGGGAAAGAGAGAGAAATTCTTACACAATTCGTTCAGGGGCTGTGATGCAACCTGGATTGACCATATCTAGACCCACAGCTGGATGAGACATAAGGGTGGACACTCTTGGGGCTGAGAGGTTCGGTGAGGTTGGGTGAGCAAACGCAGACCCTTTAAAGTAATACTGCGTGCTACCCATCGCATGGGTCCCAAATCTCCAGGTTCAAGGGCATCTTCCTACATCGAAAACATGCATGAGAAACCCAGAAGATGGTACACCGTGTGATGGGGAAAGGTTTCTAAAACGCACCGCATTTCTCATCTCCTTGTGCTCGGGTTGGCCATTCCAGCCACTTTACTAGCAATCTCCCTACTTGGAGCATCAGCACCTTTAACCTCCTGTTCCGTACAGGTTGCAATTTGTCCTGAGGATGAACGGGAAGACGGGGAACCAATGAGAGACTAGCTCTTGGTGTTGGGACAGGCACATTTCACTCAATTTTCCCATCAGGAAGAAGAATTAACCACAGGTTCAGCCTGCCCCCCGGAACCAGAACAGGGCCTGAAGACATCCTGCGCTATTGCGGCCGACTCCCAAAAAAGCGACTTGTAAAATGGAGCTTCAGGGCACTGCAATTCACAAACCTGCAGAATTATAAATGATAACTCTCGTCCACAAATATATTGAGGGAAGGCAAAGAAGAGGATTTGAAATCAAGGCAGAATTGCAGGAAACAGATTTCAGGAGGTAGATTCGAATCGCCTTTAAAGCACATGAAAAGCGGCAAAACGTTGACAATGATGCCCTTGGCCAAAAAGGGCGTATGCGTTTTTTCCTGAATATATTCAGGAAAAAACGCATACGCCCTTTTTGGCCAACCAAGCAACCTGGAAAGGCAAATCAGCGCTACAAAGAAGTCTCGCTTCCCATCGGTCAAAAGGGACATGCTGAAAAATGTGTCAAAACCAGAAATGCAGGACAGGCCATGGAGAAATGGGAGCCTTGCTACACTGATGGGCGGGATGTAAATTGCCAACAGCCACTCTGGAGAAGTGTACGGTGTGTCCTGAAACATCTAAAAAACACAGCTTAGAGAGCATAGGGCACTTCCACGCATGGGGGGATAAAGTGGGAAAATTGAAAATCAGCAAGACACAAGCACCCCAAAGGTTAGGGCTGCTCTGTTGACAAGGACCTCCACTTCCTTCCACCTTAAATATCCCAGGAAAGCGAAAAATGGATAAAAAAGTTGTGGTCCTTATGTACAATGGAATATCACTCAGCCATGAAATCAATGTCATAAGGCTAGTAGCAGCATGATGAGTGGATTTAGGTAAGACGATTCTAAGTGAAATAAGTCACACAGAAAAGGACACTTCTCATAAGGTGTCACTTATAGAGGGAATGTTAAAACCGTTACACTTGAACTGAATTACAAAACAGAACAGAGTCACACATGCAGAAAACACACTATGGCTGCTTAACGGGAAAGGTGAGGTGGGGTGATACATAAAACAAGAGTTTCAAATTAGCTCAGATACCGTTCCATAAACCCAATATGGAATAGACAAGACCTACTCCTTGCTCAGAGAACTGGACTCAACACGCCCGATTCACCGCACAAGAATATATCTGACTAGTAATAATCTTAAAACCTATGTATTGATATCTCTCTGTTAGTGTGTCAAGTGGGTGTAAAGCGGCCTAAACACAGACGTGAAAAGCAGCTAAACCCCATTATAAAAATAAATTACTTTTAAAAACCCATGAAACAAAGACAGGGAAAGAGAGAGAAATTCTTACACAATTCGTTCAGGGGCTGTGATGCAACCTGGATTGACCATATCTAGACCCACAGCTGGATGAGACATAAGGGTGGACACTCTTGGGGCTGAGAGGTTCGGTGAGGTTGGGTGAGCAAACGCAGAAGCTTTAAAGTGATACTGCGTGCTACCCATCGCATGGGTCCCAAATCTCCAGGTTCAAGGGCATCTTCCTACATCGAAAACATGCATGAGAAACCCAGAAGATGGTACACCGTGTGATGGGGAAAGGTTTCTAAAACGCACCTCATTTCTCATCTCCTTGTGCTCGTGTTCGCCATTCCAGCCACTTTACTAGCAATCTCCCTTCTTGGAGCATCAGCACCTTTAACCTCCTGTTCCGTACAGGTTGCAATTTGTCCTGAGGATGAACGGGAAGACGGGGAACCAATGAGAGACTAGCTCTTGGTGTTGGGAGAGGCACAGGTCACTCTATTTTCCCATCAGGAAGAAGAATTAACCACAGGCTCAGCCTGCCCCCCTGAACCAGAACAGGGCCTGAAGCCATCCTGCGCTTTTGCGGCCGGCTCCCAAAAAAGCGACTTGTAAAATGGAGCTTCAGGGCACTGCAATTCACAAACCTGCAGAGTTATAAATGATAACTCTCGTCCACAAATATATTGAGGGAAGGCAAAGAAGAGGATTTGAAATCAAGGCAGAATTGCAGGAAACAGATTTCAGGAGGAAGATGCGAATCGCCTTTAAAGCACATGAAAAGCGGCAAAACGTTGACAATGATGCCCTTGGCCAAAAAGGGCGTATGCGTTTTTTCCTGAATATATTCAGGAAAAAACGCATACGCCCTTTTTGGCCAACCAAGGAACCTGGAAAGGCAAATCACCGCTACAAAGAAGTCTCGCTTCCCATCGGTCAAAAGGGACATGCTGAAAAAGTTGTCAAAACCAAAAATGCAGGACAGGCCATGGAGAAATGGGAGCCTTGCTACACTGATGGGCGGGATGTAAATTGCCAACAGCCACTCTGGAGAAGTGTACGGTGTGTCCTGAAACATCTAAAAAACACAGCTTAGAGAGCATAGGGCACTTCCACGCATGGGGGGATAAAGTGGGAAAATTGAAAATCAGCAAGACACAAGCACCCCAAAGTTTAGGGCTGCTCTGTTGACAAGGACCTCCACTTCCTTCCACCTTAAATATCCCAGGAAAGCGAAAAATGGATTAAAAAGTTGTGGTCCTTATGTACAATGGAATATCACTCAGCCATGAAATCAATGTCATAAGGCTAGTAGCAGCATGATGAGTGGATTTAGGTAAGACGATTCTAAGTGAAATAAGTCACACAGAAAAGGACACTTCTCATAAGGTGTCACTTATAGAGGGAATGTAAAAACCGTTACACTTGAACTGAATTACAAAACAGAACAGAGTCACACATGCAGAAAACACACTATGGCTGCTTAACGGGAAAGGTGAGGTGGGGTGATACATAAAACAAGAGTTTCAAATTAGCTCAGATACCGTTCCATAAACCCAATATGGAATAGACAAGACCTACTCCCTGCTCAGAGAACTGGACTCAACACGCCCGATTCACCGCACAAGAATATATCTGACTAGTAATAATCTTAAAACCTATGTATTGATATCTCTCTGTTAGTGTGTCAAGTGGGTGTAAAGCGGCCTAAACACAGCCGTGAAAAGCAGCTAAACCCCATTATAAAAATAAATTACTTTTAAAAACCCATGAAACAAAGACAGGGAAAGAGAGAGAAATTCTTACACAATTCGTTCAGGGGCTGTGATGCAACCTGGATTGACCATATCTAGACCCACAGCTGGATGAGACATAAGGGTGGACACTCTTGGGGCTGAGAGGTTCGGTGAGGTTGGGTGAGCAAACGCAGACCCTTTAAAGTAATACTGCGTGCTACCCATCGCATGGGTCCCAAATCTCCAGGTTCAAGGGCATCTTCCTACATCGAAAACATGCATGAGAAACCCAGAAGATGGTACACCGTGTGATGGGGAAAGGTTTCTAAAACGCATCTAATTTCTCATCTCCTTGTGCTCGGGTTCGCCATTCCAGCCACTTTACTAGCAATCTCCCTACTTGGAGCATCAGCACCTTTAACCTCCTGTTCCGTACAGGTTGCAATTTGTCCTGAGGATGAATGGGAAGACGGGGAACCAATGAGAGACTAGCTCTTGGTGTTGGGACAGGCACAGGTCATTCTATTTTCCCATCAGGAAGAAGAATTAACCACAGGCTCAGCCTGCCCCCCGGAACCAGAACAGGGCCTGAAGCCATCCTGCGCTTTTGCGGCCGGCTCCCAAAAAAGCGACTTGTAAAATGGAGCTTCAGGGCACTGCAATTCACAAACCTGCAGAGTTATAAATGATAACTCTCGTCCACAAATATATTGAGGGAAGGCAAAGAAGAGGATTTGAAATCAAGGCAGAATTGCAGGAAACAGATTTCAGGAGGAAGATTCGAATCGCCTTTAAAGCACATGAAAAGCGGCAAAACGTTGACAATGATGCCCTTGGCCAAAAAGGGCGTATGCATTTTTTCCTGAATATATTCAGGAAAAAACGCATACGCCCTTTTTGGCCAACCAAGCAACCTGGAAAGGCAAATCAGCGCTACAAAGCAGTCTCGCTTCCCATCGGTCAAAAGGGCCATGCTGAAAAAAGTGTCAAAACCAGAAATGCAGGACAGGCCATGGAGAAATGGGAGCCTTGCTACACTGATGGGCGGGATGTAAATTGCCAACAGCCACTCTGGAGAAGTGTACGGTGTGTCCTGAAACATCTAAAAAACACAGCTTAGAGAGCATAGGGCACTTCCACGCATGGGGGGATAAAGTGGGAAAATTGAAAATCAGCAAGACACAAGCACCCCAAAGTTTAGGGCTGCTCTGTTGACAAGGACCTCCACTTCCTTCCACCTTAAATATCCCAGGAAAGCGAAAAATGGATAAAAAAGTTGTGGTCCTTATGTACAATGGAATATCACTCAGCCATGAAATCAATGTCATAAGGCTAGTAGCAGCATGATGAGTGGATTTAGGTAAGACGATTCTAAGTGAAATAAGTCACACAGAAAAGGACACTTCTCATAAGGTGTCACTTATAGAGGGAATGTAAAAACCGTTACACTTGAACTGAATTACAAAACAGAACAGAGTCACACATGCAGAAAACACACTATGGCTGCTTAACGGGAAAGGTGAGGTGGGGTGATACATAAAACAAGAGTTTCAAATTAGCTCAGATACCGTTCCATAAACCCAATATGGAATAGACAAGACCTACTCCTTGCTCAGAGAACTGGACTCAACACGCCCGATTCACCACACAAGAATATATCTGACTAGTAATAATCTTAAAACCTATGTATTGATATCTCTCTGTTAGTGTGTCAAGTGGGTGTAAAGCGGCCTAAACACAGACGTGAAAAGCAGCTAAACCCCATTATAAAAATAAATTACTTTTAAAAACCCATGAAACAAAGACAGGGAAAGAGAGAGAAATTCTTACACAATTCGTTCAGGGGCTGTGATGCAACCTGGATTGACCATATCTAGACCCACAGCTGGATGAGACATAAGGGTGGACACTCTTGGGGCTGAGAGGTTCGGTGTGGTTGGGTGAGCAAACGCAGACCCTTTAAAGTAATACTGCGTGCTACCCATCGCATGGGTCCCAAATCTCCAGGTTCAAGGGCATCTTCCTACATCGAAAACATGCATGAGAAACCCAGAAGATGGTACACCGTGTGATGGGGAAAGGTTTCTAAAACGCACCTCATTTCTCATCTCCTTGTGCTCGGGTTCGCCATTCCAGCCACTTTAGTAGCAATCTCCCTACTTGGAGCATCAGCACCTTTAACCTCCTGTTCCGTACAGGTTGCAATTTGTCCTGAGGATGAATGGGAAGACGGGGAACCAATGAGAGACTAGCTCTTGGTGTTGGGACAGGCACAGGTCACTCTATTTTCCCATCAGGAAGAAGAATTAACCACAGGCTCACCCTGCCCCCCGGAACCAGAACAGGGCCTGAAGCCATCCTGCGCTTTTGCGGCCGGCTCCCAAAAAAGCGACTTGTAAAATGGAGCTTCAGGGCACTGCAATTCACAAACCTGCAGAGTTATAAATGATAACTCTCGTCCACAAATATATTGAGGGAAGGCAAAGAAGAGGATTTGAAATCAAGGCAGAATTGCAGGAAACAGATTTCAGGAGGAAGATTCGAATCGCCTTTAAAGCACATGAAAAGCGGCAAAACGTTGACAATGATGCCCTTGGCCAAAAAGGACGTATGCGTTTTTTCCTGAATATATTCAGGAAAAAACGCATACGCCCTTTTTGGCCAAGCAAACAACCTGGAAAGGCAAATCAGCGCTACAAAGCAGTCTCGCTTCCCATCGGTCAAAAGGGCCATGCTGAAAAAAGTGTCAAAACCAGAAATGCAGGACAGGCCATGGAGAAATGGGAGCCTTGCTACACTGATGGGCGGGATGTAAATTGCCAACAGCCACTCTGGAGAAGTGTACGGTGTGTCCTGAAACATCTAAAAAACACAGCTTAGAGAGCATAGGGCACTTCCACGCATGGGGGGATAAAGTGGGAAAATTGAAAATCAGCAAGACACAAGCACCCCAAAGTTTAGGGCTGCTCTGTTGACAAGGACCTCCACTTCCTTCCACCTTAAATATCCCAGGAAAGCGAAAAATGGATAAAAAAGTTGTGGTCCTTATGTACAATGGAATATCACTCAGCCATGAAATCAATGTCATAAGGCTAGTAGCAGCATGATGAGTGGATTTAGGTAAGACGATTCTAAGTGAAATAAGTCACACAGAAAAGGACACTTCTCATAAGGTGTCACTTATAGAGGGAATGTAAAAACCGTTACACTTGAACTGAATTACAAAACAGAACAGAGTCACACATGCAGAAAACACACTATGGCTGCTTAACGGGAAAGGTGAGGTGGGGTGATACATAAAACAAGAGTTTCAAATTAGCTCAGATACCGTTCCATAAACCCAATATGGAATAGACAAGACCTACTCCTTGCTCAGAGAACTGGACTCAACACGCCCGATTCACCGCACAAGAATATATCTGACTAGTAATAATCTTAAAACCTATGTATTGATATCTCTCTGTTAGTGTGTCAAGTGGGTGTAAAGCGGCCTAAACACAGACGTGAAAAGCAGCTAAACCCCATTATAAAAATAAATTACTTTTAAAAACCCATGAAACAAAGACAGGGAAAGAGAGAGAAATTCTTACACAATTCGTTCAGGGGCTGTGATGCAACCTGGATTGACCATATCTAGACCCACAGCTGGATGAGACATAAGGGTGGACACTCTTGGGGCTGAGAGGTTCGGTGTGGTTGGGTGAGCAAACGCAGACCCTTTAAAGTAATACTGCGTGCTACCCATCGCATGGGTCCCAAATCTCCAGGTTCAAGGGCATCTTCCTACATCGAAAACATGCATGAGAAACCCAGAAGATGGTACACCGTGTGATGGGGAAAGGTTTCTAAAACGCACCTCATTTCTCATCTCCTTGTGCTCGGGTTCGCCATTCCAGCCACTTTAGTAGCAATCTCCCTACTTGGAGCATCAGCACCTTTAACCTCCTGTTCCGTACAGGTTGCAATTTGTCCTGAGGATGAATGGGAAGACGGGGAACCAATGAGAGACTAGCTCTTGGTGTTGGGACAGGCACAGGTCACTCTATTTTCCCATCAGGAAGAAGAATTAACCACAGGCTCACCCTGCCCCCCGGAACCAGAACAGGGCCTGAAGCCATCCTGCGCTTTTGCGGCCGGCTCCCAAAAAAGCGACTTGTAAAATGGAGCTTCAGGGCACTGCAATTCACAAACCTGCAGAGTTATAAATGATAACTCTCGTCCACAAATATATTGAGGGAAGGCAAAGAAGAGGATTTGAAATCAAGGCAGAATTGCAGGAAACAGATTTCAGGAGGAAGATTCGAATCGCCTTTAAAGCACATGAAAAGCGGCAAAACGTTGACAATGATGCCCTTGGCCAAAAAGGACGTATGCGTTTTTTCCTGAATATATTCAGGAAAAAACGCATACGCCCTTTTTGGCCAACCAAGCAACCTGGAAAGGCAAATCAGCGCTACAAAGCAGTCTCGCTTCCCATCGGTCAAAAGGGCCATGCTGAAAAAAGTGTCAAAACCAGAAATGCAGGACAGGCCATGGAGAAATGGGAGCCTTGCTACACTGATGGGCGGGATGTAAATTGCCAACAGCCACTCTGGAGAAGTGTACGGTGTGTCCTGAAACATCTAAAAAACACAGCTTAGAGAGCATAGGGCACTTCCACGCATGGGGGGATAAAGTGGGAAAATTGAAAATCAGCAAGACACAAGCACCCCAAAGTTTAGGGCTGCTCTGTTGACAAGGACCTCCACTTCCTTCCACCTTAAATATCCCAGGAAAGCGAAAAATGGATAAAAAAGTTGTGGTCCTTATGTACAATGGAATATCACTCAGCCATGAAATCAATGTCATAAGGCTAGTAGCAGCATGATGAGTGGATTTAGGTAAGACGATTCTAAGTGAAATAAGTCACACAGAAAAGGACACTTCTCATAAGGTGTCACTTATAGAGGGAATGTAAAAACCGTTACACTTGAACTGAATTACAAAACAGAACAGAGTCACACATGCAGAAAACACACTATGGCTGCTTAACGGGAAAGGTGAGGTGGGGTGATACATAAAACAAGAGTTTCAAATTAGCTCAGATACCGTTCCATAAACCCAATATGGAATAGACAAGACCTACTCCTTGCTCAGAGAACTGGACTCAACACGCCCGATTCACCGCACAAGAATATATCTGACTAGTAATAATCTTAAAACCTATGTATTGATATCTCTCTGTTAGTGTGTCAAGTGGGTGTAAAGCGGCCTAAACACAGACGTGAAAAGCAGCTAAACCCCATTATAAAAATAAATTACTTTTAAAAACCCATGAAACAAAGACAGGGAAAGAGAGAGAAATTCTTACACAATTCGTTCAGGGGCTGTGATGCAACCTGGATTGACCATATCTAGACCCACAGCTGGATGAGACATAAGGGTGGACACTCTTGGGGCTGAGAGGTTCGGTGAGGTTGGGTGAGCAAACGCAGACCCTTTAAAGTAATACTGCGTGCTACCCATCGCATGGGTCCCAAATCTCCAGGTTCAAGGGCATCTTCCTACATCGAAAACATGCATGAGAAACCCAGAAGATGGTACACCGTGTGATGGGGAAAGGTTTCTAAAACGCACCTCATTTCTCATCTCCTTGTGCTCGGGTTCGCCATTCCAGCCACTTTAGTAGCAATCTCCCTACTTGGAGCATCAGCACCTTTAACCTCCTGTTCCGTACAGGTTGCAATTTGTCCTGAGGATGAACGGGAAGACGGGGAACCAATGAGAGACTAGCTCTTGGTGTTGGGACAGGCACAGGTCACTCTATTTTCCCATCAGGAAGAAGAATTAACCACCGGCTCAGCCTGCCCCCCGGAACCAGAACAGGGCCTGAAGCCATCCTGCGCTTTTGCGGCCGGCTCCCAAAAAAGCGACTTGTAAAATGGAGCTTCAGGGCACTGCAATTCACAAACCTGCAGAGTTATAAATGATAACTCTCGTCCACAAATATATTGAGGGAAGGCAAAGAAGAGGATTTGAAATCAAGGCAGAATTGCAGGAAACAGATTTCAGGAGGAAGATGCGAATCGCCTTTAAAGCACATGAAAAGCGGCAAAACGTTGACAATGATGCCCTTGGCCAAAAAGGGCGTATGCGTTTTTTCCTGAATATATTCAGGAAAAAACGCATACGCCCTTTTTGGCCAACCAAGCAACCTGGAAAGGCAAATCAGCGCTACAAAGAAGTCTCGCTTCCCATCGGTCAAAAGGGCCATGCTGAAAAAAGTGTCAAAACCAGAAATGCAGGACAGGCCATGGAGAAATGGGA
This sequence comes from Balaenoptera physalus, assembly GCF_965194825.1. Taxonomy (NCBI): domain Eukaryota; kingdom Metazoa; phylum Chordata; class Mammalia; order Artiodactyla; family Balaenopteridae; genus Balaenoptera; species Balaenoptera physalus. The sequence goes on along the minus strand of NW_028126264.1, from coordinate 175,235 downwards.
GCCTTGCTACACTGATGGGCGGGATGTAAATTGCCAACAGCCACTCTGGAGAAGTGTACGGTGTGTCCTGAAACATCTAAAAAACACAGCTTAGAGAGCATAGGGCACTTCCACGCATGGGGGGATAAAGTGGGAAAATTGAAAATCAGCAAGACACAAGCACCCCAAAGTTTAGGGCTGCTCTGTTGACAAGGACCTCCACTTCCTTCCACCTTAAATATCCCAGGAAAGCGAAAAATGGATAAAAAAGTTGTGGTCCTTATGTACAATGGAATATCACTCAGCCATGAAATCAATGTCATAAGGCTAGTAGCAGCATGATGAGTGGATTTAGGTAAGACGATTCTAAGTGAAATAAGTCACACAGAAAAGGACACTTCTCATAAGGTGTCACTTATAGAGGGAATGTAAAAACCGTTACACTTGAACTGAATTACAAAACAGAACAGAGTCACACATGCAGAAAACACACTATGGCTGCTTAACGGGAAAGGTGAGGTGGGGTGATACATAAAACAAGAGTTTCAAATTAGCTCAGATACCGTTCCATAAACCCAATATGGAATAGACAAGACCTACTCCCTGCTCAGAGAACTGGACTCAACACGCCCGATTCACCGCACAAGAATATATCTGACTAGTAATAATCTTAAAACCTATGTATTGATATCTCTCTGTTAGTGTGTCAAGTGGGTGTAAAGCGGCCTAAACACAGCCGTGAAAAGCAGCTAAACCCCATTATAAAAATAAATTACTTTTAAAAACCCATGAAACAAAGACAGGGAAAGAGAGAGAAATTCTTACACAATTCGTTCAGGGGCTGTGATGCAACCTGGATTGACCATATCTAGACCCACAGCTGGATGAGACATAAGGGTGGACACTCTTGGGGCTGAGAGGTTCGGTGAGGTTGGGTGAGCAAACGCAGACCCTTTAAAGTAATACTGCGTGCTACCCATCGCATGGGTCCCAAATCTCCAGGTTCAAGGGCATCTTCCTACATCGAAAACATGCATGAGAAACCGAGAAGATGGTACACCGTGTGATGGGGAAAGGTTTCTAAAACGCATCTAATTTCTCATCTCCTTGTGCTCGGGTTGGCCATTCCAGCCACTTTACTAGCAATCTCCCTACTTGGAGCATCAGCACCTTTAACCTCCTGTTCCGTACAGGTTGCAATTTGTCCTGAGGATGAATGGGAAGACGGGGAACCAATGAGAGACTAGCTCTTGGTGTTGGGACAGGCACAGGTCACTCTATTTTCCCATCAGGAAGAAGAATTAACCACAGGCGCAGCCTGCCCCCCGGAACCAGAACAGGGCCTGAAGCCATCCTGCGCTTTTGCGGCCGGCTCCCAAAAAAGCGACTTGTAAAATGGAGCTTCAGGGCACTGCAATTCACAAACCTGCAGAGTTATAAATGATAACTCTCGTCCACAAATATATTGAGGGAAGGCAAAGAAGAGGATTTGAAATCAAGGCAGAATTGCAGGAAACAGATTTCAGGAGGAAGATTCGAATCGCCTTTAAAGCACATGAAAAGCGGCAAAACGTTGACAATGATGCCCTTGGCCAAAAAGGGCGTATGCGTTTTTTCCTGAATATATTCAGGAAAAAACGCATACGCCCTTTTTGGCCAACCAAGCAACCTGGAAAGGCAAATCAGCGCTACAAAGCAGTCTCGCTTCCCATCGGTCAAAAGGGCCATGCTGAAAAAAGTGTCAAAACCAGAAATGCAGGACAGGCCATGGAGAAATGGGAGCCTTGCTACACTGATGGGCGGGATGTAAATTGCCAACAGCCACTCTGGAGAAGTGTACGGTGTGTCCTGAAACATCTAAAAAACACAGCTTAGAGAGCATAGGGCACTTCCACGCATGGGGGGATAAAGTGGGAAAATTGAAAATCAGCAAGACACAAGCACCCCAAAGTTTAGGGCTGCTCTGTTGACAAGGACCTCCACTTCCTTCCACCTTAAATATCCCAGGAAAGCGAAAAATGGATAAAAAAGTTGTGGTCCTTATGTACAATGGAATATCACTCAGCCATGAAATCAATGTCATAAGGCTAGTAGCAGCATGATGAGTGGATTTAGGTAAGACGATTCTAAGTGAAATAAGTCACACAGAAAAGGACACTTCTCATAAGGTGTCACTTATAGAGGGAATGTAAAAACCGTTACACTTGAACTGAATTACAAAACAGAACAGAGTCACACATGCAGAAAACACACTATGGCTGCTTAACGGGAAAGGTGAGGTGGGGTGATACATAAAACAAGAGTTTCAAATTAGCTCAGATACCGTTCCATAAACCCAATATGGAATAGACAAGACCTACTCCTTGCTCAGAGAACTGGACTCAACACGCCCGATTCACCGCACAAGAATATATCTGACTAGTAATAATCTTAAAACCTATGTATTGATATCTCTCTGTTAGTGTGTCAAGTGGGTGTAAAGCGGCCTAAACACAGACGTGAAAAGCAGCTAAACCCCATTATAAAAATAAATTACTTTTAAAAACCCATGAAACAAAGACAGGGAAAGAGAGAGAAATTCTTACACAATTCGTTCAGGGGCTGTGATGCAACCTGGATTGACCATATCTAGACCCACAGCTGGATGAGACATAAGGGTGGACACTCTTGGGGCTGAGAGGTTCGGTGTGGTTGGGTGAGCAAACGCAGACCCTTTAAAGTAATACTGCGTGCTACCCATCGCATGGGTCCCAAATCTCCAGGTTCAAGGGCATCTTCCTACATCGAAAACATGCATGAGAAACCCAGAAGATGGTACACCGTGTGATGGGGAAAGGTTTCTAAAACGCACCTCATTTCTCATCTCCTTGTGCTCGGGTTCGCCATTCCAGCCACTTTAGTAGCAATCTCCCTACTTGGAGCATCAGCACCTTTAACCTCCTGTTCCGTACAGGTTGCAATTTGTCCTGAGGATGAACGGGAAGACGGGGAACCAATGAGAGACTAGCTCTTGGTGTTGGGACAGGCACAGGTCACTCTATTTTCCCATCAGGAAGAAGAATTAACCACCGGCTCAGCCTGCCCCCCGGAACCAGAACAGGGCCTGAAGCCATCCTGCGCTTTTGCGGCCGGCTCCCAAAAAAGCGACTTGTAAAATGGAGCTTCAGGGCACTGCAATTCACAAACCTGCAGAGTTATAAATGATAACTCTCGTCCACAAATATATTGAGGGAAGGCAAAGAAGAGGATTTGAAATCAAGGCAGAATTGCAGGAAACAGATTTCAGGAGGAAGATGCGAATCGCCTTTAAAGCACATGAAAAGCGGCAAAACGTTGACAATGATGCCCTTGGCCAAAAAGGGCGTATGCGTTTTTTCCTGAATATATTCAGGAAAAAACGCATACGCCCTTTTTGGCCAACCAAGCAACCTGGAAAGGCAAATCAGCGCTGCAAAGAAGTCTCGCTTCCCATCGGTCAAAAGGGCCATGCTGAAAAAAGTGTCAAAACCAGAAATGCAGGACAGGCCATGGAGAAATGGGAGCCTTGCTACACTGATGGGCGGGATGTAAATTGCCAACAGCCACTCTGGAGAAGTGTACGGTGTGTCCTGAAACATCTAAAAAACACAGCTTAGAGAGCATAGGGCACTTCCACGCATGGGGGGATAAAGTGGGAAAATTGAAAATCAGCAAGACACAAGCACCCCAAAGTTTAGGGCTGCTCTGTTTACAAGGACCTCCACTTCCTTCCACCTTAAATATCCCAGGAAAGCGAAAAATGGATAAAAAAGTTGTGGTCCTTATGTACAATGGAATATCACTCAGCCATGAAATCAATGTCATAAGGCTAGTAGCAGCATGATGAGTGGATTTAGGTAAGACGATTCTAAGTGAAATAAGTCACACAGAAAAGGACACTTCTCATAAGGTGTCACTTATAGAGGGAATGTAAAAACCGTTACACTTGAACTGAATTACAAAACAGAACAGAGTCACACATGCAGAAAACACACTATGGCTGCTTAACGGGAAAGGTGAGGTGGGGTGATACATAAAACAAGAGTTTCAAATTAGCTCAGATACCGTTCCATAAACCCAATATGGAATAGACAAGACCTACTCCTTGCTCAGAGAACTGGACTCAACACGCCCGATTCACTGCACAAGAATATATCTGACTACTAATAATCTTAAAACCTATGTATTGATATCTCTCTGTTAGTGTGTCAAGTGGGTGTAAAGCGGCCTAAACACAGCCGTGAAAAGCAGCTAAACCCCATTATAAAAATAAATTACTTTTAAAAACCCATGAAACAAAGACAGGGAAAGAGAGAGAAATTCTTACACAATTCGTTCAGGGGCTGTGATGCAACCTGGATTGACCATATCTAGACCCACAGCTGGATGAGACATAAGGGTGGACACTCTTGGGGCTGAGAGGTTCGGTGAGGTTGGGTGAGCAAACGCAGACCCTTTAAAGTGATACTGCGTGCTACCCATCGCATGGGTCCCAAATCTCCAGGTTCAAGGGCATCTTCCTACATCGAAAACATGCATGAGAAACCCAGAAGATGGTACACCGTGTGATGGGGAAAGGTTTCTAAAACGCACCTCATTTCTCATCTCCTTGTGCTCGGGTTCGCCATTCCAGCCACTTTACTAGCAATCTCCCTACTTGGAGCATCAGCACCTTTAACCTCCTGTTCCGTACAGGTTGCAATTTGTCCTGAGGATGAACGGGAAGACGGGGAACCAATGAGAGACTAGCTCTTGGTGTTGGGACAGGCACAGGTCACTCTATTTTCCCATCAGGAAGAAGAATTAACCACAGGCTCAGCCTGCCCCCCGGAACCAGAACAGGGCCTGAAGCCATCCTGCGCTTTTGCGGCCGGCTCCCAAAAAAGCGACTTGTAAAATGGAGCTTCAGGGCACTGCAATTCACAAACCTGCAGAGTTATAAATGATAACTCTCGTCCACAAATATATTGAGGGAAGGCAAAGAAGAGGATTTGAAATCAAGGCAGAATTGCAGGAAACAGATTTCAGGAGGAAGATGCGAATCGCCTTTAAAGCACATGAAAAGCGGCAAAACGTTGACAATGATGCCCTTGGCCAAAAAGGGCGTATGCGTTTTTTCCTGAATATATTCAGGAGAAAACGCATACGCCCTTTTTGGCCAACCAAGCAACCTGGAAAGGCAAATCAGCGCTACAAAGAAGTCTCGCTTCCCATCGGTCAAAAGGGCCATGCTGAAAAAAGTGTCAAAACCAGAAATGCAGGACACGCCATGGAGAAATGGGAGCCTTGCTACACTGATGGGCGGGATGTAAATTGCCAACAGCCACTCTGGAGAAGTGTACGGTGTGTCCTGAAACATCTAAAAAACACAGCTTAGAGAGCATAGGGCACTTCCACGCATGGGGGGATAAAGTGGGAAAATTGAAAATCAGCAAGACACAAGCACCCCAAAGTTTAGGGCTGCTCTGTTGACAAGGACCTCCACTTCCTTCCACCTTAAATATCCCAGGAAAGCGAAAAATGGATAAAAAAGTTGTGGTCCTTATGTACAATGGAATATCACTCAGCCATGAAATCAATGTCATAAGGCTAGTAGCAGCATGATGAGTGGATTTAGGTAAGACGATTCTAAGTGAAATAAGTCACACAGAAAAGGACACTTCTCATAAGGTGTCACTTATAGAGGGAATGTAAAAACCGTTACACTTGAACTGAATTACAAAACAGAACAGAGTCACACATGCAGAAAACACACTATGGCTGCTTAACGGGAAAGGTGAGGTGGGGTGATACATAAAACAAGAGTTTCAAATTAGCTCAGATACCGTTCCATAAACCCAATATGGAATAGACAAGACCTACTCCTTGCTCAGAGAACTGGACTCAACACGCCCGATTCACCGCACAAGAATATATCTGACTAGTAATAATCTTAAAACCTATGTATTGATATCTCTCTGTTAGTGTGTCAAGTGGGTGTAAAGCGGCCTAAACACAGCCGTGAAAAGCAGCTAAACCCCATTATAAAAATAAATTACTTTTAAAAACCCATGAAACAAAGACAGGGAAGGAGAGAGAAATTCTTACACAATTCTTTCAGGGGCTGTGATGCAACCTGGATTGACCATATCTAGACCCACAGCTGGATGAGACATAAGGGTGGACACTCTTGGGGCTGAGAGGTTCGGTGAGGTTGGGTGAGCAAACGCAGACCCTTTAAAGTAATACTGCGTGCTACCCATCGCATGGGTCCCAAATCTCCAGGTTCAAGGGCATCTTCCTACATCGAAAACATGCATGAGAAACCCAGAAGATGGTACACCGTGTGATGGGGAAAGGTTTCTAAAACGCACCTCATTTCTCATCTCCTTGTGCTCGGGTTCGCCATTCCAGCCACTTTACTAGCAATCTCCCTACTTGGAGCATCAGCACCTTTAACCTCCTGTTCCGTACAGGTTGCAATTTGTCCTGAGGATGAACGGGAAGACGGGGAACCAATGAGAGACTAGCTCTTGGTGTTGGGACAGGCACAGGTCACTCTATTTTCCCATCAGGAAGAAGAATTAACCACAGGCTCAGCCTGCCCCCCGGAACCAGAACAGGGCCTGAAGCCATCCTGCGCTTTTGCGGCCGGCTCCCAAAAAAGCGACTTGTAAAATGGAGCTTCAGGGCACTGCAATTCACAAACCTGCAGAGTTATAAATGATAACTCTCGTCCACAAATATATTGAGGGAAGGCAAAGAAGAGGATTTGAAATCAAGGCAGAATTGCAGGAAACAGATTTCAGGAGGAAGATGCGAATCGCCTTTAAAGCACATGAAAAGCGGCAAAACGTTGACAATGATGCCCTTGGCCAAAAAGGGCGTATGCGTTTTTTCCTGAATATATTCAGGAGAAAACGCATACGCCCTTTTTGGCCAACCAAGCAACCTGGAAAGGCAAATCAGCGCTACAAAGAAGTCTCGCTTCCCATCGGTCAAAAGGGCCATGCTGAAAAAAGTGTCAAAACCAGAAATGCAGGACACGCCATGGAGAAATGGGAGCCTTGCTACACTGATGGGCGGGATGTAAATTGCCAACAGCCACTCTGGAGAAGTGTACGGTGTGTCCTGAAACATCTAAAAAACACAGCTTAGAGAGCATAGGGCACTTCCACGCATGGGGGGATAAAGTGGGAAAATTGAAAATCAGCAAGACACAAGCACCCCAAAGTTTAGGGCTGCTCTGTTGACAAGGACCTCCACTTCCTTCCACCTTAAATATCCCAGGAAAGCGAAAAATGGATAAAAAAGTTGTGGTCCTTATGTACAATGGAATATCACTCAGCCATGAAATCAATGTCATAAGGCTAGTAGCAGCATGATGAGTGGATTTAGGTAAGACGATTCTAAGTGAAATAAGTCACACAGAAAAGGACACTTCTCATAAGGTGTCACTTATAGAGGGAATGTAAAAACCGTTACACTTGAACTGAATTACAAAACAGAACAGAGTCACACATGCAGAAAACACACTATGGCTGCTTAACGGGAAAGGTGAGGTGGGGTGATACATAAAACAAGAGTTTCAAATTAGCTCAGATACCGTTCCATAAACCCAATATGGAATAGACAAGACCTACTCCTTGCTCAGAGAACTGGACTCAACACGCCCGATTCACCGCACAAGAATATATCTGACTAGTAATAATCTTAAAACCTATGTATTGATATCTCTCTGTTAGTGTGTCAAGTGGGTGTAAAGCGGCCTAAACACAGCCGTGAAAAGCAGCTAAACCCCATTATAAAAATAAATTACTTTTAAAAACCCATGAAACAAAGACAGGGAAGGAGAGAGAAATTCTTACACAATTCTTTCAGGGGCTGTGATGCAACCTGGATTGACCATATCTAGACCCACAGCTGGATGAGACATAAGGGTGGACACTCTTGGGGCTGAGAGGTTCGGTGAGGTTGGGTGAGCAAACGCAGACCCTTTAAAGTAATACTGCGTGCTACCCATCGCATGGGTCCCAAATCTCCAGGTTCAAGGGCATCTTCCTACATCGAAAACATGCATGAGAAACCCAGAAGATGGTACACCGTGTGATGGGGAAAGGTTTCTAAAACGCACCTCATTTCTCATCTCCTTGTGCTCGGGTTCGCCATTCCAGCCACTTTACTAGCAATCTCCCTACTTGGAGCATCAGCACCTTTAACCTCCTGTTCCGTACAGGTTGCAATTTGTCCTGAGGATGAACGGGAAGACGGGGAACCAATGAGAGACTAGCTCTTGGTGTTGGGACAGGCACAGGTCACTCTATTTTCCCATCAGGAAGAAGAATTAACCACAGGCTCAGCCTGCCCCACGGAACCAGAACAGGGCCTGAAGCCATCCTGCGCTTTTGCGGCCGGCTCCCAAAAAAGCGACTTGTAAAATGGAGCTTCAGGGCACTGCAATTCACAAACCTGCAGAGTTATAAATGATAACTCTCGTCCACAAATATATTGAGGGAAGGCAAAGAAGAGGATTTGAAATCAAGGCAGAATTGCAGGAAACAGATTTCAGGAGGAAGATGCGAATCGCCTTTAAAGCACATGAAAAGCGGCAAAACGTTGACAATGATGCCCTTGGCCAAAAAGGGCGTATGCGTTTTTTCCTGAATATATTCAGGAGAAAACGCATACGCCCTTTTTGGCCAACCAAGCAACCTGGAAAGGCAAATCAGCGCTACAAAGAAGTCTCGCTTCCCATCGGTCAAAAGGGCCATGCTGAAAAAAGTGTCAAAACCAGAAATGCAGGACACGCCATGGAGAAATGGGAGCCTTGCTACACTGATGGGCGGGATGTAAATTGCCAACAGCCACTCTGGAGAAGTGTACGGTGTGTCCTGAAACATCTAAAAAACACAGCTTAGAGAGCATAGGGCACTTCCACGCATGGGGGGATAAAGTGGGAAAATTGAAAATCAGCAAGACACAAGCACCCCAAAGTTTAGGGCTGCTCTGTTGACAAGGACCTCCACTTCCTTCCACCTTAAATATCCCAGGAAAGCGAAAAATGGATAAAAAAGTTGTGGTCCTTATGTACAATGGAATATCACTCAGCCATGAAATCAATGTCATAAGGCTAGTAGCAGCATGATGAGTGGATTTAGGTAAGACGATTCTAAGTGAAATAAGTCACACAGAAAAGGACACTTCTCATAAGGTGTCACTTATAGAGGGAATGTAAAAACCGTTACACTTGAACTGAATTACAAAACAGAACAGAGTCACACATGCAGAAAACACACTATGGCTGCTTAACGGGAAAGGTGAGGTGGGGTGATACATAAAACAAGAGTTTCAAATTAGCTCAGATACCGTTCCATAAACCCAATATGGAATAGACAAGACCTACTCCTTGCTCAGAGAACTGGACTCAACACGCCCGATTCACTGCACAAGAATATATCTGACTAGTAATAATCTTAAAACCTATGTATTGATATCTCTCTGTTAGTGTGTCAAGTGGGTGTAAAGCGGCCTAAACACAGCCGTGAAAAGCAGCTAAACCCCATTATAAAAATAAATTACTTTTAAAAACCCATGAAACAAAGACAGGGAAAGAGAGAGAAATTCTTACACAATTCGTTCAGGGGCTGTGATGCAACCTGGATTGACCATATCTAGACCCACAGCTGGATGAGACATAAGGGTGGACACTCTTGGGGCTGAGAGGTTCGGTGAGGTTGGGTGAGCAAACGCAGACCCTTTAAAGTGATACTGCCTGCTACCCATCGCATGGGTCCCAAATCTCCAGGTTCAAGGGCATCTTCCTACATCGAAAACATGCATGAGAAACCCAGAAGATGGTACACCGTGTGATGGGGAAAGGTTTCTAAAACGCACCTCATTTCTCATCTCCTTGTGCTCGGGTTCGCCATTCCAGCCACTTTAGTAGCAATCTCCCTACTTGGAGCATCAGCACCTTTAACCTCCTGTTCCGTACAGGTTGCAATTTGTCCTGAGGATGAACGGGAAGACGGGGAACCAATGAGAGACTAGCTCTTGGTGTTGGGACAGGCACAGGTCACTCTATTTTCCCATCAGGAAGAAGAATTAACCACAGGCTCAGCCTGCCCCCCGGAACCAGAACAGGGCCTGAAGCCATCCTGCGCTTTTGCGGCCGGCTCCCAAAAAAGCGACTTGTAAAATGGAGCTTCAGGGCACTGCAATTCACAAACCTGCAGAGTTACAAATGATAACTCTCGTCCACAAATATATTGAGGGAAGGCAAAGAAGAGGATTTGAAATCAAGGCAGAATTGCAGGAAACAGATTTCAGGAGGAAGATGCGAATCGCCTTTAAAGCACATGAAAAGCGGCAAAACGTTGACAATGATGCCCTTGGCCAAAAAGGGCGTATGCGTTTTTTCCTGAATATATTCAGGAAAAAACGCATACGCCCTTTTTGGCCAACCAAGCAACCTGGAAAGGCAAATCAGCGCTACAAAGAAGTCTCGCTTCCCATCGGTCAAAAGGGCCATGCTGAAAAAAGTGTCAAAACCAGAAATGCAGGACAGGCCATGGAGAAATGGGAGCCTTGCTACACTGATGGGCGGGATGTAAATTGCCAACAGCCACTCTGGAGAAGTGTACGGTGTGTCCTGAAACATCTAAAAAACACAGCTTAGAGAGCATAGGGCACTTCCACGCATGGGGGGATAAAGTGGGAAAATTGAAAATCAGCAAGACACAAGCACCCCAAAGTTTAGGGCTGCTCTGTTGACAAGGACCTCCACTTCCTTCCACCTTAAATATCCCAGGAAAGCGAAAAATGGATAAAAAAGTTGTGGTCCTTATGTACAATGGAATATCACTCAGCCATGAAATCAATGTCATAAGGCTAGTAGCAGCATGATGAGTGGATTTAGGTAAGACGATTCTAAGTGAAATAAGTCACACAGAAAAGGACACTTCTCATAAGGTGTCACTTATAGAGGGAATGTAAAAACCGTTACACTTGAACTGAATTACAAAACAGAACAGAGTCACACATGCAGAAAACACACTATGGCTGCTTAACGGGAAAGGTGAGGTGGGGTGATACATAAAACAAGAGTTTCAAATTAGCTCAGATACCGTTCCATAAACCCAATATGGAATAGACAAGACCTACTCCTTGCTCAGAGAACTGGACTCAACACGCCCGATTCACCGCACAAGAATATATCTGACTAGTAATAATCTTAAAACCTATGTATTGATATCTCTCTGTTAGTGTGTCAAGTGGGTGTAAAGCGGCCTAAACACAGCCGTGAAAAGCAGCTAAACCCCATTATAAAAATAAATTACTTTTAAAAACCCATGAAACAAAGACAGGGAAGGAGAGAGAAATTCTTACACAATTCTTTCAGGGGCTGTGATGCAACCTGGATTGACCATATCTAGACCCACAGCTGGATGAGACATAAGGGTGGACACTCTTGGGGCTGAGAGGTTCGGTGAGGTTGGGTGAGCAAACGCAGACCCTTTAAAGTAATACTGCGTGCTACCCATCGCATGGGTCCCAAATCTCCAGGTTCAAGGGCATCTTCCTACATCGAAAACATGCATGAGAAACCCAGAAGATGGTACACCGTGTGATGGGGAAAGGTTTCTAAAACGCACCTCATTTCTCATCTCCTTGTGCTCGGGTTCGCCATTCCAGCCACTTTACTAGCAATCTCCCTACTTGGAGCATCAGCACCTTTAACCTCCTGTTCCGTACAGGTTGCAATTTGTCCTGAGGATGAACGGGAAGACGGGGAACCAATGAGAGACTAGCTCTTGGTGTTGGGACAGGCACAGGTCACTCTATTTTCCCATCAGGAAGAAGAATTAACCACAGGCTCAGCCTGCCCCCCGGAACCAGAACAGGGCCTGAAGCCATCCTGCGCTTTTGCGGCCGGCTCCCAAAAAAGCGACTTGTAAAATGGAGCTTCAGGGCACTGCAATTCACAAACCTGCAGAGTTATAAATGATAACTCTCGTCCACAAATATATTGAGGGAAGGCAAAGAAGAGGATTTGAAATCAAGGCAGAATTGCAGGAAACAGATTTCAGGAGGAAGATGCGAATCGCCTTTAAAGCACATGAAAAGCGGCAAAACGTTGACAATGATGCCCTTGGCCAAAAAGGGCGTATGCGTTTTTTCCTGAATATATTCAGGAGAAAACGCATACGCCCTTTTTGGCCAACCAAGCAACCTGGAAAGGCAAATCAGCGCTACAAAGAAGTCTCGCTTCCCATCGGTCAAAAGGGCCATGCTGAAAAAAGTGTCAAAACCAGAAATGCAGGACACGCCATGGAGAAATGGGAGCCTTGCTACACTGATGGGCGGGATGTAAATTGCCAACAGCCACTCTGGAGAAGTGTACGGTGTGTCCTGAAACATCTAAAAAACACAGCTTAGAGAGCATAGGGCACTTCCACGCATGGGGGGATAAAGTGGGAAAATTGAAAATCAGCAAGACACAAGCACCCCAAAGTTTAGGGCTGCTCTGTTGACAAGGACCTCCACTTCCTTCCACCTTAAATATCCCAGGAAAGCGAAAAATGGATAAAAAAGTTGTGGTCCTTATGTACAATGGAATATCACTCAGCCATGAAATCAATGTCATAAGGCTAGTAGCAGCATGATGAGTGGATTTAGGTAAGACGATTCTAAGTGAAATAAGTCACACAGAAAAGGACACTTCTCATAAGGTGTCACTTATAGAGGGAATGTAAAAACCGTTACACTTGAACTGAATTACAAAACAGAACAGAGTCACACATGCAGAAAACACACTATGGCTGCTTAACGGGAAAGGTGAGGTGGGGTGATACATAAAACAAGAGTTTCAAATTAGCTCAGATACCGTTCCATAAACCCAATATGGAATAGACAAGACCTACTCCTTGCTCAGAGAACTGGACTCAACACGCCCGATTCACTGCACAAGAATATATCTGACTAGTAATAATCTTAAAACCTATGTATTGATATCTCTCTGTTAGTGTGTCAAGTGGGTGTAAAGCGGCCTAAACACAGCCGTGAAAAGCAGCTAAACCCCATTATAAAAATAAATTACTTTTAAAAACCCATGAAACAAACACAGGGAAAGAGAGAGAAATTCTTACACAATTCGTTCAGGGGCTGTGATGCAACCTGGATTGACCATATCTAGACCCACAGCTGGATGAGACATAAGGGTGGACACTCTTGGGGCTGAGAGGTTCGGTGAGGATGGGTGAGCAAACGCAGACCCTTTAAAGTGATACTGCCTGCTACCCATCGCATGGGTCCCAAATCTCCAGGTTCAAGGGCATCTTCCTACATCGAAAACATGCATGAGAAACCCAGAAGATGGTACACCGTGTGATGGGGAAAGGTTTCTAAAACGCACCTCATTTCTCATCTCCTTGTGCTCGGGTTCGCCATTCCAGCCACTTTAGTAGCAATCTCCCTACTTGGAGCATCAGCACCTTTAACCTCCTGTTCCGTACAGGTTGCAATTTGTCCTGAGGATGAACGGGAAGACGGGGAACCAATGAGAGACTAGCTCTTGGTGTTGGGACAGGCACAGGTCACTCTATTTTCCCATCAGGAAGAAGAATTAACCACAGGCTCAGCCTGCCCCCCGGAACCAGAACAGGGCCTGAAGCCATCCTGCGCTTTTGCGGCCGGCTCCCAAAAAAGCGACTTGTAAAATGGAGCTTCAGGGCACTGCAATTCACAAACCTGCAGAGTTACAAATGATAACTCTCGTCCACAAATATATTGAGGGAAGGCAAAGAAGAGGATTTGAAATCAAGGCAGAATTGCAGGAAACAGATTTCAGGAGGAAGATGCGAATCGCCTTTAAAGCACATGAAAAGCGGCAAAACGTTGACAATGATGCCCTTGGCCAAAAAGGGCGTATGCGTTTTTTCCTGAATATATTCAGGAAAAAACGCATACGCCCTTTTTGGCCAACCAAGCAACCTGGAAAGGCAAATCAGCGCTACAAAGAAGTCTCGCTTCCCATCGGTCAAAAGGGCCATGCTGAAAAAAGTGTCAAAACCAGAAATGCAGGACAGGCCATGGAGAAATGGGAGCCTTGCTACACTGATGGGCGGGATGTAAATTGCCAACAGCCACTCTGGAGAAGTGTACGGTGTGTCCTGAAACATCTAAAAAACACAGCTTAGAGAGCATAGGGCACTTCCACGCATGGGGGGATAAAGTGGGAAAATTGAAAATCAGCAAGACACAAGCACCCCAAAGTTTAGGGCTGCTCTGTTGACAAGGACCTCCACTTCCTTCCACCTTAAATATCCCAGGAAAGCGAAAAATGGATAAAAAAGTTGTGGTCCTTATGTACAATGGAATATCACTCAGCCATGAAATCAATGTCATAAGGCTAGTAGCAGCATGATGAGTGGATTTAGGTAAGACGATTCTAAGTGAAATAAGTCACACAGAAAAGGACACTTCTCATAAGGTGTCACTTATAGAGGGAATGTAAAAACCGTTACACTTGAACTGAATTACAAAACAGAACAGAGTCACACATGCAGAAAACACACTATGGCTGCTTAACGGGAAAGGTGAGGTGGGGTGATACATAAAACAAGAGTTTCAAATTAGCTCAGATACCGTTCCATAAACCCAATATGGAATAGACAAGACCTACTCCTTGCTCAGAGAACTGGACTCAACACGCCCGATTCACCGCACAAGAATATATCTGACTAGTAATAATCTTAAAACCTATGTATTGATATCTCTCTGTTAGTGTGTCAAGTGGGTGTAAAGCGGCCTAAACACAGCCGTGAAAAGCAGCTAAACCCCATTATAAAAATAAATTACTTTTAAAAACCCATGAAACAAAGACAGGGAAAGAGAGAGAAATTCTTACACAATTCGTTCAGGGGCTGTGATGCAACCTGGATTGACCATATCTAGACCCACAGCTGGATGAGACATAAGGGTGGACACTCTTGGGGCTGAGAGGTTCGGTGAGGTTGGGTGAGCAAACGCAGACCCTTTAAAGTGATACTGCGTGCTACCCATCGCATGGGTCCCAAATCTCCAGGTTCAAGGGCATCTTCCTACATCGAAAACATGCATGAGAAACCCAGAAGATGGTACACCGTGTGATGGGGAAAGGTTTCTAAAACGCACCTCATTTCTCATCTCCTTGTGCTCGGGTTCGCCATTCCAGCCACTTTACTAGCAATCTCCCTACTTGGAGCATCAGCACCTTTAACCTCCTGTTCCGTACAGGTTGCAATTTGTCCTGAGGATGAACGGGAAGACGGGGAACCAATGAGAGACTAGCTCTTGGTGTTGGGACAGGCACAGGTCACTCTATTTTCCCATCAGGAAGAAGAATTAACCACAGGCTCAGCCTGCCCCCCGGAACCAGAACAGGGCCTGAAGCCATCCTGCGCTTTTGCGGCCGGCTCCCAAAAAAGCGACTTGTAAAATGGAGCTTCAGGGCACTGCAATTCACAAACCTGCAGAGTTATAAATGATAACTCTCGTCCACAAATATATTGAGGGAAGGCAAAGAAGAGGATTTGAAATCAAGGCAGAATTGCAGGAAACAGATTTCAGGAGGAAGATGCGAATCGCCTTTAAAGCACATGAAAAGCGGCAAAACGTTGACAATGATGCCCTTGTCCAAAAAGGGCGTATGCGTTTTTTCCTGAATATATTCAGGAGAAAACGCATACGCCCTTTTTGGCCAACCAAGCAACCTGGAAAGGCAAATCAGCGCTACAAAGAAGTCTCGCTTCCCATCGGTCAAAAGGGCCATGCTGAAAAAAGTGTCAAAACCAGAAATGCAGGACAGGCCATGGAGAAATGGGAGCCTTGCTACACTGATGGGCGGGATGTAAATTGCCAACAGCCACTCTGGAGAAGTGTACGGTGTGTCCTGAAACATCTAAAAAACACAGCTTAGAGAGCATAGGGCACTTCCACGCATGGGGGGATAAAGTGGGAAAATTGAAAATCAGCAAGACACAAGCACCCCAAAGGTTAGGGCTGCTCTGTTGACAAGGACCTCCACTTCCTTCCACCTTAAATATCCCAGGAAAGCGAAAAATGGATAAAAAAGTTGTGGTCCTTATGTACAATGGAATATCACTCAGCCATGAAATCAATGTCATAAGGCTAGTAGCAGCATGATGAGTGGATTTAGGTAAGACGATTCTAAGTGAAATAAGTCACACAGAAAAGGACACTTCTCATAAGGTGTCACTTATAGAGGGAATGTTAAAACCGTTACACTTGAACTGAATTACAAAACAGAACAGAGTCACACATGCAGAAAACACACTATGGCTGCTTAACGGGAAAGGTGAGGTGGGGTGATACATAAAACAAGAGTTTCAAATTAGCTCAGATACCGTTCCATAAACCCAATATGGAATAGACAAGACCTACTCCTTGCTCAGAGAACTGGACTCAACACGCCCGATTCACCGCACAAGAATATATCTGACTAGTAATAATCTTAAAACCTATGTATTGATATCTCTCTGTTAGTGTGTCAAGTGGGTGTAAAGCGGCCTAAACACAGCCGTGAAAAGCAGCTAAACCCCATTATAAAAATAAATTACTTTTAAAAACCCATGAAACAAAGACAGGGAAAGAGAGAGAAATTCTTACACAATTCGTTCAGGGGCTGTGATGCAACCTGGATTGACCATATCTAGACCCACAGCTGGATGAGACATAAGGGTGGACACTCTTGGGGCTGAGAGGTTCGGTGAGGTTGGGTGAGCAAACGCAGACCCTTTAAAGTAATACTGCGTGCTACCCATCGCATGGGTCCCAAATCTCCAGGTTCAAGGGCATCTTCCTACATCGAAAACATGCATGAGAAACCCAGAAGATGGTACACCGTGTGATGGGGAAAGGTTTCTAAAACGCACCTCATTTCTCATCTCCTTGTGCTCGGGTTCGCCATTCCAGCCACTTTACTAGCAATCTCCCTACTTGGAGCATCAGCACCTTTAACCTCCTGTTCCGTACAGGTTGCAATTTGTCCTGAGGATGAACGGGAAGACGGGGAACCAATGAGAGACTAGCTCTTGGTGTTGGGACAGGCACAGGTCACTCTATTTTCCCATCAGGAAGAAGAATTAACCACAGGCTCAGCCTGCCCCCCGGAACCAGAACAGGGCCTGAAGCCATCCTGCGCTTTTGCGGCCGGCTCCCAAAAAAGCGACTTGTAAAATGGAGCTTCAGGGCACTGCAATTCACAAACCTGCAGAGTTATAAATGATAACTCTCGTCCACAAATATATTGAGGGAAGGCAAAGAAGAGGATTTGAAATCAAGGCAGAATTGCAGGAAACAGATTTCAGGAGGAAGATGCGAATCGCCTTTAAAGCACATGAAAAGCGGCAAAACGTTGACAATGATGCCCTTGGCCAAAAAGGGCGTATGCGTTTTTTCCTGAATATATTCAGGAGAAAACGCATATGCCCTTTTTCGCCAACCAAGCAACCTGAAAGGCAAATCAGCGCTACAAAGAAGTCTCGCTTCCCATCGGTCAAAAGGGCCATGCTGAAAAAAGTGTCAAAACCAGAAATGCAGGACAGGCCATGGAGAAATGGGAGCCTTGCTACACTGATGGGCGGGATGTAAATTGCCAACAGCCACTCTGGAGAAGTGTACGGTGTGTCCTGAAACATCTAAAAAACACAGCTTAGAGAGCATAGGGCACTTCCACGCATGGGGGGATAAAGTGGGAAAATTGAAAATCAGCAAGACACAAGCACCCCAAAGTTTAGGGCTGCTCTGTTGAACAGGACCTCCACTTCCTTCCACCTTAAATATCCCAGGAAAGCGAAAAATGGATAAAAAAGTTGTGGTCCTTATGTACAATGGAATATCACTCAGCCATGAAATCAATGTCATAAGGCTAGTAGCAGCATGATGAGTGGATTTAGGTAAGACGATTCTAAGTGAAATAAGTCACACAGAAAAGGACACTTCTCATAAGGTGTCACTTATAGAGGGAATGTAAAAACCGTTACACTTGAACTGAATTACAAAACAGAGCAGAGTCACACATGCAGAAAACACACTATGGCTGCTTAACGGGAAAGGTGAGGTGGGGTGATACATAAAACAAGATTTTCAAATTAGCTCAGATACCGTTCCATAAACCCAATATGGAATAGACAAGATCTACTCCTTGCTCAGAGAACTGGACTCAACACGCCCGATTCACCGCACAAGAATATATCTGACTAGTAATAATCTTAAAACCTATGTATTGATATCTCTCTGTTAGTGTGTCAAGTGGGTGTAAAGCGGCCTAAACACAGCCGTGAAAAGCAGCTAAACCCCATTATAAAAATAAATTACTTTTAAAAACCCATGAAACAAAGACAGGGAAAGAGAGAGAAATTCTTACACAATTCGTTCAGGGGCTGTGATGCAACCTGGATTGACCATATCTAGACCCACAGCTGGATGAGACATAAGGGTGGACACTCTTGGGGCTGAGAGGTTCGGTGAGGTTGGGTGAGCAAACGCAGACCCTTTAAAGTGATACTGCGTGCTACCCATCGCATGGGTCCCAAATCTCCAGGTTCAAGGGCATCTTCCTACATCGAAAACATGCATGAGAAACCCAGAAGATGGTACACCGTGTGATGGGGAAAGGTTTCTAAAACGCACCTCATTTCTCATCTCCTTGTGCTCGGGTTCGCCATTCCAGCCACTTTACTAGCAATCTCCCTACTTGGAGCATCAGCACCTTTAACCTCCTGTTCCGTACAGGTTGCAATTTGTCCTGAGGATGAACGGGAAGACGGGGAACCAATGAGAGACTAGCTCTTGGTGTTGGGACAGGCACAGGTCACTCTATTTTCCCATCAGGAAGAAGAATTAACCACAGGCTCAGCCTGCCCCCCGGAACCAGAACAGGGCCTGAAGCCATCCTGCGCTTTTGCGGCCGGCTCCCAAAAAAGCGACTTGTAAAATGGAGCTTCAGGGCACTGCAATTCACAAACCTGCAGAGTTATAAATGATAACTCTCGTCCACAAATATATTGAGGGAAGGCAAAGAAGAGGATTTGAAATCAAGGCAGAATTGCAGGAAACAGATTTCAGGAGGAAGATGCGAATCGCCTTTAAAGCACATGAAAAGCGGCAAAACGTTGACAATGATGCCCTTGGCCAAAAAGGGCGTATGCGTTTTTTCCTGAATATATTCAGGAGAAAACGCATACGCCCTTTTTGGCCAACCAAGCAACCTGGAAAGGCAAATCAGCGCTACAAAGAAGTCTCGCTTCCCATCGGTCAAAAGGGCCATGCTGAAAAAAGTGTCAAAACCAGAAATGCAGGACAGGCCATGGAGAAATGGGAGCCTTGCTACACTGATGGGCGGGATGTAAATTGCCAACAGCCACTCTGGAGAAGTGTACGGTGTGTCCTGAAACATCTAAAAAACACAGCTTAGAGAGCATAGGGCACTTCCACGCATGGGGGGATAAAGTGGGAAAATTGAAAATCAGCAAGACACAAGCACCCCAAAGTTTAGGGCTGCTCTGTTGACAAGGACCTCCACTTCCTTCCACCTTAAATATCCCAGGAAAGCGAAAAATGGATAAAAAAGTTGTGGTCCTTATGTACAATGGAATATCACTCAGCCATGAAATCAATGTCATAAGGCTAGTAGCAGCATGATGAGTGGATTTAGGTAAGACGATTCTAAGTGAAATAAGTCACACAGAAAAGGACACTTCTCATAAGGTGTCACTTATAGAGGGAATGTAAAAACCGTTACACTTGAACTGAATTACAAAACAGAGCAGAGTCACACATGCAGAAAACACACTATGGCTGCTTAACGGGAAAGGTGAGGTGGGGTGATACATAAAACAAGAGTTTCAAATTAGCTCAGATACCGTTCCATAAACCCAATATGGAATAGACAAGATCTACTCCTTGCTCAGAGAACTGGACTCAACACGCCCGATTCACCGCACAAGAATATATCTGACTAGTAATAATCTTAAAACCTATGTATTGATATCTCTCTGTTAGTGTGTCAAGTGGGTGTAAAGCGGCCTAAACACAGCCGTGAAAAGCAGCTAAACCCCATTATAAAAATAAATTACTTTTAAAAACCCATGAAACAAAGACAGGGAAAGAGAGAGAAATTCTTACACAATTCGTTCAGGGGCTGTGATGCAACCTGGATTGACCATATCTAGACCCACAGCTGGATGAGACATAAGGGTGGACACTCTTGGGGCTGAGAGGTTCGGTGAGGTTGGGTGAGCAAACGCAGACCCTTTAAAGTGATACTGCGTGCTACCCATCGCATGGGTCCCAAATCTCCAGGTTCAAGGGCATCTTCCTACATCGAAAACATGCATGAGAAACCCAGAAGATGGTACACCGTGTGATGGGGAAAGGTTTCTAAAACGCACCTCATTTCTCATCTCCTTGTGCTCGGGTTCGCCATTCCAGCCACTTTACTAGCAATCTCCCTACTTGGAGCATCAGCACCTTTAACCTCCTGTTCCGTACAGGTTGCAATTTGTCCTGAGGATGAACGGGAAGACGGGGAACCAATGAGAGACTAGCTCTTGGTGTTGGGACAGGCACAGGTCACTCTATTTTCCCATCAGGAAGAAGAATTAACCACAGGCTCAGCCTGCCCCCCGGAACCAGAACAGGGCCTGAAGCCATCCTGCGCTTTTGCGGCCGGCTCCCAAAAAAGCGACTTGTAAAATGGAGCTTCAGGGCACTGCAATTCACAAACCTGCAGAGTTATAAATGATAACTCTCGTCCACAAATATATTGAGGGAAGGCAAAGAAGAGGATTTGAAATCAAGGCAGAATTGCAGGAAACAGATTTCAGGAGGAAGATGCGAATCGCCTTTAAAGCACATGAAAAGCGGCAAAACGTTGACAATGATGCCCTTGGCCAAAAAGGGCGTATGCGTTTTTTCCTGAATATATTCAGGAGAAAACGCATACGCCCTTTTTGGCCAACCAAGCAACCTGGAAAGGCAAATCAGCGCTACAAAGAAGTCTCGCTTCCCATCGGTCAAAAGGGCCATGCTGAAAAAAGTGTCAAAACCAGAAATGCAGGACAGGCCATGGAGAAATGGGAGCCTTGCTACACTGATGGGCGGGATGTAAATTGCCAACAGCCACTCTGGAGAAGTGTACGGTGTGTCCTGAAACATCTAAAAAACACAGCTTAGAGAGCATAGGGCACTTCCACGCATGGGGGGATAAAGTGGGAAAATTGAAAATCAGCAAGACACAAGCACCCCAAAGTTTAGGGCTGCTCTGTTGACAAGGACCTCCACTTCCTTCCACCTTAAATATCCCAGGAAAGCGAAAAATGGATAAAAAAGTTGTGGTCCTTATGTACAATGGAATATCACTCAGCCATGAAATCAATGTCATAAGGCTAGTAGCAGCATGATGAGTGGATTTAGGTAAGACGATTCTAAGTGAAATAAGTCACACAGAAAAGGACACTTCTCATAAGGTGTCACTTATAGAGGGAATGTAAAAACCGTTACACTTGAACTGAATTACAAAACAGAGCAGAGTCACACATGCAGAAAACACACTATGGCTGCTTAACGGGAAAGGTGAGGTGGGGTGATACATAAAACAAGAGTTTCAAATTAGCTCAGATACCGTTCCATAAACCCAATATGGAATAGACAAGATCTACTCCTTGCTCAGAGAACTGGACTCAACACGCCCGATTCACCGCACAAGAATATATCTGACTAGTAGTAATCTTAAAACCTATGTATTGATATCTCTCTGTTAGTGTGTCAAGTGGGTGTAAAGCGGCCTAAACACAGCCGTGAAAAGCAGCTAAACCCCATTATAAAAATAAATTACTTTTAAAAACCCATGAAACAAAGACAGGGAAAGAGAGAGAAATTCTTACACAATTCGTTCAGGGGCTGTGATGCAACCTGGATTGACCATATCTAGACCCACAGCTGGATGAGACATAAGGGTGGACACTCTTGGGGCTGAGAGGTTCGGTGAGGTTGGGTGAGCAAACGCAGACCCTTTAAAGTGATACTGCGTGCTACCCATCGCATGGGTCCCAAATCTCCAGGTTCAAGGGCATCTTCCTACATCGAAAACATGCATGAGAAACCCAGAAGATGGTACACCGTGTGATGGGGAAAGGTTTCTAAAACGCACCTCATTTCTCATCTCCTTGTGCTCGGGTTCGCCATTCCAGCCACTTTACTAGCAATCTCCCTACTTGGAGCATCAGCACCTTTAACCTCCTGTTCCGTACAGGTTGCAATTTGTCCTGAGGATGAACGGGAAGACGGGGAACCAATGAGAGACTAGCTCTTGGTGTTGGGACAGGCACAGGTCACTCTATTTTCCCATCAGGAAGAAGAATTAACCACAGGCTCAGCCTGCCCCCCGGAACCAGAACAGGGCCTGAAGCCATCCTGCGCTTTTGCGGCCGGCTCCCAAAAAAGCGACTTGTAAAATGGAGCTTCAGGGCACTGCAATTCACAAACCTGCAGAGTTATAAATGATAACTCTCGTCCACAAATATATTGAGGGAAGGCAAAGAAGAGGATTTGAAATCAAGGCAGAATTGCAGGAAACAGATTTCAGGAGGAAGATGCGAATCGCCTTTAAAGCACATGAAAAGCGGCAAAACGTTGACAATGATGCCCTTGGCCAAAAAGGGCGTATGCGTTTTTTCCTGAATATATTCAGGAGAAAACGCATACGCCCTTTTTGGCCAACCAAGCAACCTGGAAAGGCAAATCAGCGCTACAAAGAAGTCTCGCTTCCCATCGGTCAAAAGGGCCATGCTGAAAAAAGTGTCAAAACCAGAAATGCAGGACAGGCCATGGAGAAATGGGAGCCTTGCTACACTGATGGGCGGGATGTAAATTGCCAACAGCCACTCTGGAGAAGTGTACGGTGTGTCCTGAAACATCTAAAAAACACAGCTTAGAGAGCATAGGGCACTTCCACGCATGGGGGGATAAAGTGGGAAAATTGAAAATCAGCAAGACACAAGCACCCCAAAGTTTAGGGCTGCTCTGTTGACAAGGACCTCCACTTCCTTCCACCTTAAATATCCCAGGAAAGCGAAAAATGGATAAAAAAGTTGTGGTCCTTATGTACAATGGAATATCACTCAGCCATGAAATCAATGTCATAAGGCTAGTAGCAGCATGATGAGTGGAT
Organism: Balaenoptera physalus; assembly: GCF_965194825.1. Classification (NCBI taxonomy): domain Eukaryota; kingdom Metazoa; phylum Chordata; class Mammalia; order Artiodactyla; family Balaenopteridae; genus Balaenoptera; species Balaenoptera physalus. The sequence continues at coordinate 152,026 of NW_028126264.1, read as the reverse complement.
TTAGGTAAGACGATTCTAAGTGAAATAAGTCACACAGAAAAGGACACTTCTCATAAGGTGTCACTTATAGAGGGAATGTAAAAACCGTTACACTTGAACTGAATTACAAAACAGAGCAGAGTCACACATGCAGAAAACACACTATGGCTGCTTAACGGGAAAGGTGAGGTGGGGTGATACATAAAACAAGAGTTTCAAATTAGCTCAGATACCGTTCCATAAACCCAATATGGAATAGACAAGATCTACTCCTTGCTCAGAGAACTGGACTCAACACGCCCGATTCACCGCACAAGAATATATCTGACTAGTAATAATCTTAAAACCTATGTATTGATATCTCTCTGTTAGTGTGTCAAGTGGGTGTAAAGCGGCCTAAACACAGCCGTGAAAAGCAGCTAAACCCCATTATAAAAATAAATTACTTTTAAAAACCCATGAAACAAAGACAGGGAAAGAGAGAGAAATTCTTACACAATTCGTTCAGGGGCTGTGATGCAACCTGGATTGACCATATCTAGACCCACAGCTGGATGAGACATAAGGGTGGACACTCTTGGGGCTGAGAGGTTCGGTGAGGTTGGGTGAGCAAACGCAGACCCTTTAAAGTGATACTGCGTGCTACCCATCGCATGGGTCCCAAATCTCCAGGTTCAAGGGCATCTTCCTACATCGAAAACATGCATGAGAAACCCAGAAGATGGTACACCGTGTGATGGGGAAAGGTTTCTAAAACGCACCTCATTTCTCATCTCCTTGTGCTCGGGTTCGCCATTCCAGCCACTTTACTAGCAATCTCCCTACTTGGAGCATCAGCACCTTTAACCTCCTGTTCCGTACAGGTTGCAATTTGTCCTGAGGATGAACGGGAAGACGGGGAACCAATGAGAGACTAGCTCTTGGTGTTGGGACAGGCACAGGTCACTCTATTTTCCCATCAGGAAGAAGAATTAACCACAGGCTCAGCCTGCCCCCCGGAACCAGAACAGGGCCTGAAGCCATCCTGCGCTTTTGCGGCCGGCTCCCAAAAAAGCGACTTGTAAAATGGAGCTTCAGGGCACTGCAATTCACAAACCTGCAGAGTTATAAATGATAACTCTCGTCCACAAATATATTGAGGGAAGGCAAAGAAGAGGATTTGAAATCAAGGCAGAATTGCAGGAAACAGATTTCAGGAGGAAGATGCGAATCGCCTTTAAAGCACATGAAAAGCGGCAAAACGTTGACAATGATGCCCTTGTCCAAAAAGGGCGTATGCGTTTTTTCCTGAATATATTCAGGAGAAAACGCATACGCCCTTTTTGGCCAACCAAGCAACCTGGAAAGGCAAATCAGCGCTACAAAGAAGTCTCGCTTCCCATCGGTCAAAAGGGCCATGCTGAAAAAAGTGTCAAAACCAGAAATGCAGGACAGGCCATGGAGAAATGGGAGCCTTGCTACACTGATGGGCGGGATGTAAATTGCCAACAGCCACTCTGGAGAAGTGTACGGTGTGTCCTGAAACATCTAAAAAACACAGCTTAGAGAGCATAGGGCACTTCCACGCATGGGGGGATAAAGTGGGAAAATTGAAAATCAGCAAGACACAAGCACCCCAAAGGTTAGGGCTGCTCTGTTGACAAGGACCTCCACTTCCTTCCACCTTAAATATCCCAGGAAAGCGAAAAATGGATAAAAAAGTTGTGGTCCTTATGTACAATGGAATATCACTCAGCCATGAAATCAATGTCATAAGGCTAGTAGCAGCATGATGAGTGGATTTAGGTAAGACGATTCTAAGTGAAATAAGTCACACAGAAAAGGACACTTCTCATAAGGTGTCACTTATAGAGGGAATGTAAAAACCGTTACACTTGAACTGAATTACAAAACAGAACAGAGTCACACATGCAGAAAACACACTATGGCTGCTTAACGGGAAAGGTGAGGTGGGGTGATACATAAAACAAGAGTTTCAAATTAGCTCAGATACCGTTCCATAAACCCAATATGGAATAGACAAGACCTACTCCTTGCTCAGAGAACTGGACTCAACACGCCCGATTCACCGCACAAGAATATATCTGACTAGTAATAATCTTAAAACCTATGTATTGATATCTCTCTGTTAGTGTGTCAAGTGGGTGTAAAGCGGCCTAAACACAGACGTGAAAAGCAGCTAAACCCCATTATAAAAATAAATTACTTTTAAAAACCCATGAAACAAAGACAGGGAAAGAGAGAGAAATTCTTACACAATTCGTTCAGGGGCTGTGATGCAACCTGGATTGACCATATCTAGACCCACAGCTGGATGAGACATAAGGGTGGACACTCTTGGGGCTGAGAGGTTCGGTGAGGTTGGGTGAGCAAACGCAGACCCTTTAAAGTGATACTGCGTGCTACCCATCGCATGGGTCCCAAATCTCCAGGTTCAAGGGCATCTTCCTACATCGAAAACATGCATGAGAAACCCAGAAGATGGTACACCGTGTGATGGGGAAAGGTTTCTAAAACGCACCTCATTTCTCATCTCCTTGTGCTCGGGTTCGCCATTCCAGCCACTTTACTAGCAATCTCCCTACTTGGAGCATCAGCACCTTTAACCTCCTGTTCCGTACAGGTTGCAATTTGTCCTGAGGATGAACGGGAAGACGGGGAACCAATGAGAGACTAGCTCTTGGTGTTGGGACAGGCACAGGTCACTCTATTTTCCCATCAGGAAGAAGAATTAACCACAGGCTCAGCCTGCCCCCCGGAACCAGAACAGGGCCTGAAGCCATCCTGCGCTTTTGCGGCCGGCTCCCAAAAAAGCGACTTGTAAAATGGAGCTTCAGGGCACTGCAATTCACAAACCTGCAGAGTTATAAATGATAACTCTCGTCCACAAATATATTGAGGGAAGGCAAAGAAGAGGATTTGAAATCAAGGCAGAATTGCAGGAAACAGATTTCAGGAGGAAGATGCGAATCGCCTTTAAAGCACATGAAAAGCGGCAAAACGTTGACAATGATGCCCTTGTCCAAAAAGGGCGTATGCGTTTTTTCCTGAATATATTCAGGAGAAAACGCATACGCCCTTTTTGGCCAACCAAGCAACCTGGAAAGGCAAATCAGCGCTACAAAGAAGTCTCGCTTCCCATCGGTCAAAAGGGCCATGCTGAAAAAAGTGTCAAAACCAGAAATGCAGGACAGGCCATGGAGAAATGGGAGCCTTGCTACACTGATGGGCGGGATGTAAATTGCCAACAGCCACTCTGGAGAAGTGTACGGTGTGTCCTGAAACATCTAAAAAACACAGCTTAGAGAGCATAGGGCACTTCCACGCATGGGGGGATAAAGTGGGAAAATTGAAAATCAGCAAGACACAAGCACCCCAAAGGTTAGGGCTGCTCTGTTGACAAGGACCTCCACTTCCTTCCACCTTAAATATCCCAGGAAAGCGAAAAATGGATAAAAAAGTTGTGGTCCTTATGTACAATGGAATATCACTCAGCCATGAAATCAATGTCATAAGGCTAGTAGCAGCATGATGAGTGGATTTAGGTAAGACGATTCTAAGTGAAATAAGTCACACAGAAAAGGACACTTCTCATAAGGTGTCACTTATAGAGGGAATGTAAAAACCGTTACACTTGAACTGAATTACAAAACAGAGCAGAGTCACACATGCAGAAAACACACTATGGCTGCTTAACGGGAAAGGTGAGGTGGGGTGATACATAAAACAAGAGTTTCAAATTAGCTCAGATACCGTTCCATAAACCCAATATGGAATAGACAAGACCTACTCCTTGCTCAGAGAACTGGACTCAACACGCCCGATTCACCGCACAAGAATATATCTGACTAGTAATAATCTTAAAACCTATGTATTGATATCTCTCTGTTAGTGTGTCAAGTGGGTGTAAAGCGGCCTAAACACAGACGTGAAAAGCAGCTAAACCCCATTATAAAAATAAATTACTTTTAAAAACCCATGAAACAAAGACAGGGAAAGAGAGAGAAATTCTTACACAATTCGTTCAGGGGCTGTGATGCAACCTGGATTGACCATATCTAGACCCACAGCTGGATGAGACATAAGGGTGGACACTCTTGGGGCTGAGAGGTTCGGTGAGGTTGGGTGAGCAAACGCAGACCCTTTAAAGTGATACTGCGTGCTACCCATCGCATGGGTCCCAAATCTCCAGGTTCAAGGGCATCTTCCTACATCGAAAACATGCATGAGAAACCCAGAAGATGGTACACCGTGTGATGGGGAAAGGTTTCTAAAACGCACCTCATTTCTCATCTCCTTGTGCTCGGGTTCGCCATTCCAGCCACTTTACTAGCAATCTCCCTACTTGGAGCATCAGCACCTTTAACCTCCTGTTCCGTACAGGTTGCAATTTGTCCTGAGGATGAACGGGAAGACGGGGAACCAATGAGAGACTAGCTCTTGGTGTTGGGACAGGCACAGGTCACTCTATTTTCCCATCAGGAAGAAGAATTAACCACAGGCTCAGCCTGCCCCCCGGAACCAGAACAGGGCCTGAAGCATCCTGCGCTTTTGCGGCCGGCTCCCAAAAAAGCGACTTGTAAAATGGAGCTTCAGGGCACTGCAATTCACAAACCTGCAGAGTTATAAATGATAACTCTCGTCCACAAATATATTGAGGGAAGGCAAAGAAGAGGATTTGAAATCAAGGCAGAATTGCAGGAAACAGATTTCAGGAGGAAGATGCGAATCGCCTTTAAAGCACATGAAAAGCGGCAAAACGTTGACAATGATGCCCTTGGCCAAAAAGGGCGTATGCGTTTTTTCCTGAATATATTCAGGAGAAAACGCATACGCCCTTTTTGGCCAACCAAGCAACCTGGAAAGGCAAATCAGCGCTACAAAGAAGTCTCGCTTCCCATCGGTCAAAAGGGCCATGCTGAAAAAAGTGTCAAAACCAGAAATGCAGGACAGGCCATGGAGAAATGGGAGCCTTGCTACACTGATGGGCGGGATGTAAATTGCCAACAGCCACTCTGGAGAAGTGTACGGTGTGTCCTGAAACATCTAAAAAACACAGCTTAGAGAGCATAGGGCACTTCCACGCATGGGGGGATAAAGTGGGAAAATTGAAAATCAGCAAGACACAAGCACCCCAAAGTTTAGGGCTGCTCTGTTGACAAGGACCTCCACTTCCTTCCACCTTAAATATCCCAGGAAAGCGAAAAATGGATAAAAAAGTTGTGGTCCTTATGTACAATGGAATATCACTCAGCCATGAAATCAATGTCATAAGGCTAGTAGCAGCATGATGAGTGGATTTAGGTAAGACGATTCTAAGTGAAATAAGTCACACAGAAAAGGACACTTCTCATAAGGTGTCACTTATAGAGGGAATGTAAAAACCGTTACACTTGAACTGAATTACAAAACAGAGCAGAGTCACACATGCAGAAAACACACTATGGCTGCTTAACGGGAAAGGTGAGGTGGGGTGATACATAAAACAAGAGTTTCAAATTAGCTCAGATACCGTTCCATAAACCCAATATGGAATAGACAAGATCTACTCCTTGCTCAGAGAACTGGACTCAACACGCCCGATTCACCGCACAAGAATATATCTGACTAGTAATAATCTTAAAACCTATGTATTGATATCTCTCTGTTAGTGTGTCAAGTGGGTGTAAAGCGGCCTAAACACAGCCGTGAAAAGCAGCTAAACCCCATTATAAAAATAAATTACTTTTAAAAACCCATGAAACAAAGACAGGGAAGGAGAGAGAAATTCTTACACAATTATTTCAGGGGCTGTGTTGCAACCTGGATTGACCATATCTAGACCCACAGCTGGATGAGACATAAGGGTGGACACTCTTGGGGCTGAGAGGTTCGGTGAGGTTGGGTGAGCAAACGCAGACCCTTTAAAGTGATACTGCCTGCTACCCATCGCATGGGTCCCAAATCTCCAGGTTCAAGGGCATCTTCCTACATCGAAAACATGCATGAGAAACCCAGAAGATGGTACACCGTGTGATGGGGAAAGGTTTCTAAAACGCACCTCATTTCTCATCTCCTTGTGCTCGGGTTCGCCATTCCAGCCACTTTACTAGCAATCTCCCTACTTGGAGCATCAGCACCTTTAACCTCCTGTTCCGTACAGGTTGCAATTTGTCCTGAGGATGAACGGGAAGACGGGGAACCAATGAGAGACTAGCTCTTGGTGTTGGGACAGGCACAGGTCACTCTATTTTCCCATCAGGAAGAAGAATTAACCACAGGCTCAGCCTGCCCCCCGGAACCAGAACAGGGCCTGAAGCCATCCTGCGCTTTTGCGGCCGGCTCCCAAAAAAGCGACTTGTAAAATGGAGCTTCAGGGCACTGCAATTCACAAACCTGCAGAGTTATAAATGATAACTCTCGTCCACAAATATATTGAGGGAAGGCAAAGAAGAGGATTTGAAATCAAGGCAGAATTGCAGGAAACAGATTTCAGGAGGAAGATGCGAATCGCCTTTAAAGCACATGAAAAGCGGCAAAACGTTGACAATGATGCCCTTGGCCAAAAAGGGCGTATGCGTTTTTTCCTGAATATATTCAGGAGAAAACGCATACGCCCTTTTTGGCCAACCAAGCAACCTGGAAAGGCAAATCAGCGCTACAAAGAAGTCTCGCTTCCCATCGGTCAAAAGGGCCATGCTGAAAAAAGTGTCAAAACCAGAAATGCAGGACAGGCCATGGAGAAATGGGAGCCTTGCTACACTGATGGGCGGGATGTAAATTGCCAACAGCCACTCTGGAGAAGTGTACGGTGTGTCCTGAAACATCTAAAAAACACAGCTTAGAGAGCATAGGGCACTTCCACGCATGGGGGGATAAAGTGGGAAAATTGAAAATCAGCAAGACACAAGCACCCCAAAGTTTAGGGCTGCTCTGTTGACAAGGACCTCCACTTCCTTCCACCTTAAATATCCCAGGAAAGCGAAAAATGGATAAAAAAGTTGTGGTCCTTATGTACAATGGAATATCACTCAGCCATGAAATCAATGTCATAAGGCTAGTAGCAGCATGATGAGTGGATTTAGGTAAGAGGATTCTAAGTGAAATAAGTCACACAGAAAAGGACACTTCTCATAAGGTGTCACTTATAGAGGGAATGTAAAAACCGTTACACTTGAACTGAATTACAAAACAGAGCAGAGTCACACATGCAGAAAACACACTATGGCTGCTTAACGGGAAAGGTGAGGTGGGGTGATACATAAAACAAGAGTTTCAAATTAGCTCAGATACCGTTCCATAAACCCAATATGGAATAGACAAGATCTACTCCTTGCTCAGAGAACTGGACTCAACACGCCCGATTCACCGCACAAGAATATATCTGACTAGTAATAATCTTAAAACCTATGTATTGATATCTCTCTGTTAGTGTGTCAAGTGGGTGTAAAGCGGCCTAAACACAGCCGTGAAAAGCAGCTAAACCCCATTATAAAAATAAATTACTTTTAAAAACCCATGAAACAAAGACAGGGAAGGAGAGAGAAATTCTTACACAATTATTTCAGGGGCTGTGTTGCAACCTGGATTGACCATATCTAGACCCACAGCTGGATGAGACATAAGGGTGGACACTCTTGGGGCTGAGAGGTTCGGTGAGGTTGGGTGAGCAAACGCAGACCCTTTAAAGTGATACTGCCTGCTACCCATCGCATGGGTCCCAAATCTCCAGGTTCAAGGGCATCTTCCTACATCGAAAACATGCATGAGAAACCCAGAAGATGGTACACCGTGTGATGGGGAAAGGTTTCTAAAACGCACCTCATTTCTCATCTCCTTGTGCTCGGGTTCGCCATTCCAGCCACTTTACTAGCAATCTCCCTACTTGGAGCATCAGCACCTTTAACCTCCTGTTCCGTACAGGTTGCAATTTGTCCTGAGGATGAACGGGAAGACGGGGAACCAATGAGAGACTAGCTCTTGGTGTTGGGACAGGCACAGGTCACTCTATTTTCCCATCAGGAAGAAGAATTAACCACAGGCTCAGCCTGCCCCCCGGAACCAGAACAGGGCCTGAAGCCATCCTGCGCTTTTGCGGCCGGCTCCCAAAAAAGCGACTTGTAAAATGGAGCTTCAGGGCACTGCAATTCACAAACCTGCAGAGTTATAAATGATAACTCTCGTCCACAAATATATTGAGGGAAGGCAAAGAAGAGGATTTGAAATCAAGGCAGAATTGCAGGAAACAGATTTCAGGAGGAAGATGCGAATCGCCTTTAAAGCACATGAAAAGCGGCAAAACGTTGACAATGATGCCCTTGGCCAAAAAGGGCGTATGCGTTTTTTCCTGAATATATTCAGGAGAAAACGCATACGCCCTTTTTGGCCAACCAAGCAACCTGGAAAGGCAAATCAGCGCTACAAAGAAGTCTCGCTTCCCATCGGTCAAAAGGGCCATGCTGAAAAAAGTGTCAAAACCAGAAATGCAGGACAGGCCATGGAGAAATGGGAGCCTTGCTACACTGATGGGCGGGATGTAAATTGCCAACAGCCACTCTGGAGAAGTGTACGGTGTGTCCTGAAACATCTAAAAAACACAGCTTAGAGAGCATAGGGCACTTCCACGCATGGGGGGATAAAGTGGGAAAATTGAAAATCAGCAAGACACAAGCACCCCAAAGGTTAGGGCTGCTCTGTTGACAAGGACCTCCACTTCCTTCCACCTTAAATATCCCAGGAAAGCGAAAAATGGATAAAAAAGTTGTGGTCCTTATGTACAATGGAATATCACTCAGCCATGAAATCAATGTCATAAGGCTAGTAGCAGCATGATGAGTGGATTTAGGTAAGAGGATTCTAAGTGAAATAAGTCACACAGAAAAGGACACTTCTCATAAGGTGTCACTTATAGAGGGAATGTAAAAACCGTTACACTTGAACTGAATTACAAAACAGAGCAGAGTCACACATGCAGAAAACACACTATGGCTGCTTAACGGGAAAGGTGAGGTGGGGTGATACATAAAACAAGAGTTTCAAATTAGCTCAGATACCGTTCCATAAACCCAATATGGAATAGACAAGATCTACTCCTTGCTCAGAGAACTGGACTCAACACGCCCGATTCACCGCACAAGAATATATCTGACTAGTAATAATCTTAAAACCTATGTATTGATATCTCTCTGTTAGTGTGTCAAGTGGGTGTAAAGCGGCCTAAACACAGCCGTGAAAAGCAGCTAAACCCCATTATAAAAATAAATTACTTTTAAAAACCCATGAAACAAAGACAGGGAAGGAGAGAGAAATTCTTACACAATTATTTCAGGGGCTGTGTTGCAACCTGGATTGACCATATCTAGACCCACGGCTGGATGAGACATAAGGGTGGACACTCTTGGGGCTGAGAGGTTCGGTGAGGTTGGGTGAGCAAACGCAGACCCTTTAAAGTGATACTGCCTGCTACCCATCGCATGGGTCCCAAATCTCCAGGTTCAAGGGCATCTTCCTACATCGAAAACATGCATGAGAAACCCAGAAGATGGTACACCGTGTGATGGGGAAAGGTTTCTAAAACGCACCTCATTTCTCATCTCCTTGTGCTCGGGTTCGCCATTCCAGCCACTTTACTAGCAATCTCCCTACTTGGAGCATCAGCACCTTTAACCTCCTGTTCCGTACAGGTTGCAATTTGTCCTGAGGATGAACGGGAAGACGGGGAACCAATGAGAGACTAGCTCTTGGTGTTGGGACAGGCACAGGTCACTCTATTTTCCCATCAGGAAGAAGAATTAACCACAGGCTCAGCCTGCCCCCCGGAACCAGAACAGGGCCTGAAGCCATCCTGCGCTTTTGCGGCCGGCTCCCAAAAAAGCGACTTGTAAAATGGAGCTTCAGGGCACTGCAATTCACAAACCTGCAGAGTTATAAATGATAACTCTCGTCCACAAATATATTGAGGGAAGGCAAAGAAGAGGATTTGAAATCAAGGCAGAATTGCAGGAAACAGATTTCAGGAGGAAGATGCGAATCGCCTTTAAAGCACATGAAAAGCGGCAAAACGTTGACAATGATGCCCTTGGCCAAAAAGGGCGTATGCGTTTTTTCCTGAATATATTCAGGAGAAAACGCATACGCCCTTTTTGGCCAACCAAGCAACCTGGAAAGGCAAATCAGCGCTACAAAGAAGTCTCGCTTCCCATCGGTCAAAAGGGCCATGCTGAAAAAAGTGTCAAAACCAGAAATGCAGGACAGGCCATGGAGAAATGGGAGCCTTGCTACACTGATGGGCGGGATGTAAATTGCCAACAGCCACTCTGGAGAAGTGTACGGTGTGTCCTGAAACATCTAAAAAACACAGCTTAGAGAGCATAGGGCACTTCCACGCATGGGGGGATAAAGTGGGAAAATTGAAAATCAGCAAGACACAAGCACCCCAAAGGTTAGGGCTGCTCTGTTGACAAGGACCTCCACTTCCTTCCACCTTAAATATCCCAGGAAAGCGAAAAATGGATAAAAAAGTTGTGGTCCTTATGTACAATGGAATATCACTCAGCCATGAAATCAATGTCATAAGGCTAGTAGCAGCATGATGAGTGGATTTAGGTAAGACGATTCTAAGTGAAATAAGTCACACAGAAAAGGACACTTCTCATAAGGTGTCACTTATAGAGGGAATGTAAAAACCGTTACACTTGAACTGAATTACAAAACAGAACAGAGTCACACATGCAGAAAACACACTATGGCTGCTTAACGGGAAAGGTGAGGTGGGGTGATACATAAAACAAGAGTTTCAAATTAGCTCAGATACCGTTCCATAAACCCAATATGGAATAGACAAGACCTACTCCTTGCTCAGAGAACTGGACTCAACACGCCCGATTCACTGCACAAGAATATATCTGACTAGTAATAATCTTAAAACCTATGTATTGATATCTCTCTGTTAGTGTGTCAAGTGGGTGTAAAGCGGCCTAAACACAGCCGTGAAAAGCAGCTAAACCCCATTATAAAAATAAATTACTTTTAAAAACCCATGAAACAAAGACAGGGAAAGAGAGAGAAATTCTTACACAATTCGTTCAGGGGCTGTGATGCAACCTGGATTGACCATATCTAGACCCACAGCTGGATGAGACATAAGGGTGGACACTCTTGGGGCTGAGAGGTTTGGTGAGGTTGGGTGAGCAAACGCAGACCCTTTAAAGTAATACTGCGTGCTACCCATCGCATGGGTCCCAAATCTCCAGGTTCAAGGGCATCTTCCTACATCGAAAACATGCATTAGAAACCCAGAAGATGGTACACCGTGTGATGGGGAAAGGTTTCTAAAACGCACCTCATTTCTCATCTCCTTGTGCTCGGGTTCGCCATTCCAGCCACTTTACTAGCAATCTCCCTACTTGGAGCATCAGCACCTTTAACCTCCTGTTCCGTACAGGTTGCAATTTGTCCTGAGGATGAACGGGAAGACGGGGAACCAATGAGAGACTAGCTCTTGGTGTTGGGACAGGCACAGGTCACTCTATTTTCCCATCAGGAAGAAGAATTAACCACAGGCTCAGCCTGCCCCCCGGAACCAGAACAGGGCCTGAAGCCATCCGGCGCTTTTGCGGCCGGCTCCCAAAAAAGCGACTTGTAAAATGGAGCTTCAGGGCACTGCAATTCACAAACCTGCAGAGTTATAAATGATAACTCTCGTCCACAAATATATTGAGGGAAGGCAAAGAAGAGGATTTGAAATCAAGGCAGAATTGCAGGAAACAGATTTCAGGAGGAAGATGCGAATCGCCTTTAAAGCACATGAAAAGCGGCAAAACGTTGACAATGATGCCCTTGGCCAAAAAGGGCGTATGCGTTTTTTCCTGAATATATTCAGGAGAAAACGCATATGCCCTTTTTCGCCAACCAAGCAACCTGAAAGGCAAATCAGCGCTACAAAGAAGTCTCGCTTCCCATCGGTCAAAAGGGCCATGCTGAAAAAAGTGTCAAAACCAGAAATGCAGGACAGGCCATGGAGAAATGGGAGCCTTGCTACACTGATGGGCGGGATGTAAATTGCCAACAGCCACTCTGGAGAAGTGTACGGTGTGTCCTGAAACATCTAAAAAACACAGCTTAGAGAGCATAGGGCACTTCCACGCATGGGGGGATAAAGTGGGAAAATTGAAAATCAGCAAGACACAAGCACCCCAAAGTTTAGGGCTGCTCTGTTGACAAGGACCTCCACTTCCTTCCACCTTAAATATCCCAGGAAAGCGAAAAATGGATAAAAAAGTTGTGGTCCTTATGTACAATGGAATATCACTCAGCCATGAAATCAATGTCATAAGGCTAGTAGCAGCATGATGAGTGGATTTAGGTAAGACGATTCTAAGTGAAATAAGTCACACAGAAAAGGACACTTCTCATAAGGTGTCACTTATAGAGGGAATGTAAAAACCGTTACACTTGAACTGAATTACAAAACAGAGCAGAGTCACACATGCAGAAAACACACTATGGCTGCTTAACGGGAAAGGTGAGGTGGGGTGATACATAAAACAAGATTTTCAAATTAGCTCAGATACCGTTCCATAAACCCAATATGGAATAGACAAGATCTACTCCTTGCTCAGAGAACTGGACTCAACACGCCCGATTCACCGCACAAGAATATATCTGACTAGTAATAATCTTAAAACCTATGTATTGATATCTCTCTGTTAGTGTGTCAAGTGGGTGTAAAGCGGCCTAAACACAGCCGTGAAAAGCAGCTAAACCCCATTATAAAAATAAATTACTTTTAAAAACCCATGAAACAAAGACAGGGAAAGAGAGAGAAATTCTTACACAATTCGTTCAGGGGCTGTGATGCAACCTGGATTGACCATATCTAGACCCACAGCTGGATGAGACATAAGGGTGGACACTCTTGGGGCTGAGAGGTTCGGTGAGGTTGGGTGAGCAAACGCAGACCCTTTAAAGTGATACTGCGTGCTACCCATCGCATGGGTCCCAAATCTCCAGGTTCAAGGGCATCTTCCTACATCGAAAACATGCATGAGAAACCCAGAAGATGGTACACCGTGTGATGGGGAAAGGTTTCTAAAACGCACCTCATTTCTCATCTCCTTGTGCTCGGGTTCGCCATTCCAGCCACTTTACTAGCAATCTCCCTACTTGGAGCATCAGCACCTTTAACCTCCTGTTCCGTACAGGTTGCAATTTGTCCTGAGGATGAACGGGAAGACGGGGAACCAATGAGAGACTAGCTCTTGGTGTTGGGACAGGCACAGGTCACTCTATTTTCCCATCAGGAAGAAGAATTAACCACAGGCTCAGCCTGCCCCCCGGAACCAGAACAGGGCCTGAAGCCATCCTGCGCTTTTGCGGCCGGCTCCCAAAAAAGCGACTTGTAAAATGGAGCTTCAGGGCACTGCAATTCACAAACCTGCAGAGTTATAAATGATAACTCTCGTCCACAAATATATTGAGGGAAGGCAAAGAAGAGGATTTGAAATCAAGGCAGAATTGCAGGAAACAGATTTCAGGAGGTAGATTCGAATCGCCTTTAAAGCACATGAAAAGCGGCAAAACGTTGACAATGATGCCCTTGGCCAAAAAGGGCGTATGCGTTTTTTCCTGAATATATTCAGGAAAAAACGCATACGCCCTTTTTGGCCAACCAAGCAACCTGGAAAGGCAAATCAGCGCGACAAAGAAGTCTCGCTTCCCATCGGTCAAAAGGGCCATGCTGAAAAAAGTGTCAAAACCAGAAATGCAGGACAGGCCATGGAGAAATGGGAGCCTTGCTACACTGATGGGCGGGATGTAAATTGCCAACAGCCACTCTGGAGAAGTGTACGGTGTGTCCTGAAACATCTAAAAAACACAGCTTAGAGAGCATAGGGCACTTCCACGCATGGGGGGATAAAGCGGGAAAATTGAAAATCAGCAAGACACAAGCACCCCAAAGTTTAGGGCTGCTCTGTTGACAAGGACCTCCACTTCCTTCCACCTTAAATATCCCAGGAAAGCGAAAAATGGATAAAAAAGTTGTGGTCCTTATGTACAATGGAATATCACTCAGCCATGAAATCAATGTCATAAGGCTAGTAGCAGCATGATGAGTGGATTTAGGTAAGACGATTCTAAGTGAAATAAGTCACACAGAAAAGGACACTTCTCATAAGGTGTCACTTATAGAGGGAATGTAAAAACCGTTACACTTGAACTGAATTACAAAACAGAACAGAGTCACACATGCAGAAAACACACTATGGCTGCTTAACGGGAAAGGTGAGGTGGGGTGATACATAAAACAAGAGTTTCAAATTAGCTCAGATACCGTTCCATAAACCCAATATGGAATAGACAAGACCTACTCCTTGCTCAGAGAACTGGACTCAACACGCCCGATTCACCGCACAAGAATATATCTGACCAGTCATAATCTTAAAACCTATGTATTGATATCTCTCTGTTAGTGTGTCAAGTGGGTGTAAAGCGGCCTAAACACAGCCGTGAAAAGCAGCTAAACCCCATTATAAAAAGAAATTACTTTTAAAAACCCATGAAACAAAGACAGGGAAAGAGAGAGAAATTCTTACACAATTCGTTCAGGGGCTGTGATGCAACCTGGATTGACCATATCTAGACCCACAGCTGGATGAGACATAAGGGTGGACACTCTTGGGGCTGAGAGGTTTGGTGAGGTTGGGTGAGCAAACGCAGACCCTTTAAAGTAATACTGCGTGCGACCCATCGCATGGGTCCCAAATCTCCAGGTTCAAGGGCATCTTCCTACATCGAAAACATGCATGAGAAACCCAGAAGATGGTACACCGTGTGATGGGGAAAGGTTTCTAAAACGCACCTCATTTCTCATCTCCTTGTGCTCGGGTTCGCCATTCCAGCCACTTTACTAGCAATCTCCCTACTTGGAGCATCAGCACCTTTAACCTCCTGTTCCGTACAGGTTGCAATTTGTCCTGAGGATGAACGGGAAGACGGGGAACCAATGAGAGACTAGCTCTTGGTGTTGGGACAGGCACAGGTCACTCTATTTTCCCATCAGGAAGAAGAATTAACCACAGGCTCAGCCTGCCCCCCGGAACCAGAACAGGGCCTGAAGCCATCCTGCGCTTTTGCGGCCGGCTCCCAAAAAAGCGACTTGTAAAATGGAGCTTCAGGGCACTGCAATTCACAAACCTGCAGAGTTATAAATGATAACTCTCGTCCACAAATATATTGAGGGAAGGCAAAGAAGAGGATTTGAAATCAAGGCAGAATTGCAGGAAACAGATTTCAGGAGGTAGATTCGAATCGCCTTTAAAGCACATGAAAAGCGGCAAAACGTTGACAATGATGCCCTTGGCCAAAAAGGGCGTATGCGTTTTTTCCTGAATATATTCAGGAAAAAACGCATACGCCCTTTTTGGCCAACCAAGCAACCTGGAAAGGCAAATCAGCGCGACAAAGAAGTCTCGCTTCCCATCGGTCAAAAGGGCCATGCTGAAAAAAGTGTCAAAACCAGAAATGCAGGACAGGCCATGGAGAAATGGGAGCCTTGCTACACTGATGGGCGGGATGTAAATTGCCAACAGCCACTCTGGAGAAGTGTACGGTGTGTCCTGAAACATCTAAAAAACACAGCTTAGAGAGCATAGGGCACTTCCACGCATGGGGGGATAAAGCGGGAAAATTGAAAATCAGCAAGACACAAGCACCCCAAAGTTTAGGGCTGCTCTGTTGACAAGGACCTCCACTTCCTTCCACCTTAAATATCCCAGGAAAGCGAAAAATGGATAAAAAAGTTGTGGTCCTTATGTACAATGGAATATCACTCAGCCATGAAATCAATGTCATAAGGCTAGTAGCAGCATGATGAGTGGATTTAGGTAAGACGATTCTAAGTGAAATAAGTCACACAGAAAAGGACACTTCTCATAAGGTGTCACTTATAGAGGGAATGTAAAAACCGTTACACTTGAACTGAATTACAAAACAGAACAGAGTCACACATGCAGAAAACACACTATGGCTGCTTAACGGGAAAGGTGAGGTGGGGTGATACATAAAACAAGAGTTTCAAATTAGCTCAGATACCGTTCCATAAACCCAATATGGAATAGACAAGACCTACTCCTTGCTCAGAGAACTGGACTCAACACGCCCGATTCACCGCACAAGAATATATCTGACCAGTCATAATCTTAAAACCTATTTATTGATATCTCTCTGTTAGTGTGTCAAGTGGGTGTAAAGCGGCCTAAACACAGCCGTGAAAAGCAGCTAAACCCCATTATAAAAAGAAATTACTTTTAAAAACCCATGAAACAAAGACAGGGAAAGAGAGAGAAATTCTTACACAATTCGTTCAGGAGCTGTGATGCAACCTGGATTGACCATATCTAGACCCACAGCTGGATGAGACATAAGGGTGGACACTCTTGGGGCTGAGAGGTTTGGTGAGGTTGGGTGAGCAAACGCAGACCCTTTAAAGTAATACTGCGTGCGACCCATCGCATGGGTCCCAAATCTCCAGGTTCAAGGGCATCTTCCTACATCGAAAACATGCATGAGAAACCCAGAAGATGGTACACCGTGTGATGGGGAAAGGTTTCTAAAACGCACCTCATTTCTCATCTCCTTGTGCTCGGGTTCGCCATTCCAGCCACTTTACTAGCAATCTCCCTACTTGGAGCATCAGCACCTTTAACCTCCTGTTCCGTACAGGTTGCAATTTGTCCTGAGGATGAACGGGAAGACGGGGAACCAATGAGAGACTAGCTCTTGGTGTTGGGACAGGCACAGGTCACTCTATTTTCCCATCAGGAAGAAGAATTAACCACAGGCTCAGCCTGCCCCCCGGAACCAGAACAGGGCCTGAAGCCATCCTGCGCTTTTGCGGCCGGCTCCCAAAAAAGCGACTTGTAAAATGGAGCTTCAGGGCACTGCAATTCACAAACCTGCAGAGTTATAAATGATAACTCTCGTCCACAAATATATTGAGGGAAGGCAAAGAAGAGGATTTGAAATCAAGGCAGAATTGCAGGAAACAGATTTCAGGAGGTAGATTCGAATCGCCTTTAAAGCACATGAAAAGCGGCAAAACGTTGACAATGATGCCCTTGGCCAAAAAGGGCGTATGCGTTTTTTCCTGAATATATTCAGGAAAAAACGCATACGCCCTTTTTGGCCAACCAAGCAACCTGGAAAGGCAAATCAGCGCGACAAAGAAGTCTCGCTTCCCATCGGTCAAAAGGGCCATGCTGAAAAAAGTGTCAAAACCAGAAATGCAGGACAGGCCATGGAGAAATGGGAGCCTTGCTACACTGATGGGCGGGATGTAAATTGCCAACAGCCACTCTGGAGAAGTGTACGGTGTGTCCTGAAACATCTAAAAAACACAGCTTAGAGAGCATAGGGCACTTCCACGCATGGGGGGATAAAGCGGGAAAATTGAAAATCAGCAAGACACAAGCACCCCAAAGTTTAGGGCTGCTCTGTTGACAAGGACCTCCACTTCCTTCCACCTTAAATATCCCAGGAAAGCGAAAAATGGATAAAAAAGTTGTGGTCCTTATGTACAATGGAATATCACTCAGCCATGAAATCAATGTCATAAGGCTAGTAGCAGCATGATGAGTGGATTTAGGTAAGACGATTCTAAGTGAAATAAGTCACACAGAAAAGGACACTTCTCATAAGGTGTCACTTATAGAGGGAATGTAAAAACCGTTACACTTGAACTGAATTACAAAACAGAACAGAGTCACACATGCAGAAAACACACTATGGCTGCTTAACGGGAAAGGTGAGGTGGGGTGATACATAAAACAAGAGTTTCAAATTAGCTCAGATACCGTTCCATAAACCCAATATGGAATAGACAAGACCTACTCCTTGCTCAGAGAACTGGACTCAACACGCCCGATTCACCGCACAAGAATATATCTGACCAGTCATAATCTTAAAACCTATGTATTGATATCTCTCTGTTAGTGTGTCAAGTGGGTGTAAAGCGGCCTAAACACAGCCGTGAAAAGCAGCTAAACCCCATTATAAAAAGAAATTACTTTTAAAAACCCATGAAACAAAGACAGGGAAAGAGAGAGAAATTCTTACACAATTCGTTCAGGGGCTGTGATGCAACCTGGATTGACCATATCTAGACCCACAGCTGGATGAGACATAAGGGTGGACACTCTTGGGGCTGAGAGGTTTGGTGAGGTTGGGTGAGCAAACGCAGACCCTTTAAAGTAATACTGCGTGCGACCCATCGCATGGGTCCCAAATCTCCAGGTTCAAGGGCATCTTCCTACATCGAAAACATGCATGAGAAACCCAGAAGATGGTACACCGTGTGATGGGGAAAGGTTTCTAAAACGCACCTCATTTCTCATCTCCTTGTGCTCGGGTTCGCCATTCCAGCCACTTTACTAGCAATCTCCCTACTTGGAGCATCAGCACCTTTAACCTCCTGTTCCGTACAGGTTGCAATTTGTCCTGAGGATGAACGGGAAGACGGGGAACCAATGAGAGACTAGCTCTTGGTGTTGGGACAGGCACAGGTCACTCTATTTTCCCATCAGGAAGAAGAATTAACCACAGGCTCAGCCTGCCCCCCGGAACCAGAACAGGGCCTGAAGCCATCCTGCGCTTTTGCGGCCGGCTCCCAAAAAAGCGACTTGTAAAATGGAGCTTCAGGGCACTGCAATTCACAAACCTGCAGAGTTATAAATGATAACTCTCGTCCACAAATATATTGAGGGAAGGCAAAGAAGAGGATTTGAAATCAAGGCAGAATTGCAGGAAACAGATTTCAGGAGGTAGATTCGAATCGCCTTTAAAGCACATGAAAAGCGGCAAAACGTTGACAATGATGCCCTTGGCCAAAAAGGGCGTATGCGTTTTTTCCTGAATATATTCAGGAAAAAACGCATACGCCCTTTTTGGCCAACCAAGCAACCTGGAAAGGCAAATCAGCGCGACAAAGAAGTCTCGCTTCCCATCGGTCAAAAGGGCCATGCTGAAAAAAGTGTCAAAACCAGAAATGCAGGACAGGCCATGGAGAAATGGGAGCCTTGCTACACTGATGGGCGGGATGTAAATTGCCAACAGCCACTCTGGAGAAGTGTACGGTGTGTCCTGAAACATCTAAAAAACACAGCTTAGAGAGCATAGGGCACTTCCACGCATGGGGGGATAAAGCGGGAAAATTGAAAATCAGCAAGACACAAGCACCCCAAAGTTTAGGGCTGCTCTGTTGACAAGGACCTCCACTTCCTTCCACCTTAAATATCCCAGGAAAGCGAAAAATGGATAAAAAAGTTGTGGTCCTTATGTACAATGGAATATCACTCAGCCATGAAATCAATGTCATAAGGCTAGTAGCAGCATGATGAGTGGATTTAGGTAAGACGATTCTAAGTGAAATAAGTCACACAGAAAAGGACACTTCTCATAAGGTGTCACTTATAGAGGGAATGTAAAAACCGTTACACTTGAACTGAATTACAAAACAGAACAGAGTCACACATGCAGAAAACACACTATGGCTGCTTAACGGGAAAGGTGAGGTGGGGTGATACATAAAACAAGAGTTTCAAATTAGCTCAGATACCGTTCCATAAACCCAATATGGAATAGACAAGACCTACTCCTTGCTCAGAGAACTGGACTCAACACGCCCGATTCACCGCACAAGAATATATCTGACCAGTCATAATCTTAAAACCTATGTATTGATATCTCTCTGTTAGTGTGTCAAGTGGGTGTAAAGCGGCCTAAACACAGCCGTGAAAAGCAGCTAAACCCCATTATAAAAAGAAATTACTTTTAAAAACCCATGAAACAAAGACAGGGAAAGAGAGAGAAATTCTTACACAATTCGTTCAGGGGCTGTGATGCAACCTGGATTGACCATATCTAGACCCACAGCTGGATGAGACATAAGGGTGGACACTCTTGGGGCTGAGAGGTTTGGTGAGGTTGGGTGAGCAAACGCAGACCCTTTAAAGTAATACTGCGTGCGACCCATCGCATGGGTCCCAAATCTCCAGGTTCAAGGGCATCTTCCTACATCGAAAACATGCATGAGAAACCCAGAAGATGGTACACCGTGTGATGGGGAAAGGTTTCTAAAACGCACCTCATTTCTCATCTCCTTGTGCTCGGGTTCGCCATTCCAGCCACTTTACTAGCAATCTCCCTACTTGGAGCATCAGCACCTTTAACCTCCTGTTCCGTACAGGTTGCAATTTGTCCTGAGGATGAACGGGAAGACGGGGAACCAATGAGAGACTAGCTCTTGGTGTTGGGACAGGCACAGGTCACTCTATTTTCCCATCAGGAAGAAGAATTAACCACAGGCTCAGCCTGCCCCCCGGAACCAGAACAGGGCCTGAAGCCATCCTGCGCTTTTGCGGCCGGCTCCCAAAAAAGCGACTTGTAAAATGGAGCTTCAGGGCACTGCAATTCACAAACCTGCAGAGTTATAAATGATAACTCTCGTCCACAAATATATTGAGGGAAGGCAAAGAAGAGGATTTGAAATCAAGGCAGAATTGCAGGAAACAGATTTCAGGAGGTAGATTCGAATCGCCTTTAAAGCACATGAAAAGCGGCAAAACGTTGACAATGATGCCCTTGGCCAAAAAGGGCGTATGCGTTTTTTCCTGAATATATTCAGGAAAAAACGCATACGCCCTTTTTGGCCAACCAAGCAACCTGGAAAGGCAAATCAGCGCGACAAAGAAGTCTCGCTTCCCATCGGTCAAAAGGGCCATGCTGAAAAAAGTGTCAAAACCAGAAATGCAGGACAGGCCATGGAGAAATGGGAGCCTTGCTACACTGATGGGCGGGATGTAAATTGCCAACAGCCACTCTGGAGAAGTGTACGGTGTGTCCTGAAACATCTAAAAAACACAGCTTAGAGAGCATAGGGCACTTCCACGCATGGGGGGATAAAGCGGGAAAATTGAAAATCAGCAAGACACAAGCACCCCAAAGTTTAGGGCTGCTCTGTTGACAAGGACCTCCACTTCCTTCCACCTTAAATATCCCAGGAAAGCGAAAAATGGATAAAAAAGTTGTGGTCCTTATGTACAATGGAATATCACTCAGCCATGAAATCAATGTCATAAGGCTAGTAGCAGCATGATGAGTGGATTTAGGTAAGACGATTCTAAGTGAAATAAGTCACACAGAAAAGGACACTTCTCATAAGGTGTCACTTATAGAGGGAATGTAAAAACCGTTACACTTGAACTGAATTACAAAACAGAACAGAGTCACACATGCAGAAAACACACTATGGCTGCTTAACGGGAAAGGTGAGGTGGGGTGATACATAAAACAAGAGTTTCAAATTAGCTCAGATACCGTTCCATAAACCCAATATGGAATAGACAAGACCTACTCCTTGCTCAGAGAACTGGACTCAACACGCCCGATTCACCGCACAAGAATATATCTGACCAGTCATAATCTTAAAACCTATGTATTGATATCTCTCTGTTAGTGTGTCAAGTGGGTGTAAAGCGGCCTAAACACAGCCGTGAAAAGCAGCTAAACCCCATTATAAAAAGAAATTACTTTTAAAAACCCATGAAACAAAGACAGGGAAAGAGAGAGAAATTCTTACACAATTCGTTCAGGGGCTGTGATGCAACCTGGATTGACCATATCTAGACCCACAGCTGGATGAGACATAAGGGTGGACACTCTTGGGGCTGAGAGGTTTGGTGAGGTTGGGTGAGCAAACGCAGACCCTTTAAAGTAATACTGCGTGCGACCCATCGCATGGGTCCCAAATCTCCAGGTTCAAGGGCATCTTCCTACATCGAAAACATGCATGAGAAACCCAGAAGATGGTACACCGTGTGATGGGGAAAGGTTTCTAAAACGCACCTCATTTCTCATCTCCTTGTGCTCGGGTTCGCCATTCCAGCCACTTTACTAGCAATCTCCCTACTTGGAGCATCAGCACCTTTAACCTCCTGTTCCGTACACGTTGCAATTTGTCCTGAGGATGAACGGGAAGACGGGGAACCAATGAGAGACTAGCTCTTGGTGTTGGGACAGGCACAGGTCACTCTATTTTCCCATCAGGAAGAAGAATTAACCACAGGCTCAGCCTGCCCCCCGGAACCAGAACAGGGCCTGAAGCCATCCTGCGCTTTTGCGGCCGGCTCCCAAAAAAGCGACTTGTAAAATGGAGCTTCAGGGCACTGCAATTCACAAACCTGCAGAGTTATAAATGATAACTCTCGTCCACAAATATATTGAGGGAAGGCAAAGAAGAGGATTTGAAATCAAGGCAGAATTGCAGGAAACAGATTTCAGGAGGTAGATTCGAATCGCCTTTAAAGCACATGAAAAGCGGCAAAACGTTGACAATGATGCCCTTGGCCAAAAAGGGCGTATGCGTTTTTTCCTGAATATATTCAGGAAAAAACGCATACGCCCTTTTTGGCCAACCAAGCAACCTGGAAAGGCAAATCAGCGCGACAAAGAAGTCTCGCTTCCCATCGGTCAAAAGGGCCATGCTGAAAAAAGTGTCAAAACCAGAAATGCAGGACAGGCCATGGAGAAATGGGAGCCTTGCTACACTGATGGGCGGGATGTAAATTGCCAACAGCCACTCTGGAGAAGTGTACGGTGTGTCCTGAAACATCTAAAAAACACAGCTTAGAGAGCATAGGGCACTTCCACGCATGGGGGGATAAAGCGGGAAAATTGAAAATCAGCAAGACACAAGCACCCCAAAGTTTAGGGCTGCTCTGTTGACAAGGACCTCCACTTCCTTCCACCTTAAATATCCCAGGAAAGCGAAAAATGGATAAAAAAGTTGTGGTCCTTATGTACAATGGAATATCACTCAGCCATGAAATCAATGTCATAAGGCTAGTAGCAGCATGATGAGTGGATTTAGGTAAGACGATTCTAAGTGAAATAAGTCACACAGAAAAGGACACTTCTCATAAGGTGTCACTTATAGAGGGAATGTAAAAACCGTTACACTTGAACTGAATTACAAAACAGAACAGAGTCACACATGCAGAAAACACACTATGGCTGCTTAACGGGAAAGGTGAGGTGGGGTGATACATAAAACAAGAGTTTCAAATTAGCTCAGATACCGTTCCATAAACCCAATATGGAATAGACAAGACCTACTCCTTGCTCAGAGAACTGGACTCAACACGCCCGATTCACCGCACAAGAATATATCTGACCAGTAATAATCTTAAAACCTATGTATTGATATCTCTCTGTTAGTGTGTCAAGTGGGTGTAAAGCGGCCTAAACACAGCCGTGAAAAGCAGCTAAACCCCATTATAAAAAGAAATTACTTTTAAAAACCCATGAAACAAAGACAGGGAAAGAGAGAGAAATTCTTACACAATTCGTTCAGGGGCTGTGATGCAACCTGGATTGACCATATCTAGACCCACAGCTGGATGAGACATAAGGGTGGACACTCTTGGGGCTGAGAGGTTTGGTGAGGTTGGGTGAGCAAACGCAGACCCTTTAAAGTAATACTGCGTGCGACCCATCGCATGGGTCCCAAATCTCCAGGTTCAAGGGCATCTTCCTACATCGAAAACATGCATGAGAAACCCAGAAGATGGTACACCGTGTGATGGGGAAAGGTTTCTAAAACGCACCTCATTTCTCATCTCCTTGTGCTCGGGTTCGCCATTCCAGCCACTTTACTAGCAATCTCCCTACTTGGAGCATCAGCACCTTTAACCTCCTGTTCCGTACAGCTTGCAATTTGTCCTGAGGATGAACGGGAAGACGGGGAACCAATGAGAGACTAGCTCTTGGTGTTGGGACAGGCACAGGTCACTCTATTTTCCCATCAGGAAGAAGAATTAACCACAGGCTCAGCCTGCCCCCCGGAACCAGAACAGGGCCTGAAGCCATCCTGCGCTTTTGCGGCCGGCTCCCAAAAAAGCGACTTGTAAAATGGAGCTTCAGGGCACTGCAATTCACAAACCTGCAGAGTTATAAATGATAACTCTCGTCCACAAATATATTGAGGGAAGGCAAAGAAGAGGATTTGAAATCAAGGCAGAATTGCAGGAAACAGATTTCAGGAGGTAGATTCGAATCGCCTTTAAAGCACATGAAAAGCGGCAAAACGTTGACAATGATGCCCTTGGCCAAAAAGGGCGTATGCGTTTTTTCCTGAATATATTCAGGAAAAAACGCATACGCCCTTTTTGGCCAACCAAGCAACCTGGAAAGGCAAATCAGCGCGACAAAGAAGTCTCGCTTCCCATCGGTCAAAAGGGCCATGCTGAAAAAAGTGTCAAAACCAGAAATGCAGGACAGGCCATGGAGAAATGGGAGCCTTGCTACACTGATGGGCGGGATGTAAATTGCCAACAGCCACTCTGGAGAAGTGTACGGTGTGTCCTGAAACATCTAAAAAACACAGCTTAGAGAGCATAGGGCACTTCCACGCATGGGGGGATAAAGCGGGAAAATTGAAAATCAGCAAGACACAAGCACCCCAAAGTTTAGGGCTGCTCTGTTGACAAGGACCTCCACTTCCTTCCACCTTAAATATCCCAGGAAAGCGAAAAATGGATAAAAAAGTTGTGGTCCTTATGTACAATGGAATATCACTCAGCCATGAAATCAATGTCATAAGGCTAGTAGCAGCATGATGAGTGGATTTAGGTAAGACGATTCTAAGTGAAATAAGTCACACAGAAAAGGACACTTCTCATAAGGTGTCACTTATAGAGGGAATGTAAAAACCGTTACACTTGAACTGAATTACAAAACAGAACAGAGTCACACATGCAGAAAACACACTATGGCTGCTTAACGGGAAAGGTGAGGTGGGGTGATACATAAAACAAGAGTTTCAAATTAGCTCAGATACCGTTCCATAAACCCAATATGGAATAGACAAGACCTACTCCTTGCTCAGAGAACTGGACTCAACACGCCCGATTCACCGCACAAGAATATATCTGACCAGTAATAATCTTAAAACCTATGTATTGATATCTCTCTGTTAGTGTGTCAAGTGGGTGTAAAGCGGCCTAAACACAGCCGTGAAAAGCAGCTAAACCCCATTATAAAAAGAAATTACTTTTAAAAACCCATGAAACAAAGACAGGGAAAGAGAGAGAAATTCTTCCACAATTCGTTCAGGGGCTGTGATGCAACCTGGATTGACCATATCTAGACCCACAGCTGGATGAGACATAAGGGTGGACACTCTTGGGGCTGAGAGGTTTGGTGAGGTTGGGTGAGCAAACGCAGACCCTTTAAAGTAATACTGCGTGCGACCCATCGCATGGGTCCCAAATCTCCAGATTCAAGGGCATCTTCCTACATCGAAAACATGCATGAGAAACCCAGAAGATGGTACACCGTGTGATGGGGAAAGGTTTCTAAAACGCACCTCATTTCTCATCTCCTTGTGCTCGGGTTCGCCATTCCAGCCACTTTACTAGCAATCTCCCTACTTGGAGCATCAGCACCTTTAACCTCCTGTTCCGTACAGGTTGCAATTTGTCCTGAGGATGAACGGGAAGACGGGGAACCAATGAGAGACTAGCTCTTGGTGTTGGGACAGGCACAGGTCACTCTATTTTCCCATCAGGAAGAAGAATTAACCACAGGCTCAGCCTGCCCCCCGGAACCAGAACAGGGCCTGAAGCCATCCTGCGCTTTTGCGGCCGGCTCCCAAAAAAGCGACTTGTAAAATGGAGCTTCAGGGCACTGCAATTCACAAACCTGCAGAGTTATAAATGATAACTCTCGTCCACAAATATATTGAGGGAAGGCAAAGAAGAGGATTTGAAATCAAGGCAGAATTGCAGGAAACAGATTTCAGGAGGTAGATTCGAATCGCCTTTAAAGCACATGAAAAGCGGCAAAACGTTGACAATGATGCCCTTGGCCAAAAAGGGCGTATGCGTTTTTTCCTGAATATATTCAGGAAAAAACGCATACGCCCTTTTTGGCCAACCAAGCAACCTGGAAAGGCAAATCAGCGCGACAAAGAAGTCTCGCTTCCCATCGGTCAAAAGGGCCATGCTGAAAAAAGTGTCAAAACCAGAAATGCAGGACAGGCCATGGAGAAATGGGAGCCTTGCTACACTGATGGGCGGGATGTAAATTGCCAACAGCCACTCTGGAGAAGTGTACGGTGTGTCCTGAAACATCTAAAAAACACAGCTTAGAGAGCATAGGGCACTTCCACGCATGGGGGGATAAAGCGGGAAAATTGAAAATCAGCAAGACACAAGCACCCCAAAGTTTAGGGCTGCTCTGTTGACAAGGACCTCCACTTCCTTCCACCTTAAATATCCCAGGAAAGCGAAAAATGGATAAAAAAGTTGTGGTCCTTATGTACAATGGAATATCACTCAGCCATGAAATCAATGTCATAAGGCTAGTAGCAGCATGATGAGTGGATTTAGGTAAGACGATTCTAAGTGAAATAAGTCACACAGAAAAGGACACTTCTCATAAGGTGTCACTTATAGAGGGAATGTAAAAACCGTTACACTTGAACTGAATTACAAAACAGAACAGAGTCACACATGCAGAAAACACACTATGGCTGCTTAACGGGAAAGGTGAGGTGGGGTGATACATAAAACAAGAGTTTCAAATTAGCTCAGATACCGTTCCATAAACCCAATATGGAATAGACAAGACCTACTCCTTGCTCAGAGAACTGGACTCAACACGCCCGATTCACCGCACAAGAATATATCTGACCAGTCATAATCTTAAAACCTATGTATTGATATCTCTCTGTTAGTGTGTCAAGTGGGTGTAAAGCGGCCTAAACACAGCCGTGAAAAGCAGCTAAACCCCATTATAAAAAGAAATTACTTTTAAAAACCCATGAAACAAAGACAGGGAAAGAGAGAGAAATTCTTACACAATTCGTTCAGGAGCTGTGATGCAACCTGGATTGACCATATCTAGACCCACAGCTGGATGAGACATAAGGGTGGACACTCTTGGGGCTGAGAGGTTTGGTGAGGTTGGGTGAGCAAACGCAGACCCTTTAAAGTAATACTGCGTGCGACCCATCGCATGGGTCCCAAATCTCCAGGTTCAAGGGCATCTTCCTACATCGAAAACATGCATGAGAAACCCAGAAGATGGTACACCGTGTGATGGGGAAAGGTTTCTAAAACGCACCTCATTTCTCATCTCCTTGTGCTCGGGTTCGCCATTCCAGCCACTTTACTAGCAATCTCCCTACTTGGAGCATCAGCACCTTTAACCTCCTGTTCCGTACAGGTTGCAATTTGTCCTGAGGATGAACGGGAAGACGGGGAAC
Organism: Balaenoptera physalus; assembly: GCF_965194825.1. Lineage (NCBI taxonomy): Eukaryota > Metazoa > Chordata > Mammalia > Artiodactyla > Balaenopteridae > Balaenoptera > Balaenoptera physalus. The sequence goes on along the minus strand of NW_028126264.1, from coordinate 124,746 downwards.
CAATGAGAGACTAGCTCTTGGTGTTGGGACAGGCACAGGTCACTCTATTTTCCCATCAGGAAGAAGAATTAACCACAGGCTCAGCCTGCCCCCCGGAACCAGAACAGGGCCTGAAGCCATCCTGCGCTTTTGCGGCCGGCTCCCAAAAAAGCGACTTGTAAAATGGAGCTTCAGGGCACTGCAATTCACAAACCTGCAGAGTTATAAATGATAACTCTCGTCCACAAATATATTGAGGGAAGGCAAAGAAGAGGATTTGAAATCAAGGCAGAATTGCAGGAAACAGATTTCAGGAGGTAGATTCGAATCGCCTTTAAAGCACATGAAAAGCGGCAAAACGTTGACAATGATGCCCTTGGCCAAAAAGGGCGTATGCGTTTTTTCCTGAATATATTCAGGAAAAAACGCATACGCCCTTTTTGGCCAACCAAGCAACCTGGAAAGGCAAATCAGCGCGACAAAGAAGTCTCGCTTCCCATCGGTCAAAAGGGCCATGCTGAAAAAAGTGTCAAAACCAGAAATGCAGGACAGGCCATGGAGAAATGGGAGCCTTGCTACACTGATGGGCGGGATGTAAATTGCCAACAGCCACTCTGGAGAAGTGTACGGTGTGTCCTGAAACATCTAAAAAACACAGCTTAGAGAGCATAGGGCACTTCCACGCATGGGGGGATAAAGCGGGAAAATTGAAAATCAGCAAGACACAAGCACCCCAAAGTTTAGGGCTGCTCTGTTGACAAGGACCTCCACTTCCTTCCACCTTAAATATCCCAGGAAAGCGAAAAATGGATAAAAAAGTTGTGGTCCTTATGTACAATGGAATATCACTCAGCCATGAAATCAATGTCATAAGGCTAGTAGCAGCATGATGAGTGGATTTAGGTAAGACGATTCTAAGTGAAATAAGTCACACAGAAAAGGACACTTCTCATAAGGTGTCACTTATAGAGGGAATGTAAAAACCGTTACACTTGAACTGAATTACAAAACAGAACAGAGTCACACATGCAGAAAACACACTATGGCTGCTTAACGGGAAAGGTGAGGTGGGGTGATACATAAAACAAGAGTTTCAAATTAGCTCAGATACCGTTCCATAAACCCAATATGGAATAGACAAGACCTACTCCTTGCTCAGAGAACTGGACTCAACACGCCCGATTCACCGCACAAGAATATATCTGACCAGTCATAATCTTAAAACCTATGTATTGATATCTCTCTGTTAGTGTGTCAAGTGGGTGTAAAGCGGCCTAAACACAGCCGTGAAAAGCAGCTAAACCCCATTATAAAAAGAAATTACTTTTAAAAACCCATGAAACAAAGACAGGGAAAGAGAGAGAAATTCTTACACAATTCGTTCAGGGGCTGTGATGCAACCTGGATTGACCATATCTAGACCCACAGCTGGATGAGACATAAGGGTGGACACTCTTGGGGCTGAGAGGTTTGGTGAGGTTGGGTGAGCAAACGCAGACCCTTTAAAGTAATACTGCGTGCGACCCATCGCATGGGTCCCAAATCTCCAGGTTCAAGGGCATCTTCCTACATCGAAAACATGCATGAGAAACCCAGAAGATGGTACACCGTGTGATGGGGAAAGGTTTCTAAAACGCACCTCATTTCTCATCTCCTTGTGCTCGGGTTCGCCATTCCAGCCACTTTACTAGCAATCTCCCTACTTGGAGCATCAGCACCTTTAACCTCCTGTTCCGTACAGGTTGCAATTTGTCCTGAGGATGAACGGGAAGACGGGGAACCAATGAGAGACTAGCTCTTGGTGTTGGGACAGGCACAGGTCACTCTATTTTCCCATCAGGAAGAAGAATTAACCACAGGCTCAGCCTGCCCCCCGGAACCAGAACAGGGCCTGAAGCCATCCTGCGCTTTTGCGGCCGGCTCCCAAAAAAGCGACTTGTAAAATGGAGCTTCAGGGCACTGCAATTCACAAACCTGCAGAGTTATAAATGATAACTCTCGTCCACAAATATATTGAGGGAAGGCAAAGAAGAGGATTTGAAATCAAGGCAGAATTGCAGGAAACAGATTTCAGGAGGTAGATTCGAATCGCCTTTAAAGCACATGAAAAGCGGCAAAACGTTGACAATGATGCCCTTGGCCAAAAAGGGCGTATGCGTTTTTTCCTGAATATATTCAGGAAAAAACGCATACGCCCTTTTTGGCCAACCAAGCAACCTGGAAAGGCAAATCAGCGCGACAAAGAAGTCTCGCTTCCCATCGGTCAAAAGGGCCATGCTGAAAAAAGTGTCAAAACCAGAAATGCAGGACAGGCCATGGAGAAATGGGAGCCTTGCTACACTGATGGGCGGGATGTAAATTGCCAACAGCCACTCTGGAGAAGTGTACGGTGTGTCCTGAAACATCTAAAAAACACAGCTTAGAGAGCATAGGGCACTTCCACGCATGGGGGGATAAAGCGGGAAAATTGAAAATCAGCAAGACACAAGCACCCCAAAGTTTAGGGCTGCTCTGTTGACAAGGACCTCCACTTCCTTCCACCTTAAATATCCCAGGAAAGCGAAAAATGGATAAAAAAGTTGTGGTCCTTATGTACAATGGAATATCACTCAGCCATGAAATCAATGTCATAAGGCTAGTAGCAGCATGATGAGTGGATTTAGGTAAGACGATTCTAAGTGAAATAAGTCACACAGAAAAGGACACTTCTCATAAGGTGTCACTTATAGAGGGAATGTAAAAACCGTTACACTTGAACTGAATTACAAAACAGAACAGAGTCACACATGCAGAAAACACACTATGGCTGCTTAACGGGAAAGGTGAGGTGGGGTGATACATAAAACAAGAGTTTCAAATTAGCTCAGATACCGTTCCATAAACCCAATATGGAATAGACAAGACCTACTCCTTGCTCAGAGAACTGGACTCAACACGCCCGATTCACCGCACAAGAATATATCTGACCAGTCATAATCTTAAAACCTATGTATTGATATCTCTCTGTTAGTGTGTCAAGTGGGTGTAAAGCGGCCTAAACACAGCCGTGAAAAGCAGCTAAACCCCATTATAAAAAGAAATTACTTTTAAAAACCCATGAAACAAAGACAGGGAAAGAGAGAGAAATTCTTACACAATTCGTTCAGGGGCTGTGATGCAACCTGGATTGACCATATCTAGACCCACAGCTGGATGAGACATAAGGGTGGACACTCTTGGGGCTGAGAGGTTTGGTGAGGTTGGGTGAGCAAACGCAGACCCTTTAAAGTAATACTGCGTGCGACCCATCGCATGGGTCCCAAATCTCCAGGTTCAAGGGCATCTTCCTACATCGAAAACATGCATGAGAAACCCAGAAGATGGTACACCGTGTGATGGGGAAAGGTTTCTAAAACGCACCTCATTTCTCATCTCCTTGTGCTCGGGTTCGCCATTCCAGCCACTTTACTAGCAATCTCCCTACTTGGAGCATCAGCACCTTTAACCTCCTGTTCCGTACACGTTGCAATTTGTCCTGAGGATGAACGGGAAGACGGGGAACCAATGAGAGACTAGCTCTTGGTGTTGGGACAGGCACAGGTCACTCTATTTTCCCATCAGGAAGAAGAATTAACCACAGGCTCAGCCTGCCCCCCGGAACCAGAACAGGGCCTGAAGCCATCCTGCGCTTTTGCGGCCGGCTCCCAAAAAAGCGACTTGTAAAATGGAGCTTCAGGGCACTGCAATTCACAAACCTGCAGAGTTATAAATGATAACTCTCGTCCACAAATATATTGAGGGAAGGCAAAGAAGAGGATTTGAAATCAAGGCAGAATTGCAGGAAACAGATTTCAGGAGGTAGATTCGAATCGCCTTTAAAGCACATGAAAAGCGGCAAAACGTTGACAATGATGCCCTTGGCCAAAAAGGGCGTATGCGTTTTTTCCTGAATATATTCAGGAAAAAACGCATACGCCCTTTTTGGCCAACCAAGCAACCTGGAAAGGCAAATCAGCGCGACAAAGAAGTCTCGCTTCCCATCGGTCAAAAGGGCCATGCTGAAAAAAGTGTCAAAACCAGAAATGCAGGACAGGCCATGGAGAAATGGGAGCCTTGCTACACTGATGGGCGGGATGTAAATTGCCAACAGCCACTCTGGAGAAGTGTACGGTGTGTCCTGAAACATCTAAAAAACACAGCTTAGAGAGCATAGGGCACTTCCACGCATGGGGGGATAAAGCGGGAAAATTGAAAATCAGCAAGACACAAGCACCCCAAAGTTTAGGGCTGCTCTGTTGACAAGGACCTCCACTTCCTTCCACCTTAAATATCCCAGGAAAGCGAAAAATGGATAAAAAAGTTGTGGTCCTTATGTACAATGGAATATCACTCAGCCATGAAATCAATGTCATAAGGCTAGTAGCAGCATGATGAGTGGATTTAGGTAAGACGATTCTAAGTGAAATAAGTCACACAGAAAAGGACACTTCTCATAAGGTGTCACTTATAGAGGGAATGTAAAAACCGTTACACTTGAACTGAATTACAAAACAGAACAGAGTCACACATGCAGAAAACACACTATGGCTGCTTAACGGGAAAGGTGAGGTGGGGTGATACATAAAACAAGAGTTTCAAATTAGCTCAGATACCGTTCCATAAACCCAATATGGAATAGACAAGACCTACTCCTTGCTCAGAGAACTGGACTCAACACGCCCGATTCACCGCACAAGAATATATCTGACCAGTAATAATCTTAAAACCTATGTATTGATATCTCTCTGTTAGTGTGTCAAGTGGGTGTAAAGCGGCCTAAACACAGCCGTGAAAAGCAGCTAAACCCCATTATAAAAAGAAATTACTTTTAAAAACCCATGAAACAAAGACAGGGAAAGAGAGAGAAATTCTTACACAATTCGTTCAGGGGCTGTGATGCAACCTGGATTGACCATATCTAGACCCACAGCTGGATGAGACATAAGGGTGGACACTCTTGGGGCTGAGAGGTTTGGTGAGGTTGGGTGAGCAAACGCAGACCCTTTAAAGTAATACTGCGTGCGACCCATCGCATGGGTCCCAAATCTCCAGGTTCAAGGGCATCTTCCTACATCGAAAACATGCATGAGAAACCCAGAAGATGGTACACCGTGTGATGGGGAAAGGTTTCTAAAACGCACCTCATTTCTCATCTCCTTGTGCTCGGGTTCGCCATTCCAGCCACTTTACTAGCAATCTCCCTACTTGGAGCATCAGCACCTTTAACCTCCTGTTCCGTACAGGTTGCAATTTGTCCTGAGGATGAACGGGAAGACGGGGAACCAATGAGAGACTAGCTCTTGGTGTTGGGACAGGCACAGGTCACTCTATTTTCCCATCAGGAAGAAGAATTAACCACAGGCTCAGCCTGCCCCCCGGAACCAGAACAGGGCCTGAAGCCATCCTGCGCTTTTGCGGCCGGCTCCCAAAAAAGCGACTTGTAAAATGGAGCTTCAGGGCACTGCAATTCACAAACCTGCAGAGTTATAAATGATAACTCTCGTCCACAAATATATTGAGGGAAGGCAAAGAAGAGGATTTGAAATCAAGGCAGAATTGCAGGAAACAGATTTCAGGAGGTAGATTCGAATCGCCTTTAAAGCACATGAAAAGCGGCAAAACGTTGACAATGATGCCCTTGGCCAAAAAGGGCGTATGCGTTTTTTCCTGAATATATTCAGGAAAAAACGCATACGCCCTTTTTGGCCAACCAAGCAACCTGGAAAGGCAAATCAGCGCGACAAAGAAGTCTCGCTTCCCATCGGTCAAAAGGGCCATGCTGAAAAAAGTGTCAAAACCAGAAATGCAGGACAGGCCATGGAGAAATGGGAGCCTTGCTACACTGATGGGCGGGATGTAAATTGCCAACAGCCACTCTGGAGAAGTGTACGGTGTGTCCTGAAACATCTAAAAAACACAGCTTAGAGAGCATAGGGCACTTCCACGCATGGGGGGATAAAGCGGGAAAATTGAAAATCAGCAAGACACAAGCACCCCAAAGTTTAGGGCTGCTCTGTTGACAAGGACCTCCACTTCCTTCCACCTTAAATATCCCAGGAAAGCGAAAAATGGATAAAAAAGTTGTGGTCCTTATGTACAATGGAATATCACTCAGCCATGAAATCAATGTCATAAGGCTAGTAGCAGCATGATGAGTGGATTTAGGTAAGACGATTCTAAGTGAAATAAGTCACACAGAAAAGGACACTTCTCATAAGGTGTCACTTATAGAGGGAATGTAAAAACCGTTACACTTGAACTGAATTACAAAACAGAACAGAGTCACACATGCAGAAAACACACTATGGCTGCTTAACGGGAAAGGTGAGGTGGGGTGATACATAAAACAAGAGTTTCAAATTAGCTCAGATACCGTTCCATAAACCCAATATGGAATAGACAAGACCTACTCCTTGCTCAGAGAACTGGACTCAACACGCCCGATTCACCGCACAAGAATATATCTGACCAGTCATAATCTTAAAACCTATGTATTGATATCTCTCTGTTAGTGTGTCAAGTGGGTGTAAAGCGGCCTAAACACAGCCGTGAAAAGCAGCTAAACCCCATTATAAAAAGAAATTACTTTTAAAAACCCATGAAACAAAGACAGGGAAAGAGAGAGAAATTCTTACACAATTCGTTCAGGGGCTGTGATGCAACCTGGATTGACCATATCTAGACCCACAGCTGGATGAGACATAAGGGTGGACACTCTTGGGGCTGAGAGGTTTGGTGAGGTTGGGTGAGCAAACGCAGACCCTTTAAAGTAATACTGCGTGCGACCCATCGCATGGGTCCCAAATCTCCAGGTTCAAGGGCATCTTCCTACATCGAAAACATGCATGAGAAACCCAGAAGATGGTACACCGTGTGATGGGGAAAGGTTTCTAAAACGCACCTCATTTCTCATCTCCTTGTGCTCGGGTTCGCCATTCCAGCCACTTTACTAGCAATCTCCCTACTTGGAGCATCAGCACCTTTAACCTCCTGTTCCGTACAGGTTGCAATTTGTCCTGAGGATGAACGGGAAGACGGGGAACCAATGAGAGACTAGCTCTTGGTGTTGGGACAGGCACAGGTCACTCTATTTTCCCATCAGGAAGAAGAATTAACCACAGGCTCAGCCTGCCCCCCGGAACCAGAACAGGGCCTGAAGCCATCCTGCGCTTTTGCGGCCGGCTCCCAAAAAAGCGACTTGTAAAATGGAGCTTCAGGGCACTGCAATTCACAAACCTGCAGAGTTATAAATGATAACTCTCGTCCACAAATATATTGAGGGAAGGCAAAGAAGAGGATTTGAAATCAAGGCAGAATTGCAGGAAACAGATTTCAGGAGGTAGATTCGAATCGCCTTTAAAGCACATGAAAAGCGGCAAAACGTTGACAATGATGCCCTTGGCCAAAAAGGGCGTATGCGTTTTTTCCTGAATATATTCAGGAAAAAACGCATACGCCCTTTTTGGCCAACCAAGCAACCTGGAAAGGCAAATCAGCGCGACAAAGAAGTCTCGCTTCCCATCGGTCAAAAGGGCCATGCTGAAAAAAGTGTCAAAACCAGAAATGCAGGACAGGCCATGGAGAAATGGGAGCCTTGCTACACTGATGGGCGGGATGTAAATTGCCAACAGCCACTCTGGAGAAGTGTACGGTGTGTCCTGAAACATCTAAAAAACACAGCTTAGAGAGCATAGGGCACTTCCACGCATGGGGGGATAAAGCGGGAAAATTGAAAATCAGCAAGACACAAGCACCCCAAAGTTTAGGGCTGCTCTGTTGACAAGGACCTCCACTTCCTTCCACCTTAAATATCCCAGGAAAGCGAAAAATGGATAAAAAAGTTGTGGTCCTTATGTACAATGGAATATCACTCAGCCATGAAATCAATGTCATAAGGCTAGTAGCAGCATGATGAGTGGATTTAGGTAAGACGATTCTAAGTGAAATAAGTCACACAGAAAAGGACACTTCTCATAAGGTGTCACTTATAGAGGGAATGTAAAAACCGTTACACTTGAACTGAATTACAAAACAGAACAGAGTCACACATGCAGAAAACACACTATGGCTGCTTAACGGGAAAGGTGAGGTGGGGTGATACATAAAACAAGAGTTTCAAATTAGCTCAGATACCGTTCCATAAACCCAATATGGAATAGACAAGACCTACTCCTTGCTCAGAGAACTGGACTCAACACGCCCGATTCACCGCACAAGAATATATCTGACCAGTCATAATCTTAAAACCTATGTATTGATATCTCTCTGTTAGTGTGTCAAGTGGGTGTAAAGCGGCCTAAACACAGCCGTGAAAAGCAGCTAAACCCCATTATAAAAAGAAATTACTTTTAAAAACCCATGAAACAAAGACAGGGAAAGAGAGAGAAATTCTTACACAATTCGTTCAGGGGCTGTGATGCAACCTGGATTGACCATATCTAGACCCACAGCTGGATGAGACATAAGGGTGGACACTCTTGGGGCTGAGAGGTTTGGTGAGGTTGGGTGAGCAAACGCAGACCCTTTAAAGTAATACTGCGTGCGACCCATCGCATGGGTCCCAAATCTCCAGGTTCAAGGGCATCTTCCTACATCGAAAACATGCATGAGAAACCCAGAAGATGGTACACCGTGTGATGGGGAAAGGTTTCTAAAACGCACCTCATTTCTCATCTCCTTGTGCTCGGGTTCGCCATTCCAGCCACTTTACTAGCAATCTCCCTACTTGGAGCATCAGCACCTTTAACCTCCTGTTCCGTACAGGTTGCAATTTGTCCTGAGGATGAACGGGAAGACGGGGAACCAATGAGAGACTAGCTCTTGGTGTTGGGACAGGCACAGGTCACTCTATTTTCCCATCAGGAAGAAGAATTAACCACAGGCTCAGCCTGCCCCCCGGAACCAGAACAGGGCCTGAAGCCATCCTGCGCTTTTGCGGCCGGCTCCCAAAAAAGCGACTTGTAAAATGGAGCTTCAGGGCACTGCAATTCACAAACCTGCAGAGTTATAAATGATAACTCTCGTCCACAAATATATTGAGGGAAGGCAAAGAAGAGGATTTGAAATCAAGGCAGAATTGCAGGAAACAGATTTCAGGAGGTAGATTCGAATCGCCTTTAAAGCACATGAAAAGCGGCAAAACGTTGACAATGATGCCCTTGGCCAAAAAGGGCGTATGCGTTTTTTCCTGAATATATTCAGGAAAAAACGCATACGCCCTTTTTGGCCAACCAAGCAACCTGGAAAGGCAAATCAGCGCGACAAAGAAGTCTCGCTTCCCATCGGTCAAAAGGGCCATGCTGAAAAAAGTGTCAAAACCAGAAATGCAGGACAGGCCATGGAGAAATGGGAGCCTTGCTACACTGATGGGCGGGATGTAAATTGCCAACAGCCACTCTGGAGAAGTGTACGGTGTGTCCTGAAACATCTAAAAAACACAGCTTAGAGAGCATAGGGCACTTCCACGCATGGGGGGATAAAGCGGGAAAATTGAAAATCAGCAAGACACAAGCACCCCAAAGTTTAGGGCTGCTCTGTTGACAAGGACCTCCACTTCCTTCCACCTTAAATATCCCAGGAAAGCGAAAAATGGATAAAAAAGTTGTGGTCCTTATGTACAATGGAATATCACTCAGCCATGAAATCAATGTCATAAGGCTAGTAGCAGCATGATGAGTGGATTTAGGTAAGACGATTCTAAGTGAAATAAGTCACACAGAAAAGGACACTTCTCATAAGGTGTCACTTATAGAGGGAATGTAAAAACCGTTACACTTGAACTGAATTACAAAACAGAACAGAGTCACACATGCAGAAAACACACTATGGCTGCTTAACGGGAAAGGTGAGGTGGGGTGATACATAAAACAAGAGTTTCAAATTAGCTCAGATACCGTTCCATAAACCCAATATGGAATAGACAAGACCTACTCCTTGCTCAGAGAACTGGACTCAACACGCCCGATTCACCGCACAAGAATATATCTGACCAGTCATAATCTTAAAACCTATGTATTGATATCTCTCTGTTAGTGTGTCAAGTGGGTGTAAAGCGGCCTAAACACAGCCGTGAAAAGCAGCTAAACCCCATTATAAAAAGAAATTACTTTTAAAAACCCATGAAACAAAGACAGGGAAAGAGAGAGAAATTCTTACACAATTCGTTCAGGGGCTGTGATGCAACCTGGATTGACCATATCTAGACCCACAGCTGGATGAGACATAAGGGTGGACACTCTTGGGGCTGAGAGGTTTGGTGAGGTTGGGTGAGCAAACGCAGACCCTTTAAAGTAATACTGCGTGCGACCCATCGCATGGGTCCCAAATCTCCAGGTTCAAGGGCATCTTCCTACATCGAAAACATGCATGAGAAACCCAGAAGATGGTACACCGTGTGATGGGGAAAGGTTTCTAAAACGCACCTCATTTCTCATCTCCTTGTGCTCGGGTTCGCCATTCCAGCCACTTTACTAGCAATCTCCCTACTTGGAGCATCAGCACCTTTAACCTCCTGTTCCGTACAGGTTGCAATTTGTCCTGAGGATGAACGGGAAGACGGGGAACCAATGAGAGACTAGCTCTTGGTGTTGGGACAGGCACAGGTCACTCTATTTTCCCATCAGGAAGAAGAATTAACCACAGGCTCAGCCTGCCCCCCGGAACCAGAACAGGGCCTGAAGCCATCCTGCGCTTTTGCGGCCGGCTCCCAAAAAAGCGACTTGTAAAATGGAGCTTCAGGGCACTGCAATTCACAAACCTGCAGAGTTATAAATGATAACTCTCGTCCACAAATATATTGAGGGAAGGCAAAGAAGAGGATTTGAAATCAAGGCAGAATTGCAGGAAACAGATTTCAGGAGGTAGATTCGAATCGCCTTTAAAGCACATGAAAAGCGGCAAAACGTTGACAATGATGCCCTTGGCCAAAAAGGGCGTATGCGTTTTTTCCTGAATATATTCAGGAAAAAACGCATACGCCCTTTTTGGCCAACCAAGCAACCTGGAAAGGCAAATCAGCGCGACAAAGAAGTCTCGCTTCCCATCGGTCAAAAGGGCCATGCTGAAAAAAGTGTCAAAACCAGAAATGCAGGACAGGCCATGGAGAAATGGGAGCCTTGCTACACTGATGGGCGGGATGTAAATTGCCAACAGCCACTCTGGAGAAGTGTACGGTGTGTCCTGAAACATCTAAAAAACACAGCTTAGAGAGCATAGGGCACTTCCACGCATGGGGGGATAAAGCGGGAAAATTGAAAATCAGCAAGACACAAGCACCCCAAAGTTTAGGGCTGCTCTGTTGACAAGGACCTCCACTTCCTTCCACCTTAAATATCCCAGGAAAGCGAAAAATGGATAAAAAAGTTGTGGTCCTTATGTACAATGGAATATCACTCAGCCATGAAATCAATGTCATAAGGCTAGTAGCAGCATGATGAGTGGATTTAGGTAAGACGATTCTAAGTGAAATAAGTCACACAGAAAAGGACACTTCTCATAAGGTGTCACTTATAGAGGGAATGTAAAAACCGTTACACTTGAACTGAATTACAAAACAGAACAGAGTCACACATGCAGAAAACACACTATGGCTGCTTAACGGGAAAGGTGAGGTGGGGTGATACATAAAACAAGAGTTTCAAATTAGCTCAGATACCGTTCCATAAACCCAATATGGAATAGACAAGACCTACTCCTTGCTCAGAGAACTGGACTCAACACGCCCGATTCACCGCACAAGAATATATCTGACCAGTCATAATCTTAAAACCTATTTATTGATATCTCTCTGTTAGTGTGTCAAGTGGGTGTAAAGCGGCCTAAACACAGCCGTGAAAAGCAGCTAAACCCCATTATAAAAAGAAATTACTTTTAAAAACCCATGAAACAAAGACAGGGAAAGAGAGAGAAATTCTTACACAATTCGTTCAGGAGCTGTGATGCAACCTGGATTGACCATATCTAGACCCACAGCTGGATGAGACATAAGGGTGGACACTCTTGGGGCTGAGAGGTTTGGTGAGGTTGGGTGAGCAAACGCAGACCCTTTAAAGTAATACTGCGTGCGACCCATCGCATGGGTCCCAAATCTCCAGGTTCAAGGGCATCTTCCTACATCGAAAACATGCATGAGAAACCCAGAAGATGGTACACCGTGTGATGGGGAAAGGTTTCTAAAACGCACCTCATTTCTCATCTCCTTGTGCTCGGGTTCGCCATTCCAGCCACTTTACTAGCAATCTCCCTACTTGGAGCATCAGCACCTTTAACCTCCTGTTCCGTACAGGTTGCAATTTGTCCTGAGGATGAACGGGAAGACGGGGAACCAATGAGAGACTAGCTCTTGGTGTTGGGACAGGCACAGGTCACTCTATTTTCCCATCAGGAAGAAGAATTAACCACAGGCTCAGCCTGCCCCCCGGAACCAGAACAGGGCCTGAAGCCATCCTGCGCTTTTGCGGCCGGCTCCCAAAAAAGCGACTTGTAAAATGGAGCTTCAGGGCACTGCAATTCACAAACCTGCAGAGTTATAAATGATAACTCTCGTCCACAAATATATTGAGGGAAGGCAAAGAAGAGGATTTGAAATCAAGGCAGAATTGCAGGAAACAGATTTCAGGAGGTAGATTCGAATCGCCTTTAAAGCACATGAAAAGCGGCAAAACGTTGACAATGATGCCCTTGGCCAAAAAGGGCGTATGCGTTTTTTCCTGAATATATTCAGGAAAAAACGCATACGCCCTTTTTGGCCAACCAAGCAACCTGGAAAGGCAAATCAGCGCGACAAAGAAGTCTCGCTTCCCATCGGTCAAAAGGGCCATGCTGAAAAAAGTGTCAAAACCAGAAATGCAGGACAGGCCATGGAGAAATGGGAGCCTTGCTACACTGATGGGCGGGATGTAAATTGCCAACAGCCACTCTGGAGAAGTGTACGGTGTGTCCTGAAACATCTAAAAAACACAGCTTAGAGAGCATAGGGCACTTCCACGCATGGGGGGATAAAGCGGGAAAATTGAAAATCAGCAAGACACAAGCACCCCAAAGTTTAGGGCTGCTCTGTTGACAAGGACCTCCACTTCCTTCCACCTTAAATATCCCAGGAAAGCGAAAAATGGATAAAAAAGTTGTGGTCCTTATGTACAATGGAATATCACTCAGCCATGAAATCAATGTCATAAGGCTAGTAGCAGCATGATGAGTGGATTTAGGTAAGACGATTCTAAGTGAAATAAGTCACACAGAAAAGGACACTTCTCATAAGGTGTCACTTATAGAGGGAATGTAAAAACCGTTACACTTGAACTGAATTACAAAACAGAACAGAGTCACACATGCAGAAAACACACTATGGCTGCTTAACGGGAAAGGTGAGGTGGGGTGATACATAAAACAAGAGTTTCAAATTAGCTCAGATACCGTTCCATAAACCCAATATGGAATAGACAAGACCTACTCCTTGCTCAGAGAACTGGACTCAACACGCCCGATTCACCGCACAAGAATATATCTGACCAGTCATAATCTTAAAACCTATGTATTGATATCTCTCTGTTAGTGTGTCAAGTGGGTGTAAAGCGGCCTAAACACAGCCGTGAAAAGCAGCTAAACCCCATTATAAAAAGAAATTACTTTTAAAAACCCATGAAACAAAGACAGGGAAAGAGAGAGAAATTCTTACACAATTCGTTCAGGGGCTGTGATGCAACCTGGATTGACCATATCTAGACCCACAGCTGGATGAGACATAAGGGTGGACACTCTTGGGGCTGAGAGGTTTGGTGAGGTTGGGTGAGCAAACGCAGACCCTTTAAAGTAATACTGCGTGCGACCCATCGCATGGGTCCCAAATCTCCAGGTTCAAGGGCATCTTCCTACATCGAAAACATGCATGAGAAACCCAGAAGATGGTACACCGTGTGATGGGGAAAGGTTTCTAAAACGCACCTCATTTCTCATCTCCTTGTGCTCGGGTTCGCCATTCCAGCCACTTTACTAGCAATCTCCCTACTTGGAGCATCAGCACCTTTAACCTCCTGTTCCGTACAGGTTGCAATTTGTCCTGAGGATGAACGGGAAGACGGGGAACCAATGAGAGACTAGCTCTTGGTGTTGGGACAGGCACAGGTCACTCTATTTTCCCATCAGGAAGAAGAATTAACCACAGGCTCAGCCTGCCCCCCGGAACCAGAACAGGGCCTGAAGCCATCCTGCGCTTTTGCGGCCGGCTCCCAAAAAAGCGACTTGTAAAATGGAGCTTCAGGGCACTGCAATTCACAAACCTGCAGAGTTATAAATGATAACTCTCGTCCACAAATATATTGAGGGAAGGCAAAGAAGAGGATTTGAAATCAAGGCAGAATTGCAGGAAACAGATTTCAGGAGGTAGATTCGAATCGCCTTTAAAGCACATGAAAAGCGGCAAAACGTTGACAATGATGCCCTTGGCCAAAAAGGGCGTATGCGTTTTTTCCTGAATATATTCAGGAAAAAACGCATACGCCCTTTTTGGCCAACCAAGCAACCTGGAAAGGCAAATCAGCGCGACAAAGAAGTCTCGCTTCCCATCGGTCAAAAGGGCCATGCTGAAAAAAGTGTCAAAACCAGAAATGCAGGACAGACCATGGAGAAATGGGAGCCTTGCTACACTGATGGGCGGGATGTAAATTGCCAACAGCCACTCTGGAGAAGTGTACGGTGTGTCCTGAAACATCTAAAAAACACAGCTTAGAGAGCATAGGGCACTTCCACGCATGGGGGGATAAAGCGGGAAAATTGAAAATCAGCAAGACACAAGCACCCCAAAGTTTAGGGCTGCTCTGTTGACAAGGACCTCCACTTCCTTCCACCTTAAATATCCCAGGAAAGCGAAAAATGGATAAAAAAGTTGTGGTCCTTATGTACAATGGAATATCACTCAGCCATGAAATCAATGTCATAAGGCTAGTAGCAGCATGATGAGTGGATTTAGGTAAGACGATTCTAAGTGAAATAAGTCACACAGAAAAGGACACTTCTCATAAGGTGTCACTTATAGAGGGAATGTAAAAACCGTTACACTTGAACTGAATTACAAAACAGAACAGAGTCACACATGCAGAAAACACACTATGGCTGCTTAACGGGAAAGGTGAGGTGGGGTGATACATAAAACAAGAGTTTCAAATTAGCTCAGATACCGTTCCATAAACCCAATATGGAATAGACAAGACCTACTCCTTGCTCAGAGAACTGGACTCAACACGCCCGATTCACCGCACAAGAATATATCTGACCAGTCATAATCTTAAAACCTATGTATTGATATCTCTCTGTTAGTGTGTCAAGTGGGTGTAAAGCGGCCTAAACACAGCCGTGAAAAGCAGCTAAACCCCATTATAAAAAGAAATTACTTTTAAAAACCCATGAAACAAAGACAGGGAAAGAGAGAGAAATTCTTACACAATTCGTTCAGGGGCTGTGATGCAACCTGGATTGACCATATCTAGACCCACAGCTGGATGAGACATAAGGGTGGACACTCTTGGGGCTGAGAGGTTTGGTGAGGTTGGGTGAGCAAACGCAGACCCTTTAAAGTAATACTGCGTGCGACCCATCGCATGGGTCCCAAATCTCCAGGTTCAAGGGCATCTTCCTACATCGAAAACATGCATGAGAAACCCAGAAGATGGTACACCGTGTGATGGGGAAAGGTTTCTAAAACGCACCTCATTTCTCATCTCCTTGTGCTCGGGTTCGCCATTCCAGCCACTTTACTAGCAATCTCCCTACTTGGAGCATCAGCACCTTTAACCTCCTGTTCCGTACAGGTTGCAATTTGTCCTGAGGATGAACGGGAAGACGGGGAACCAATGAGAGACTAGCTCTTGGTGTTGGGACAGGCACAGGTCACTCTATTTTCCCATCAGGAAGAAGAATTAACCACAGGCTCAGCCTGCCCCCCGGAACCAGAACAGGGCCTGAAGCCATCCTGCGCTTTTGCGGCCGGCTCCCAAAAAAGCGACTTGTAAAATGGAGCTTCAGGGCACTGCAATTCACAAACCTGCAGAGTTATAAATGATAACTCTCGTCCACAAATATATTGAGGGAAGGCAAAGAAGAGGATTTGAAATCAAGGCAGAATTGCAGGAAACAGATTTCAGGAGGTAGATTCGAATCGCCTTTAAAGCACATGAAAAGCGGCAAAACGTTGACAATGATGCCCTTGGCCAAAAAGGGCGTATGCGTTTTTTCCTGAATATATTCAGGAAAAAACGCATACGCCCTTTTTGGCCAACCAAGCAACCTGGAAAGGCAAATCAGCACGACAAAGAAGTCTCGCTTCCCATCGGTCAAAAGGGCCATGCTGAAAAAAGTGTCAAAACCAGAAATGCAGGACAGGCCATGGAGAAATGGGAGCCTTGCTACACTGATGGGCGGGATGTAAATTGCCAACAGCCACTCTGGAGAAGTGTACGGTGTGTCCTGAAACATCTAAAAAACACAGCTTAGAGAGCATAGGGCACTTCCACGCATGGGGGGATAAAGCGGGAAAATTGAAAATCAGCAAGACACAAGCACCCCAAAGTTTAGGGCTGCTCTGTTGACAAGGACCTCCACTTCCTTCCACCTTAAATATCCCAGGAAAGCGAAAAATGGATAAAAAAGTTGTGGTCCTTATGTACAATGGAATATCACTCAGCCATGAAATCAATGTCATAAGGCTAGTAGCAGCATGATGAGTGGATTTAGGTAAGACGATTCTAAGTGAAATAAGTCACACAGAAAAGGACACTTCTCATAAGGTGTCACTTATAGAGGGAATGTAAAAACCGTTACACTTGAACTGAATTACAAAACAGAACAGAGTCACACATGCAGAAAACACACTATGGCTGCTTAACGGGAAAGGTGAGGTGGGGTGATACATAAAACAAGAGTTTCAAATTAGCTCAGATACCGTTCCATAAACCCAATATGGAATAGACAAGACCTACTCCTTGCTCAGAGAACTGGACTCAACACGCCCGATTCACCGCACAAGAATATATCTGACCAGTCATAATCTTAAAACCTATGTATTGATATCTCTCTGTTAGTGTGTCAAGTGGGTGTAAAGCGGCCTAAACACAGCCGTGAAAAGCAGCTAAACCCCATTATAAAAAGAAATTACTTTTAAAAACCCATGAAACAAAGACAGGGAAAGAGAGAGAAATTCTTACACAATTCGTTCAGGGGCTGTGATGCAACCTGGATTGACCATATCTAGACCCACAGCTGGATGAGACATAAGGGTGGACACTCTTGGGGCTGAGAGGTTTGGTGAGGTTGGGTGAGCAAACGCAGACCCTTTAAAGTAATACTGCGTGCGACCCATCGCATGGGTCCCAAATCTCCAGGTTCAAGGGCATCTTCCTACATCGAAAACATGCATGAGAAACCCAGAAGATGGTACACCGTGTGATGGGGAAAGGTTTCTAAAACGCACCTCATTTCTCATCTCCTTGTGCTCGGGTTCGCCATTCCAGCCACTTTACTAGCAATCTCCCTACTTGGAGCATCAGCACCTTTAACCTCCTGTTCCGTACAGCTTGCAATTTGTCCTGAGGATGAACGGGAAGACGGGGAACCAATGAGAGACTAGCTCTTGGTGTTGGGACAGGCACAGGTCACTCTATTTTCCCATCAGGAAGAAGAATTAACCACAGGCTCAGCCTGCCCCCCGGAACCAGAACAGGGCCTGAAGCCATCCTGCGCTTTTGCGGCCGGCTCCCAAAAAAGCGACTTGTAAAATGGAGCTTCAGGGCACTGCAATTCACAAACCTGCAGAGTTATAAATGATAACTCTCGTCCACAAATATATTGAGGGAAGGCAAAGAAGAGGATTTGAAATCAAGGCAGAATTGCAGGAAACAGATTTCAGGAGGTAGATTCGAATCGCCTTTAAAGCACATGAAAAGCGGCAAAACGTTGACAATGATGCCCTTGGCCAAAAAGGGCGTATGCGTTTTTTCCTGAATATATTCAGGAAAAAACGCATACGCCCTTTTTGGCCAACCAAGCAACCTGGAAAGGCAAATCAGCGCGACAAAGAAGTCTCGCTTCCCATCGGTCAAAAGGGCCATGCTGAAAAAAGTGTCAAAACCAGAAATGCAGGACAGGCCATGGAGAAATGGGAGCCTTGCTACACTGATGGGCGGGATGTAAATTGCCAACAGCCACTCTGGAGAAGTGTACGGTGTGTCCTGAAACATCTAAAAAACACAGCTTAGAGAGCATAGGGCACTTCCACGCATGGGGGGATAAAGCGGGAAAATTGAAAATCAGCAAGACACAAGCACCCCAAAGTTTAGGGCTGCTCTGTTGACAAGGACCTCCACTTCCTTCCACCTTAAATATCCCAGGAAAGCGAAAAATGGATAAAAAAGTTGTGGTCCTTATGTACAATGGAATATCACTCAGCCATGAAATCAATGTCATAAGGCTAGTAGCAGCATGATGAGTGGATTTAGGTAAGACGATTCTAAGTGAAATAAGTCACACAGAAAAGGACACTTCTCATAAGGTGTCACTTATAGAGGGAATGTAAAAACCGTTACACTTGAACTGAATTACAAAACAGAACAGAGTCACACATGCAGAAAACACACTATGGCTGCTTAACGGGAAAGGTGAGGTGGGGTGATACATAAAACAAGAGTTTCAAATTAGCTCAGATACCGTTCCATAAACCCAATATGGAATAGACAAGACCTACTCCTTGCTCAGAGAACTGGACTCAACACGCCCGATTCACCGCACAAGAATATATCTGACCAGTAATAATCTTAAAACCTATGTATTGATATCTCTCTGTTAGTGTGTCAAGTGGGTGTAAAGCGGCCTAAACACAGCCGTGAAAAGCAGCTAAACCCCATTATAAAAAGAAATTACTTTTAAAAACCCATGAAACAAAGACAGGGAAAGAGAGAGAAATTCTTCCACAATTCGTTCAGGGGCTGTGATGCAACCTGGATTGACCATATCTAGACCCACAGCTGGATGAGACATAAGGGTGGACACTCTTGGGGCTGAGAGGTTTGGTGAGGTTGGGTGAGCAAACGCAGACCCTTTAAAGTAATACTGCGTGCGACCCATCGCATGGGTCCCAAATCTCCAGATTCAAGGGCATCTTCCTACATCGAAAACATGCATGAGAAACCCAGAAGATGGTACACCGTGTGATGGGGAAAGGTTTCTAAAACGCACCTCATTTCTCATCTCCTTGTGCTCGGGTTCGCCATTCCAGCCACTTTACTAGCAATCTCCCTACTTGGAGCATCAGCACCTTTAACCTCCTGTTCCGTACAGGTTGCAATTTGTCCTGAGGATGAACGGGAAGACGGGGAACCAATGAGAGACTAGCTCTTGGTGTTGGGACAGGCACAGGTCACTCTATTTTCCCATCAGGAAGAAGAATTAACCACAGGCTCAGCCTGCCCCCCGGAACCAGAACAGGGCCTGAAGCCATCCTGCGCTTTTGCGGCCGGCTCCCAAAAAAGCGACTTGTAAAATGGAGCTTCAGGGCACTGCAATTCACAAACCTGCAGAGTTATAAATGATAACTCTCGTCCACAAATATATTGAGGGAAGGCAAAGAAGAGGATTTGAAATCAAGGCAGAATTGCAGGAAACAGATTTCAGGAGGTAGATTCGAATCGCCTTTAAAGCACATGAAAAGCGGCAAAACGTTGACAATGATGCCCTTGGCCAAAAAGGGCGTATGCGTTTTTTCCTGAATATATTCAGGAAAAAACGCATACGCCCTTTTTGGCCAACCAAGCAACCTGGAAAGGCAAATCAGCGCGACAAAGAAGTCTCGCTTCCCATCGGTCAAAAGGGCCATGCTGAAAAAAGTGTCAAAACCAGAAATGCAGGACAGGCCATGGAGAAATGGGAGCCTTGCTACACTGATGGGCGGGATGTAAATTGCCAACAGCCACTCTGGAGAAGTGTACGGTGTGTCCTGAAACATCTAAAAAACACAGCTTAGAGAGCATAGGGCACTTCCACGCATGGGGGGATAAAGCGGGAAAATTGAAAATCAGCAAGACACAAGCACCCCAAAGTTTAGGGCTGCTCTGTTGACAAGGACCTCCACTTCCTTCCACCTTAAATATCCCAGGAAAGCGAAAAATGGATAAAAAAGTTGTGGTCCTTATGTACAATGGAATATCACTCAGCCATGAAATCAATGTCATAAGGCTAGTAGCAGCATGATGAGTGGATTTAGGTAAGACGATTCTAAGTGAAATAAGTCACACAGAAAAGGACACTTCTCATAAGGTGTCACTTATAGAGGGAATGTAAAAACCGTTACACTTGAACTGAATTACAAAACAGAACAGAGTCACACATGCAGAAAACACACTATGGCTGCTTAACGGGAAAGGTGAGGTGGGGTGATACATAAAACAAGAGTTTCAAATTAGCTCAGATACCGTTCCATAAACCCAATATGGAATAGACAAGACCTACTCCTTGCTCAGAGAACTGGACTCAACACGCCCGATTCACCGCACAAGAATATATCTGACCAGTAATAATCTTAAAACCTATGTATTGATATCTCTCTGTTAGTGTGTCAAGTGGGTGTAAAGCGGCCTAAACACAGCCGTGAAAAGCAGCTAAACCCCATTATAAAAAGAAATTACTTTTAAAAACCCATGAAACAAAGACAGGGAAAGAGAGAGAAATTCTTCCACAATTCGTTCAGGGGCTGTGATGCAACCTGGATTGACCATATCTAGACCCACAGCTGGATGAGACATAAGGGTGGACACTCTTGGGGCTGAGAGGTTTGGTGAGGTTGGGTGAGCAAACGCAGACCCTTTAAAGTAATACTGCGTGCGACCCATCGCATGGGTCCCAAATCTCCAGGTTCAAGGGCATCTTCCTACATCGAAAACATGCATGAGAAACCCAGAAGATGGTACACCGTGTGATGGGGAAAGGTTTCTAAAACGCACCTCATTTCTCATCTCCTTGTGCTCGGGTTCGCCATTCCAGCCACTTTACTAGCAATCTCCCTACTTGGAGCATCAGCACCTTTAACCTCCTGTTCCGTACAGGTTGCAATTTGTCCTGAGGATGAACGGGAAGACGGGGAACCAATGAGAGACTAGCTCTTGGTGTTGGGACAGGCACAGGTCACTCTATTTTCCCATCAGGAAGAAGAATTAACCACAGGCTCAGCCTGCCCCCCGGAACCAGAACAGGGCCTGAAGCCATCCTGCGCTTTTGCGGCCGGCTCCCAAAAAAGCGACTTGTAAAATGGAGCTTCAGGGCACTGCAATTCACAAACCTGCAGAGTTATAAATGATAACTCTCGTCCACAAATATATTGAGGGAAGGCAAAGAAGAGGATTTGAAATCAAGGCAGAATTGCAGGAAACAGATTTCAGGAGGTAGATTCGAATCGCCTTTAAAGCACATGAAAAGCGGCAAAACGTTGACAATGATGCCCTTGGCCAAAAAGGGCGTATGCGTTTTTTCCTGAATATATTCAGGAAAAAACGCATACGCCCTTTTTGGCCAACCAAGCGACCTGGAAAGGCAAATCAGCGCGACAAAGAAGTCTCGCTTCCCATCGGTCAAAAGGGCCATGCTGAAAAAAGTGTCAAAACCAGAAATGCAGGACAGGCCATGGAGAAATGGGAGCCTTGCTACACTGATGGGCGGGATGTAAATTGCCAACAGCCACTCTGGAGAAGTGTACGGTGTGTCCTGAAACATCTAAAAAACACAGCTTAGAGAGCATAGGGCACTTCCACGCATGGGGGGATAAAGCGGGAAAATTGAAAATCAGCAAGACACAAGCACCCCAAAGTTTAGGGCTGCTCTGTTGACAAGGACCTCCACTTCCTTCCACCTTAAATATCCCAGGAAAGCGAAAAATGGATAAAAAAGTTGTGGTCCTTATGTACAATGGAATATCACTCAGCCATGAAATCAATGTCATAAGGCTAGTAGCAGCATGATGAGTGGATTTAGGTAAGACGATTCTAAGTGAAATAAGTCACACAGAAAAGGACACTTCTCATAAGGTGTCACTTATAGAGGGAATGTAAAAACCGTTACACTTGAACTGAATTACAAAACAGAACAGAGTCACACATGCAGAAAACACACTATGGCTGCTTAACGGGAAAGGTGAGGTGGGGTGATACATAAAACAAGAGTTTCAAATTAGCTCAGATACCGTTCCATAAACCCAATATGGAATAGACAAGACCTACTCCTTGCTCAGAGAACTGGACTCAACACGCCCGATTCACCGCACAAGAATATATCTGACCAGTAATAATCTTAAAACCTATGTATTGATATCTCTCTGTTAGTGTGTCAAGTGGGTGTAAAGCGGCCTAAACACAGCCGTGAAAAGCAGCTAAACCCCATTATAAAAATAAATTACTTTTAAAAACCCATGAAACAAAGACAGGGAAAGAGAGAGAAATTCTTCCACAATTCGTTCAGGGGCTGTGATGCAACCTGGATTGACCATATCTAGACCCACAGCTGGATGAGACATAAGGGTGGACACTCTTGGGGCTGAGAGGTTTGGTGAGGTTGGGTGAGCAAACGCAGACCCTTTAAAGTAATACTGCGTGCGACCCATCGCATGGGTCCCAAATCTCCAGGTTCAAGGGCATCTTCCTACATCGAAAACATGCATGAGAAACCCAGAAGATGGTACACCGTGTGATGGGGAAAGGTTTCTAAAACGCACCTCATTTCTCATCTCCTTGTGCTCGGGTTCGCCATTCCAGCCACTTTACTAGCAATCTCCCTACTTGGAGCATCAGCACCTTTAACCTCCTGTTCCGTACAGCTTGCAATTTGTCCTGAGGATGAACGGGAAGACGGGGAACCAATGAGAGACTAGCTCTTGGTGTTGGGACAGGCACAGGTCACTCTATTTTCCCATCAGGAAGAAGAATTAACCACAGGCTCAGCCTGCCCCCCGGAACCAGAACAGGGCCTGAAGCCATCCTGCGCTTTTGCGGCCGGCTCCCAAAAAAGCGACTTGTAAAATGGAGCTTCAGGGCACTGCAATTCACAAACCTGCAGAGTTATAAATGATAACTCTCGTCCACAAATATATTGAGGGAAGGCAAAGAAGAGGATTTGAAATCAAGGCAGAATTGCAGGAAACAGATTTCAGGAGGTAGATTCGAATCGCCTTTAAAGCACATGAAAAGCGGCAAAACGTTGACAATGATGCCCTTGGCCAAAAAGGGCGTATGCGTTTTTTCCTGAATATATTCAGGAAAAAACGCATACGCCCTTTTTGGCCAACCAAGCAACCTGGAAAGGCAAATCAGCGCGACAAAGAAGTCTCGCTTCCCATCGGTCAAAAGGGCCATGCTGAAAAAAGTGTCAAAACCAGAAATGCAGGACAGGCCATGGAGAAATGGGAGCCTTGCTACACTGATGGGCGGGATGTAAATTGCCAACAGCCACTCTGGAGAAGTGTACGGTGTGTCCTGAAACATCTAAAAAACACAGCTTAGAGAGCATAGGGCACTTCCACGCATGGGGGGATAAAGCGGGAAAATTGAAAATCAGCAAGACACAAGCACCCCAAAGTTTAGGGCTGCTCTGTTGACAAGGACCTCCACTTCCTTCCACCTTAAATATCCCAGGAAAGCGAAAAATGGATAAAAAAGTTGTGGTCCTTATGTACAATGGAATATCACTCAGCCATGAAATCAATGTCATAAGGCTAGTAGCAGCATGATGAGTGGATTTAGGTAAGACGATTCTAAGTGAAATAAGTCACACAGAAAAGGACACTTCTCATAAGGTGTCACTTATAGAGGGAATGTAAAAACCGTTACACTTGAACTGAATTACAAAACAGAACAGAGTCACACATGCAGAAAACACACTATGGCTGCTTAACGGGAAAGGTGAGGTGGGGTGATACATAAAACAAGAGTTTCAAATTAGCTCAGATACCGTTCCATAAACCCAATATGGAATAGACAAGACCTACTCCTTGCTCAGAGAACTGGACTCAACACGCCCGATTCACCGCACAAGAATATATCTGACCAGTCATAATCTTAAAACCTATGTATTGATATCTCTCTGTTAGTGTGTCAAGTGGGTGTAAAGCGGCCTAAACACAGCCGTGAAAAGCAGCTAAACCCCATTATAAAAAGAAATTACTTTTAAAAACCCATGAAACAAAGACAGGGAAAGAGAGAGAAATTCTTACACAATTCGTTCAGGAGCTGTGATGCAACCTGGATTGACCATATCTAGACCCACAGCTGGATGAGACATAAGGGTGGACACTCTTGGGGCTGAGAGGTTTGGTGAGGTTGGGTGAGCAAACGCAGACCCTTTAAAGTAATACTGCGTGCGACCCATCGCATGGGTCCCAAATCTCCAGGTTCAAGGGCATCTTCCTACATCGAAAACATGCATGAGAAACCCAGAAGATGGTACACCGTGTGATGGGGAAAGGTTTCTAAAACGCACCTCATTTCTCATCTCCTTGTGCTCGGGTTCGCCATTCCAGCCACTTTACTAGCAATCTCCCTACTTGGAGCATCAGCACCTTTAACCTCCTGTTCCGTACAGCTTGCAATTTGTCCTGAGGATGAACGGGAAGACGGGGAACCAATGAGAGACTAGCTCTTGGTGTTGGGACAGGCACAGGTCACTCTATTTTCCCATCAGGAAGAAGAATTAACCACAGGCTCAGCCTGCCCCCCGGAACCAGAACAGGGCCTGAAGCCATCCTGCGCTTTTGCGGCCGGCTCCCAAAAAAGCGACTTGTAAAATGGAGCTTCAGGGCACTGCAATTCACAAACCTGCAGAGTTATAAATGATAACTCTCGTCCACAAATATATTGAGGGAAGGCAAAGAAGAGGATTTGAAATCAAGGCAGAATTGCAGGAAACAGATTTCAGGAGGTAGATTCGAATCGCCTTTAAAGCACATGAAAAGCGGCAAAACGTTGACAATGATGCCCTTGGCCAAAAAGGGCGTATGCGTTTTTTCCTGAATATATTCAGGAAAAAACGCATACGCCCTTTTTGGCCAACCAAGCAACCTGGAAAGGCAAATCAGCGCGACAAAGAAGTCTCGCTTCCCATCGGTCAAAAGGGCCATGCTGAAAAAAGTGTCAAAACCAGAAATGCAGGACAGGCCATGGAGAAATGGGAGCCTTGCTACACTGATGGGCGGGATGTAAATTGCCAACAGCCACTCTGGAGAAGTGTACGGTGTGTCCTGAAACATCTAAAAAACACAGCTTAGAGAGCATAGGGCACTTCCACGCATGGGGGGATAAAGCGGGAAAATTGAAAATCAGCAAGACACAAGCACCCCAAAGTTTAGGGCTGCTCTGTTGACAAGGACCTCCACTTCCTTCCACCTTAAATATCCCAGGAAAGCGAAAAATGGATAAAAAAGTTGTGGTCCTTATGTACAATGGAATATCACTCAGCCATGAAATCAATGTCATAAGGCTAGTAGCAGCATGATGAGTGGATTTAGGTAAGACGATTCTAAGTGAAATAAGTCACACAGAAAAGGACACTTCTCATAAGGTGTCACTTATAGAGGGAATGTAAAAACCGTTACACTTGAACTGAATTACAAAACAGAACAGAGTCACACATGCAGAAAACACACTATGGCTGCTTAACGGGAAAGGTGAGGTGGGGTGATACATAAAACAAGAGTTTCAAATTAGCTCAGATACCGTTCCATAAACCCAATATGGAATAGACAAGACCTACTCCTTGCTCAGAGAACTGGACTCAACACGCCCGATTCACCGCACAAGAATATATCTGACCAGTAATAATCTTAAAACCTATGTATTGATATCTCTCTGTTAGTGTGTCAAGTGGGTGTAAAGCGGCCTAAACACAGCCGTGAAAAGCAGCTAAACCCCATTATAAAAAGAAATTACTTTTAAAAACCCATGAAACAAAGACAGGGAAAGAGAGAGAAATTCTTACACAATTCGTTCAGGGGCTGTGATGCAACCTGGATTGACCATATCTAGACCCACAGCTGCATGAGACATAAGGGTGGACACTCTTGGGGCTGAGAGGTTTGGTGAGGTTGGGTGAGCAAACGCAGACCCTTTAAAGTAATACTGCGTGCGACCCATCGCATGGGTCCCAAATCTCCAGGTTCAAGGGCATCTTCCTACATCGAAAACATGCATGAGAAACCCAGAAGATGGTACACCGTGTGATGGGGAAAGGTTTCTAAAACGCACCTCATTTCTCATCTCCTTGTGCTCGGGTTCGCCATTCCAGCCACTTTACTAGCAATCTCCCTACTTGGAGCATCAGCACCTTTAACCTCCTGTTCCGTACAGGTTGCAATTTGTCCTGAGGATGAACGGGAAGACGGGGAACCAATGAGAGACTAGCTCTTGGTGTTGGGACAGGCACAGGTCACTCTATTTTCCCATCAGGAAGAAGAATTAACCACAGGCTCAGCCTGCCCCCCGGAACCAGAACAGGGCCTGAAGCCATCCTGCGCTTTTGCGGCCGGCTCCCAAAAAAGCGACTTGTAAAATGGAGCTTCAGGGCACTGCAATTCACAAACCTGCAGAGTTATAAATGATAACTCTCGTCCACAAATATATTGAGGGAAGGCAAAGAAGAGGATTTGAAATCAAGGCAGAATTGCAGGAAACAGATTTCAGGAGGTAGATTCGAATCGCCTTTAAAGCACATGAAAAGCGGCAAAACGTTGACAATGATGCCCTTGGCCAAAAAGGGCGTATGCGTTTTTTCCTGAATATATTCAGGAAAAAACGCATACGCCCTTTTTGGCCAACCAAGCAACCTGGAAAGGCAAATCAGCGCGACAAAGAAGTCTCGCTTCCCATCGGTCAAAAGGGCCATGCTGAAAAAAGTGTCAAAACCAGAAATGCAGGACAGGCCATGGAGAAATGGGAGCCTTGCTACACTGATGGGCGGGATGTAAATTGCCAACAGCCACTCTGGAGAAGTGTACGGTGTGTCCTGAAACATCTAAAAAACACAGCTTAGAGAGCATAGGGCACTTCCACGCATGGGGGGATAAAGCGGGAAAATTGAAAATCAGCAAGACACAAGCACCCCAAAGTTTAGGGCTGCTCTGTTGACAAGGACCTCCACTTCCTTCCACCTTAAATATCCCAGGAAAGCGAAAAATGGATAAAAAAGTTGTGGTCCTTATGTACAATGGAATATCACTCAGCCATGAAATCAATGTCATAAGGCTAGTAGCAGCATGATGAGTGGATTTAGGTAAGACGATTCTAAGTGAAATAAGTCACACAGAAAAGGACACTTCTCATAAGGTGTCACTTATAGAGGGAATGTAAAAACCGTTACACTTGAACTGAATTACAAAACAGAACAGAGTCACACATGCAGAAAACACACTATGGCTGCTTAACGGGAAAGGTGAGGTGGGGTGATACATAAAACAAGAGTTTCAAATTAGCTCAGATACCGTTCCATAAACCCAATATGGAATAGACAAGACCTACTCCTTGCTCAGAGAACTGGACTCAACACGCCCGATTCACCGCACAAGAATATATCTGACCAGTAATAATCTTAAAACCTATGTATTGATATCTCTCTGTTAGTGTGTCAAGTGGGTGTAAAGCGGCCTAAACACAGCCGTGAAAAGCAGCTAAACCCCATTATAAAAAGAAATTACTTTTAAAAACCCATGAAACAAAGACAGGGAAAGAGAGAGAAATTCTTACACAATTCGTTCAGGGGCTGTGATGCAACCTGGATTGACCATATCTAGACCCACAGCTGCATGAGACATAAGGGTGGACACTCTTGGGGCTGAGAGGTTTGGTGAGGTTGGGTGAGCAAACGCAGACCCTTTAAAGTAATACTGCGTGCGACCCATCGCATGGGTCCCAAATCTCCAGGTTCAAGGGCATCTTCCTACATCGAAAACATGCATGAGAAACCCAGAAGATGGTACACCGTGTGATGGGGAAAGGTTTCTAAAACGCACCTCATTTCTCATCTCCTTGTGCTCGGGTTCGCCATTCCAGCCACTTTACTAGCAATCTCCCTACTTGGAGCATCAGCACCTTTAACCTCCTGTTCCGTACAGGTTGCAATTTGTCCTGAGGATGAACGGGAAGACGGGGAACCAATGAGAGACTAGCTCTTGGTGTTGGGACAGGCACAGGTCACTCTATTTTCCCATCAGGAAGAAGAATTAACCACAGGCTCAGCCTGCCCCCCGGAACCAGAACAGGGCCTGAAGCCATCCTGCGCTTTTGCGGCCGGCTCCCAAAAAAGCGACTTGTAAAATGGAGCTTCAGGGCACTGCAATTCACAAACCTGCAGAGTTATAAATGATAACTCTCGTCCACAAATATATTGAGGGAAGGCAAAGAAGAGGATTTGAAATCAAGGCAGAATTGCAGGAAACAGATTTCAGGAGGTAGATTCGAATCGCCTTTAAAGCACATGAAAAGCGGCAAAACGTTGACAATGATGCCCTTGGCCAAAAAGGGCGTATGCGTTTTTTCCTGAATATATTCAGGAAAAAACGCATACGCCCTTTTTGGCCAACCAAGCAACCTGGAAAGGCAAATCAGCGCGACAAAGAAGTCTCGCTTCCCATCGGTCAAAAGGGCCATGCTGAAAAAAGTGTCAAAACCAGAAATGCAGGACAGGCCATGGAGAAATGGGAGCCTTGCTACACTGATGGGCGGGATGTAAATTGCCAACAGCCACTCTGGAGAAGTGTACGGTGTGTCCTGAAACATCTAAAAAACACAGCTTAGAGAGCATAGGGCACTTCCACGCATGGGGGGATAAAGCGGGAAAATTGAAAATCAGCAAGACACAAGCACCCCAAAGTTTAGGGCTGCTCTGTTGACAAGGACCTCCACTTCCTTCCACCTTAAATATCCCAGGAAAGCGAAAAATGGATAAAAAAGTTGTGGTCCTTATGTACAATGGAATATCACTCAGCCATGAAATCAATGTCATAAGGCTAGTAGCAGCATGATGAGTGGATTTAGGTAAGACGATTCTAAGTGAAATAAGTCACACAGAAAAGGACACTTCTCATAAGGTGTCACTTATAGAGGGAATGTAAAAACCGTTACACTTGAACTGAATTACAAAACAGAACAGAGTCACACATGCAGAAAACACACTATGGCTGCTTAACGGGAAAGGTGAGGTGGGGTGATACATAAAACAAGAGTTTCAAATTAGCTCAGATACCGTTCCATAAACCCAATATGGAATAGACAAGACCTACTCCTTGCTCAGAGAACTGGACTCAACACGCCCGATTCACCGCACAAGAATATATCTGACCAGTCATAATCTTAAAACCTATGTATTGATATCTCTCTGTTAGTGTGTCAAGTGGGTGTAAAGCGGCCTAAACACAGCCGTGAAAAGCAGCTAAACCCCATTATAAAAAGAAATTACTTTTAAAAACCCATGAAACAAAGACAGGGAAAGAGAGAGAAATTCTTACACAATTCGTTCAGGGGCTGTGATGCAACCTGGATTGACCATATCTAGACCCACAGCTGGATGAGACATAAGGGTGGACACTCTTGGGGCTGAGAGGTTTGGTGAGGTTGGGTGAGCAAACGCAGACCCTTTAAAGTAATACTGCGTGCGACCCATCGCATGGGTCCCAAATCTCCAGATTCAAGGGCATCTTCCTACATCGAAAACATGCATGAGAAACCCAGAAGATGGTACAACGTGTGATGGGGAAAGGTTTCTAAAACGCACCTCATTTCTCATCTCCTTGTGCTCGGGTTCGCCATTCCAGCCACTTTACTAGCAATCTCCCTACTTGGAGCATCAGCACCTTTAACCTCCTGTTCCGTACAGGTTGCAATTTGTCCTGAGGATGAACGGGAAGACGGGGAACCAATGAGAGACTAGCTCTTGGTGTTGGGACAGGCACAGGTCACTCTATTTTCCCATCAGGAAGAAGAATTAACCACAGGCTCAGCCTGCCCCCCGGAACCAGAACAGGGCCTGAAGCCATCCTGCGCTTTTGCGGCCGGCTCCCAAAAAAGCGACTTGTAAAATGGAGCTTCAGGGCACTGCAATTCACAAACCTGCAGAGTTATAAATGATAACTCTCGTCCACAAATATATTGAGGGAAGGCAAAGAAGAGGATTTGAAATCAAGGCAGAATTGCAGGAAACAGATTTCAGGAGGTAGATTCGAATCGCCTTTAAAGCACATGAAAAGCGGCAAAACGTTGACAATGATGCCCTTGGCCAAAAAGGGCGTATGCGTTTTTTCCTGAATATATTCAGGAAAAAACGCATACGCCCTTTTTGGCCAACCAAGCAACCTGGAAAGGCAAATCAGCGCGACAAAGAAGTCTCGCTTCCCATCGGTCAAAAGGGCCATGCTGAAAAAAGTGTCAAAACCAGAAATGCAGGACAGGCCATGGAGAAATGGGAGCCTTGCTACACTGATGGGCGGGATGTAAATTGCCAACAGCCACTCTGGAGAAGTGTACGGTGTGTCCTGAAACATCTAAAAAACACAGCTTAGAGAGCATAGGGCACTTCCACGCATGGGGGGATAAAGCGGGAAAATTGAAAATCAGCAAGACACAAGCACCCCAAAGTTTAGGGCTGCTCTGTTGACAAGGACCTCCACTTCCTTCCACCTTAAATATCCCAGGAAAGCGAAAAATGGATAAAAAAGTTGTGGTCCTTATGTACAATGGAATATCACTCAGCCATGAAATCAATGTCATAAGGCTAGTAGCAGCATGATGAGTGGATTTAGGTAAGACGATTCTAAGTGAAATAAGTCACACAGAAAAGGACACTTCTCATAAGGTGTCACTTATAGAGGGAATGTAAAAACCGTTACACTTGAACTGAATTACAAAACAGAACAGAGTCACACATGCAGAAAACACACTATGGCTGCTTAACGGGAAAGGTGAGGTGGGGTGATACATAAAACAAGAGTTTCAAATTAGCTCAGATACCGTTCCATAAACCCAATATGGAATAGACAAGACCTACTCCTTGCTCAGAGAACTGGACTCAACACGCCCGATTCACCGCACAAGAATATATCTGACCAGTCATAATCTTAAAACCTATTTATTGATATCTCTCTGTTAGTGTGTCAAGTGGGTGTAAAGCGGCCTAAACACAGCCGTGAAAAGCAGCTAAACCCCATTATAAAAAGAAATTACTTTTAAAAACCCATGAAACAAAGACAGGGAAAGAGAGAGAAATTCTTACACAATTCGTTCAGGAGCTGTGATGCAACCTGGATTGACCATATCTAGACCCACAGCTGGATGAGACATAAGGGTGGACACTCTTGGGGCTGAGAGGTTTGGTGAGGTTGGGTGAGCAAACGCAGACCCTTTAAAGTAATACTGCGTGCGACCCATCGCATGGGTCCCAAATCTCCAGGTTCAAGGGCATCTTCCTACATCGAAAACATGCATGAGAAACCCAGAAGATGGTACACCGTGTGACGGGGAAAGGTTTCTAAAACGCACCTCATTTCTCATCTCCTTGTGCTCGGGTTCGCCATTCCAGCCACTTTACTAGCAATCTCCCTACTTGGAGCATCAGCACCTTTAACCTCCTGTTCCGTACAGCTTGCAATTTGTCCTGAGGATGAACGGGAAGACGGGGAACCAATGAGAGACTAGCTCTTGGTGTTGGGACAGGCACAGGTCACTCTATTTTCCCATCAGGAAGAAGAATTAACCACAGGCTCAGCCTGCCCCCCGGAACCAGAACAGGGCCTGAAGCCATCCTGCGCTTTTGCGGCCGGCTCCCAAAAAAGCGACTTGTAAAATGGAGCTTCAGGGCACTGCAATTCACAAACCTGCAGAGTTATAAATGATAACTCTCGTCCACAAATATATTGAGGGAAGGCAAAGACGAGGAATTGAAATCAAGGCAGAATTGCAGGAAACAGATTTCAGGAGGTAGATTCGAATCGCCTTTAAAGCACATGAAAAGCGGCAAAACGTTGACAATGATGCCCTTGGCCAAAAAGGGCGTATGCGTTTTTTCCTGAATATATTCAGGAAAAAACGCATACGCCCTTTTTGGCCAACCAAGCAACCTGGAAAGGCAAATCAGCGCGACAAAGAAGTCTCGCTTCCCATCGGTCAAAAGGGCCATGCTGAAAAAAGTGTCAAAACCAGAAATGCAGGACAGGCCATGGAGAAATGGGAGCCTTGCTACACTGATGGGCGGGATGTAAATTGCCAACAGCCACTCTGGAGAAGTGTACGGTGTGTCCTGAAACATCTAAAAAACACAGCTTAGAGAGCATAGGGCACTTCCACGCATGGGGGGATAAAGCGGGAAAATTGAAAATCAGCAAGACACAAGCACCCCAAAGTTTAGGGCTGCTCTGTTGACAAGGACCTCCACTTCCTTCCACCTTAAATATCCCAGGAAAGCGAAAAATGGATAAAAAAGTTGTGGTCCTTATGTACAATGGAATATCACTCAGCCATGAAATCAATGTCATAAGGCTAGTAGCAGCATGATGAGTGGATTTAGGTAAGACGATTCTAAGTGAAATAAGTCACACAGAAAAGGACACTTCTCATAAGGTGTCACTTATAGAGGGAATGTAAAAACCGTTACACTTGAACTGAATTACAAAACAGAACAGAGTCACACATGCAGAAAACACACTATGGCTGCTTAACGGGAAAGGTGAGGTGGGGTGATACATAAAACAAGAGTTTCAAATTAGCTCAGATACCGTTCCATAAACCCAATATGGAATAGACAAGACCTACTCCTTGCTCAGAGAACTGGACTCAACACGCCCGATTCACCGCACAAGAATATATCTGACCAGTAATAATCTTAAAACCTATGTATTGATATCTCTCTGTTAGTGTGTCAAGTGGGTGTAAAGCGGCCTAAACACAGCCGTGAAAAGCAGCTAAACCCCATTATAAAAAGAAATTACTTTTAAAAACCCATGAAACAAAGACAGGGAAAGAGAGAGAAATTCTTACACAATTCGTTCAGGGGCTGTGATGCAACCTGGATTGACCATATCTAGACCCACAGCTGCATGAGACATAAGGGTGGACACTCTTGGGGCTGAGAGGTTTGGTGAGGTTGGGTGAGCAAACGCAGACCCTTTAAAGTAATACTGCGTGCGACCCATCGCATGGGTCCCAAATCTCCAGGTTCAAGGGCATCTTCCTACATCGAAAACATGCATGAGAAACCCAGAAGATGGTACACCGTGTGATGGGGAAAGGTTTCTAAAACGCACCTCATTTCTCATCTCCTTGTGCTCGGGTTCGCCATTCCAGCCACTTTACTAGCAATCTCCCTACTTGGAGCATCAGCACCTTTAACCTCCTGTTCCGTACAGCTTGCAATTTGTCCTGAGGATGAACGGGAAGACGGGGAACCAATGAGAGACTAGCTCTTGGTGTTGGGACAGGCACAGGTCACTCTATTTTCCCATCAGGAAGAAGAATTAACCACAGGCTCAGCCTGCCCCCCGGAACCAGAACAGGGCCTGAAGCCATCCTGCGCTTTTGCGGCCGGCTCCCAAAAAAGCGACTTGTAAAATGGAGCTTCAGGGCACTGCAATTCACAAACCTGCAGAGTTATAAATGATAACTCTCGTCCACAAATATATTGAGGGAAGGCAAAGAAGAGGATTTGAAATCAAGGCAGAATTGCAGGAAACAGATTTCAGGAGGTAGATTCGAATCGCCTTTAAAGCACATGAAAAGCGGCAAAACGTTGACAATGATGCCCTTGGCCAAAAAGGGCGTATGCGTTTTTTCCTGAATATATTCAGGAAAAAACGCATACGCCCTTTTTGGCCAACCAAGCAACCTGGAAAGGCAAATCAGCGCGACAAAGAAGTCTCGCTTCCCATCGGTCAAAAGGGCCATGCTGAAAAAAGTGTCAAAACCAGAAATGCAGGACAGGCCATGGAGAAATGGGAGCCTTGCTACACTGATGGGCGGGATGTAAATTGCCAACAGCCACTCTGGAGAAGTGTACGGTGTGTCCTGAAACATCTAAAAAACACAGCTTAGAGAGCATAGGGCACTTCCACGCATGGGGGGATAAAGCGGGAAAATTGAAAATCAGCAAGACACAAGCACCCCAAAGTTTAGGGCTGCTCTGTTGACAAGGACCTCCACTTCCTTCCACCTTAAATATCCCAGGAAAGCGAAAAATGGATAAAAAAGTTGTGGTCCTTATGTACAATGGAATATCACTCAGCCATGAAATCAATGTC
This sequence comes from Balaenoptera physalus, assembly GCF_965194825.1. Classification (NCBI taxonomy): domain Eukaryota; kingdom Metazoa; phylum Chordata; class Mammalia; order Artiodactyla; family Balaenopteridae; genus Balaenoptera; species Balaenoptera physalus. The sequence continues at coordinate 90,458 of NW_028126264.1, read as the reverse complement.
ATAAGGCTAGTAGCAGCATGATGAGTGGATTTAGGTAAGACGATTCTAAGTGAAATAAGTCACACAGAAAAGGACACTTCTCATAAGGTGTCACTTATAGAGGGAATGTAAAAACCGTTACACTTGAACTGAATTACAAAACAGAACAGAGTCACACATGCAGAAAACACACTATGGCTGCTTAACGGGAAAGGTGAGGTGGGGTGATACATAAAACAAGAGTTTCAAATTAGCTCAGATACCGTTCCATAAACCCAATATGGAATAGACAAGACCTACTCCTTGCTCAGAGAACTGGACTCAACACGCCCGATTCACCGCACAAGAATATATCTGACCAGTAATAATCTTAAAACCTATGTATTGATATCTCTCTGTTAGTGTGTCAAGTGGGTGTAAAGCGGCCTAAACACAGCCGTGAAAAGCAGCTAAACCCCATTATAAAAAGAAATTACTTTTAAAAACCCATGAAACAAAGACAGGGAAAGAGAGAGAAATTCTTCCACAATTCGTTCAGGGGCTGTGATGCAACCTGGATTGACCATATCTAGACCCACAGCTGGATGAGACATAAGGGTGGACACTCTTGGGGCTGAGAGGTTTGGTGAGGTTGGGTGAGCAAACGCAGACCCTTTAAAGTAATACTGCGTGCGACCCATCGCATGGGTCCCAAATCTCCAGGTTCAAGGGCATCTTCCTACATCGAAAACATGCATGAGAAACCCAGAAGATGGTACACCGTGTGATGGGGAAAGGTTTCTAAAACGCACCTCATTTCTCATCTCCTTGTGCTCGGGTTCGCCATTCCAGCCACTTTACTAGCAATCTCCCTACTTGGAGCATCAGCACCTTTAACCTCCTGTTCCGTACAGCTTGCAATTTGTCCTGAGGATGAACGGGAAGACGGGGAACCAATGAGAGACTAGCTCTTGGTGTTGGGACAGGCACAGGTCACTCTATTTTCCCATCAGGAAGAAGAATTAACCACAGGCTCAGCCTGCCCCCCGGAACCAGAACAGGGCCTGAAGCCATCCTGCGCTTTTGCGGCCGGCTCCCAAAAAAGCGACTTGTAAAATGGAGCTTCAGGGCACTGCAATTCACAAACCTGCAGAGTTATAAATGATAACTCTCGTCCACAAATATATTGAGGGAAGGCAAAGACGAGGAATTGAAATCAAGGCAGAATTGCAGGAAACAGATTTCAGGAGGTAGATTCGAATCGCCTTTAAAGCACATGAAAAGCGGCAAAACGTTGACAATGATGCCCTTGGCCAAAAAGGGCGTATGCGTTTTTTCCTGAATATATTCAGGAAAAAACGCATACGCCCTTTTTGGCCAACCAAGCAACCTGGAAAGGCAAATCAGCGCGACAAAGAAGTCTCGCTTCCCATCGGTCAAAAGGGCCATGCTGAAAAAAGTGTCAAAACCAGAAATGCAGGACAGGCCATGGAGAAATGGGAGCCTTGCTACACTGATGGGCGGGATGTAAATTGCCAACAGCCACTCTGGAGAAGTGTACGGTGTGTCCTGAAACATCTAAAAAACACAGCTTAGAGAGCATAGGGCACTTCCACGCATGGGGGGATAAAGCGGGAAAATTGAAAATCAGCAAGACACAAGCACCCCAAAGTTTAGGGCTGCTCTGTTGACAAGGACCTCCACTTCCTTCCACCTTAAATATCCCAGGAAAGCGAAAAATGGATAAAAAAGTTGTGGTCCTTATGTACAATGGAATATCACTCAGCCATGAAATCAATGTCATAAGGCTAGTAGCAGCATGATGAGTGGATTTAGGTAAGACGATTCTAAGTGAAATAAGTCACACAGAAAAGGACACTTCTCATAAGGTGTCACTTATAGAGGGAATGTAAAAACCGTTACACTTGAACTGAATTACAAAACAGAACAGAGTCACACATGCAGAAAACACACTATGGCTGCTTAACGGGAAAGGTGAGGTGGGGTGATACATAAAACAAGAGTTTCAAATTAGCTCAGATACCGTTCCATAAACCCAATATGGAATAGACAAGACCTACTCCTTGCTCAGAGAACTGGACTCAACACGCCCGATTCACCGCACAAGAATATATCTGACCAGTAATAATCTTAAAACCTATGTATTGATATCTCTCTGTTAGTGTGTCAAGTGGGTGTAAAGCGGCCTAAACACAGCCGTGAAAAGCAGCTAAACCCCATTATAAAAAGAAATTACTTTTAAAAACCCATGAAACAAAGACAGGGAAAGAGAGAGAAATTCTTCCACAATTCGTTCAGGGGCTGTGATGCAACCTGGATTGACCATATCTAGACCCACAGCTGGATGAGACATAAGGGTGGACACTCTTGGGGCTGAGAGGTTTGGTGAGGTTGGGTGAGCAAACGCAGACCCTTTAAAGTAATACTGCGTGCGACCCATCGCATGGGTCCCAAATCTCCAGGTTCAAGGGCATCTTCCTACATCGAAAACATGCATGAGAAACCCAGAAGATGGTACACCGTGTGATGGGGAAAGGTTTCTAAAACGCACCTCATTTCTCATCTCCTTGTGCTCGGGTTCGCCATTCCAGCCACTTTACTAGCAATCTCCCTACTTGGAGCATCAGCACCTTTAACCTCCTGTTCCGTACAGCTTGCAATTTGTCCTGAGGATGAACGGGAAGACGGGGAACCAATGAGAGACTAGCTCTTGGTGTTGGGACAGGCACAGGTCACTCTATTTTCCCATCAGGAAGAAGAATTAACCACAGGCTCAGCCTGCCCCCCGGAACCAGAACAGGGCCTGAAGCCATCCTGCGCTTTTGCGGCCGGCTCCCAAAAAAGCGACTTGTAAAATGGAGCTTCAGGGCACTGCAATTCACAAACCTGCAGAGTTATAAATGATAACTCTCGTCCACAAATATATTGAGGGAAGGCAAAGACGAGGAATTGAAATCAAGGCAGAATTGCAGGAAACAGATTTCAGGAGGTAGATTCGAATCGCCTTTAAAGCACATGAAAAGCGGCAAAACGTTGACAATGATGCCCTTGGCCAAAAAGGGCGTATGCGTTTTTTCCTGAATATATTCAGGAAAAAACGCATACGCCCTTTTTGGCCAACCAAGCAACCTGGAAAGGCAAATCAGCGCGACAAAGAAGTCTCGCTTCCCATCGGTCAAAAGGGCCATGCTGAAAAAAGTGTCAAAACCAGAAATGCAGGACAGGCCATGGAGAAATGGGAGCCTTGCTACACTGATGGGCGGGATGTAAATTGCCAACAGCCACTCTGGAGAAGTGTACGGTGTGTCCTGAAACATCTAAAAAACACAGCTTAGAGAGCATAGGGCACTTCCACGCATGGGGGGATAAAGCGGGAAAATTGAAAATCAGCAAGACACAAGCACCCCAAAGTTTAGGGCTGCTCTGTTGACAAGGACCTCCACTTCCTTCCACCTTAAATATCCCAGGAAAGCGAAAAATGGATAAAAAAGTTGTGGTCCTTATGTACAATGGAATATCACTCAGCCATGAAATCAATGTCATAAGGCTAGTAGCAGCATGATGAGTGGATTTAGGTAAGACGATTCTAAGTGAAATAAGTCACACAGAAAAGGACACTTCTCATAAGGTGTCACTTATAGAGGGAATGTAAAAACCGTTACACTTGAACTGAATTACAAAACAGAACAGAGTCACACATGCAGAAAACACACTATGGCTGCTTAACGGGAAAGGTGAGGTGGGGTGATACATAAAACAAGAGTTTCAAATTAGCTCAGATACCGTTCCATAAACCCAATATGGAATAGACAAGACCTACTCCTTGCTCAGAGAACTGGACTCAACACGCCCGATTCACCGCACAAGAATATATCTGACCAGTAATAATCTTAAAACCTATGTATTGATATCTCTCTGTTAGTGTGTCAAGTGGGTGTAAAGCGGCCTAAACACAGCCGTGAAAAGCAGCTAAACCCCATTATAAAAAGAAATTACTTTTAAAAACCCATGAAACAAAGACAGGGAAAGAGAGAGAAATTCTTACACAATTCGTTCAGGGGCTGTGATGCAACCTGGATTGACCATATCTAGACCCACAGCTGGATGAGACATAAGGGTGGACACTCTTGGGGCTGAGAGGTTCGGTGAGGTTGGGTGAGCAAACGCAGACCCTTTAAAGTAATACTGCGTGCTACCCATCGCATGGGTCCCAAATCTCCAGGTTCAAGGGCATCTTCCTACATCGAAAACATGCATGAGAAACCCAGAAGATGGTACACCGTGTGATGGGGAAAGGTTTCTAAAACGCACCTCATTTCTCATCTCCTTGTGCTCGGGTTCGCCATTCCAGCCACTTTACTAGCAATCTCCCTACTTGGAGCATCAGCACCTTTAACCTCCTGTTCCGTACAGGTTGCAATTTGTCCTGAGGATGAACGGGAAGACGGGGAACCAATGAGAGACTAGCTCTTGGTGTTGGGACAGGCACAGGTCACTCTATTTTCCCATCAGGAAGAAGAATTAACCACAGGCTCAGCCTGCCCCCCGGAACCAGAACAGGGCCTGAAGCCATCCTGCGCTTTTGCGGCCGGCTCCCAAAAAAGCGACTTGTAAAATGGAGCTTCAGGGCACTGCAATTCACAGACCTGCAGAGTTATAAATGATAACTCTCGTCCACAAATATATTGAGGGAAGGCAAAGAAGAGTATTTGAAATCAAGGCAGAATTGCAGGAAACAGATTTCAGGAGGAAGATGCGAATCGCCTTTAAAGCACATGAAAAGCGGCAAAACGTTGACAATGATGCCCTTGGCCAAAAAGGGCGTATGCGTTTTTTCCTGAATATATTCAGGAAAAAACGCATACGCCCTTTTTGGCCAACCAAGCAACCTGGAAAGGCAAATCAGCGCTACAAAGAAGTCTCGCTTCCCATCGGTCAAAAGGGCCATGCTGAAAAAAGTGTCAAAACCAGAAATGCAGGACAGGCCATGGAGAAATGGGAGCCTTGCTACACTGATGGGCGGGATGTAAATTGCCAACAGCCACTCTGGAGAAGTGTACGGTGTGTCCTGAAACATCTAAAAAACACAGCTTAGAGAGCATAGGGCACTTCCACGCATGGGGGGATAAAGTGGGAAAATTGAAAATCAGCAAGACACAAGCACCCCAAAGGTTAGGGCTGCTCTGTTGACAAGGACCTCCACTTCCTTCCACCTTAAATATCCCAGGAAAGCGAAAAATGGATAAAAAAGTTGTGGTCCTTATGTACAATGGAATATCACTCAGCCATGAAATCAATGTCATAAGGCTAGTAGCAGCATGATGAGTGGATTTAGGTAAGACGATTCTAAGTGAAATAAGTCACACAGAAAAGGACACTTCTCATAAGGTGTCACTTATAGAGGGAATGTAAAAACCGTTACACTTGAACTGAATTACAAAACAGAACAGAGTCACACATGCAGAAAACACACTATGGCTGCTTAACGGGAAAGGTGAGGTGGGGTGATACATAAAACAAGAGTTTCAAATTAGCTCAGATACCGTTCCATAAACCCAATATGGAATAGACAAGACCTACTCCTTGCTCAGAGAACTGGACTCAACACGCCCGATTCACCGCACAAGAATATATCTGACCAGTAATAATCTTAAAACCTATGTATTGATATCTCTCTGTTAGTGTGTCAAGTGGGTGTAAAGCGGCCTAAACACAGCCGTGAAAAGCAGCTAAACCCCATTATAAAAAGAAATTACTTTTAAAAACCCATGAAACAAAGACAGGGAAAGAGAGAGAAATTCTTACACAATTCGTTCAGGGGCTGTGATGCAACCTGGATTGACCATATCTAGACCCACACCTGGATGAGACATAAGGGTGGACACTCTTGGGGCTGAGAGGTTCGGTGAGGTTGGGTGGGCAAACGCAGACCCTTTAAAGTAATACTGCGTGCTTCCCATCGCATGGGTCCCAAATCTCCAGGTTCAAGGGCATCTTCCTACATCGAAAACATGCATGAGAAACCCAGAAGATGGTACACCGTGTGATGGGGAAAGGTTTCTAAAACGCACCTCATTTCTCATCTCCTTGTGCTCGGGTTCGCCATTCCAGCCACTTTACTAGCAATCTCCCTACTTGGAGCATCAGCACCTTTAACCTCCTGTTCCGTACAGGTTGCAATTTGTCCTGAGGATGAACGGGAAGACGGGGAACCAATGAGAGACTAGCTCTTGGTGTTGGGACAGGCACAGGTCACTCTATTTTCCCATCAGGAAGAAGAATTAACCACAGGCTCAGCCTGCCCCCCGGAACCAGAACAGGGCCTGAAGCCATCCTGCGCTTTTGCGGCCGGCTCCCAAAAAAGCGACTTGTAAAATGGAGCTTCAGGGCACTGCAATTCACAAACCTGCAGAGTTATAAATGATAACTCTCGTCCACAAATATATTGAGGGAAGGCAAAGAAGAGGATTTGAAATCAAGGCAGAATTGCAGGAAACAGATTTCAGGAGGTAGATTCGAATCGCCTTTAAAGCACATGAAAAGCGGCAAAACGTTGACAATGATGCCCTTGGCCAAAAAGGGCGTATGCGTTTTTTCCTGAATATATTCAGGAAAAAACGCATACGCCCTTTTTGGCCAACCAAGCAACCTGGAAAGGCAAATCAGCGCGACAAAGAAGTCTCGCTTCCCATCGGTCAAAAGGGCCATGCTGAAAAAAGTGTCAAAACCAGAAATGCAGGACAGGCCATGGAGAAATGGGAGCCTTGCTACACTGATGGGCGGGATGTAAATTGCCAACAGCCACTCTGGAGAAGTGTACGGTGTGTCCTGAAACATCTAAAAAACACAGCTTAGAGAGCATAGGGCACTTCCACGCATGGGGGGAAAAAGCGGGAAAATTGAAAATCAGCAAGACACAAGCACCCCAAAGTTTAGGGCTGCTCTGTTGACAAGGACCTCCACTTCCTTCCACCTTAAATATCCCAGGAAAGCGAAAAATGGATAAAAAAGTTGTGGTCCTTATGTACAATGGAATATCACTCAGCCATGAAATCAATGTCATAAGGCTAGTAGCAGCATGATGAGTGGATTTAGGTAAGACGATTCTAAGTGAAATAAGTCACACAGAAAAGGACACTTCTCATAAGGTGTCACTTATAGAGGGAATGTTAAAACCGTTACACTTGAACTGAATTACAAAACAGAACAGAGTCACACATGCAGAAAACACACTATGGCTGCTTAACGGGAAAGGTGAGGTGGGGTGATACATAAAACAAGAGTTTCAAATTAGCTCAGATACCGTTCCATAAACCCAATATGGAATAGACAAGACCTACTCCTTGCTCAGAGAACTGGACTCAACACGCCCGATTCACCGCACAAGAATATATCTGACTAGTAATAATCTTAAAACCTATGTATTGATATCTCTCTGTTAGTGTGTCAAGTGGGTGTAAAGCGGCCTAAACACAGCCGTGAAAAGCAGCTAAACCCCATTATAAAAAGAAATTACTTTTAAAAACCCATGAAACAAAGACAGGGAAAGAGAGAGAAATTCTTACACAATTCGTTCAGGGGCTGTGATGCAACCTGGATTGACCATATCTAGACCCACAGCTGGATGAGACATAAGGGTGGACACTCTTGGGCCTGAGAGGTTCGGTGAGGTTGGGTGAGCAAACGCAGACCCTTTAAAGTAATACTGCGTGCTACCCATCGCATGGGTCCCAAATCTCCAGGTTCAAGGGCATCTTCCTACATCGAAAACATGCATGAGAAACCCAGAAGATGGTACACCGTGTGATGTGGAAAGGTTTCTAAAACGCACCTCATTTCTCATCTCCTTGTGCTCGGGTTCGCCATTCCAGCCACTTTACTAGCAATCTCCCTACTTGGAGCATCAGCACCTTTAACCTCCTGTTCCGTACAGGTTGCAATTTGTCCTGAGGATGAACGGGAAGACGGGGAACCAATGAGAGACTAGCTCTTGGTGTTGGGACAGGCACAGGTCACTCTATTTTCCCATCAGGAAGAAGAATTAACCACAGGCTCAGCCTGCCCCCCGGAACCAGAACAGGGCCTGAAGCCATCCTGCGCTTTTGCGGCCGGCTCCCAAAAAAGCGACTTGTAAAATGGAGCTTCAGGGCACTGCAATTCACAGACCTGCAGAGTTATAAATGATAACTCTCGTCCACAAATATATTGAGGGAAGGCAAAGAAGAGGATTTGAAATCAAGGCAGAATTGCAGGAAACAGATTTCAGGAGGTAGATTCGAATCGCCTTTAAAGCACATGAAAAGCGGCAAAACGTTGACAATGATGCCCTTGGCCAAAAAGGGCGTATGCGTTTTTTCCTGAATATATTCAGGAAAAAACGCATACGCCCTTTTTGGCCAACCAAGCAACCTGGAAAGGCAAATCAGCGCGACAAAGAATTCTCGCTTCCCATCGGTCAAAAGGGCCATGCTGAAAAAAGTGTCAAAACCAGAAATGCAGGACAGGCCATGGAGAAATGGGAGCCTTGCTACACTGATGGGCGGGATGTAAATTGCCAACAGCCACTCTGGAGAAGTGTACGGTGTGTCCTGAAACATCTAAAAAACACAGCTTAGAGAGCATAGGGCACTTCCACGCATGGGGGGATAAAGCGGGAAAATTGAAAATCAGCAAGACACAAGCACCCCAAAGTTTAGGGCTGCTCTGTTGACAAGGACCTCCACTTCCTTCCACCTTAAATATCCCAGGAAAGCGAAAAATGGATAAAAAAGTTGTGGTCCTTATGTACAATGGAATATCACTCAGCCATGAAATCAATGTCATAAGGCTAGTAGCAGCATGATGAGTGGATTTAGGTAAGACGATTCTAAGTGAAATAAGTCACACAGAAAAGGACACTTCTCATAAGGTGTCACTTATAGAGGGAATGTAAAAACCGTTACACTTGAACTGAATTACAAAACAGAACAGAGTCACACATGCAGAAAACACACTATGGCTGCTTAACGGGAAAGGTGAGGTGGGGTGATACATAAAACAAGAGTTTCAAATTAGCTCAGATACCGTTCCATAAACCCAATATGGAATAGACAAGACCTACTCCTTGCTCAGAGAACTGGACTCAACACGCCCGATTCACCGCACAAGAATATATCTGACCAGTAATAATCTTAAAACCTATGTATTGATATCTCTCTGTTAGTGTGTCAAGTGGGTGTAAAGCGGCCTAAACACAGCCGTGAAAAGCAGCTAAACCCCATTATAAAAAGAAATTACTTTTAAAAACCCATGAAACAAAGACAGGGAAAGAGAGAGAAATTCTTACACAATTCGTTCAGGGGCTGTGATGCAACCTGGATTGACCATATCTAGACCCACAGCTGGATGAGACATAAGGGTGGACACTCTTGGGGCTGAGAGGTTCGGTGAGGTTGGGTGAGCAAACGCAGACCCTTTAAAGTAATACTGCGTGCTTCCCATCGCATGGGTCCCAAATCTCCAGGTTCAAGGGCATCTTCCTACATCGAAAACATGCATGAGAAACCCAGAAGATGGTACACCGTGTGATGGGGAAAGGTTTCTAAAACGCACCTCATTTCTCATCTCCTTGTGCTCGGGTTCGCCATTCCAGCCACTTTACTAGCAATCTCCCTACTTGGAGCATCAGCACCTTTAACCTCCTGTTCCGTACAGGTTGCAATTTGTCCTGAGGATGAAAGGGAAGACGGGGAACCAATGAGAGACTAGCTCTTGGTGTTGGGACAGGCACAGGTCACTCTATTTTCCCATCAGGAAGAAGAATTAACCACAGGCTCAGCCTGCCCCCCGGAACCAGAACAGGGCCTGAAGCCATCCTGCGCTTTTGCGGCCGGCTCCCAAAAAAGCGACTTGTAAAATGGAGCTTCAGGGCACTGCAATTCACAAACCTGCAGAGTTATAAATGATAACTCTCGTCCACAAATATATTGAGGGAAGGCAAAGAAGAGGATTTGAAATCAAGGCAGAATTGCAGGAAACAGATTTCAGGAGGTAGATTCGAATCGCCTTTAAAGCACATGAAAAGCGGCAAAACGTTGACAATGATGCCCTTGGCCAAAAAGGGCGTATGCGTTTTTTCCTGAATATATTCAGGAAAAAACGCATACGCCCTTTTTGGCCAACCAAGCAACCTGGAAAGGCAAATCAGCGCGACAAAGAAGTCTCGCTTCCCATCGGTCAAAAGGGCCATGCTGAAAAAAGTGTCAAAACCAGAAATGCAGGACAGGCCATGGAGAAATGGGAGCCTTGCTACACTGATGGGCGGGATGTAAATTGCCAACAGCCACTCTGGAGAAGTGTACGGTGTGTCCTGAAACATCTAAAAAACACAGCTTAGAGAGCATAGGGCACTTCCACGCATGGGGGGATAAAGCGGGAAAATTGAAAATCAGCAAGACACAAGCACCCCAAAGTTTAGGGCTGCTCTGTTGACAAGGACCTCCACTTCCTTCCACCTTAAATATCCCAGGAAAGCGAAAAATGGATAAAAAAGTTGTGGTCCTTATGTACAATGGAATATCACTCAGCCATGAAATCAATGTCATAAGGCTAGTAGCAGCATGATGAGTGGATTTAGGTAAGACGATTCTAAGTGAAATAAGTCACACAGAAAAGGACACTTCTCATAAGGTGTCACTTATAGAGGGAATGTAAAAACCGTTACACTTGAACTGAATTACAAAACAGAACAGAGTCACACATGCAGAAAACACACTATGGCTGCTTAACGGGAAAGGTGAGGTGGGGTGATACATAAAACAAGAGTTTCAAATTAGCTCAGATACCGTTCCATAAACCCAATATGGAATAGACAAGACCTACTCCTTGCTCAGAGAACTGGACTCAACACGCCCGATTCACCGCACAAGAATATATCTGACCAGTAATAATCTTAAAACCTATGTATTGATATCTCTCTGTTAGTGTGTCAAGTGGGTGTAAAGCGGCCTAAACACAGCCGTGAAAAGCAGCTAAACCCCATTATAAAAAGAAATTACTTTTAAAAACCCATGAAACAAAGACAGGGAAAGAGAGAGAAATTCTTACACAATTCGTTCAGGGGCTGTGATGCAACCTGGATTGACCATATCTAGACCCACAGCTGGATGAGACATAAGGGTGGACACTCTTGGGGCTGAGAGGTTCGGTGAGGTTGGGTGGACAAACGCAGACCCTTTAAAGTAATACTGCGTGCTTCCCATCGCATGGGTCCCAAATCTCCAGGTTCAAGGGCATCTTCCTACATCGAAAACATGCATGAGAAACCCAGAAGATGGTACACCGTGTGATGGGGAAAGGTTTCTAAAACGCACCTCATTTCTCATCTCCTTGTGCTCGGGTTCGCCATTCCAGCCACTTTACTAGCAATCTCCCTACTTGGAGCATCAGCACCTTTAACCTCCTGTTCCGTACAGGTTGCAATTTGTCCTGAGGATGAACGGGAAGACGGGGAACCAATGAGAGACTAGCTCTTGGTGTTGGGACAGGCACAGGTCACTCTATTTTCCCATCAGGAAGAAGAATTAACCACAGGCTCAGCCTGCCCCCCGGAACCAGAACAGGGCCTGAAGCCATCCTGCGCTTTTGCGGCCGGCTCCCAAAAAAGCGACTTGTAAAATGGAGCTTCAGGGCACTGCAATTCACAAACCTGCAGAGTTATAAATGATAACTCTCGTCCACAAATATATTGAGGGAAGGCAAAGAAGAGGATTTGAAATCAAGGCAGAATTGCAGGAAACAGATTTCAGGAGGTAGATTCGAATCGCCTTTAAAGCACATGAAAAGCGGCAAAACGTTGACAATGATGCCCTTGGCCAAAAAGGGCGTATGCGTTTTTTCCTGAATATATTCAGGAAAAAACGCATACGCCCTTTTTGGCCAACCAAGCAACCTGGAAAGGCAAATCAGCGCGACAAAGAAGTCTCGCTTCCCATCGGTCAAAAGGGCCATGCTGAAAAAAGTGTCAAAACCAGAAATGCAGGACAGGCCATGGAGAAATGGGAGCCTTGCTACACTGATGGGCGGGATGTAAATTGCCAACAGCCACTCTGGAGAAGTGTACGGTGTGTCCTGAAACATCTATAAAACACAGCTTAGAGAGCATAGGGCACTTCCACGCATGGGGGGATAAAGCGGGAAAATTGAAAATCAGCAAGACACAAGCACCCCAAAGTTTAGGGCTGCTCTGTTGACAAGGACCTCCACTTCCTTCCACCTTAAATATCCCAGGAAAGCGAAAAATGGATAAAAAAGTTGTGGTCCTTATGTACAATGGAATATCACTCAGCCATGAAATCAATGTCATAAGGCTAGTAGCAGCATGATGAGTGGATTTAGGTAAGACGATTCTAAGTGAAATAAGTCACACAGAAAAGGACACTTCTCATAAGGTGTCACTTATAGAGGGAATGTAAAAACCGTTACACTTGAACTGAATTACAAAACAGAACAGAGTCACACATGCAGAAAACACACTATGGCTGCTTAACGGGAAAGGTGAGGTGGGGTGATACATAAAACAAGAGTTTCAAATTAGCTCAGATACCGTTCCATAAACCCAATATGGAATAGACAAGACCTACTCCTTGCTCAGAGAACTGGACTCAACACGCCCGATTCACCGCACAAGAATATATCTGACCAGTAATAATCTTAAAACCTATGTATTGATATCTCTCTGTTAGTGTGTCAAGTGGGTGTAAAGCGGCCTAAACACAGCCGTGAAAAGCAGCTAAACCCCATTATAAAAATAAATTACTTTTAAAAACCCATGAAACAAAGACAGGGAAAGAGAGAGAAATTCTTACACAATTCGTTCAGGGGCTGTGATGCAACCTGGATTGACCATATCTAGACCCACAGCTGGATGAGACATAAGGGTGGACACTCTTGGGGCTGAGAGGTTCGGTGAGGTTGGGTGAGCAAACGCAGACCCTTTAAAGTAATACTGCGTGCTTCCCATCGCATGGGTCCCAAATCTCCAGGTTCAAGGGCATCTTCCTACATCGAAAACATGCATGAGAAACCCAGAAGATGGTACACCGTGTGATGGGGAAAGGTTTCTAAAACGCACCTCATTTCTCATCTCCTTGTGCTCGGGTTCGCCATTCCAGCCACTTTACTAGCAATCTCCCTACTTGGAGCATCAGCACCTTTAACCTCCTGTTCCGTACAGGTTGCAATTTGTCCTGAGGATGAACGGGAAGACGGGGAACCAATGAGAGACTAGCTCTTGGTGTTGGGACAGGCACAGGTCACTCTATTTTCCCATCAGGAAGAAGAATTAACCACAGGCTCAGCCTGCCCCCCGGAACCAGAACAGGGCCTGAAGCCATCCTGCGCTTTTGCGGCCGGCTCCCAAAAAAGCGACTTGTAAAATGGAGCTTCAGGGCACTGCAATTCACAAACCTGCAGAGTTATAAATGATAACTCTCGTCCACAAATATATTGAGGGAAGGCAAAGAAGAGGATTTGAAATCAAGGCAGAATTGCAGGAAACAGATTTCAGGAGGTAGATTCGAATCGCCTTTAAAGCACATGAAAAGCGGCAAAACGTTGACAATGATGCCCTTGGCCAAAAAGGGCGTATGCGTTTTTTCCTGAATATATTCAGGAAAAAACGCATACGCCCTTTTTGGCCAACCAAGCAACCTGGAAAGGCAAATCAGCGCGACAAAGAAGTCTCGCTTCCCATCGGTCAAAAGGGCCATGCTGAAAAAAGTGTCAAAACCAGAAATGCAGGACAGGCCATGGAGAAATGGGAGCCTTGCTACACTGATGGGCGGGATGTAAATTGCCAACAGCCACTCTGGAGAAGTGTACGGTGTGTCCTGAAACATCTAAAAAACACAGCTTAGAGAGCATAGGGCACTTCCACGCATGGGGGGATAAAGCGGGAAAATTGAAAATCAGCAAGACACAAGCACCCCAAAGTTTAGGGCTGCTCTGTTGACAAGGACCTCCACTTCCTTCCACCTTAAATATCCCAGGAAAGCGAAAAATGGATAAAAAAGTTGTGGTCCTTATGTACAATGGAATATCACTCAGCCATGAAATCAATGTCATAAGGCTAGTAGCAGCATGATGAGTGGATTTAGGTAAGACGATTCTAAGTGAAATAAGTCACACAGAAAAGGACACTTCTCATAAGGTGTCACTTATAGAGGGAATGTAAAAACCGTTACACTTGAACTGAATTACAAAACAGAACAGAGTCACACATGCAGAAAACACACTATGGCTGCTTAACGGGAAAGGTGAGGTGGGGTGATACATAAAACAAGAGTTTCAAATTAGCTCAGATACCGTTCCATAAACCCAATATGGAATAGACAAGACCTACTCCTTGCTCAGAGAACTGGACTCAACACGCCCGATTCACCGCACAAGAATATATCTGACCAGTAATAATCTTAAAACCTATGTATTGATATCTCTCTGTTAGTGTGTCAAGTGGGTGTAAAGCGGCCTAAACACAGCCGTGAAAAGCAGCTAAACCCCATTATAAAAAGAAATTACTTTTAAAAACCCATGAAACAAAGACAGGGAAAGAGAGAGAAATTCTTACACAATTCGTTCAGGGGCTGTGATGCAACCTGGATTGACCATATCTAGACCCACAGCTGGATGAGACATAAGGGTGGACACTCTTGGGGCTGAGAGGTTCGGTGAGGTTGGGTGGGCAAACGCAGACCCTTTAAAGTAATACTGCGTGCTTCCCATCGCATGGGTCCCAAATCTCCAGGTTCAAGGGCATCTTCCTACATCGAAAACATGCATGAGAAACCCAGAAGATGGTACACCGTGTGATGGGGAAAGGTTTCTAAAACGCACCTCATTTCTCATCTCCTTGTGCTCGGGTTCGCCATTCCAGCCACTTTACTAGCAATCTCCCTACTTGGAGCATCAGCACCTTTAACCTCCTGTTCCGTACAGGTTGCAATTTGTCCTGAGGATGAACGGGAAGACGGGGAACCAATGAGAGACTAGCTCTTGGTGTTGGGACAGGCACAGGTCACTCTATTTTCCCATCAGGAAGAAGAATTAACCACAGGCTCAGCCTGCCCCCCGGAACCAGAACAGGGCCTGAAGCCATCCTGCGCTTTTGCGGCCGGCTCCCAAAAAAGCGACTTGTAAAATGGAGCTTCAGGGCACTGCAATTCACAAACCTGCAGAGTTATAAATGATAACTCTCGTCCACAAATATATTGAGGGAAGGCAAAGAAGAGGATTTGAAATCAAGGCAGAATTGCAGGAAACAGATTTCAGGAGGTAGATTCGAATCGCCTTTAAAGCACATGAAAAGCGGCAAAACGTTGACAATGATGCCCTTGGCCAAAAAGGGCGTATGCGTTTTTTCCTGAATATATTCAGGAAAAAACGCATACGCCCTTTTTGGCCAACCAAGCAACCTGGAAAGGCAAATCAGCGCGACAAAGAAGTCTCGCTTCCCATCGGTCAAAAGGGCCATGCTGAAAAAAGTGTCAAAACCAGAAATGCAGGACAGGCCATGGAGAAATGGGAGCCTTGCTACACTGATGGGCGGGATGTAAATTGCCAACAGCCACTCTGGAGAAGTGTACGGTGTGTCCTGAAACATCTAAAAAACACAGCTTAGAGAGCATAGGGCACTTCCACGCATGGGGGTATAAAGCGGGAAAATTGAAAATCAGCAAGACACAAGCACCCCAAAGTTTAGGGCTGCTCTGTTGACAAGGACCTCCACTTCCTTCCACCTTAAATATCCCAGGAAAGCGAAAAATGGATAAAAAAGTTGTGGTCCTTATGTACAATGGAATATCACTCAGCCATGAAATCAATGTCATAAGGCTAGTAGCAGCATGATGAGTGGATTTAGGTAAGACGATTCTAAGTGAAATAAGTCACACAGAAAAGGACACTTCTCATAAGGTGTCACTTATAGAGGGAATGTAAAAACCGTTACACTTGAACTGAATTACAAAACAGAACAGAGTCACACATGCAGAAAACACACTATGGCTGCTTAACGGGAAAGGTGAGGTGGGGTGATACATAAAACAAGAGTTTCAAATTAGCTCAGATACCGTTCCATAAACCCAATATGGAATAGACAAGACCTACTCCTTGCTCAGAGAACTGGACTCAACACGCCCGATTCACCGCACAAGAATATATCTGACCAGTAATAATCTTAAAACCTATGTATTGATATCTCTCTGTTAGTGTGTCAAGTGGGTGTAAAGCGGCCTAAACACAGCCGTGAAAAGCAGCTAAACCCCATTATAAAAAGAAA
This sequence comes from Balaenoptera physalus, assembly GCF_965194825.1. Taxonomy (NCBI): domain Eukaryota; kingdom Metazoa; phylum Chordata; class Mammalia; order Artiodactyla; family Balaenopteridae; genus Balaenoptera; species Balaenoptera physalus. The sequence continues at coordinate 74,167 of NW_028126264.1, read as the reverse complement.
TTACTTTTAAAAACCCATGAAACAAAGACAGGGAAAGAGAGAGAAATTCTTACACAATTCGTTCAGGGGCTGTGATGCAACCTGGATTGACCATATCTAGACCCACAGCTGGATGAGACATAAGGGTGGACACTCTTGGGGCTGAGAGGTTCGGTGAGGTTGGGTGGGCAAACGCAGACCCTTTAAAGTAATACTGCGTGCTTCCCATCGCATGGGTCCCAAATCTCCAGGTTCAAGGGCATCTTCCTACATCGAAAACATGCATGAGAAACCCAGAAGATGGTACACCGTGTGATGGGGAAAGGTTTCTAAAACGCACCTCATTTCTCATCTCCTTGTGCTCGGGTTCGCCATTCCAGCCACTTTACTAGCAATCTCCCTACTTGGAGCATCAGCACCTTTAACCTCCTGTTCCGTACAGGTTGCAATTTGTCCTGAGGATGAACGGGAAGACGGGGAACCAATGAGAGACTAGCTCTTGGTGTTGGGACAGGCACAGGTCACTCTATTTTCCCATCAGGAAGAAGAATTAACCACAGGCTCAGCCTGCCCCCCGGAACCAGAACAGGGCCTGAAGCCATCCTGCGCTTTTGCGGCCGGCTCCCAAAAAAGCGACTTGTAAAATGGAGCTTCAGGGCACTGCAATTCACAAACCTGCAGAGTTATAAATGATAACTCTCGTCCACAAATATATTGAGGGAAGGCAAAGAAGAGGATTTGAAATCAAGGCAGAATTGCAGGAAACAGATTTCAGGAGGTAGATTCGAATCGCCTTTAAAGCACATGAAAAGCGGCAAAACGTTGACAATGATGCCCTTGGCCAAAAAGGGCGTATGCGTTTTTTCCTGAATATATTCAGGAAAAAACGCATACGCCCTTTTTGGCCAACCAAGCAACCTGGAAAGGCAAATCAGCGCGACAAAGAAGTCTCGCTTCCCATCGGTCAAAAGGGCCATGCTGAAAAAAGTGTCAAAACCAGAAATGCAGGACAGGCCATGGAGAAATGGGAGCCTTGCTACACTGATGGGCGGGATGTAAATTGCCAACAGCCACTCTGGAGAAGTGTACGGTGTGTCCTGAAACATCTAAAAAACACAGCTTAGAGAGCATAGGGCACTTCCACGCATGGGGGGATAAAGCGGGAAAATTGAAAATCAGCAAGACACAAGCACCCCAAAGTTTAGGGCTGCTCTGTTGACAAGGACCTCCACTTCCTTCCACCTTAAATATCCCAGGAAAGCGAAAAATGGATAAAAAAGTTGTGGTCCTTATGTACAATGGAATATCACTCAGCCATGAAATCAATGTCATAAGGCTAGTAGCAGCATGATGAGTGGATTTAGGTAAGACGATTCTAAGTGAAATAAGTCACACAGAAAAGGACACTTCTCATAAGGTGTCACTTATAGAGGGAATGTAAAAACCGTTACACTTGAACTGAATTACAAAACAGAACAGAGTCACACATGCAGAAAACACACTATGGCTGCTTAACGGGAAAGGTGAGGTGGGGTGATACATAAAACAAGAGTTTCAAATTAGCTCAGATACCGTTCCATAAACCCAATATGGAATAGACAAGACCTACTCCTTGCTCAGAGAACTGGACTCAACACGCCCGATTCACCGCACAAGAATATATCTGACCAGTAATAATCTTAAAACCTATGTATTGATATCTCTCTGTTAGTGTGTCAAGTGGGTGTAAAGCGGCCTAAACACAGCCGTGAAAAGCAGCTAAACCCCATTATAAAAAGAAATTACTTTTAAAAACCCATGAAACAAAGACAGGGAAAGAGAGAGAAATTCTTACACAATTCGTTCAGGGGCTGTGATGCAACCTGGATTGACCATATCTAGACCCACAGCTGGATGAGACATAAGGGTGGACACTCTTGGGGCTGAGCGGTTCGGTGAGGTTGGGTGAGCAAACGCAGACCCTTTAAAGTAATACTGCGTGCGACCCATCGCATGGGTCCCAAATCTCCAGGTTCAAGGGCATCTTCCTACATCGAAAACATGCATGAGAAACCCAGAAGATGGTACACCGTGTGATGGGGAAAGGTTTCTAAAACGCACCTCATTTCTCATCTCCTTGTGCTCGGGTTCGCCATTCCAGCCACTTTACTAGCAATCTCCCTACTTGGAGCATCAGCACCTTTAACCTCCTGTTCCGTACAGGTTGCAATTTGTCCTGAGGATGAACGGGAAGACGGGGAACCAATGAGAGACTAGCTCTTGGTGTTGGGACAGGCACAGGTCACTCTATTTTCCCATCAGGAAGAAGAATTAACCACAGGCTCAGCCTGCCCCCCGGAACCAGAACAGGGCCTGAAGCCATCCTGCGCTTTTGCGGCCGGCTCCCAAAAAAGCGACTTGTAAAATGGAGCTTCAGGGCACTGCAATTCACAAACCTGCAGAGTTATAAATGATAACTCTCGTCCACAAATATATTGAGGGAAGGCAAAGAAGAGGATTTGAAATCAAGGCAGAATTGCAGGAAACAGATTTCAGGAGGTAGATTCGAATCGCCTTTAAAGCACATGAAAAGCGGCAAAACGTTGACAATGATGCCCTTGGCCAAAAAGGGCGTATGCGTTTTTTCCTGAATATATTCAGGAAAAAACGCATACGCCCTTTTTGGCCAACCAAGCAACCTGGAAAGGCAAATCAGCGCGACAAAGAAGTCTCGCTTCCCATCGGTCAAAAGGGCCATGCTGAAAAAAGTGTCAAAACCAGAAATGCAGGACAGGCCATGGAGAAATGGGAGCCTTGCTACACTGATGGGCGGGATGTAAATTGCCAACAGCCACTCTGGAGAAGTGTACGGTGTGTCCTGAAACATCTAAAAAACACAGCTTAGAGAGCATAGGGCACTTCCACGCATGGGGGGATAAAGCGGGAAAATTGAAAATCAGCAAGACACAAGCACCCCAAAGTTTAGGGCTGCTCTGTTGACAAGGACCTCCACTTCCTTCCACCTTAAATATCCCAGGAAAGCGAAAAATGGATAAAAAAGTTGTGGTCCTTATGTACAATGGAATATCACTCAGCCATGAAATCAATGTCATAAGGCTAGTAGCAGCATGATGAGTGGATTTAGGTAAGACGATTCTAAGTGAAATAAGTCACACAGAAAAGGACACTTCTCATAAGGTGTCACTTATAGAGGGAATGTAAAAACCGTTACACTTGAACTGAATTACAAAACAGAACAGAGTCACACATGCAGAAAACACACTATGGCTGCTTAACGGGAAAGGTGAGGTGGGGTGATACATAAAACAAGAGTTTCAAATTAGCTCAGATACCGTTCCATAAACCCAATATGGAATAGACAAGACCTACTCCTTGCTCAGAGAACTGGACTCAACACGCCCGATTCACCGCACAAGAATATATCTGACCAGTAATAATCTTAAAACCTATGTATTGATATCTCTCTGTTAGTGTGTCAAGTGGGTGTAAAGCGGCCTAAACACAGCCGTGAAAAGCAGCTAAACCCCATTATAAAAAGAAATTACTTTTAAAAACCCATGAAACAAAGACAGGGAAAGAGAGAGAAATTCTTACACAATTCGTTCAGGGGCTGTGATGCAACCTGGATTGACCATATCTAGACCCACAGCTGGATGAGACATAAGGGTGGACACTCTTGGGGCTGAGAGGTTCGGTGAGGTTGGGTGGGCAAACGCAGACCCTTTAAAGTAATACTGCGTGCTTCCCATCGCATGGGTCCCAAATCTCCAGGTTCAAGGGCATCTTCCTACATCGAAAACATGCATGAGAAACCCAGAAGATGGTACACCGTGTGATGGGGAAAGGTTTCTAAAACGCACCTCATTTCTCATCTCCTTGTGCTCGGGTTCGCCATTCCAGCCACTTTACTAGCAATCTCCCTACTTGGAGCATCAGCACCTTTAACCTCCTGTTCCGTACAGGTTGCAATTTGTCCTGAGGATGAACGGGAAGACGGGGAACCAATGAGAGACTAGCTCTTGGTGTTGGGACAGGCACAGGTCACTCTATTTTCCCATCAGGAAGAAGAATTAACCACAGGCTCAGCCTGCCCCCCGGAACCAGAACAGGGCCTGAAGCCATCCTGCGCTTTTGCGGCCGGCTCCCAAAAAAGCGACTTGTAAAATGGAGCTTCAGGGCACTGCAATTCACAAACCTGCAGAGTTATAAATGATAACTCTCGTCCACAAATATATTGAGGGAAGGCAAAGAAGAGGATTTGAAATCAAGGCAGAATTGCAGGAAACAGATTTCAGGAGGTAGATTCGAATCGCCTTTAAAGCACATGAAAAGCGGCAAAACGTTGACAATGATGCCCTTGGCCAAAAAGGGCGTATGCGTTTTTTCCTGAATATATTCAGGAAAAAACGCATACGCCCTTTTTGGCCAACCAAGCAACCTGGAAAGGCAAATCAGCGCGACAAAGAAGTCTCGCTTCCCATCGGTCAAAAGGGCCATGCTGAAAAAAGTGTCAAAACCAGAAATGCAGGACAGGCCATGGAGAAATGGGAGCCTTGCTACACTGATGGGCGGGATGTAAATTGCCAACAGCCACTCTGGAGAAGTGTACGGTGTGTCCTGAAACATCTAAAAAACACAGCTTAGAGAGCATAGGGCACTTCCACGCATGGGGGGATAAAGCGGGAAAATTGAAAATCAGCAAGACACAAGCACCCCAAAGTTTAGGGCTGCTCTGTTGACAAGGACCTCCACTTCCTTCCACCTTAAATATCCCAGGAAAGCGAAAAATGGATAAAAAAGTTGTGGTCCTTATGTACAATGGAATATCACTCAGCCATGAAATCAATGTCATAAGGCTAGTAGCAGCATGATGAGTGGATTTAGGTAAGACGATTCTAAGTGAAATAAGTCACACAGAAAAGGACACTTCTCATAAGGTGTCACTTATAGAGGGAATGTAAAAACCGTTACACTTGAACTGAATTACAAAACAGAACAGAGTCACACATGCAGAAAACACACTATGGCTGCTTAACGGGAAAGGTGAGGTGGGGTGATACATAAAACAAGAGTTTCAAATTAGCTCAGATACCGTTCCATAAACCCAATATGGAATAGACAAGACCTACTCCTTGCTCAGAGAACTGGACTCAACACGCCCGATTCACCGCACAAGAATATATCTGACCAGTAATAATCTTAAAACCTATGTATTGATATCTCTCTGTTAGTGTGTCAAGTGGGTGTAAAGCGGCCTAAACACAGCCGTGAAAAGCAGCTAAACCCCATTATAAAAAGAAATTACTTTTAAAAACCCATGAAACAAAGACAGGGAAAGAGAGAGAAATTCTTACACAATTCGTTCAGGGGCTGTGATGCAACCTGGATTGACCATATCTAGACCCACAGCTGGATGAGACATAAGGGTGGACACTCTTGGGGCTGAGAGGTTCGGTGAGGTTGGGTGGGCAAACGCAGACCCTTTAAAGTAATACTGCGTGCTTCCCATCGCATGGGTCCCAAATCTCCAGGTTCAAGGGCATCTTCCTACATCGAAAACATGCATGAGAAACCCAGAAGATGGTACACCGTGTGATGGGGAAAGGTTTCTAAAACGCACCTCATTTCTCATCTCCTTGTGCTCGGGTTCGCCATTCCAGCCACTTTACTAGCAATCTCCCTACTTGGAGCATCAGCACCTTTAACCTCCTGTTCCGTACAGGTTGCAATTTGTCCTGAGGATGAACGGGAAGACGGGGAACCAATGAGAGACTAGCTCTTGGTGTTGGGACAGGCACAGGTCACTCTATTTTCCCATCAGGAAGAAGAATTAACCACAGGCTCAGCCTGCCCCCCGGAACCAGAACAGGGCCTGAAGCCATCCTGCGCTTTTGCGGCCGGCTCCCAAAAAAGCGACTTGTAAAATGGAGCTTCAGGGCACTGCAATTCACAAACCTGCAGAGTTATAAATGATAACTCTCGTCCACAAATATATTGAGGGAAGGCAAAGAAGAGGATTTGAAATCAAGGCAGAATTGCAGGAAACAGATTTCAGGAGGTAGATTCGAATCGCCTTTAAAGCACATGAAAAGCGGCAAAACGTTGACAATGATGCCCTTGGCCAAAAAGGGCGTATGCGTTTTTTCCTGAATATATTCAGGAAAAAACGCATACGCCCTTTTTGGCCAACCAAGCAACCTGGAAAGGCAAATCAGCGCGACAAAGAAGTCTCGCTTCCCATCGGTCAAAAGGGCCATGCTGAAAAAAGTGTCAAAACCAGAAATGCAGGACAGGCCATGGAGAAATGGGAGCCTTGCTACACTGATGGGCGGGATGTAAATTGCCAACAGCCACTCTGGAGAAGTGTACGGTGTGTCCTGAAACATCTAAAAAACACAGCTTAGAGAGCATAGGGCACTTCCACGCATGGGGGGATAAAGCGGGAAAATTGAAAATCAGCAAGACACAAGCACCCCAAAGTTTAGGGCTGCTCTGTTGACAAGGACCTCCACTTCCTTCCACCTTAAATATCCCAGGAAAGCGAAAAATGGATAAAAAAGTTGTGGTCCTTATGTACAATGGAATATCACTCAGCCATGAAATCAATGTCATAAGGCTAGTAGCAGCATGATGAGTGGATTTAGGTAAGACGATTCTAAGTGAAATAAGTCACACAGAAAAGGACACTTCTCATAAGGTGTCACTTATAGAGGGAATGTAAAAACCGTTACACTTGAACTGAATTACAAAACAGAACAGAGTCACACATGCAGAAAACACACTATGGCTGCTTAACGGGAAAGGTGAGGTGGGGTGATACATAAAACAAGAGTTTCAAATTAGCTCAGATACCGTTCCATAAACCCAATATGGAATAGACAAGACCTACTCCTTGCTCAGAGAACTGGACTCAACACGCCCGATTCACCGCACAAGAATATATCTGACCAGTAATAATCTTAAAACCTATGTATTGATATCTCTCTGTTAGTGTGTCAAGTGGGTGTAAAGCGGCCTAAACACAGCCGTGAAAAGCAGCTAAACCCCATTATAAAAAGAAATTACTTTTAAAAACCCATGAAACAAAGACAGGGAAAGAGAGAGAAATTCTTACACAATTCGTTCAGGGGCTGTGATGCAACCTGGATTGACCATATCTAGACCCACAGCTGGATGAGACATAAGGGTGGACACTCTTGGGGCTGAGCGGTTTGGTGAGGTTGGGTGAGCAAACGCAGACCCTTTAAAGTAATACTGCGTGCGACCCATCGCATGGGTCCCAAATCTCCAGGTTCAAGGGCATCTTCCTACATCGAAAACATGCATGAGAAACCCAGAAGATGGTACACCGTGTGATGGGGAAAGGTTTCTAAAACGCACCTCATTTCTCATCTCCTTGTGCTCGGGTTCGCCATTCCAGCCACTTTACTAGCAATCTCCCTACTTGGAGCATCAGCACCTTTAACCTCCTGTTCCGTACAGGTTGCAATTTGTCCTGAGGATGAACGGGAAGACGGGGAACCAATGAGAGACTAGCTCTTGGTGTTGGGACAGGCACAGGTCACTCTATTTTCCCATCAGGAAGAAGAATTAACCACAGGCTCAGCCTGCCCCCCGGAACCAGAACAGGGCCTGAAGCCATCCTGCGCTTTTGCGGCCGGCTCCCAAAAAAGCGACTTGTAAAATGGAGCTTCAGGGCACTGCAATTCACAAACCTGCAGAGTTATAAATGATAACTCTCGTCCACAAATATATTGAGGGAAGGCAAAGAAGAGGATTTGAAATCAAGGCAGAATTGCAGGAAACAGATTTCAGGAGGTAGATTCGAATCGCCTTTAAAGCACATGAAAAGCGGCAAAACGTTGACAATGATGCCCTTGGCCAAAAAGGGCGTATGCGTTTTTTCCTGAATATATTCAGGAAAAAACGCATACGCCCTTTTTGGCCAACCAAGCAACCTGGAAAGGCAAATCAGCGCGACAAAGAAGTCTCGCTTCCCATCGGTCAAAAGGGCCATGCTGAAAAAAGTGTCAAAACCAGAAATGCAGGACAGGCCATGGAGAAATGGGAGCCTTGCTACACTGATGGGCGGGATGTAAATTGCCAACAGCCACTCTGGAGAAGTGTACGGTGTGTCCTGAAACATCTAAAAAACACAGCTTAGAGAGCATAGGGCACTTCCACGCATGGGGGGATAAAGCGGGAAAATTGAAAATCAGCAAGACACAAGCACCCCAAAGTTTAGGGCTGCTCTGTTGACAAGGACCTCCACTTCCTTCCACCTTAAATATCCCAGGAAAGCGAAAAATGGATAAAAAAGTTGTGGTCCTTATGTACAATGGAATATCACTCAGCCATGAAATCAATGTCATAAGGCTAGTAGCAGCATGATGAGTGGATTTAGGTAAGACGATTCTAAGTGAAATAAGTCACACAGAAAAGGACACTTCTCATAAGGTGTCACTTATAGAGGGAATGTAAAAACCGTTACACTTGAACTGAATTACAAAACAGAACAGAGTCACACATGCAGAAAACACACTATGGCTGCTTAACGGGAAAGGTGAGGTGGGGTGATACATAAAACAAGAGTTTCAAATTTGCTCAGATACCGTTCCATAAACCCAATATGGAATAGACAAGACCTACTCCTTGCTCAGAGAACTGGACTCAACACGCCCGATTCACCGCACAAGAATATATCTGACCAGTAATAATCTTAAAACCTATGTATTGATATCTCTCTGTTAGTGTGTCAAGTGGGTGTAAAGCGGCCTAAACACAGCCGTGAAAAGCAGCTAAACCCCATTATAAAAAGAAATTACTTTTAAAAACCCATGAAACAAAGACAGGGAAAGAGAGAGAAATTCTTACACAATTCGTTCAGGGGCTGTGATGCAACCTGGATTGACCATATCTAGACCCACAGCTGGATGAGACATAAGGGTGGACACTCTTGGGGCTGAGAGGTTTGGTGAGGTTGGGTGAGCAAACGCAGACCCTTTAAAGTAATACTGCGTGCGACCCATCGCATGGGTCCCAAATCTCCAGGTTCAAGGGCATCTTCCTACATCGAAAACATGCATGAGAAACCCAGAAGATGGTACACCGTGTGATGGGGAAAGGTTTCTAAAACGCACCTCATTTTTCATCTCCTTGTGCTCGGGTTCGCCATTCCAGCCACTTTACTAGCAATCTCCCTACTTGGAGCATCAGCACCTTTAACCTCCTGTTCCGTACAGGTTGCAATTTGTCCTGAGGATGAACGGGAAGACGGGGAACCAATGAGAGACTAGCTCTTGGTGTTGGGACAGGCACAGGTCACTCTATTTTCCCATCAGGAAGAAGAATTAACCACAGGCTCAGCCTGCCCCCCGGAACCAGAACAGGGCCTGAAGCCATCCTGCGCTTTTGCGGCCGGCTCCCAAAAAAGCGACTTGTAAAATGGAGCTTCAGGGCACTGCAATTCACAAACCTGCAGAGTTATAAATGATAACTCTCGTCCACAAATATATTGAGGGAAGGCAAAGAAGAGGATTTGAAATCAAGGCAGAATTGCAGGAAACAGATTTCAGGAGGTAGATTCGAATCGCCTTTAAAGCACATGAAAAGCGGCAAAACGTTGACAATGATGCCCTTGGCCAAAAAGGGCGTATGCGTTTTTTCCTGAATATATTCAGGAAAAAACGCATACGCCCTTTTTGGCCAACCAAGCAACCTGGAAAGGCAAATCAGCGCGACAAAGAAGTCTCGCTTCCCATCGGTCAAAAGGGCCATGCTGAAAAAAGTGTCAAAACCAGAAATGCAGGACAGGCCATGGAGAAATGGGAGCCTTGCTACACTGATGGGCGGGATGTAAATTGCCAACAGCCACTCTGGAGAAGTGTACGGTGTGTCCTGAAACATCTAAAAAACACAGCTTAGAGAGCATAGGGCACTTCCACGCATGGGGGGATAAAGCGGGAAAATTGAAAATCAGCAAGACACAAGCACCCCAAAGTTTAGGGCTGCTCTGTTGACAAGGACCTCCACTTCCTTCCACCTTAAATATCCCAGGAAAGCGAAAAATGGATAAAAAAGTTGTGGTCCTTATGTACAATGGAATATCACTCAGCCATGAAATCAATGTCATAAGGCTAGTAGCAGCATGATGAGTGGATTTAGGTAAGACGATTCTAAGTGAAATAAGTCACACAGAAAAGGACACTTCTCATAAGGTGTCACTTATAGAGGGAATGTAAAAACCGTTACACTTGAACTGAATTACAAAACAGAACAGAGTCACACATGCAGAAAACACACTATGGCTGCTTAACGGGAAAGGTGAGGTGGGGTGATACATAAAACAAGAGTTTCAAATTAGCTCAGATACCGTTCCATAAACCCAATATGGAATAGACAAGACCTACTCCTTGCTCAGAGAACTGGACTCAACACGCCCGATTCACCGCACAAGAATATATCTGACCAGTAATAATCTTAAAACCTATGTATTGATATCTCTCTGTTAGTGTGTCAAGTGGGTGTAAAGCGGCCTAAACACAGCCGTGAAAAGCAGCTAAACCCCATTATAAAAAGAAATTACTTTTAAAAACCCATGAAACAAAGACAGGGAAAGAGAGAGAAATTCTTACACAATTCGTTCAGGGGCTGTGATGCAACCTGGATTGACCATATCTAGACCCACAGCTGGATGAGACATAAGGGTGGACACTCTTGGGGCTGAGAGGTTCGGTGAGGTTGGGTGGGCAAACGCAGACCCTTTAAAGTAATACTGCGTGCTTCCCATCGCATGGGTCCCAAATCTCCAGGTTCAAGGGCATCTTCCTACATCGAAAACATGCATGAGAAACCCAGAAGATGGTACACCGTGTGATGGGGAAAGGTTTCTAAAACGCACCTCATTTCTCATCTCCTTGTGCTCGGGTTCGCCATTCCAGCCACTTTACTAGCAATCTCCCTACTTGGAGCATCAGCACCTTTAACCTCCTGTTCCGTACAGGTTGCAATTTGTCCTGAGGATGAACGGGAAGACGGGGAACCAATGAGAGACTAGCTCTTGGTGTTGGGACAGGCACAGGTCACTCTATTTTCCCATCAGGAAGAAGAATTAACCACAGGCTCAGCCTGCCCCCCGGAACCAGAACAGGGCCTGAAGCCATCCTGCGCTTTTGCGGCCGGCTCCCAAAAAAGCGACTTGTAAAATGGAGCTTCAGGGCACTGCAATTCACAAACCTGCAGAGTTATAAATGATAACTCTCGTCCACAAATATATTGAGGGAAGGCAAAGAAGAGGATTTGAAATCAAGGCAGAATTGCAGGAAACAGATTTCAGGAGGTAGATTCGAATCGCCTTTAAAGCACATGAAAAGCGGCAAAACGTTGACAATGATGCCCTTGGCCAAAAAGGGCGTATGCGTTTTTTCCTGAATATATTCAGGAAAAAACGCATACGCCCTTTTTGGCCAACCAAGCAACCTGGAAAGGCAAATCAGCGCGACAAAGAAGTCTCGCTTCCCATCGGTCAAAAGGGCCATGCTGAAAAAAGTGTCAAAACCAGAAATGCAGGACAGGCCATGGAGAAATGGGAGCCTTGCTACACTGATGGGCGGGATGTAAATTGCCAACAGCCACTCTGGAGAAGTGTACGGTGTGTCCTGAAACATCTAAAAAACACAGCTTAGAGAGCATAGGGCACTTCCACGCATGGGGGGATAAAGCGGGAAAATTGAAAATCAGCAAGACACAAGCACCCCAAAGTTTAGGGCTGCTCTGTTGACAAGGACCTCCACTTCCTTCCACCTTAAATATCCCAGGAAAGCGAAAAATGGATAAAAAAGTTGTGGTCCTTATGTACAATGGAATATCACTCAGCCATGAAATCAATGTCATAAGGCTAGTAGCAGCATGATGAGTGGATTTAGGTAAGACGATTCTAAGTGAAATAAGTCACACAGAAAAGGACACTTCTCATAAGGTGTCACTTATAGAGGGAATGTAAAAACCGTTACACTTGAACTGAATTACAAAACAGAACAGAGTCACACATGCAGAAAACACACTATGGCTGCTTAACGGGAAAGGTGAGGTGGGGTGATACATAAAACAAGAGTTTCAAATTAGCTCAGATACCGTTCCATAAACCCAATATGGAATAGACAAGACCTACTCCTTGCTCAGAGAACTGGACTCAACACGCCCGATTCACCGCACAAGAATATATCTGACCAGTAATAATCTTAAAACCTATGTATTGATATCTCTCTGTTAGTGTGTCAAGTGGGTGTAAAGCGGCCTAAACACAGCCGTGAAAAGCAGCTAAACCCCATTATAAAAAGAAATTACTTTTAAAAACCCATGAAACAAAGACAGGGAAAGAGAGAGAAATTCTTACACAATTCGTTCAGGGGCTGTGATGCAACCTGGATTGACCATATCTAGACCCACAGCTGGATGAGACATAAGGGTGGACACTCTTGGGGCTGAGAGGTTCGGTGAGGTTGGGTGGGCAAACGCAGACCCTTTAAAGTAATACTGCGTGCTTCCCATCGCATGGGTCCCAAATCTCCAGGTTCAAGGGCATCTTCCTACATCGAAAACATGCATGAGAAACCCAGAAGATGGTACACCGTGTGATGGGGAAAGGTTTCTAAAACGCACCTCATTTCTCATCTCCTTGTGCTCGGGTTCGCCATTCCAGCCACTTTACTAGCAATCTCCCTACTTGGAGCATCAGCACCTTTAACCTCCTGTTCCGTACAGGTTGCAATTTGTCCTGAGGATGAACGGGAAGACGGGGAACCAATGAGAGACTAGCTCTTGGTGTTGGGACAGGCACAGGTCACTCTATTTTCCCATCAGGAAGAAGAATTAACCACAGGCTCAGCCTGCCCCCCGGAACCAGAACAGGGCCTGAAGCCATCCTGCGCTTTTGCGGCCGGCTCCCAAAAAAGCGACTTGTAAAATGGAGCTTCAGGGCACTGCAATTCACAAACCTGCAGAGTTATAAATGATAACTCTCGTCCACAAATATATTGAGGGAAGGCAAAGAAGAGGATTTGAAATCAAGGCAGAATTGCAGGAAACAGATTTCAGGAGGTAGATTCGAATCGCCTTTAAAGCACATGAAAAGCGGCAAAACGTTGACAATGATGCCCTTGGCCAAAAAGGGCGTATGCGTTTTTTCCTGAATATATTCAGGAAAAAACGCATACGCCCTTTTTGGCCAACCAAGCAACCTGGAAAGGCAAATCAGCGCGACAAAGAAGTCTCGCTTCCCATCGGTCAAAAGGGCCATGCTGAAAAAAGTGTCAAAACCAGAAATGCAGGACAGGCCATGGAGAAATGGGAGCCTTGCTACACTGATGGGCGGGATGTAAATTGCCAACAGCCACTCTGGAGAAGTGTACGGTGTGTCCTGAAACATCTAAAAAACACAGCTTAGAGAGCATAGGGCACTTCCACGCATGGGGGGATAAAGCGGGAAAATTGAAAATCAGCAAGACACAAGCACCCCAAAGTTTAGGGCTGCTCTGTTGACAAGGACCTCCACTTCCTTCCACCTTAAATATCCCGGGAAAGCGAAAAATGGATAAAAAAGTTGTGGTCCTTATGTACAATGGAATATCACTCAGCCATGAAATCAATGTCATAAGGCTAGTAGCAGCATGATGAGTGGATTTAGGTAAGACGATTCTAAGTGAAATAAGTCACACAGAAAAGGACACTTCTCATAAGGTGTCACTTATAGAGGGAATGTAAAAACCGTTACACTTGAACTGAATTACAAAACAGAACAGAGTCACACATGCAGAAAACACACTATGGCTGCTTAACGGGAAAGGTGAGGTGGGGTGATACATAAAACAAGAGTTTCAAATTAGCTCAGATACCGTTCCATAAACCCAATATGGAATAGACAAGACCTACTCCTTGCTCAGAGAACTGGACTCAACACGCCCGATTCACCGCACAAGAATATATCTGACCAGTAATAATCTTAAAACCTATGTATTGATATCTCTCTGTTAGTGTGTCAAGTGGGTGTAAAGCGGCCTAAACACAGCCGTGAAAAGCAGCTAAACCCCATTATAAAAAGAAATTACTTTTAAAAACCCATGAAACAAAGACAGGGAAAGAGAGAGAAATTCTTACACAATTCGTTCAGGGGCTGTGATGCAACCTGGATTGACCATATCTAGACCCACAGCTGGATGAGACATAAGGGTGGACACTCTTGGGGCTGAGAGGTTCGGTGAGGTTGGGTGGGCAAACGCAGACCCTTTAAAGTAATACTGCGTGCTTCCCATCGCATGGGTCCCAAATCTCCAGGTTCAAGGGCATCTTCCTACATCGAAAACATGCATGAGAAACCCAGAAGATGGTACACCGTGTGATGGGGAAAGGTTTCTAAAACGCACCTCATTTCTCATCTCCTTGTGCTCGGGTTCGCCATTCCAGCCACTTTACTAGCAATCTCCCTACTTGGAGCATCAGCACCTTTAACCTCCTGTTCCGTACAGGTTGCAATTTGTCCTGAGGATGAACGGGAAGACGGGGAACCAATGAGAGACTAGCTCTTGGTGTTGGGACAGGCACAGGTCACTCTATTTTCCCATCAGGAAGAAGAATTAACCACAGGCTCAGCCTGCCCCCCGGAACCAGAACAGGGCCTGAAGCCATCCTGCGCTTTTGCGGCCGGCTCCCAAAAAAGCGACTTGTAAAATGGAGCTTCAGGGCACTGCAATTCACAAACCTGCAGAGTTATAAATGATAACTCTCGTCCACAAATATATTGAGGGAAGGCAAAGAAGAGGATTTGAAATCAAGGCAGAATTGCAGGAAACAGATTTCAGGAGGTAGATTCGAATCGCCTTTAAAGCACATGAAAAGCGGCAAAACGTTGACAATGATGCCCTTGGCCAAAAAGGGCGTATGCGTTTTTTCCTGAATATATTCAGGAAAAAACGCATACGCCCTTTTTGGCCAACCAAGCAACCTGGAAAGGCAAATCAGCGCGACAAAGAAGTCTCGCTTCCCATCGGTCAAAAGGGCCATGCTGAAAAAAGTGTCAAAACCAGAAATGCAGGACAGGCCATGGAGAAATGGGAGCCTTGCTACACTGATGGGCGGGATGTAAATTGCCAACAGCCACTCTGGAGAAGTGTACGGTGTGTCCTGAAACATCTAAAAAACACAGCTTAGAGAGCATAGGGCACTTCCACGCATGGGGGGATAAAGCGGGAAAATTGAAAATCAGCAAGACACAAGCACCCCAAAGTTTAGGGCTGCTCTGTTGACAAGGACCTCCACTTCCTTCCACCTTAAATATCCCAGGAAAGCGAAAAATGGATAAAAAAGTTGTGGTCCTTATGTACAATGGAATATCACTCAGCCATGAAATCAATGTCATAAGGCTAGTAGCAGCATGATGAGTGGATTTAGGTAAGACGATTCTAAGTGAAATAAGTCACACAGAAAAGGACACTTCTCATAAGGTGTCACTTATAGAGGGAATGTAAAAACCGTTACACTTGAACTGAATTACAAAACAGAACAGAGTCACACATGCAGAAAACACACTATGGCTGCTTAACGGGAAAGGTGAGGTGGGGTGATACATAAAACAAGAGTTTCAAATTAGCTCAGATACCGTTCCATAAACCCAATATGGAATAGACAAGACCTACTCCTTGCTCAGAGAACTGGACTCAACACGCCCGATTCACCGCACAAGAATATATCTGACCAGTAATAATCTTAAAACCTATGTATTGATATCTCTCTGTTAGTGTGTCAAGTGGGTGTAAAGCGGCCTAAACACAGCCGTGAAAAGCAGCTAAACTCCATTATAAAAAGAAATTACTTTTAAAAACCCATGAAACAAAGACAGGGAAAGAGAGAGAAATTCTTACACAATTCGTTCAGGGGCTGTGATGCAACCTGGATTGACCATATCTAGACCCACAGCTGGATGAGACATAAGGGTGGACACTCTTGGGGCTGAGAGGTTTGGTGAGGTTGGGTGAGCAAACGCAGACCCTTTAAAGTAATACTGCGTGCGACCCATCGCATGGGTCCCAAATCTCCAGGTTCAAGGGCATCTTCCTACATCGAAAACATGCATGAGAAACCCAGAAGATGGTACACCGTGTGATGGGGAAAGGTTTCTAAAACGCACCTCATTTCTCATCTCCTTGTGCTCGGGTTCGCCATTCCAGCCACTTTACTAGCAATCTCCCTACTTGGAGCATCAGCACCTTTAACCTCCTGTTCCGTACACGTTGCAATTTGTCCTGAGGATGAACGGGAAGACGGGGAACCAATGAGAGACTAGCTCTTGGTGTTGGGACAGGCACAGGTCACTCTATTTTCCCATCAGGAAGAAGAATTAACCACAGGCTCAGCCTGCCCCCCGGAACCAGAACAGGGCCTGAAGCCATCCTGCGCTTTTGCGGCCGGCTCCCAAAAAAGCGACTTGTAAAATGGAGCTTCAGGGCACTGCAATTCACAAACCTGCAGAGTTATAAATGATAACTCTCGTCCACAAATATATCGAGGGAAGGCAAAGAAGAGGATTTGAAATCAAGGCAGAATTGCAGGAAACAGATTTCAGGAGGTAGATTCGAATCGCCTTTAAAGCACATGAAAAGCGGCAAAACGTTGACAATGATGCCCTTGGCCAAAAAGGGCGTATGCGTTTTTTCCTGAATATATTCAGGAAAAAACGCATACGCCCTTTTTGGCCAACCAAGCAACCTGGAAAGGCAAATCAGCACGACAAAGAAGTCTCGCTTCCCATCGGTCAAAAGGGCCATGCTGAAAAAAGTGTCAAAACCAGAAATGCAGGACAGGCCATGGAGAAATGGGAGCCTTGCTACACTGATGGGCGGGATGTAAATTGCCAACAGCCACTCTGGAGAAGTGTACGGTGTGTCCTGAAACATCTAAAAAACACAGCTTAGAGAGCATAGGGCACTTCCACGCATGGGGGGATAAAGCGGGAAAATTGAAAATCAGCAAGACACAAGCACCCCAAAGTTTAGGGCTGCTCTGTTGACAAGGACCTCCACTTCCTTCCACCTTAAATATCCCAGGAAAGCGAAAAATGGATAAAAAAGTTGTGGTCCTTATGTACAATGGAATATCACTCAGCCATGGAATCAATGTCATAAGGCTAGTAGCAGCATGATGAGTGGATTTAGGTAAGACGATTCTAAGTGAAATAAGTCACACAGAAAAGGACACTTCTCATAAGGTGTCACTTATAGAGGGAATGTAAAAACCGTTACACTTGAACTGAATTACAAAACAGAACAGAGTCACACATGCAGAAAACACACTATGGCTGCTTAACGGGAAAGGTGAGGTGGGGTGATACATAAAACAAGAGTTTCAAATTAGCTCAGATACCGTTCCATAAACCCAATATGGAATAGACAAGACCTACTCCTTGCTCAGAGAACTGGACTCAACACGCCCGATTCACCGCACAAGAATATATCTGACCAGTAATAATCTTAAAACCTATGTATTGATATCTCTCTGTTAGTGTGTCAAGTGGGTGTAAAGCGGCCTAAACACAGCCGTGAAAAGCAGCTAAACCCCATTATAAAAAGAAATTACTTTTAAAAACCCATGAAACAAAGACAGGGAAAGAGAGAGAAATTCTTACACAATTCGTTCGGGGGCTGTGATGCAACCTGGATTGACCATATCTAGACCCACAGCTGGATGAGACATAAGGGTGGACACTCTTGGGGCTGAGAGGTTTGGTGAGGTTGGGTGAGCAAACGCAGACCCTTTAAAGTAATACTGCGTGCGACCCATCGCATGGGTCCCAAATCTCCAGGTTCAAGGGCATCTTCCTACATCGAAAACATGCATGAGAAACCCAGAAGATGGTACACCGTGTGATGGGGAAAGGTTTCTAAAACGCACCTCATTTCTCATCTCCTTGTGCTCGGGTTCGCCATTCCAGCCACTTTACTAGCAATCTCCCTACTTGGAGCATCAGCACCTTTAACCTCCTGTTCCGTACAGGTTGCAATTTGTCCTGAGGATGAACGGGAAGACGTGGAACCAATGAGAGACTAGCTCTTGGTGTTGGGACAGGCACAGGTCACTCTATTTTCCCATCAGGAAGAAGAATTAACCACAGGCTCAGCCTGCCCCCCGGAACCAGAACAGGGCCTGAAGCCATCCTGCGCTTTTGCGGCCGGCTCCCAAAAAAGCGACTTGTAAAATGGAGCTTCAGGGCACTGCAATTCACAAACCTGCAGAGTTATAAATGATAACTCTCGTCCACAAATATATTGAGGGAAGGCAAAGAAGAGGATTTGAAATCAAGGCAGAATTGCAGGAAACAGATTTCAGGAGGTAGATTCGAATCGCCTTTAAAGCACATGAAAAGCGGCAAAACGTTGACAATGATGCCCTTGGCCAAAAAGGGCGTATGCGTTTTTTCCTGAATATATTCAGGAAAAAACGCATACGCCCTTTTTCGCCAACCATGCAACCTGGAAAGGCAAATCAGCGCGACAAAGAAGCCTCGCTTCCCATCGGTCAAAAGGGCCATGCTGAAAAAAGTGTCAAAACCAGAAATGCAGGACAGGCCATGGAGAAATGGGAGCCTTGCTACACTGATGGGCGGGATGTAAATTGCCAACAGCCATTCTGGAGAAGTGTACGGTGTGTCCTGAAACATCTAAAAAACACAGCTTAGAGAGCATAGGGCACTTCCACGCATGGGGGGATAAAGCGGGAAAATTGAAAATCAGCAAGACACAAGCACCCCATAGTTTAGGGCTGCTCTGTTGACAAGGACCTCCACTTCCTTCCACCTTAAATATCCCAGGAAAGCGAAAAATGGATAAAAAAGTTGTGGTCCTTATGTACAATGGAATATCACTCAGCCATGAAATCAATGTCATAAGGCTAGTAGCAGCATGATGAGTGGATTTAGGTAAGACGATTCTAAGTGAAATAAGTCACACAGAAAAGGACACTTCTCATAAGGTGTCACTTATAGAGGGAATGTAAAAACCGTTACACTTGAACTGAATTACAAAACAGAACAGAGTCACACATGCAGAAAACACACTATGGCTGCTTAACGGGAAAGGTGAGGTGGGGTGATACATAAAACAAGAGTTTCAAATTAGCTCAGATACCGTTCCATAAACCCAATATGGAATAGACAAGACCTACTCCTTGCTCAGAGAACTGGACTCAACACGCCCGATTCACCGCACAAGAATATATCTGACCAGTAATAATCTTAAAACCTATGTATTGATATCTCTCTGTTAGTGTGTCAAGTGGGTGTAAAGCGGCCTAAACACAGCCGTGAAAAGCAGCTAAACCCCATTATAAAAAGAAATTACTTTTAAAAACCCATGAAACAAAGACAGGGAAAGAGAGAGAAATTCTTACACAATTCGTTCAGGGGCTGTGATGCAACCTGGATTGACCATATCTAGACCCACAGCTGGATGAGACATAAGGGTGGACACTCTTGGGGCTGAGAGGTTTGGTGAGGTTGGGTGAGCAAACGCAGACCCTTTAAAGTAATACTGCGTGCTACCCATCGCATGGGTCCCAAATCTCCAGGTTCAAGGGCATCTTCCTACATCGAAAACATGCATGAGAAACCCAGAAGATGGTACACCGTGTGATGGGGAAAGGTTTCTAAAACGCACCTCATTTCTCATCTCCTTGTGCTCGGGTTCGCCATTCCAGCCACTTTACTAGCAATCTCCCTACTTGGAGCATCAGCACCTTTAACCTCCTGTTCCGTACAGGTTGCAATTTGTCCTGAGGATGAACGGGAAGACGGGGAACCAATGAGAGACTAGCTCTTGGTGTTGGGACAGGCACAGGTCACTCTATTTTCCCATCAGGAAGAAGAATTAACCACAGGCTCAGCCTGCCCCCCGGAACCAGAACAGGGCCTGAAGCCATCCTGCGCTTTTGCGGCCGGCTCCCAAAAAAGCGACTTGTAAAATGGAGCTTCAGGGCACTGCAATTCACAAACCTGCAGAGTTATAAATGATAACTCTCGTCCACAAATATATTGAGGGAAGGCAAAGAAGAGGATTTGAAATCAAGGCAGAATTGCAGGAAACAGATTTCAGGAGGTAGATTCGAATCGCCTTTAAAGCACATGAAAAGCGGCAAAACGTTGACAATGATGCCCTTGGCCAAAAAGGGCGTATGCGTTTTTTCCTGAATATATTCAGGAAAAAACGCATACGCCCTTTTTGGCCAACCAAGCAACCTGGAAAGGCAAATCAGCACGACAAAGAAGTCTCGCTTCCCATCGGTCAAAAGGGCCATGCTGAAAAAAGTGTCAAAAGCAGAAATGCAGGACAGGCCATGGAGAAATGGGAGCCTTGCTACACTGATGGGCGGGATGTAAATTGCCAACAGCCACTCTGGAGAAGTGTACGGTGTGTCCTGAAACATCTAAAAAACACAGCTTAGAGAGCATAGGGCACTTCCACGCATGGGGGGATAAAGCGGGAAAATTGAAAATCAGCAAGACACAAGCACCCCAAAGTTTAGGGCTGCTCTGTTGACAAGGACCTCCACTTCCTTCCACCTTAAATATCCCAGGAAAGCGAAAAATGGATAAAAAAGTTGTGGTCCTTATGTACAATGGAATATCACTCAGCCATGAAATCAATGTCATAAGGCTAGTAGCAGCATGATGAGTGGATTTAGGTAAGACGATTCTAAGTGAAATAAGTCACACAGAAAAGGACACTTCTCATAAGGTGTCACTTATAGAGGGAATGTAAAAACCGTTACACTTGAACTGAATTACAAAACAGAACAGAGTCACACATGCAGAAAACACACTATGGCTGCTTAACGGGAAAGGTGAGGTGGGGTGATACATAAAACAAGAGTTTCAAATTAGCTCAGATACCGTTCCATAAACCCAATATGGAATAGACAAGACCTACTCCTTGCTCAGAGAACTGGACTCAACACGCCCGATTCACCGCACAAGAATATATCTGACCAGTAATAATCTTAAAACCTATGTATTGATATCTCTCTGTTAGTGTGTCAAGTGGGTGTAAAGCGGCCTAAACACAGCCGTGAAAAGCAGCTAAACCCCATTATAAAAAGAAATTACTTTTAAAAACCCATGAAACAAAGACAGGGAAAGAGAGAGAAATTCTTACACAATTCGTTCAGGGGCTGTGATGCAACCTGGATTGACCATATCTAGACCCACAGCTGGATGAGACATAAGGGTGGACACTCTTGGGGCTGAGAGGTTTGGTGAGGTTGGGTGAGCAAACGCAGACCCTTTAAAGTAATACTGCGTGCGACCCATCGCATGGGTCCCAAATCTCCAGGTTCAAGGGCATCTTCCTACATCGAAAACATGCATGAGAAACCCAGAAGATGGTACACCGTGTGATGGGGAAAGGTTTCTAAAACGCACCTCATTTCTCATCTCCTTGTGCTCGGGTTCGCCATTCCAGCCACTTTACTAGCAATCTCCCTACTTGGAGCATCAGCACCTTTAACCTCCTGTTCCGTACAGGTTGCAATTTGTCCTGAGGATGAACGGGAAGACGGGGAACCAATGAGAGACTAGCTCTTGGTGTTGGGACAGGCACAGGTCACTCTATTTTCCCATCAGGAAGAAGAATTAACCACAGGCTCAGCCTGCCCCCCGGAACCAGAACAGGGCCTGAAGCCATCCTGCGCTTTTGCGGCCGGCTCCCAAAAAAGCGACTTGTAAAATGGAGCTTCAGGGCACTGCAATTCACAAACCTGCAGAGTTATAAATGATAACTCTCGTCCACAAATATATTGAGGGAAGGCAAAGAAGAGGATTTGAAATCAAGGCAGAATTGCAGGAAACAGATTTCAGGAGGTAGATTCGAATCGCCTTTAAAGCACATGAAAAGCGGCAAAACGTTGACAATGATGCCCTTGGCCAAAAAGGGCGTATGCGTTTTTTCCTGAATATATTCAGGAAAAAACGCATACGCCCTTTTTCGCCAACCATGCAACCTGGAAAGGCAAATCAGCGCGACAAAGAAGCCTCGCTTCCCATCGGTCAAAAGGGCCATGCTGAAAAAAGTGTCAAAACCAGAAATGCAGGACAGGCCATGGAGAAATGGGAGCCTTGCTACACTGATGGGCGGGATGTAAATTGCCAACAGCCACTCTGGAGAAGTGTACGGTGTGTCCTGAAACATCTAAAAAACACAGCTTAGAGAGCATAGGGCACTTCCACGCATGGGGGGATAAAGCGGGAAAATTGAAAATCAGCAAGACACAAGCACCCCAAAGTTTAGGGCTGCTCTGTTGACAAGGACCTCCACTTCCTTCCACCTTAAATATCCCAGGAAAGCGAAAAATGGATAAAAAAGTTGTGGTCCTTATGTACAATGGAATATCACTCAGCCATGAAATCAATGTCATAAGGCTAGTAGCAGCATGATGAGTGGATTTAGGTAAGACGATTCTAAGTGAAATAAGTCACACAGAAAAGGACACTTCTCATAAGGTGTCACTTATAGAGGGAATGTAAAAACCGTTACACTTGAACTGAATTACAAAACAGAACAGAGTCACACATGCAGAAAACACACTATGGCTGCTTAACGGGAAAGGTGAGGTGGGGTGATACATAAAACAAGAGTTTCAAATTAGCTCAGATACCGTTCCATAAACCCAATATGGAATAGACAAGACCTACTCCTTGCTCAGAGAACTGGACTCAACACGCCCGATTCACCGCACAAGAATATATCTGACCAGTAATAATCTTAAAACCTATGTATTGATATCTCTCTGTTAGTGTGTCAAGTGGGTGTAAAGCGGCCTAAACACAGCCGTGAAAAGCAGCTAAACCCCATTATAAAAAGAAATTACTTTTAAAAACCCATGAAACAAAGACAGGGAAAGAGAGAGAAATTCTTACACAATTCGTTCAGGGGCTGTGATGCAACCTGGATTGACCATATCTAGACCTACAGCTGGATGAGACATAAGGGTGGACACTCTTGGGGCTGAGAGGTTTGGTGAGGTTGGGTGAGCAAACGCAGACCCTTTAAAGTAATACTGCGTGCGACCCATCGCATGGGTCCCAAATCTCCAGGTTCAAGGGCATCTTCCTACATCGAAAACATGCATGAGAAACCCAGAAGATGGTACACCGTGTGATGGGGAAAGGTTTCTAAAACGCACCTCATTTCTCATCTCCTTGTGCTCGGGTTCGCCATTCCAGCCACTTTACTAGCAATCTCCCTACTTGGAGCATCAGCACCTTTAACCTCCTGTTCCGTACAGGTTGCAATTTGTCCTGAGGATGAACGGGAAGACGGGGAACCAATGAGAGACTAGCTCTTGGTGTTGGGACAGGCACAGGTCACTCTATTTTCCCATCAGGAAGAAGAATTAACCACAGGCTCAGCCTGCCCCCCGGAACCAGAACAGGGCCTGAAGCCATCCTGCGCTTTTGCGGCCGGCTCCCAAAAAAGTGACTTGTAAAATGGAGCTTCAGGGCACTGCAATTCACAAACCTGCAGAGTTATAAATGATAACTCTCGTCCACAAATATATTGAGGGAAGGCAAAGAAGAGGATTTGAAATCAAGGCAGAATTGCAGGAAACAGATTTCAGGAGGTAGATTCGAATCGCCTTTAAAGCACATGAAAAGCGGCAAAACGTTGACAATGATGCCCTTGGCCAAAAAGGGCGTATGCGTTTTTTCCTGAATATATTCAGGAAAAAACGCATACGCCCTTTTTGGCCAACCAAGCAACCTGGAAAGGCAAATCAGCGCGACAAAGAAGTCTCGCTTCCCATCGGTCAAAAGGGCCATGCTGAAAAAAGTGTCAAAACCAGAAATGCAGGACAGGCCATGGAGAAATGGGAGCCTTGCTACACTGATGGGCGGGATGTAAATTGCCAACAGCCACTCTGGAGAAGTGTACGGTGTGTCCTGAAACATCTAAAAAACACAGCTTAGAGAGCATAGGGCACTTCCACGCATGGGGGGATAAAGCGGGAAAATTGAAAATCAGCAAGACACAAGCACCCCAAAGTTTAGGGCTGCTCTGTTGACAAGGACCTCCACTTCCTTCCACCTTAAATATCCCAGGAAAGCGAAAAATGGATAAAAAAGTTGTGGTCCTTATGTACAATGGAATATCACTCAGCCATGAAATCAATGTCATAAGGCTAGTAGCAGCATGATGAGTGGATTTAGGTAAGACGATTCTAAGTGAAATAAGTCACACAGAAAAGGACACTTCTCATAAGGTGTCACTTATAGAGGGAATGTAAAAACCGTTACACTTCAACTGAATTACAAAACAGAACAGAGTCACACATGCAGAAAACACACTATGGCTGCTTAACGGGAAAGGTGAGGTGGGGTGATACATAAAACAAGAGTTTCAAATTAGCTCAGATACCGTTCCATAAACCCAATATGGAATAGACAAGACCTACTCCTTGCTCAGAGAACTGGACTCAACACGCCCGATTCACCGCACAAGAATATATCTGACCAGTAATAATCTTAAAACCTATGTATTGATATCTCTCTGTTAGTGTGTCAAGTGGGTGTAAAGCGGCCTAAACACAGCCGTGAAAAGCAGCTAAACCCCATTATAAAAAGAAATTACTTTTAAAAACCCATGAAACAAAGACAGGGAAAGAGAGAGAAATTCTTACACAATTCGTTCAGGGGCTGTGATGCAACCTGGATTGACCATATCTAGACCCACAGCTGGATGAGACATAAGGGTGGACACTCTTGGGGCTGAGAGGTTTGGTGAGGTTGGGTGAGCAAACGCAGACCCTTTAAAGTAATACTGCGTGCGACCCATCGCATGGGTCCCAAATCTCCAGGTTCAAGGGCATCTTCCTACATCGAAAACATGCATGAGAAACCCAGAAGATGGTACACCGTGTGATGGGGAAAGGTTTCTAAAACGCACCTCATTTCTCATCTCCTTGTGCTCGGGTTCGCCATTCCAGCCACTTTACTAGCAATCTCCCTACTTGGAGCATCAGCACCTTTAACCTCCTGTTCCGTACAGGTTGCAATTTGTCCTGAGGATGAACGGGAAGACGGGGAACCAATGAGAGACTAGCTCTTGGTGTTGGGACAGGCACAGGTCACTCTATTTTCCCATCAGGAAGAAGAATTAACCACAGGCTCAGCCTGCCCCCCGGAACCAGAACAGGGCCTGAAGCCATCCTGCGCTTTTGCGGCCGGCTCCCAAAAAAGCGACTTGTAAAATGGAGCTTCAGGGCACTGCAATTCACAAACCTGCAGAGTTATAAATGATAACTCTCGTCCACAAATATATTGAGGGAAGGCAAAGAAGAGGATTTGAAATCAAGGCAGAATTGCAGGAAACAGATTTCAGGAGGTAGATTCGAATCGCCTTTAAAGCACATGAAAAGCGGCAAAACGTTGACAATGATGCCCTTGGCCAAAAAGGGCGTATGCGTTTTTTCCTGAATATATTCAGGAAAAAACGCATACGCCCTTTTTGGCCAACCAAGCAACCTGGAAAGGCAAATCAGCACGACAAAGAAGTCTCGCTTCCCATCGGTCAAAAGGGCCATGCTGAAAAAAGTGTCAAAACCAGAAATGCAGGACAGGCCATGGAGAAATGGGAGCCTTGCTACACTGATGGGCGGGATGTAAATTGCCAACAGCCACTCTGGAGAAGTGTACGGTGTGTCCTGAAACATCTAAAAAACACAGCTTAGAGAGCATAGGGCACTTCCACGCATGGGGGGATAAAGCGGGAAAATTGAAAATCAGCAAGACACAAGCACCCCAAAGTTTAGGGCTGCTCTGTTGACAAGGACCTCCACTTCCTTCCACCTTAAATATCCCAGGAAAGCGAAAAATGGATAAAAAAGTTGTGGTCCTTATGTACAATGGAATATCACTCAGCCATGAAATCAATGTCATAAGGCTAGTAGCAGCATGATGAGTGGATTTAGGTAAGACGATTCTAAGTGAAATAAGTCACACAGAAAAGGACACTTCTCATAAGGTGTCACTTATAGAGGGAATGTAAAAACCGTTACACTTGAACTGAATTACAAAACAGAACAGAGTCACACATGCAGAAAACACACTATGGCTGCTTAACGGGAAAGGTGAGGTGGGGTGATACATAAAACAAGAGTTTCAAATTAGCTCAGATACCGTTCCATAAACCCAATATGGAATAGACAAGACCTACTCCTTGCTCAGAAAACTGGACTCAACACGCCCGATTCACCGCACAAGAATATATCTGACCAGTAATAATCTTAAAACCTATGTATTGATATCTCTCTGTTAGTGTGTCAAGTGGGTGTAAAGCGGCCTAAACACAGCCGTGAAAAGCAGCTAAACCCCATTATAAAAAGAAATTACTTTTAAAAACCCATGAAACAAAGACAGGGAAAGAGAGAGAAATTCTTACACAATTCGTTCGGGGGCTGTGATGCAACCTGGATTGACCATATCTAGACCCACAGCTGGATGAGACATAAGGGTGGACACTCTTGGGGCTGAGAGGTTTGGTGAGGTTGGGTGAGCAAACGCAGACCCTTTAAAGTAATACTGCGTGCGACCCATCGCATGGGTCCCAAATCTCCAGGTTCAAGGGCATCTTCCTACATCGAAAACATGCATGAGAAACCCAGAAGATGGTACACCGTGTGATGGGGAAAGGTTTCTAAAACGCACCTCATTTCTCATCTCCTTGTGCTCGGGTTCGCCATTCCAGCCACTTTACTAGCAATCTCCCTACTTGGAGCATCAGCACCTTTAACCTCCTGTTCCGTACAGGTTGCAATTTGTCCTGAGGATGAACGGGAAGACGGGGAACCAATGAGAGACTAGCTCTTGGTGTTGGGACAGGCACAGGTCACTCTATTTTCCCATCAGGAAGAAGAATTAACCACAGGCTCAGCCTGCCCCCCGGAACCAGAACAGGGCCTGAATCCATCCTGCGCTTTTGCGGCCGGCTCCCAAAAAAGCGACTTGTAAAATGGAGCTTCAGGGCACTGCAATTCACAAACCTGCAGAGTTATAAATGATAACTCTCGTCCACAAATATATTGAGGGAAGGCAAAGAAGAGGATTTGAAATCAAGGCAGAATTGCAGGAAACAGATTTCAGGAGGTAGATTCGAATCGCCTTTAAAGCACATGAAAAGCGGCAAAACGTTGACAATGATGCCCTTGGCCAAAAAGGGCGTATGCGTTTTTTCCTGAATATATTCAGGAAAAAACGCATACGCCCTTTTTGGCCAACCAAGCAACCTGGAAAGGCAAATCAGCACGACAAAGAAGTCTCGCTTCCCATCGGTCAAAAGGGCCATGCTGAAAAAAGTGTCAAAACCAGAAATGCAGGACAGGCCATGGAGAAATGGGAGCCTTGCTACACTGATGGGCGGGATGTAAATTGCCAACAGCCACTCTGGAGAAGTGTACGGTGTGTCCTGAAACATCTAAAAAACACAGCTTAGAGAGCATAGGGCACTTCCACGCATGGGGGGATAAAGCGGGAAAATTGAAAATCAGCAAGACACAAGCACCCCAAAGTTTAGGGCTGCTCTGTTGACAAGGACCTCCACTTCCTTCCACCTTAAATATCCCAGGAAAGCGAAAAATGGATAAAAAAGTTGTGGTCCTTATGTACAATGGAATATCACTCAGCCATGAAATCAATGTCATAAGGCTAGTAGCAGCATGATGAGTGGATTTAGGTAAGACGATTCTAAGTGAAATAAGTCACACAGAAAAGGACACTTCTCATAAGGTGTCACTTATAGAGGGAATGTAAAAACCGTTACACTTGAACTGAATTACAAAACAGAACAGAGTCACACATGCAGAAAACACACTATGGCTGCTTAACGGGAAAGGTGAGGTGGGGTGATACATATAACAAGAGTTTCAAATTAGCTCAGATACCGTTCCATAAACCCAATATGGAATAGACAAGACCTACTCCTTGCTCAGAGAACTGGACTCAACACGCCCGATTCACCGCACAAGAATATATCTGACCAGTAATAATCTTAAAACCTATGTATTGATATCTCTCTGTTAGTGTGTCAAGTGGGTGTAAAGCGGCCTAAACACAGCCGTGAAAAGCAGCTAAACCCCATTATAAAAATAAATTACTTTTAAAAACCCATGAAACAAAGACAGGGAAAGAGAGAGAAATTCTTACACAATTCGTTCAGGGGCTGTGATGCAACCTGGATTGACCATATCTAGACCCACAGCTGGATGAGACATAAGGGTGGACACTCTTGGGGCTGAGAGGTTTGGTGAGGTTGGGTGAGCAAACGCAGACCCTTTAAAGTAATACTGCGTGCGACCCATCGCATGGGTCCCAAATCTCCAGGTTCAAGGGCATCTTCCTACATCGAAAACATGCATGAGAAACCCAGAAGATGGTACACCGTGTGATGGGGAAAGGTTTCTAAAACGCACCTCATTTCTCATCTCCTTGTGCTCGGGTTCGCCATTCCAGCCACTTTACTAGCAATCTCCCTACTTGGAGCATCAGCACCTTTAACCTCCTGTTCCGTACAGGTTGCAATTTGTCCTGAGGATGAACGGGAAGACGGGGAACCAATGAGAGACTAGCTCTTGGTGTTGGGACAGGCACAGGTCACTCTATTTTCCCATCAGGAAGAAGAATTAACCACAGGCTCAGCCTGCCCCCCGGAACCAGAACAGGGCCTGAAGCCATCCTGCGCTTTTGCGGCCGGCTCCCAAAAAAGCGACTTGTAAAATGGAGCTTCAGGGCACTGCAATTCACAAACTTGCAGAGTTATAAATGATAACTCTCGTCCACAAATATATTGAGGGAAGGCAAAGAAGAGGATTTGAAATCAAGGCAGAATTGCAGGAAACAGATTTCAGGAGGTAGATTCGAATCGCCTTTAAAGCACATGAAAAGCGGCAAAACGTTGACAATGATGCCCTTGGCCAAAAAGGGCGTATGCGTTTTTTCCTGAATATATTCAGGAAAAAACGCATACGCCCTTTTTGGCCAACCAAGCAACCTGGAAAGGCAAATCAGCGCGACAAAGAAGTCTCGCTTCCCATCGGTCAAAAGGGCCATGCTGAAAAAAGTGTCAAAACCAGAAATGCAGGACAGGCCATGGAGAAATGGGAGCCTTGCTACACTGATGGGCGGGATGTAAATTGCCAACAGCCACTCTGGAGAAGTGTACGGTGTGTCCTGAAACATCTAAAAAACACAGCTTAGAGAGCATAGGGCACTTCCACGCATGGGGGGATAAAGCGGGAAAATTGAAAATCAACAAGACACAAGCACCCCAAAGTTTAGGGCTGCTCTGTTGACAAGGACCTCCACTTCCTTCCACCTTAAATATCCCAGGAAAGCGAAAAATGGATAAAAAAGTTGTGGTCCTTATGTACAATGGAATATCACTCAGCCATGAAATCAATGTCATAAGGCTAGTAGCAGCATGATGAGTGGATTTAGGTAAGACGATTCTAAGTGAAATAAGTCACACAGAAAAGGACACTTCTCATAAGGTGTCACTTATAGAGGGAATGTAAAAACCGTTACACTTGAACTGAATTACAAAACAGAACAGAGTCACACATGCAGAAAACACACTATGGCTGCTTAACGGGAAAGGTGAGGTGGGGTGATACATAAAACAAGAGTTTCAAATTAGCTCAGATACCGTTCCATAAACCCAATATGGAATAGACAAGACCTACTCCTTGCTCAGAGAACTGGACTCAACACGCCCGATTCACCGCACAAGAATATATCTGACCAGTAATAATCTTAAAACCTATGTATTGATATCTCTCTGTTAGTGTGTCAAGTGGGTGTAAAGCGGCCTAAACACAGCCGTGAAAAGCAGCTAAACCCCATTATAAAAAGAAATTACTTTTAAAAACCCATGAAACAAAGACAGGGAAAGAGAGAGAAATTCTTACACAATTCGTTCAGGGGCTGTGATGCAACCTGGATTGACCATATCTAGACCCACAGCTGGATGAGACATAAGGGTGGACACTCTTGGGGCTGAGAGGTTTGGTGAGGTTGGGTGAGCAAACGCAGACCCTTTAAAGTAATACTGCGTGCGACCCATCGCATGGGTCCCAAATCTCCAGGTTCAAGGGCATCTTCCTACATCGAAAACATGCATGAGAAACCCAGAAGATGGTACACCGTGTGATGGGGAAAGGTTTCTAAAACGCACCTCATTTCTCATCTCCTTGTGCTCGGGTTCGCCATTCCAGCCACTTTACTAGCAATCTCCCTACTTGGAGCATCAGCACCTTTAACCTCCTGTTCCATACAGGTTGCAATTTGTCCTGAGGATGAACGGGAAGACGGGGAACCAATGAGAGACTAGCTCTTGGTGTTGGGACAGGCACAGGTCACTCTATTTTCCCATCAGGAAGAAGAATTAACCACAGGCTCAGCCTGCCCCCCGGAACCAGAACAGGGCCTGAAGCCATCCTGCGCTTTTGCGGCCGGCTCCCAAAAAAGCGACTTGTAAAATGGAGCTTCAGGGCACTGCAATTCACAAACCTGCAGAGTTATAAATGATAACTCTCGTCCACAAATATATTGAGGGAAGGCAAAGAAGAGGATTTGAAATCAAGGCAGAATTGCAGGAAACAGATTTCAGGAGGTAGATTCGAATCGCCTTTAAAGCACATGAAAAGCGGCAAAACGTTGACAATGATGCCCTTGGCCAAAAAGGGCGTATGCGTTTCTTCCTGAATATATTCAGGAAAAAACGCATACGCCCTTTTTGGCCAACCAAGCAACCTGGAAAGGCAAATCAGCGCGACAAAGAAGTCTCGCTTCCCATCGGTCAAAAGGGCCATGCTGAAAAAAGTGTCAAAACCAGAAATGCAGGACAGGCCATGGAGAAATGGGAGCCTTGCTACACTGATGGGCGGGATGTAAATTGCCAACAGCCACTCTGGAGAAGTGTACGGTGTGTCCTGAAACATCTAAAAAACACAGCTTAGAGAGCATAGGGCACTTCCACGCATGGGGGGATAAAGCGGGAAAATTGAAAATCAGCAAGACACAAGCACCCCAAAGTTTAGGGCTGCTCTGTTGACAAGGACCTCCACTTCCTTCCACCTTAAATATCCCAGGAAAGCGAAAAATGGATAAAAAAGTTGTGGTCCTTATGTACAATGGAATATCACTCAGCCATGAAATCAATGTCATAAGGCTAGTAGCAGCATGATGAGTGGATTTAGGTAAGACGATTCTAAGTGAAATAAGTCACACAGAAAAGGACACTTCTCATAAGGTGTCACTTATAGAGGGAATGTAAAAACCGTTACACTTGAACTGAATTACAAAACAGAACAGAGTCACACATGCAGAAAACACACTATGGCTGCTTAACGGGAAAGGTGAGGTGGGGTGATACATAAAACAAGAGTTTCAAATTAGCTCAGATACCGTTCCATAAACCCAATATGGAATAGACAAGACCTACTCCTTGCTCAGAGAACTGGACTCAACACGCCCGATTCACCGCACAAGAATATATCTGACCAGTAATAATCTTAAAACCTATGTATTGATATCTCTCTGTTAGTGTGTCAAGTGGGTGTAAAGTGGCCTAAACACAGCCGTGAAAAGCAGCTAAACCCCATTATAAAAAGAAATTACTTTTAAAAACCCATGAAACAAAGACAGGGAAAGAGAGAGAAATTCTTACACAATTCGTTCAGGGGCTGTGATGCAACCTGGATTGACCATATCTAGACCCACAGCTGGATGAGACATAAGGGTGGACACTCTTGGGGCTGAGAGGTTTGGTGAGGTTGGGTGAGCAAACGCAGACCCTTTAAAGTAATACTGCGTGCGACCCATCGCATGGGTCCCAAATCTCCAGGTTCAAGGGCATCTTCCTACATCGAAAACATGCATGAGAAACCCAGAAGATGGTACACCGTGTGATGGGGAAAGGTTTCTAAAACGCACCTCATTTCTCATCTCCTTGTGCTCGGGTTCGCCATTCCAGCCACTTTACTAGCAATCTCCCTACTTGGAGCATCAGCACCTTTAACCTCCTGTTCCGTACAGGTTGCAATTTGTCCTGAGGATGAACGGGAAGACGGGGAACCAATGAGAGACTAGCTCTTGGTGTTGGGACAGGCACAGGTCACTCTATTTTCCCATCAGGAAGAAGAATTAACCACAGGCTCAGCCTGCCCCCCGGAACCAGAACAGGGCCTGAAGCCATCCTGCGCTTTTGCGGCCGGCTCCCAAAAAAGCGACTTGTAAAATGGAGCTTCAGGGCACTGCAATTCACAAACTTGCAGAGTTATAAATGATAACTCTCGTCCACAAATATATTGAGGGAAGGCAAAGAAGAGGATTTGAAATCAAGGCAGAATTGCAGGAAACAGATTTCAGGAGGTAGATTCGAATCGCCTTTAAAGCACATGAAAAGCGGCAAAACGTTGACAATGATGCCCTTGGCCAAAAAGGGCGTATGCGTTTTTTCCTGAATATATTCAGGAAAAAACGCATACGCCCTTTTTGGCCAACCAAGCAACCTGGAAAGGCAAATCAGCGCGACAAAGAAGTCTCGCTTCCCATCGGTCAAAAGGGCCATGCTGAAAAAAGTGTCAAAACCAGAAATGCAGGACAGGCCATGGAGAAATGGGAGCCTTGCTACACTGATGGGCGGGATGTAAATTGCCAACAGCCACTCTGGAGAAGTGTACGGTGTGTCCTGAAACATCTAAAAAACACAGCTTAGAGAGCATAGGGCACTTCCACGCATGGGGGGATAAAGCGGGAAAATTGAAAATCAACAAGACACAAGCACCCCAAAGTTTAGGGCTGCTCTGTTGACAAGGACCTCCACTTCCTTCCACCTTAAATATCCCAGGAAAGCGAAAAATGGATAAAAAAGTTGTGGTCCTTATGTACAATGGAATATCACTCAGCCATGAAATCAATGTCATAAGGCTAGTAGCAGCATGATGAGTGGATTTAGGTAAGACGATTCTAAGTGAAATAAGTCACACAGAAAAGGACACTTCTCATAAGGTGTCACTTATAGAGGGAATGTAAAAACCGTTACACTTGAACTGAATTACAAAACAGAACAGAGTCACACATGCAGAAAACACACTATGGCTGCTTAACGGGAAAGGTGAGGTGGGGTGATACATAAAACAAGAGTTTCAAATTAGCTCAGATACCGTTCCATAAACCCAATATGGAATAGACAAGACCTACTCCTTGCTCAGAGAACTGGACTCAACACGCCCGATTCACCGCACAAGAATATATCTGACCAGTAATAATCTTAAAACCTATGTATTGATATCTCTCTGTTAGTGTGTCAAGTGGGTGTAAAGCGGCCTAAACACAGCCGTGAAAAGCAGCTAAACCCCATTATAAAAAGAAATTACTTTTAAAAACCCATGAAACAAAGACAGGGAAAGAGAGAGAAATTCTTACACAATTCGTTCAGGGGCTGTGATGCAACCTGGATTGACCATATCTAGACCCACAGCTGGATGAGACATAAGGGTGGACACTCTTGGGGCTGAGAGGTTTGGTGAGGTTGGGTGAGCAAACGCAGACCCTTTAAAGTAATACTGCGTGCGACCCATCGCATGGGTCCCAAATCTCCAGGTTCAAGGGCATCTTCCTACATCGAAAACATGCATGAGAAACCCAGAAGATGGTACACCGTGTGATGGGGAAAGGTTTCTAAAACGCACCTCATTTCTCATCTCCTTGTGCTCGGGTTCGCCATTCCAGCCACTTTACTAGCAATCTCCCTACTTGGAGCATCAGCACCTTTAACCTCCTGTTCCATACAGGTTGCAATTTGTCCTGAGGATGAACGGGAAGACGGGGAACCAATGAGAGACTAGCTCTTGGTGTTGGGACAGGCACAGGTCACTCTATTTTCCCATCAGGAAGAAGAATTAACCACAGGCTCAGCCTGCCCCCCGGAACCAGAACAGGGCCTGAAGCCATCCTGCGCTTTTGCGGCCGGCTCCCAAAAAAGCGACTTGTAAAATGGAGCTTCAGGGCACTGCAATTCACAAACCTGCAGAGTTATAAATGATAACTCTCGTCCACAAATATATTGAGGGAAGGCAAAGAAGAGGATTTGAAATCAAGGCAGAATTGCAGGAAACAGATTTCAGGAGGTAGATTCGAATCGCCTTTAAAGCACATGAAAAGCGGCAAAACGTTGACAATGATGCCCTTGGCCAAAAAGGGCGTATGCGTTTCTTCCTGAATATATTCAGGAAAAAACGCATACGCCCTTTTTGGCCAACCAAGCAACCTGGAAAGGCAAATCAGCGCGACAAAGAAGTCTCGCTTCCCATCGGTCAAAAGGGCCATGCTGAAAAAAGTGTCAAAACCAGAAATGCAGGACAGGCCATGGAGAAATGGGAGCCTTGCTACACTGATGGGCGGGATGTAAATTGCCAACAGCCACTCTGGAGAAGTGTACGGTGTGTCCTGAAACATCTAAAAAACACAGCTTAGAGAGCATAGGGCACTTCCACGCATGGGGGGATAAAGCGGGAAAATTGAAAATCAGCAAGACACAAGCACCCCAAAGTTTAGGGCTGCTCTGTTGACAAGGACCTCCACTTCCTTCCACCTTAAATATCCCAGGAAAGCGAAAAATGGATAAAAAAGTTGTGGTCCTTATGTACAATGGAATATCACTCAGCCATGAAATCAATGTCATAAGGCTAGTAGCAGCATGATGAGTGGATTTAGGTAAGACGATTCTAAGTGAAATAAGTCACACAGAAAAGGACACTTCTCATAAGGTGTCACTTATAGAGGGAATGTAAAAACCGTTACACTTGAACTGAATTACAAAACAGAACAGAGTCACACATGCAGAAAACACACTATGGCTGCTTAACGGGAAAGGTGAGGTGGGGTGATACATAAAACAAGAGTTTCAAATTAGCTCAGATACCGTTCCATAAACCCAATATGGAATAGACAAGACCTACTCCTTGCTCAGAGAACTGGACTCAACACGCCCGATTCACCGCACAAGAATATATCTGACCAGTAATAATCTTAAAACCTATGTATTGATATCTCTCTGTTAGTGTGTCAAGTGGGTGTAAAGTGGCCTAAACACAGCCGTGAAAAGCAGCTAAACCCCATTATAAAAAGAAATTACTTTTAAAAACCCATGAAACAAAGACAGGGAAAGAGAGAGAAATTCTTACACAATTCGTTCAGGGGCTGTGATGCAACCTGGATTGACCATATCTAGACCCACAGCTGGATGAGACATAAGGGTGGACACTCTTGGGGCTGAGAGGTTTGGTGAGGTTGGGTGAGCAAACGCAGACCCTTTAAAGTAATACTGCGTGCGACCCATCGCATGGGTCCCAAATCTCCAGGTTCAAGGGCATCTTCCTACATCGAAAACATGCATGAGAAACCCAGAAGATGGTACACCGTGTGATGGGGAAAGGTTTCTAAAACGCACCTCATTTCTCATCTCCTTGTGCTCGGGTTCGCCATTCCAGCCACTTTACTAGCAATCTCCCTACTTGGAGCATCAGCACCTTTAACCTCCTGTTCCGTACAGGTTGCAATTTGTCCTGAGGATGAACGGGAAGACGGGGAACCAATGAGAGACTAGCTCTTGGTGTTGGGACAGGCACAGGTCACTCTATTTTCCCATCAGGAAGAAGAATTAACCACAGGCTCAGCCTGCCCCCCGGAACCAGAACAGGGCCTGAAGCCATCCTGCGCTTTTGCGGCCGGCTCCCAAAAAAGCGACTTGTAAAATGGAGCTTCAGGGCACTGCAATTCACAAACCTGCAGAGTTATAAATGATAACTCTCGTCCACAAATATATTGAGGGAAGGCAAAGAAGAGGATTTGAAATCAAGGCAGAATTGCAGGAAACAGATTTCAGGAGGTAGATTCGAATCGCCTTTAAAGCACATGAAAAGCGGCAAAACGTTGACAATGATGCCCTTGGCCAAAAAGGGCGTATGCGTTTTTTCCTGAATATATTCAGGAAAAAACGCATACGCCCTTTTTGGCCAACCAAGCAACCTGGAAAGGCAAATCAGCGCGACAAAGAAGTCTCGCTTCCCATCGGTCAAAAGGGCCATGCTGAAAAAAGTGTCAAAACCAGAAATGCAGGACAGGCCATGGAGAAATGGGAGCCTTGCTACACTGATGGGCGGGATGTAAATTGCCAACAGCCACTCTGGAGAAGTGTACGGTGTGTCCTGAAACATCTAAAAAACACAGCTTAGAGAGCATAGGGCACTTCCACGCATGGGGGGATAAAGCGGGAAAATTGAAAATCAGCAAGACACAAGCACCCCAAAGTTTAGGGCTGCTCTGTTGACAAGGACCTCCACTTCCTTCCACCTTAAATATCCCAGGAAAGCGAAAAATGGATAAAAAAGTTGTGGTCCTTATGTACAATGGAATATCACTCAGCCATGAAATCAATGTCATAAGGCTAGTAGCAGCATGATGAGTGGATTTAGGTAAGACGATTCTAAGTGAAATAAGTCACACAGAAAAGGACACTTCTCATAAGGTGTCACTTATAGAGGGAATGTAAAAACCGTTACACTTGAACTGAATTACAAAACAGAACAGAGTCACACATGCAGAAAACACACTATGGCTGCTTAACGGGAAAGGTGAGGTGGGGTGATACATAAAACAAGAGTTTCAAATTAGCTCAGATACCGTTCCATAAACCCAATATGGAATAGACAAGACCTACTCCTTGCTCAGAGAACTGGACTCAACACGCCCGATTCACCGCACAAGAATATATCTGACCAGTAATAATCTTAAAACCTATGTATTGATATCTCTCTGTTAGTGTGTCAAGTGGGTGTAAAGCGGCCTAAACACAGCCGTGAAAAGCAGCTAAACCCCATTATAAAAAGAAATTACTTTTAAAAACCCATGAAACAAAGACAGGGAAAGAGAGAGAAATTCTTACACAATTCGTTCAGGGGCTGTGATGCAACCTGGATTGACCATATCTAGACCCACAGCTGGATGAGACATAAGGGTGGACACTCTTGGGGCTGAGAGGTTTGGTGAGGTTGGGTGAGCAAACGCAGACCCTTTAAAGTAATACTGCGTGCGACCCATCGCATGGGTCCCAAATCTCCAGGTTCAAGGGCATCTTCCTACATCGAAAACATGCATGAGAAACCCAGAAGATGGTACACCGTGTGATGGGGAAAGGTTTCTAAAACGCACCTCATTTCTCATCTCCTTGTGCTCGGGTTCGCCATTCCAGCCACTTTACTAGCAATCTCCCTACTTGGAGCATCAGCACCTTTAACCTCCTGTTCCGTACAGGTTGCAATTTGTCCTGAGGATGAACGGGAAGACGGGGAACCAATGAGAGACTAGCTCTTGGTGTTGGGACAGGCACAGGTCACTCTATTTTCCCATCAGGAAGAAGAATTAACCACAGGCTCAGCCTGCCCCCCGGAACCAGAACAGGGCCTGAAGCCATCCTGCGCTTTTGCGGCCGGCTCCCAAAAAAGCGACTTGTAAAATGGAGCTTCAGGGCACTGCAATTCACAAACCTGCAGAGTTATAAATGATAACTCTCGTCCACAAATATATTGAGGGAAGGCAAAGAAGAGGATTTGAAATCAAGGCAGAATTGCAGGAAACAGATTTCAGGAGGTAGATTCGAATCGCCTTTAAAGCACATGAAAAGCGGCAAAACGTTGACAATGATGCCCTTGGCCAAAAAGGGCGTATGCGTTTTTTCCTGAATATATTCAGGAAAAAACGCATACGCCCTTTTTGGCCAACCAAGCAACCTGGAAAGGCAAATCAGCGCGACAAAGAAGTCTCGCTTCCCATCGGTCAAAAGGGCCATGCTGAAAAAAGTGTCAAAACCAGAAATGCAGGACAGGCCATGGAGAAATGGGAGCCTTGCTACACTGATGGGCGGGATGTAAATTGCCAACAGCCACTCTGGAGAAGTGTACGGTGTGTCCTGAAACATCTAAAAAACACAGCTTAGAGAGCATAGGGCACTTCCACGCATGGGGGGATAAAGCGGGAAAATTGAAAATCAGCAAGACACAAGCACCCCAAAGTTTAGGGCTGCTCTGTTGACAAGGACCTCCACTTCCTTCCACCTTAAATATCCCAGGAAAGCGAAAAATGGATAAAAAAGTTGTGGTCCTTATGTACAATGGAATATCACTCAGCCATGAAATCAATGTCATAAGGCTAGTAGCAGCATGATGAGTGGATTTAGGTAAGACGATTCTAAGTGAAATAAGTCACACAGAAAAGGACACTTCTCATAAGGTGTCACTTATAGAGGGAATGTAAAAACCGTTACACTTGAACTGAATTACAAAACAGAACAGAGTCACACATGCAGAAAACACACTATGGCTGCTTAACGGGAAAGGTGAGGTGGGGTGATACATAAAACAAGAGTTTCAAATTAGCTCAGATACCGTTCCATAAACCCAATATGGAATAGACAAGACCTACTCCTTGCTCAGAGAACTGGACTCAACACGCCCGATTCACCGCACAAGAATATATCTGACCAGTAATAATCTTAAAACCTATGTATTGATATCTCTCTGTTAGTGTGTCAAGTGGGTGTAAAGCGGCCTAAACACAGCCGTGAAAAGCAGCTAAACCCCATTATAAAAAGAAATTACTTTTAAAAACCCATGAAACAAAGACAGGGAAAGAGAGAGAAATTCTTACACAATTCGTTCAGGGGCTGTGATGCAACCTGGATTGACCATATCTAGACCCACAGCTGGATGAGACATAAGGGTGGACACTCTTGGGGCTGAGAGGTTCGGTGAGGTTGGGTGAGCAAACGCAGACCCTTTAAAGTAATACTGCGTGCGACCCATCGCATGGGTCCCAAATCTCCAGGTTCAAGGGCATCTTCCTACATCGAAAACATGCATGAGAAACCCAGAAGATGGTACACCGTGTGATGGGGAAAGGTTTCTAAAACGCACCTCATTTCTCATCTCCTTGTGCTCGGGTTCGCCATTCCAGCCACTTTACTAGCAATCTCCCTACTTGGAGCATCAGCACCTTTAACCTCCTGTTCCGTACAGGTTGCAATTTGTCCTGAGGATGAACGGGAAGACGGGGAACCAATGAGAGACTAGCTCTTGGTGTTGGGACAGGCACAGGTCACTCTATTTTCCCATCAGGAAGAAGAATTAACCACAGGCTCAGCCTGCCCCCCGGAACCAGAACAGGGCCTGAAGCCATCCTGCGCTTTTGCGGCCGGCTCCCAAAAAAGCGACTTGTAAAATGGAGCTTCAGGGCACTGCAATTCACAAACCTGCAGAGTTATAAATGATAACTCTCGTCCACAAATATATTGAGGGAAGGCAAAGAAGAGGATTTGAAATCAAGGCAGAATTGCAGGAAACAGATTTCAGGAGGTAGATTCGAATCGCCTTTAAAGCACATGAAAAGCGGCAAAACGTTGACAATGATGCCCTTGGCCAAAAAGGGCGTATGCGTTTTTTCCTGAATATATTCAGGAAAAAACGCATACGCCCTTTTTGGCCAAGCAAGCAACCTGGAAAGGCAAATCAGCGCGACAAAGAAGTCTCGCTTCCCATCGGTCAAAAGGGCCATGCTGAAAAAAGTGTCAAAACCAGAAATGCAGGACAGGCCATGGAGAAATGGGAGCCTTGCTACACTGATGGGCGGGATGTAAATTGCCAACAGCCACTCTGGAGAAGTGTACGGTGTGTCCTGAAACATCTAAAAAACACAGCTTAGAGAGCATAGGGCACTTCCACGCATGGGGGGATAAAGCGGGAAAATTGAAAATCAGCAAGACACAAGCACCCCAAAGTTTAGGGCTGCTCTGTTGACAAGGACCTCCACTTCCTTCCACCTTAAATATCCCAGGAAAGCGAAAAATGGATAAAAAAGTTGTGGTCCTTATGTACAATGGAATATCACTCAGCCATGAAATCAATGTCATAAGGCTAGTAGCAGCATGATGAGTGGATTTAGGTAAGACGATTCTAAGTGAAATAAGTCACACAGAAAAGGACACTTCTCATAAGGTGTCACTTATAGAGGGAATGTAAAAACCGTTACACTTGAACTGAATTACAAAACAGAACAGAGTCACACATGCAGAAAACACACTATGGCTGCTTAACGGGAAAGGTGAGGTGGGGTGATACATAAAACAAGAGTTTCAAATTAGCTCAGATACCGTTCCATAAACCCAATATGGAATAGACAAGACCTACTCCTTGCTCAGAGAACTGGACTCAACACGCCCGATTCACCGCACAAGAATATATCTGACCAGTAATAATCTTAAAACCTATGTATTGATATCTCTCTGTTAGTGTGTCAAGTGGGTGTAAAGCGGCCTAAACACAGCCGTGAAAAGCAGCTAAACCCCATTATAAAAAGAAATTACTTTTAAAAACCCATGAAACAAAGACAGGGAAAGAGAGAGAAATTCTTACACAATTCGTTCAGGGGCTGTGATGCAACCTGGATTGACCATATCTAGACCCACAGCTGGATGAGACATAAGGGTGGACACTCTTGGGGCTGAGAGGTTTGGTGAGGTTGGGTGAGCAAACGCAGACCCTTTAAAGTAATACTGCGTGCGACCCATCGCATGGGTCCCAAATCTCCAGGTTCAAGGGCATCTTCCTACATCGAAAACATGCATGAGAAACCCAGAAGATGGTACACCGTGTGATGGGGAAAGGTTTCTAAAACGCACCTCATTTCTCATCTCCTTGTGCTCGGGTTCGCCATTCCAGCCACTTTACTAGCAATCTCCCTACTTGGAGCATTAGCACCTTTAACCTCCTGTTCCGTACAGGTTGCAATTTGTCCTGAGGATGAACGGGAAGACGGGGAACCAATGAGAGACTAGCTCTTGGTGTTGGGACAGGCACAGGTCACTCTATTTTCCCATCAGGAAGAAGAATTAACCACAGGCTCAGCCTGCCCCCCGGAACCAGAACAGGGCCTGAAGCCATCCTGCGCTTTTGCGGCCGGCTCCCAAAAAAGCGACTTGTAAAATGGAGCTTCAGGGCACTGCAATTCACAAACCTGCAGAGTTATAAATGATAACTCTCGTCCACAAATATATTGAGGGAAGGCAAAGAAGAGGATTTGAAATCAAGGCAGAATTGCAGGAAACAGATTTCAGGAGGTAGATTCGAATCGCCTTTAAAGCACATGAAAAGCGGCAAAACGTTGACAATGATGCCCTTGGCCAAAAAGGGCGTATGCGTTTTTTCCTGAATATATTCAGGAAAAAACGCATACGCCCTTTTTGGCCAACCAAGCAACCTGGAAAGGCAAATCAGCGCGACAAAGAAGTCTCGCTTCCCATCGGTCAAAAGGGCCATGCTGAAAAAAGTGTCAAAACCAGAAATGCAGGACAGGCCATGGAGAAATGGGAGCCTTGCTACACTGATGGGCGGGATGTAAATTGCCAACAGCCACTCTGGAGAAGTGTACGGTGTGTCCTGAAACATCTAAAAAACACAGCTTAGAGAGCATAGGGCACTTCCACGCATGGGGGGATAAAGCGGGAAAATTGAAAATCAGCAAGACACAAGCACCCCAAAGTTTAGGGCTGCTCTGTTGACAAGGACCTCCACTTCCTTCCACCTTAAATATCCCAGGAAAGCGAAAAATGGATAAAAAAGTTGTGGTCCTTATGTACAATGGAATATCACTCAGCCATGAAATCAATGTCATAAGGCTAGTAGCAGCATGATGAGTGGATTTAGGTAAGACGATTCTAAGTGAAATAAGTCACACAGAAAAGGACACTTCTCATAAGGTGTCACTTATAGAGGGAATGTAAAAACCGTTACACTTGAACTGAATTACGAAACAGAACAGAGTCACACATGCAGAAAACACACTATGGCTGCTTAACGGGAAAGGTGAGGTGAGGTGATACATATAACAAGAGTTTCAAATTATCTCAGATACCGTTCCATAAACCCAATATGGAATAGACAAGACCTACTCCTTGCTCAGAGAACTGGACTCAACACGCCCGATTCACCGCCCAAGAATATATCTGACCAGTAATAATCTTAAAACCTATGTATTGATATCTCTCTGTTAGTGTGTCAAGTGGGTGTAAAGCGGCCTAAACACAGCCGTGAAAAGCAGCTAAACCCCATTATAAAAAGAAATTACTTTTAAAAACCCATGAAACAAAGACAGGGAAAGAGAGAGAAATTCTTACACAATTCGTTCAGGGGCTGTGATGCAACCTGGATTGACCATATCTAGACCCACAGCTGGATGAGACATAAGGGTGGACACTCTTGGGGCTGAGAGGTTTGGTGAGGTTGGGTGAGCAAACGCAGACCCTTTAAAGTAATACTGCGTGCGACCCATCGCATGGGTCCCAAATCTCCAGGTTCAAGGGCATCTTCCTACATCGAAAACATGCATGAGAAACCCAGAAGATGGTACACCGTGTGATGGGGAAAGGTTTCTAAAACGCACCTCATTTCTCATCTCCTTGTGCTCGGGTTCGCCATTCCAGCCACTTTACTAGCAATCTCCCTACTTGGAGCATCAGCACCTTTAACCTCCTGTTCCGTACAGGTTGCAATTTGTCCTGAGGATGAACGGGAAGACGGGGAACCAATGAGAGACTAGCTCTTGGTGTTGGGACAGGCACAGGTCACACTCTATTTTCCCATCAGGAAGAAGAATTAACCACAGGCTCAGCCTGCCCCCCGGAACCAGAACAGGGCCTGAAGCCATCCTGCGCTTTTGCGGCCGGCTCCCAAAAAAGCGACTTGTAAAATGGAGCTTCAGGGCACTGCAATTCACAAACCTGCAGAGTTATAAATGATAACTCTCGTCCACAAATATATTGAGGGAAGGCAAAGAAGAGGATTTGAAATCAAGGCAGAATTGCAGGAAACAGATTTCAGGAGGTAGATTCGAATCGCCTTTAAAGCACATGAAAAGCGGCAAAACGTTGACAATGATGCCCTTGGCCAAAAAGGGCGTATGCGTTTTTTCCTGAATATATTCAGGAAAAAACGCATACGCCCTTTTTGGCCAACCAAGCAACCTGGAAAGGCAAATCAGCGCGACAAAGAAGTCTCGCTTCCCATCGGTCAAAAGGGCCATGCTGAAAAAAGTGTCAAAACCAGAAATGCAGGACAGGCCATGGAGAAATGGGAGCCTTGCTACACTGATGGGCGGGATGTAAATTGCCAACAGCCACTCTGGAGAAGTGTACGGTGTGTCCTGAAACATCTAAAAAACACAGCTTAGAGAGCATAGGGCACTTCCACGCATGGGGGGATAAAGCGGGAAAATTGAAAATCAGCAAGACACAAGCACCCCAAAGTTTAGGGCTGCTCTGTTGACAAGGACCTCCACTTCCTTCCACCTTAAATATCCCAGGAAAGCGAAAAATGGATAAAAAAGTTGTGGTCCTTATGTACAATGGAATATCACTCAGCCATGAAATCAATGTCATAAGGCTAGTAGCAGCATGATGAGTGGATTTAGGTAAGACGATTCTAAGTGAAATAAGTCACACAGAAAAGGACACTTCTCATAAGGTGTCACTTATAGAGGGAATGTAAAAACCGTTACACTTGAACTGAATTACGAAACAGAACAGAGTCACACATGCAGAAAACACACTATGGCTGCTTAACGGGAAAGGTGAGGTGGGGTGATACATATAACAAGAGTTTCAAATTATCTCAGATACCGTTCCATAAACCCAATATGGAATAGACAAGACCTACTCCTTGCTCAGAGAACTGGACTCAACACGCCCGATTCACCGCCCAAGAATATATCTGACCAGTAATAATCTTAAAACCTATGTATTGATATCTCTCTGTTAGTGTGTCAAGTGGGTGTAAAGCGGCCTAAACACAGCCGTGAAAAGCAGCTAAACCCCATTATAAAAAGAAATTACTTTTAAAAACCCATGAAACAAAGACAGGGAAAGAGAGAGAAATTCTTACACAATTCGTTCAGGGGCTGTGATGCAACCTGGATTGACCATATCTAGACCCACAGCTGGATGAGACATAAGGGTGGACACTCTTGGGGCTGAGAGGTTTGGTGAGGTTGGGTGAGCAAACGCAGACCCTTTAAAGTAATACTGCGTGCGACCCATCGCATGGGTCCCAAATCTCCAGGTTCAAGGGCATCTTCCTACATCGAAAACATGCATGAGAAACCCAGAAGATGGTACACCGTGTGATGGGGAAAGGTTTCTAAAACGCACCTCATTTCTCATCTCCTTGTGCTCGGGTTCGCCATTCCAGCCACTTTACTAGCAATCTCCCTACTTGGAGCATCAGCACCTTTAACCTCCTGTTCCGTACAGGTTGCAATTTGTCCTGAGGATGAACGGGAAGACGGGGAACCAATGAGAGACTAGCTCTTGGTGTTGGGACAGGCACAGGTCACACTCTATTTTCCCATCAGGAAGAAGAATTAACCACAGGCTCAGCCTGCCCCCCGGAACCAGAACAGGGCCTGAAGCCATCCTGCGCTTTTGCGGCCGGCTCCCAAAAAAGCGACTTGTAAAATGGAGCTTCAGGGCACTGCAATTCACAAACCTGCAGAGTTATAAATGATAACTCTCGTCCACAAATATATTGAGGGAAGGCAAAGAAGAGGATTTGAAATCAAGGCAGAATTGCAGGAAACAGATTTCAGGAGGTAGATTCGAATCGCCTTTAAAGCACATGAAAAGCGGCAAAACGTTGACAATGATGCCCTTGGCCAAAAAGGGCGTATGCGTTTTTTCCTGAATATATTCAGGAAAAAACGCATACGCCCTTTTTGGCCAACCAAGCAACCTGGAAAGGCAAATCAGCGCGAC
The DNA here is from genome assembly GCF_965194825.1 of Balaenoptera physalus. Classification (NCBI taxonomy): domain Eukaryota; kingdom Metazoa; phylum Chordata; class Mammalia; order Artiodactyla; family Balaenopteridae; genus Balaenoptera; species Balaenoptera physalus. The sequence goes on along the minus strand of NW_028126264.1, from coordinate 29,243 downwards.
AAAGAAGTCTCGCTTCCCATCGGTCAAAAGGGCCATGCTGAAAAAAGTGTCAAAACCAGAAATGCAGGACAGGCCATGGAGAAATGGGAGCCTTGCTACACTGATGGGCGGGATGTAAATTGCCAACAGCCACTCTGGAGAAGTGTACGGTGTGTCCTGAAACATCTAAAAAACACAGCTTAGAGAGCATAGGGCACTTCCACGCATGGGGGGATAAAGCGGGAAAATTGAAAATCAGCAAGACACAAGCACCCCAAAGTTTAGGGCTGCTCTGTTGACAAGGACCTCCACTTCCTTCCACCTTAAATATCCCAGGAAAGCGAAAAATGGATAAAAAAGTTGTGGTCCTTATGTACAATGGAATATCACTCAGCCATGAAATCAATGTCATAAGGCGAGTAGCAGCATGATGAGTGGATTTAGGTAAGACGATTCTAAGTGAAATAAGTCACACAGAAAAGGACACTTCTCATAAGGTGTCACTTATAGAGGGAATGTAAAAACCGTTACACTTGAACTGAATTACAAAACAGAACAGAGTCACACATGCAGAAAACACACTATGGCTGCTTAACGGGAAAGGTGAGGTGGGGTGATACATAAAACAAGAGTTTCAAATTAGCTCAGATACCGTTCCATAAACCCAATATGGAATAGACAAGACCTACTCCTTGCTCAGAGAACTGGACTCAACACGCCCGATTCACCGCCCAAGAATATATCTGACCAGTAATAATCTTAAAACCTATGTATTGATATCTCTCTGTTAGTGTGTCAAGTGGGTGTAAAGCGGCCTAAACACAGCCGTGAAAAGCAGCTAAACCCCATTATAAAAAGAAATTACTTTTAAAAACCCATGAAACAAAGACAGGGAAAGAGAGAGAAATTCTTACACAATTCGTTCAGGGGCTGTGATGCAACCTGGATTGACCATATCTAGACCCACAGCTGGATGAGACATAAGGGTGGACACTCTTGGGGCTGAGAGGTTTGGTGAGGTTGGGTGAGCAAACGCAGACCCTTTAAAGTAATACTGCGTGCTACCCATCGCATGGGTCCCAAATCTCCAGGTTCAAGGGCATCTTCCTACATCGAAAACATGCATGAGAAACCCAGAAGATGGTACACCGTGTGATGGGGAAAGGTTTCTAAAACGCACCTCATTTCTCATCTCCTTGTGCTCGGGTTCGCCATTCCAGCCACTTTACTAGCAATCTCCCTACTTGGAGCATCAGCACCTTTAACCTCCTGTTCCGTACACGTTGCAATTTGTCCTGAGGATGAACGGGAAGACGGGGAACCAATGAGAGACTAGCTCTTGGTGTTGGGACAGGCACAGGTCACTCTATTTTCCCATCAGGAAGAAGAATTAACCACAGGCTCAGCCTGCCCCCCGGAACCAGAACAGGGCCTGAAGCCATCCTGCGCTTTTGCGGCCGGCTCCCAAAAAAGCGACTTGTAAAATGGAGCTTCAGGGCACTGCAATTCACAAACCTGCAGAGTTATAAATGATAACTCTCGTCCACAAATATATTGAGGGAAGGCAAAGAAGAGGATTTGAAATCAAGGCAGAATTGCAGGAAACAGATTTCAGGAGGTAGATTCGAATCGCCTTTAAAGCACATGAAAAGCGGCAAAACGTTGACAATGATGCCCTTGGCCAAAAAGGGCGTATGCGTTTTTTCCTGAATATATTCAGGAAAAAACGCATACGCCCTTTTTGGCCAACCAAGCAACCTGGAAAGGCAAATCAGCGCGACAAAGAAGTCTCGCTTCCCATCGGTCAAAAGGGCCATGCTGAAAAAAGTGTCAAAACCAGAAATGCAGGACAGGCCATGGAGAAATGGGAGCCTTGCTACACTGATGGGCGGGATGTAAATTGCCAACAGCCACTCTGGAGAAGTGTACGGTGTGTCCTGAAACATCTAAAAAACACAGCTTAGAGAGCATAGGGCACTTCCACGCATGGGGGGATAAAGCGGGAAAATTGAAAATCAGCAAGACACAAGCACCCCAAAGTTTAGGGCTGCTCTGTTGACAAGGACCTCCACTTCCTTCCACCTTAAATATCCCAGGAAAGCGAAAAATGGATAAAAAAGTTGTGGTCCTTATGTACAATGGAATATCACTCAGCCATGAAATCAATGTCATAAGGCGAGTAGCAGCATGATGAGTGGATTTAGGTAAGACGATTCTAAGTGAAATAAGTCACACAGAAAAGGACACTTCTCATAAGGTGTCACTTATAGAGGGAATGTAAAAACCGTTACACTTGAACTGAATTACAAAACAGAACAGAGTCACACATGCAGAAAACACACTATGGCTGCTTAACGGGAAAGGTGAGGTGGGGTGATACATAAAACAAGAGTTTCAAATTAGCTCAGATACCGTTCCATAAACCCAATATGGAATAGACAAGACCTACTCCTTGCTCAGAGAACTGGACTCAACACGCCCGATTCACCGCCCAAGAATATATCTGACCAGTAATAATCTTAAAACCTATGTATTGATATCTCTCTGTTAGTGTGTCAAGTGGGTGTAAAGCGGCCTAAACACAGCCGTGAAAAGCAGCTAAACCCCATTATAAAAAGAAATTACTTTTAAAAACCCATGAAACAAAGACAGGGAAAGAGAGAGAAATTCTTACACAATTCGTTCAGGGGCTGTGATGCAACCTGGATTGACCATATCTAGACCCACAGCTGGATGAGACATAAGGGTGGACACTCTTGGGGCTGAGAGGTTTGGTGAGGTTGGGTGAGCAAACGCAGACCCTTTAAAGTAATACTGCGTGCGACCCATCGCATGGGTCCCAAATCTCCAGGTTCAAGGGCATCTTCCTACATCGAAAACATGCATGAGAAACCCAGAAGATGGTACACCGTGTGATGGGGAAAGGTTTCTAAAACGCACCTCATTTCTCATCTCCTTGTGCTCGGGTTCGCCATTCCAGCCACTTTACTAGCAATCTCCCTACTTGGAGCATCAGCACCTTTAACCTCCTGTTCCGTACAGGTTGCAATTTGTCCTGAGGATGAACGGGAAGACGGGGAACCAATGAGAGACTAGCTCTTGGTGTTGGGACAGGCACAGGTCACACTCTATTTTCCCATCAGGAAGAAGAATTAACCACAGGCTCAGCCTGCCCCCCGGAACCAGAACAGGGCCTGAAGCCATCCTGCGCTTTTGCGGCCGGCTCCCAAAAAAGCGACTTGTAAAATGGAGCTTCAGGGCACTGCAATTCACAAACCTGCAGAGTTATAAATGATAACTCTCGTCCACAAATATATTGAGGGAAGGCAAAGAAGAGGATTTGAAATCAAGGCAGAATTGCAGGAAACAGATTTCAGGAGGTAGATTCGAATCGCCTTTAAAGCACATGAAAAGCGGCAAAACGTTGACAATGATGCCCTTGGCCAAAAAGGGCGTATGCGTTTTTTCCTGAATATATTCAGGAAAAAACGCATACGCCCTTTTTGGCCAACCAAGCAACCTGGAAAGGCAAATCAGCGCGACAAAGAAGTCTCGCTTCCCATCGGTCAAAAGGGCCATGCTGAAAAAAGTGTCAAAACCAGAAATGCAGGACAGGCCATGGAGAAATGGGAGCCTTGCTACACTGATGGGCGGGATGTAAATTGCCAACAGCCACTCTGGAGAAGTGTACGGTGTGTCCTGAAACATCTAAAAAACACAGCTTAGAGAGCATAGGGCACTTCCACGCATGGGGGGATAAAGCGGGAAAATTGAAAATCAGCAAGACACAAGCACCCCAAAGTTTAGGGCTGCTCTGTTGACAAGGACCTCCACTTCCTTCCACCTTAAATATCCCAGGAAAGCGAAAAATGGATAAAAAAGTTGTGGTCCTTATGTACAATGGAATATCACTCAGCCATGAAATCAATGTCATAAGGCGAGTAGCAGCATGATGAGTGGATTTAGGTAAGACGATTCTAAGTGAAATAAGTCACACAGAAAAGGACACTTCTCATAAGGTGTCACTTATAGAGGGAATGTAAAAACCGTTACACTTGAACTGAATTACAAAACAGAACAGAGTCACACATGCAGAAAACACACTATGGCTGCTTAACGGGAAAGGTGAGGTGGGGTGATACATAAAACAAGAGTTTCAAATTAGCTCAGATACCGTTCCATAAACCCAATATGGAATAGACAAGACCTACTCCTTGCTCAGAGAACTGGACTCAACACGCCCGATTCACCGCCCAAGAATATATCTGACCAGTAATAATCTTAAAACCTATGTATTGATATCTCTCTGTTAGTGTGTCAAGTGGGTGTAAAGCGGCCTAAACACAGCCGTGAAAAGCAGCTAAACCCCATTATAAAAAGAAATTACTTTTAAAAACCCATGAAACAAAGACAGGGAAAGAGAGAGAAATTCTTACACAATTCGTTCAGGGGCTGTGATGCAACCTGGATTGACCATATCTAGACCCACAGCTGGATGAGACATAAGGGTGGACACTCTTGGGGCTGAGAGGTTTGGTGAGGTTGGGTGAGCAAACGCAGACCCTTTAAAGTAATACTGCGTGCGACCCATCGCATGGGTCCCAAATCTCCAGGTTCAAGGGCATCTTCCTACATCGAAAACATGCATGAGAAACCCAGAAGATGGTACACCGTGTGATGGGGAAAGGTTTCTAAAACGCACCTCATTTCTCATCTCCTTGTGCTCGGGTTCGCCATTCCAGCCACTTTACTAGCAATCTCCCTACTTGGAGCATCAGCACCTTTAACCTCCTGTTCCGTACAGGTTGCAATTTGTCCTGAGGATGAACGGGAAGACGGGGAACCAATGAGAGACTAGCTCTTGGTGTTGGGACAGGCACAGGTCACACTCTATTTTCCCATCAGGAAGAAGAATTAACCACAGGCTCAGCCTGCCCCCCGGAACCAGAACAGGGCCTGAAGCCATCCTGCGCTTTTGCGGCCGGCTCCCAAAAAAGCGACTTGTAAAATGGAGCTTCAGGGCACTGCAATTCACAAACCTGCAGAGTTATAAATGATAACTCTCGTCCACAAATATATTGAGGGAAGGCAAAGAAGAGGATTTGAAATCAAGGCAGAATTGCAGGAAACAGATTTCAGGAGGTAGATTCGAATCGCCTTTAAAGCACATGAAAAGCGGCAAAACGTTGACAATGATGCCCTTGGCCAAAAAGGGCGTATGCGTTTTTTCCTGAATATATTCAGGAAAAAACGCATACGCCCTTTTTGGCCAACCAAGCAACCTGGAAAGGCAAATCAGCGCGACAAAGAAGTCTCGCTTCCCATCGGTCAAAAGGGCCATGCTGAAAAAAGTGTCAAAACCAGAAATGCAGGACAGGCCATGGAGAAATGGGAGCCTTGCTACACTGATGGGCGGGATGTAAATTGCCAACAGCCACTCTGGAGAAGTGTACGGTGTGTCCTGAAACATCTAAAAAACACAGCTTAGAGAGCATAGGGCACTTCCACGCATGGGGGGATAAAGCGGGAAAATTGAAAATCAGCAAGACACAAGCACCCCAAAGTTTAGGGCTGCTCTGTTGACAAGGACCTCCACTTCCTTCCACCTTAAATATCCCAGGAAAGCGAAAAATGGATAAAAAAGTTGTGGTCCTTATGTACAATGGAATATCACTCAGCCATGAAATCAATGTCATAAGGCTAGTAGCAGCATGATGAGTGGATTTAGGTAAGACGATTCTAAGTGAAATAAGTCACACAGAAAAGGACACTTCTCATAAGGTGTCACTTATAGAGGGAATGTAAAAACCGTTACACTTGAACTGAATTACGAAACAGAACAGAGTCACACATGCAGAAAACACACTATGGCTGCTTAACGGGAAAGGTGAGGTGGGGTGATACATATAACAAGAGTTTCAAATTATCTCAGATACCGTTCCATAAACCCAATATGGAATAGACAAGACCTACTCCTTGCTCAGAGAACTGGACTCAACACGCCCGATTCACCGCCCAAGAATATATCTGACCAGTAATAATCTTAAAACCTATGTATTGATATCTCTCTGTTAGTGTGTCAAGTGGGTGTAAAGCGGCCTAAACACAGCCGTGAAAAGCAGCTAAACCCCATTATAAAAAGAAATTACTTTTAAAAACCCATGAAACAAAGACAGGGAAAGAGAGAGAAATTCTTACACAATTCGTTCAGGGGCTGTGATGCAACCTGGATTGACCATATCTAGACCCACAGCTGGATGAGACATAAGGGTGGACACTCTTGGGGCTGAGAGGTTTGGTGAGGTTGGGTGAGCAAACGCAGACCCTTTAAAGTAATACTGCGTGCGACCCATCGCATGGGTCCCAAATCTCCAGGTTCAAGGGCATCTTCCTACATCGAAAACATGCATGAGAAACCCAGAAGATGGTACACCGTGTGATGGGGAAAGATTTCTAAAACGCACCTCATTTCTCATCTCCTTGTGCTCGGGTTCGCCATTCCAGCCACTTTACTAGCAATCTCCCTACTTGGAGCATCAGCACCTTTAACCTCCTGTTCCGTACAGGTTGCAATTTGTCCTGAGGATGAACGGGAAGACGGGGAACCAATGAGAGACTAGCTCTTGGTGTTGGGACAGGCACAGGTCACACTCTATTTTCCCATCAGGAAGAAGAATTAACCACAGGCTCAGCCTGCCCCCCGGAACCAGAACAGGGCCTGAAGCCATCCTGCGCTTTTGCGGCCGGCTCCCAAAAAAGCGACTTGTAAAATGGAGCTTCAGGGCACTGCAATTCACAAACCTGCAGAGTTATAAATGATAACTCTCGTCCACAAATATATTGAGGGAAGGCAAAGAAGAGGATTTGAAATCAAGGCAGAATTGCAGGAAACAGATTTCAGGAGGTAGATTCGAATCGCCTTTAAAGCACATGAAAAGCGGCAAAACGTTGACAATGATGCCCTTGGCCAAAAAGGGCGTATGCGTTTTTTCCTGAATATATTCAGGAAAAAACGCATACGCCCTTTTTGGCCAACCAAGCAACCTGGAAAGGCAAATCAGCGCGACAAAGAAGTCTCGCTTCCCATCGGTCAAAAGGGCCATGCTGAAAAAAGTGTCAAAACCAGAAATGCAGGACAGGCCATGGAGAAATGGGAGCCTTGCTACACTGATGGGCGGGATGTAAATTGCCAACAGCCACTCTGGAGAAGTGTACGGTGTGTCCTGAAACATCTAAAAAACACAGCTTAGAGAGCATAGGGCACTTCCACGCATGGGGGGATAAAGCGGGAAAATTGAAAATCAGCAAGACACAAGCACCCCAAAGTTTAGGGCTGCTCTGTTGACAAGGACCTCCACTTCCTTCCACCTTAAATATCCCAGGAAAGCGAAAAATGGATAAAAAAGTTGTGGTCCTTATGTACAATGGAATATCACTCAGCCATGAAATCAATGTCATAAGGCTAGTAGCAGCATGATGAGTGGATTTAGGTAAGACGATTCTAAGTGAAATAAGTCACACAGAAAAGGACACTTCTCATAAGGTGTCACTTATAGAGGGAATGTAAAAACCGTTACACTTGAACTGAATTACGAAACAGAACAGAGTCACACATGCAGAAAACACACTATGGCTGCTTAACGGGAAAGGTGAGGTGGGGTGATACATATAACAAGAGTTTCAAATTATCTCAGATACCGTTCCATAAACCCAATATGGAATAGACAAGACCTACTCCTTGCTCAGAGAACTGGACTCAACACGCCCGATTCACCGCCCAAGAATATATCTGACCAGTAATAATCTTAAAACCTATGTATTGATATCTCTCTGTTAGTGTGTCAAGTGGGTGTAAAGCGGCCTAAACACAGCCGTGAAAAGCAGCTAAACCCCATTATAAAAAGAAATTACTTTTAAAAACCCATGAAACAAAGACAGGGAAAGAGAGAGAAATTCTTACACAATTCGTTCAGGGGCTGTGATGCAACCTGGATTGACCATATCTAGACCCACAGCTGGATGAGACATAAGGGTGGACACTCTTGGGGCTGAGAGGTTTGGTGAGGTTGGGTGAGCAAACGCAGACCCTTTAAAGTAATACTGCGTGCGACCCATCGCATGGGTCCCAAATCTCCAGGTTCAAGGGCATCTTCCTACATCGAAAACATGCATGAGAAACCCAGAAGATGGTACACCGTGTGATGGGGAAAGGTTTCTAAAACGCACCTCATTTCTCATCTCCTTGTGCTCGGGTTCGCCATTCCAGCCACTTTACTAGCAATCTCCCTACTTGGAGCATCAGCACCTTTAACCTCCTGTTCCGTACAGGTTGCAATTTGTCCTGAGGATGAACGGGAAGACGGGGAACCAATGAGAGACTAGCTCTTGGTGTTGGGACAGGCACAGGTCACTCTATTTTCCCATCAGGAAGAAGAATTAACCACAGGCTCAGCCTGCCCCCCGGAACCAGAACAGGGCCTGAAGCCATCCTGCGCTTTTGCGGCCGGCTCCCAAAAAAGCGACTTGTAAAATGGAGCTTCAGGGCACTGCAATTCACAAACCTGCAGAGTTATAAATGATAACTCTCGTCCACAAATATATTGAGGGAAGGCAAAGAAGAGGATTTGAAATCAAGGCAGAATTGCAGGAAACAGATTTCAGGAGGTAGATTCGAATCGCCTTTAAAGCACATGAAAAGCGGCAAAACGTTGACAATGATGCCCTTGGCCAAAAAGGGCGTATGCGTTTTTTCCTGAATATATTCAGGAAAAAACGCATACGCCCTTTTTGGCCAACCAAGCAACCTGGAAAGGCAAATCAGCGCGACAAAGAAGTCTCGCTTCCCATCGGTCAAAAGGGCCATGCTGAAAAAAGTGTCAAAACCAGAAATGCAGGACAGGCCATGGAGAAATGGGAGCCTTGCTACACTGATGGGCGGGATGTAAATTGCCAACAGCCACTCTGGAGAAGTGTACGGTGTGTCCTGAAACATCTAAAAAACACAGCTTAGAGAGCATAGGGCACTTCCACGCATGGGGGGATAAAGCGGGAAAATTGAAAATCAGCAAGACACAAGCACCCCAAAGTTTAGGGCTGCTCTGTTGACAAGGACCTCCACTTCCTTCCACCTTAAATATCCCAGGAAAGCGAAAAATGGATAAAAAAGTTGTGGTCCTTATGTACAATGGAATATCACTCAGCCATGAAATCAATGTCATAAGGCGAGTAGCAGCATGATGAGTGGATTTAGGTAAGACGATTCTAAGTGAAATAAGTCACACAGAAAAGGACACTTCTCATAAGGTGTCACTTATAGAGGGAATGTAAAAACCGTTACACTTGAACTGAATTACAAAACAGAACAGAGTCACACATGCAGAAAACACACTATGGCTGCTTAACGGGAAAGGTGAGGTGGGGTGATACATAAAACAAGAGTTTCAAATTAGCTCAGATACCGTTCCATAAACCCAATATGGAATAGACAAGACCTACTCCTTGCTCAGAGAACTGGACTCAACACGCCCGATTCACCGCCCAAGAATATATCTGACCAGTAATAATCTTAAAACCTATGTATTGATATCTCTCTGTTAGTGTGTCAAGTGGGTGTAAAGCGGCCTAAACACAGCCGTGAAAAGCAGCTAAACCCCATTATAAAAAGAAATTACTTTTAAAAACCCATGAAACAAAGACAGGGAAAGAGAGAGAAATTCTTACACAATTCGTTCAGGGGCTGTGATGCAACCTGGATTGACCATATCTAGACCCACAGCTGGATGAGACATAAGGGTGGACACTCTTGGGGCTGAGAGGTTTGGTGAGGTTGGGTGAGCAAACGCAGACCCTTTAAAGTAATACTGCGTGCGACCCATCGCATGGGTCCCAAATCTCCAGGTTCAAGGGCATCTTCCTACATCGAAAACATGCATGAGAAACCCAGAAGATGGTACACCGTGTGATGGGGAAAGGTTTCTAAAACGCACCTCATTTCTCATCTCCTTGTGCTCGGGTTCGCCATTCCAGCCACTTTACTAGCAATCTCCCTACTTGGAGCATCAGCACCTTTAACCTCCTGTTCCGTACAGGTTGCAATTTGTCCTGAGGATGAACGGGAAGACGGGGAACCAATGAGAGACTAGCTCTTGGTGTTGGGACAGGCACAGGTCACTCTATTTTCCCATCAGGAAGAAGAATTAACCACAGGCTCAGCCTGCCCCCCGGAACCAGAACAGGGCCTGAAGCCATCCTGCGCTTTTGCGGCCGGCTCCCAAAAAAGCGACTTGTAAAATGGAGCTTCAGGGCACTGCAATTCACAAACCTGCAGAGTTATAAATGATAACTCTCGTCCACAAATATATTGAGGGAAGGCAAAGAAGAGGATTTGAAATCAAGGCAGAATTGCAGGAAACAGATTTCAGGAGGTAGATTCGAATCGCCTTTAAAGCACATGAAAAGCGGCAAAACGTTGACAATGATGCCCTTGGCCAAAAAGGGCGTATGCGTTTTTTCCTGAATATATTCAGGAAAAAACGCATACGCCCTTTTTGGCCAACCAAGCAACCTGGAAAGGCAAATCAGCGCGACAAAGAAGTCTCGCTTCCCATCGGTCAAAAGGGCCATGCTGAAAAAAGTGTCAAAACCAGAAATGCAGGACAGGCCATGGAGAAATGGGAGCCTTGCTACACTGATGGGCGGGATGTAAATTGCCAACAGCCACTCTGGAGAAGTGTACGGTGTGTCCTGAAACATCTAAAAAACACAGCTTAGAGAGCATAGGGCACTTCCACGCATGGGGGGATAAAGCGGGAAAATTGAAAATCAGCAAGACACAAGCACCCCAAAGTTTAGGGCTGCTCTGTTGACAAGGACCTCCACTTCCTTCCACCTTAAATATCCCAGGAAAGCGAAAAATGGATAAAAAAGTTGTGGTCCTTATGTACAATGGAATATCACTCAGCCATGAAATCAATGTCATAAGGCGAGTAGCAGCATGATGAGTGGATTTAGGTAAGACGATTCTAAGTGAAATAAGTCACACAGAAAAGGACACTTCTCATAAGGTGTCACTTATAGAGGGAATGTAAAAACCGTTACACTTGAACTGAATTACAAAACAGAACAGAGTCACACATGCAGAAAACACACTATGGCTGCTTAACGGGAAAGGTGAGGTGGGGTGATACATAAAACAAGAGTTTCAAATTAGCTCAGATACCGTTCCATAAACCCAATATGGAATAGACAAGACCTACTCCTTGCTCAGAGAACTGGACTCAACACGCCCGATTCACCGCCCAAGAATATATCTGACCAGTAATAATCTTAAAACCTATGTATTGATATCTCTCTGTTAGTGTGTCAAGTGGGTGTAAAGCGGCCTAAACACAGCCGTGAAAAGCAGCTAAACCCCATTATAAAAAGAAATTACTTTTAAAAACCCATGAAACAAAGACAGGGAAAGAGAGAGAAATTCTTACACAATTCGTTCAGGGGCTGTGATGCAACCTGGATTGACCATATCTAGACCCACAGCTGGATGAGACATAAGGGTGGACACTCTTGGGGCTGAGAGGTTTGGTGAGGTTGGGTGAGCAAACGCAGACCCTTTAAAGTAATACTGCGTGCGACCCATCGCATGGGTCCCAAATCTCCAGGTTCAAGGGCATCTTCCTACATCGAAAACATGCATGAGAAACCCAGAAGATGGTACACCGTGTGATGGGGAAAGGTTTCTAAAACGCACCTCATTTCTCATCTCCTTGTGCTCGGGTTCGCCATTCCAGCCACTTTACTAGCAATCTCCCTACTTGGAGCATCAGCACCTTTAACCTCCTGTTCCGTACAGGTTGCAATTTGTCCTGAGGATGAACGGGAAGACGGGGAACCAATGAGAGACTAGCTCTTGGTGTTGGGACAGGCACAGGTCACACTCTATTTTCCCATCAGGAAGAAGAATTAACCACAGGCTCAGCCTGCCCCCCGGAACCAGAACAGGGCCTGAAGCCATCCTGCGCTTTTGCGGCCGGCTCCCAAAAAAGCGACTTGTAAAATGGAGCTTCAGGGCACTGCAATTCACAAACCTGCAGAGTTATAAATGATAACTCTCGTCCACAAATATATTGAGGGAAGGCAAAGAAGAGGATTTGAAATCAAGGCAGAATTGCAGGAAACAGATTTCAGGAGGTAGATTCGAATCGCCTTTAAAGCACATGAAAAGCGGCAAAACGTTGACAATGATGCCCTTGGCCAAAAAGGGCGTATGCGTTTTTTCCTGAATATATTCAGGAAAAAACGCATACGCCCTTTTTGGCCAACCAAGCAACCTGGAAAGGCAAATCAGCGCGACAAAGAAGTCTCGCTTCCCATCGGTCAAAAGGGCCATGCTGAAAAAAGTGTCAAAACCAGAAATGCAGGACAGGCCATGGAGAAATGGGAGCCTTGCTACACTGATGGGCGGGATGTAAATTGCCAACAGCCACTCTGGAGAAGTGTACGGTGTGTCCTGAAACATCTAAAAAACACAGCTTAGAGAGCATAGGGCACTTCCACGCATGGGGGGATAAAGCGGGAAAATTGAAAATCAGCAAGACACAAGCACCCCAAAGTTTAGGGCTGCTCTGTTGACAAGGACCTCCACTTCCTTCCACCTTAAATATCCCAGGAAAGCGAAAAATGGATAAAAAAGTTGTGGTCCTTATGTACAATGGAATATCACTCAGCCATGAAATCAATGTCATAAGGCTAGTAGCAGCATGATGAGTGGATTTAGGTAAGACGATTCTAAGTGAAATAAGTCACACAGAAAAGGACACTTCTCATAAGGTGTCACTTATAGAGGGAATGTAAAAACCGTTACACTTGAACTGAATTACGAAACAGAACAGAGTCACACATGCAGAAAACACACTATGGCTGCTTAACGGGAAAGGTGAGGTGGGGTGATACATATAACAAGAGTTTCAAATTATCTCAGATACCGTTCCATAAACCCAATATGGAATAGACAAGACCTACTCCTTGCTCAGAGAACTGGACTCAACACGCCCGATTCACCGCCCAAGAATATATCTGACCAGTAATAATCTTAAAACCTATGTATTGATATCTCTCTGTTAGTGTGTCAAGTGGGTGTAAAGCGGCCTAAACACAGCCGTGAAAAGCAGCTAAACCCCATTATAAAAAGAAATTACTTTTAAAAACCCATGAAACAAAGACAGGGAAAGAGAGAGAAATTCTTACACAATTCGTTCAGGGGCTGTGATGCAACCTGGATTGACCATATCTAGACCCACAGCTGGATGAGACATAAGGGTGGACACTCTTGGGGCTGAGAGGTTTGGTGAGGTTGGGTGAGCAAACGCAGACCCTTTAAAGTAATACTGCGTGCGACCCATCGCATGGGTCCCAAATCTCCAGGTTCAAGGGCATCTTCCTACATCGAAAACATGCATGAGAAACCCAGAAGATGGTACACCGTGTGATGGGGAAAGGTTTCTAAAACGCACCTCATTTCTCATCTCCTTGTGCTCGGGTTCGCCATTCCAGCCACTTTACTAGCAATCTCCCTACTTGGAGCATCAGCACCTTTAACCTCCTGTTCCGTACAGGTTGCAATTTGTCCTGAGGATGAACGGGAAGACGGGGAACCAATGAGAGACTAGCTCTTGGTGTTGGGACAGGCACAGGTCACACTCTATTTTCCCATCAGGAAGAAGAATTAACCACAGGCTCAGCCTGCCCCCCGGAACCAGAACAGGGCCTGAAGCCATCCTGCGCTTTTGCGGCCGGCTCCCAAAAAAGCGACTTGTAAAATGGAGCTTCAGGGCACTGCAATTCACAAACCTGCAGAGTTATAAATGATAACTCTCGTCCACAAATATATTGAGGGAAGGCAAAGAAGAGGATTTGAAATCAAGGCAGAATTGCAGGAAACAGATTTCAGGAGGTAGATTCGAATCGCCTTTAAAGCACATGAAAAGCGGCAAAACGTTGACAATGATGCCCTTGGCCAAAAAGGGCGTATGCGTTTTTTCCTGAATATATTCAGGAAAAAACGCATACGCCCTTTTTGGCCAACCAAGCAACCTGGAAAGGCAAATCAGCGCGACAAAGAAGTCTCGCTTCCCATCGGTCAAAAGGGCCATGCTGAAAAAAGTGTCAAAACCAGAAATGCAGGACAGGCCATGGAGAAATGGGAGCCTTGCTACACTGATGGGCGGGATGTAAATTGCCAACAGCCACTCTGGAGAAGTGTACGGTGTGTCCTGAAACATCTAAAAAACACAGCTTAGAGAGCATAGGGCACTTCCACGCATGGGGGGATAAAGCGGGAAAATTGAAAATCAGCAAGACACAAGCACCCCAAAGTTTAGGGCTGCTCTGTTGACAAGGACCTCCACTTCCTTCCACCTTAAATATCCCAGGAAAGCGAAAAATGGATAAAAAAGTTGTGGTCCTTATGTACAATGGAATATCACTCAGCCATGAAATCAATGTCATAAGGCTAGTAGCAGCATGATGAGTGGATTTAGGTAAGACGATTCTAAGTGAAATAAGTCACACAGAAAAGGACACTTCTCATAAGGTGTCACTTATAGAGGGAATGTAAAAACCGTTACACTTGAACTGAATTACGAAACAGAACAGAGTCACACATGCAGAAAACACACTATGGCTGCTTAACGGGAAAGGTGAGGTGGGGTGATACATATAACAAGAGTTTCAAATTATCTCAGATACCGTTCCATAAACCCAATATGGAATAGACAAGACCTACTCCTTGCTCAGAGAACTGGACTCAACACGCCCGATTCACCGCCCAAGAATATATCTGACCAGTAATAATCTTAAAACCTATGTATTGATATCTCTCTGTTAGTGTGTCAAGTGGGTGTAAAGCGGCCTAAACACAGCCGTGAAAAGCAGCTAAACCCCATTATAAAAAGAAATTACTTTTAAAAACCCATGAAACAAAGACAGGGAAAGAGAGAGAAATTCTTACACAATTCGTTCAGGGGCTGTGATGCAACCTGGATTGACCATATCTAGACCCACAGCTGGATGAGACATAAGGGTGGACACTCTTGGGGCTGAGAGGTTTGGTGAGGTTGGGTGAGCAAACGCAGACCCTTTAAAGTAATACTGCGTGCGACCCATCGCATGGGTCCCAAATCTCCAGGTTCAAGGGCATCTTCCTACATCGAAAACATGCATGAGAAACCCAGAAGATGGTACACCGTGTGATGGGGAAAGGTTTCTAAAACGCACCTCATTTCTCATCTCCTTGTGCTCGGGTTCGCCATTCCAGCCACTTTACTAGCAATCTCCCTACTTGGAGCATCAGCACCTTTAACCTCCTGTTCCGTACAGGTTGCAATTTGTCCTGAGGATGAACGGGAAGACGGGGAACCAATGAGAGACTAGCTCTTGGTGTTGGGACAGGCACAGGTCACACTCTATTTTCCCATCAGGAAGAAGAATTAACCACAGGCTCAGCCTGCCCCCCGGAACCAGAACAGGGCCTGAAGCCATCCTGCGCTTTTGCGGCCGGCTCCCAAAAAAGCGACTTGTAAAATGGAGCTTCAGGGCACTGCAATTCACAAACCTGCAGAGTTATAAATGATAACTCTCGTCCACAAATATATTGAGGGAAGGCAAAGAAGAGGATTTGAAATCAAGGCAGAATTGCAGGAAACAGATTTCAGGAGGTAGATTCGAATCGCCTTTAAAGCACATGAAAAGCGGCAAAACGTTGACAATGATGCCCTTGGCCAAAAAGGGCGTATGCGTTTTTTCCTGAATATATTCAGGAAAAAACGCATACGCCCTTTTTGGCCAACCAAGCAACCTGGAAAGGCAAATCAGCGCGACAAAGAAGTCTCGCTTCCCATCGGTCAAAAGGGCCATGCTGAAAAAAGTGTCAAAACCAGAAATGCAGGACAGGCCATGGAGAAATGGGAGCCTTGCTACACTGATGGGCGGGATGTAAATTGCCAACAGCCACTCTGGAGAAGTGTACGGTGTGTCCTGAAACATCTAAAAAACACAGCTTAGAGAGCATAGGGCACTTCCACGCATGGGGGGATAAAGCGGGAAAATTGAAAATCAGCAAGACACAAGCACCCCAAAGTTTAGGGCTGCTCTGTTGACAAGGACCTCCACTTCCTTCCACCTTAAATATCCCAGGAAAGCGAAAAATGGATAAAAAAGTTGTGGTCCTTATGTACAATGGAATATCACTCAGCCATGAAATCAATGTCATAAGGCTAGTAGCAGCATGATGAGTGGATTTAGGTAAGACGATTCTAAGTGAAATAAGTCACACAGAAAAGGACACTTCTCATAAGGTGTCACTTATAGAGGGAATGTAAAAACCGTTACACTTGAACTGAATTACAAAACAGAACAGAGTCACACATGCAGAAAACACACTATGGCTGCTTAACGGGAAAGGTGAGGTGGGGTGATACATAAAACAAGAGTTTCAAATTAGCTCAGATACCGTTCCATAAACCCAATATGGAATAGACAAGACCTACTCCTTGCTCAGAGAACTGGACTCAACACGCCCGATTCACCGCCCAAGAATATATCTGACCAGTAATAATCTTAAAACCTATGTATTGATATCTCTCTGTTAGTGTGTCAAGTGGGTGTAAAGCGGCCTAAACACAGCCGTGAAAAGCAGCTAAACCCCATTATAAAAAGAAATTACTTTTAAAAACCCATGAAACAAAGACAGGGAAAGAGAGAGAAATTCTTACACAATTCGTTCAGGGGCTGTGATGCAACCTGGATTGACCATATCTAGACCCACAGCTGGATGAGACATAAGGGTGGACACTCTTGGGGCTGAGAGGTTTGGTGAGGTTGGGTGAGCAAACGCAGACCCTTTAAAGTAATACTGCGTGCGACCCATCGCATGGGTCCCAAATCTCCAGGTTCAAGGGCATCTTCCTACATCGAAAACATGCATGAGAAACCCAGAAGATGGTACACCGTGTGATGGGGAAAGGTTTCTAAAACGCACCTCATTTCTCATCTCCTTGTGCTCGGGTTCGCCATTCCAGCCACTTTACTAGCAATCTCCCTACTTGGAGCATCAGCACCTTTAACCTCCTGTTCCGTACAGGTTGCAATTTGTCCTGAGGATGAACGGGAAGACGGGGAACCAATGAGAGACTAGCTCTTGGTGTTGGGACAGGCACAGGTCACACTCTATTTTCCCATCAGGAAGAAGAATTAACCACAGGCTCAGCCTGCCCCCCGGAACCAGAACAGGGCCTGAAGCCATCCTGCGCTTTTGCGGCCGGCTCCCAAAAAAGCGACTTGTAAAATGGAGCTTCAGGGCACTGCAATTCACAAACCTGCAGAGTTATAAATGATAACTCTCGTCCACAAATATATTGAGGGAAGGCAAAGAAGAGGATTTGAAATCAAGGCAGAATTGCAGGAAACAGATTTCAGGAGGTAGATTCGAATCGCCTTTAAAGCACATGAAAAGCGGCAAAACGTTGACAATGATGCCCTTGGCCAAAAAGGGCGTATGCGTTTTTTCCTGAATATATTCAGGAAAAAACGCATACGCCCTTTTTGGCCAACCAAGCAACCTGGAAAGGCAAATCAGCGCGACAAAGAAGTCTCGCTTCCCATCGGTCAAAAGGGCCATGCTGAAAAAAGTGTCAAAACCAGAAATGCAGGACAGGCCATGGAGAAATGGGAGCCTTGCTACACTGATGGGCGGGATGTAAATTGCCAACAGCCACTCTGGAGAAGTGTACGGTGTGTCCTGAAACATCTAAAAAACACAGCTTAGAGAGCATAGGGCACTTCCACGCATGGGGGGATAAAGCGGGAAAATTGAAAATCAGCAAGACACAAGCACCCCAAAGTTTAGGGCTGCTCTGTTGACAAGGACCTCCACTTCCTTCCACCTTAAATATCCCAGGAAAGCGAAAAATGGATAAAAAAGTTGTGGTCCTTATGTACAATGGAATATCACTCAGCCATGAAATCAATGTCATAAGGCTAGTAGCAGCATGATGAGTGGATTTAGGTAAGACGATTCTAAGTGAAATAAGTCACACAGAAAAGGACACTTCTCATAAGGTGTCACTTATAGAGGGAATGTAAAATCCGTTACACTTGAACTGAATTACAAAACAGAACAGAGTCACACATGCAGAAAACACACTATGGCTGCTTAACGGGAAAGGTGAGGTGGGGTGATACATAAAACAAGAGTTTCAAATTAGCTCAGATACCGTTCCATAAACCCAATATGGAATAGACAAGACCTACTCCTTGCTCAGAGAACTGGACTCAACACGCCCGATTCACCGCACAAGAATATATCTGACCAGTAATAATCTTAAAACCTATGTATTGATATCTCTCTGTTAGTGTGTCAAGTGGGTGTAAAGCGGCCTAAACACAGCCGTGAAAAGCAGCTAAACCCCATTATAAAAAGAAATTACTTTTAAAAACCCATGAAACAAAGACAGGGAAAGAGAGAGAAATTCTTACACAATTCGTTCAGGGGCTGTGATGCAACCTGGATTGACCATATCTAGACCCACAGCTGGATGAGACATAAGGGTGGACACTCTTGGGGCTGAGAGGTTTGGTGAGGTTGGGTGAGCAAACGCAGACCCTTTAAAGTAATACTGCGTGCGACCCATCGCATGGGTCCCAAATCTCCAGGTTCAAGGGCATCTTCCTACATCGAAAACATGCATGAGAAACCCAGAAGATGGTACACCGTGTGATGGGGAAAGGTTTCTAAAACGCACCTCATTTCTCATCTCCTTGTGCTCGGGTTCGCCATTCCAGCCACTTTACTAGCAATCTCCCTACTTGGAGCATCAGCACCTTTAACCTCCTGTTCCGTACAGGTTGCAATTTGTCCTGAGGATGAACGGGAAGACGGGGAACCAATGAGAGACTAGCTCTTGGTGTTGGGACAGGCACAGGTCACACTCTATTTTCCCATCAGGAAGAAGAATTAACCACAGGCTCAGCCTGCCCCCCGGAACCAGAACAGGGCCTGAAGCCATCCTGCGCTTTTGCGGCCGGCTCCCAAAAAAGCGACTTGTAAAATGGAGCTTCAGGGCACTGCAATTCACAAACCTGCAGAGTTATAAATGATAACTCTCGTCCACAAATATATTGAGGGAAGGCAAAGAAGAGGATTTGAAATCAAGGCAGAATTGCAGGAAACAGATTTCAGGAGGTAGATTCGAATCGCCTTTAAAGCACATGAAAAGCGGCAAAACGTTGACAATGATGCCCTTGGCCAAAAAGGGCGTATGCGTTTTTTCCTGAATATATTCAGGAAAAAACGCATACGCCTTTTTTGGCCAACCAAGCAACCTGGAAAGGCAAATCAGCGCGACAAAGAAGTCTCACTTCCCATCGGTCAAAAGGGCCATGCTGAAAAAAGTGTCAAAACCAGAAATGCAGGACAGGCCATGGAGAAATGGGAGCCTTGCTACACTGATGGGCGGGATGTAAATTGCCAACAGCCACTCTGGAGAAGTGTACGGTGTGTCCTGAAACATCTAAAAAACACAGCTTAGAGAGCATAGGGCACTTCCACGCATGGGGGGATAAAGCGGGAAAATTGAAAATCAGCAAGACACAAGCACCCCAAAGTTTAGGGCTGCTCTGTTGACAAGGACCTCCACTTCCTTCCACCTTAAATATCCCAGGAAAGCGAAAAATGGATAAAAAAGTTGTGGTCCTTATGTACAATGGAATATCACTCAGCCATGAAATCAATGTCATAAGGCTAGTAGCAGCATGATGAGTGGATTTAGGTAAGACGATTCTAAGTGAAATAAGTCACACAGAAAAGGACACTTCTCATAAGGTGTCACTTATAGAGGGAATGTAAAAACCGTTACACTTGAACTGAATTACAAAACAGAACAGAGTCACACATGCAGAAAACACACTATGGCTGCTTAACGGGAAAGGTGAGGTGGGGTGATACATAAAACAAGAGTTTCAAATTAGCTCAGATACCGTTCCATAAACCCAATATGGAATAGACAAGACCTACTCCTTGCTCAGAGAACTGGACTCAACACGCCCGATTCACCGCACAAGAATATATCTGACCAGTAATAATCTTAAAACCTATGTATTGATATCTCTCTGTTAGTGTGTCAAGTGGGTGTAAAGCGGCCTAAACACAGCCGTGAAAAGCAGCTAAACCCCATTATAAAAAGAAATTACTTTTAAAAACCCATGAAACAAAGACAGGGAAAGAGAGAGAAATTCTTACACAATTCGTTCAGGGGCTGTGATGCAACCTGGATTGACCATATCTAGACCCACAGCTGGATGAGACATAAGGGTGGACACTCTTGGGGCTGAGAGGTTTGGTGAGGTTGGGTGAGCAAACGCAGACCCTTTAAAGTAATACTGCGTGCGACCCATCGCATGGGTCCCAAATCTCCAGGTTCAAGGGCATCTTCCTACATCGAAAACATGCATGAGAAACCCAGAAGATGGTACACCGTGTGATGGGGAAAGGTTTCTAAAACGCACCTCATTTCTCATCTCCTTGTGCTCGGGTTCGCCATTCCAGCCACTTTACTAGCAATCTCCCTACTTGGAGCATCAGCACCTTTAACCTCCTGTTCCGTACAGGTTGCAATTTGTCCTGAGGATGAACGGGAAGACGGGGAACCAATGAGAGACTAGCTCTTGGTGTTGGGACAGGCACAGGTCACTCTATTTTCCCATCAGGAAGAAGAATTAACCACAGGCTCAGCCTGCCCCCCGGAACCAGAACAGGGCCTGAAGCCATCCTGCGCTTTTGCGGCCGGCTCCCAAAAAAGCGACTTGTAAAATGGAGCTTCAGGGCACTGCAATTCACAAACCTGCAGAGTTATAAATGATAACTCTCGTCCACAAATATATTGAGGGAAGGCAAAGAAGAGGATTTGAAATCAAGGCAGAATTGCAGGAAACAGATTTCAGGAGGTAGATTCGAATCGCCTTTAAAGCACATGAAAAGCGGCAAAACGTTGACAATGATGCCCTTGGCCAAAAAGGGCGTATGCGTTTTTTCCTGAATATATTCAGGAAAAAACGCATACGCCCTTTTTGGCCAACCAAGCAACCTGGAAGGGCAAATCAGCGCTACAAAGAAGTCTCGCTTCCCATCGGTCAAAAGGGCCATGCTGAAAAAAGTGTCAAAACCAGAAATGCAGGACAGGCCATGGAGAAATGGGAGCCTTGCTACACTGATGGGCGGGATGTAAATTGCCAACAGCCACTCTGGAGAAGTGTACGGTGTGTCCTGAAACATCTAAAAAACACAGCTTAGAGAGCATAGGGCACTTCCACGCATGGGGGGATAAAGCGGGAAAATTGAAAATCAGCAAGACACAAGCACCCCAAAGTTTAGGGCTGCTCTGTTGACAAGGACCTCCACTTCCTTCCACCTTAAATATCCCAGGAAAGCGAAAAATGGATAAAAAAGTTGTGGTCCTTATGTACAATGGAATATCACTCAGCCATGAAATCAATGTCATAAGGCTAGTAGCAGCATGATGAGTGGATTTAGGTAAGACGATTCTAAGTGAAATAAGTCACACAGAAAAGGACACTTCTCATAAGGTGTCACTTATAGAGGGAATGTAAAAACCGTTACACTTGAACTGAATTACAAAACAGAACAGAGTCACACATGCAGAAAACACACTATGGCTGCTTAACGGGAAAGGTGAGGTGGGGTGATACATAAAACAAGAGTTTCAAATTAGCTCAGATACCGTTCCATAAACCCAATATGGAATAGACAAGACCTACTCCTTGCTCAGAGAACTGGACTCAACACGCCCGATTCACCGCCCAAGAATATATCTGACCAGTAATAATCTTAAAACCTATGTATTGATATCTCTCTGTTAGTGTGTCAAGTGGGTGTAAAGCGGCCTAAACACAGCCGTGAAAAGCAGCTAAACCCCATTATAAAAAGAAATTACTTTTAAAAACCCATGAAACAAAGACAGGGAAAGAGAGAGAAATTCTTACACAATTCGTTCAGGGGCTGTGATGCAACCTGGATTGACCATATCTAGACCCACAGCTGGATGAGACATAAGGGTGGACACTCTTCGGGCTGAGAGGTTTGGTGAGGTTGGGTGAGCAAACGCAGACCCTTTAAAGTAATACTGCGTGCGACCCATCGCATGGGTCCCAAATCTCCAGGTTCAAGGGCATCTTCCTACATCGAAAACATGCATGAGAAACCCAGAAGATGGTACACCGTGTGATGGGGAAAGGTTTCTAAAACGCACCTCATTTCTCATCTCCTTGTGCTCGGGTTCGCCATTCCAGCCACTTTACTAGCAATCTCCCTACTTGGAGCATCAGCACCTTTAACCTCCTGTTCCGTACAGGTTGCAATTTGTCCTGAGGATGAACGAGAAGACGGGGAACCAATGAGAGACTAGCTCTTGGTGTTGGGACAGGCACAGGTCACTCTATTTTCCCATCAGAAAGAAGAATTAACCACAGGCTCAGCCTGCCCCCCGGAACCAGAACAGGGCCTGAAGCCATCCTGCGCTTTTGCGGCCAGCTCCCAAAAAAGCGACTTGTAAAATG
The DNA here is from genome assembly GCF_965194825.1 of Balaenoptera physalus. Taxonomy (NCBI): domain Eukaryota; kingdom Metazoa; phylum Chordata; class Mammalia; order Artiodactyla; family Balaenopteridae; genus Balaenoptera; species Balaenoptera physalus. Next base: position 6,641 of record NW_028126264.1, on the reverse strand, counting down.
GAGCTTCAGGGCACTGCAATTCACAAACCTTCAGAGTTATAAATGATAACTCTCGTCCACAAATATATTGAGGGAAGGCAAAGAAGAGGATTTGAAATCAAGGCAGAATTGCAGGAAACAGATTTCAGGAGGTAGATTCGAATCGCCTTTAAAGCACATGAAAAGCGGCAAAACGTTGACAATGATGCCCTTGGCCAAAAAGGGCGTATGCGTTTTTTCCTGAATATATTCAGGAAAAAACGCATACGCCCTTTTTGGCCAACCAAGCAACCTGGAAAGGCAAATCAGCGCTACAAAGAAGTCTCGCTTCCCATCGGTCAAAAGGGCCATGCTGAAAAAAGTGTCAAAACCAGAAATGCAGGACAGGCCATGGAGAAATGGGAGCCTTGCTACACTGATGGGCGGGATGTAAATTGCCAACAGTCACTCTGGAGAAGTGTACGGTGTGTCCTGAAACATCTAAAAAACACAGCTTAGAGAGCATAGGGCACTTCCACGCATGGGGGGATAAAGCGGGAAAATTGAAAATCAGCAAGACACAAGCACCCCAAAGTTTAGGGCTGCTCTGTTGACAAGGACCTCCACTTCCTTCCACCTTAAATATCCCAGGAAAGCGAAAAATGGATAAAAAAGTTGTGGTCCTTATGTACAATGGAATATCACTCAGCCATGAAATCAATGTCATAAGGCTAGTAGCAGCATGATGAGTGGATTTAGGTAAGACGATTCTAAGTGAAATAAGTCACACAGAAAAGGACACTTCTCATAAGGTGTCACTTATAGAGGGAATGTAAAAACCGTTACACTTGAACTGAATTACAAAACAGAACAGAGTCACACATGCAGAAAACACACTATGGCTGCTTAACGGGAAAGGTGAGGTGGGGTGATACATAAAACAAGAGTTTCAAATTAGCTCAGATACCGTTCCATAAACCCAATATGGAATAGACAAGACCTACTCCTTGCTCAGAGAACTGGACTCAACACGCCCGATTCACCGCACAAGAATATATCTGACCAGTAATAATCTTAAAACCTATGTATTGATATCTCTCTGTTAGTGTGTCAAGTGGGTGTAAAGCGGCCTAAACACAGCCGTGAAAAGCAGCTAAACCCCATTATAAAAAGAAATTACTTTTAAAAACCCATGAAACAAAGACAGGGAAAGAGAGAGAAATTCTTACACAATTCGTTCAGGGGCTGTGATGCAACCTGGATTGACCATATCTAGACCCACAGCTGGATGAGACATAAGGGTGGACACTCTTGGGGCTGAGAGGTTTGGTGAGGTTGGGTGAGCAAACGCAGACCCTTTAAAGTAATACTGCGTGCTACCCATCGCATGGGTCCCAAATCTCCAGGTTCAAGGGCATCTTCCTACATCGAAAACATGCATGAGAAACCCAGAAGATGGTACACCGTGTGATGGGGAAAGGTTTCTAAAACGCACCTCATTTCTCATCTCCTTGTGCTCGGGTTCGCCATTCCAGCCACTTTACTAGCAATCTCCCTACTTGGAGCATCAGCACCTTTAACCTCCTGTTCCGTACAGGTTGCAATTTGTCCTGAGGATGAACGGGAAGACGGGGAACCAATGAGAGACTAGCTCTTGGTGTTGGGACAGGCACAGGTCACTCTATTTTCCCATCAGGAAGAAGAATTAACCACAGGCTCAGCCTGCCCCCCGGAACCAGAACAGGGCCTGAAGCCATCCTGCGCTTTTGCGGCCGGCTCCCAAAAAAGCGACTTGTAAAATGGAGCTTCAGGGCACTGCAATTCACAAACCTGCAGAGTTATAAATGATAACTCTCGTCCACAAATATATTGAGGGAAGGCAAAGAAGAGGATTTGAAATCAAGGCAGAATTGCAGGAAACAGATTTCAGGAGGTAGATTCGAATCGCCTTTAAAGCACATGAAAAGCGGCAAAACGTTGACAATGATGCCCTTGGCCAAAAAGGGCGTATGCGTTTTTTCCTGAATATATTCAGGAAAAAACGCATACGCCCTTTTTGGCCAACCAAGCAACCTGGAAAGGCAAATCAGCGCGACAAAGAAGTCTCGCTTCCCATCGGTCAAAAGGGCCATGCTGAAAAAAGTGTCAAAACCAGAAATGCAGGACAGGCCATGGAGAAATGGGAGCCTTGCTACACTGATGGGCGGGATGTAAATTGCCAACAGCCACTCTGGAGAAGTGTACGGTGTGTCCTGAAACATCTAAAAAACACAGCTTAGAGAGCATAGGGCACTTCCACGCATGGGGGGATAAAGCGGGAAAATTGAAAATCAGCAAGACACAAGCACCCCAAAGTTTAGGGCTGCTCTGTTGACAAGGACCTCCACTTCCTTCCACCTTAAATATCCCAGGAAAGCGAAAAATGGATAAAAAAGTTGTGGTCCTTATGTACAATGGAATATCACTCAGCCATGAAATCAATGTCATAAGGCTAGTAGCAGCATGATGAGTGGATTTAGGTAAGACGATTCTAAGTGAAATAAGTCACACAGAAAAGGACACTTCTCATAAGGTGTCACTTATAGAGGGAATGTAAAAACCGTTACACTTGAACTGAATTACAAAACAGAACAGAGTCACACATGCAGAAAACACACTATGGCTGCTTAACGGGAAAGGTGAGGTGGGGTGATACATAAAACAAGAGTTTCAAATTAGCTCAGATACCGTTCCATAAACCCAATATGGAATAGACAAGACCTACTCCTTGCTCAGAGAACTGGACTCAACACGCCCGATTCACCGCACAAGAATATATCTGACTAGTAATAATCTTAAAACCTATGTATTGATATCTCTCTGTTAGTGTGTCAAGTGGGTGTAAAGCGGCCTAAACACAGCCGTGAAAAGCAGCTAAACCCCATTATAAAAAGAAATTACTTTTAAAAACCCATGAAACAAAGACAGGGAAAGAGAGAGAAATTCTTACACAATTCGTTCAGGGGCTGTGATGCAACCTGGATTGACCATATCTAGACCCACAGCTGGATGAGACATAAGGGTGGACACTCTTGGGGCTGAGAGGTTTGGTGAGGTTGGGTGAGCAAACGCAGACCCTTTAAAGTAATACTGCGTGCGACCCATCGCATGGGTCCCAAATCTCCAGGTTCAAGGGCATCTTCCTACATCGAAAACATGCATGAGAAACCCAGAAGATGGTACACCGTGTGATGGGGAAAGGTTTCTAAAACGCACCTCATTTCTCATCTCCTTGTGCTCGGGTTCGCCATTCCAGCCACTTTACTAGCAATCTCCCTACTTGGAGCATCAGCACCTTTAACCTCCTGTTCCGTACAGGTTGCAATTTGTCCTGAGGATGAACGGGAAGACGGGGAACCAATGAGAGACTAGCTCTTGGTGTTGGGACAGGCACAGGTCACTCTATTTTCCCATCAGGAAGAAGAATTAACCACAGGCTCAGCCTGCCCCCCGGAACCAGAACAGGGCCTGAAGCCATCCTGCGCTTTTGCGGCCGGCTCCCAAAAAAGCGACTTGTAAAATGGAGCTTCAGGGCACTGCAATTCACAAACCTGCAGAGTTATAAATGATAACTCTCGTCCACAAATATATTGAGGGAAGGCAAAGAAGAGGATTTGAAATCAAGGCAGAATTGCAGGAAACAGATTTCAGGAGGTAGATTCGAATCGCCTTTAAAGCACATGAAAAGCGGCAAAACGTTGACAATGATGCCCTTGGCCAAAAAGGGCGTATGCGTTTTTTCCTGAATATATTCAGGAAAAAACGCATACGCCCTTTTTGGCCAACCAAGCAACCTGGAAAGGCAAATCAGCGCGACAAAGAAGTCTCGCTTCCCATCGGTCAAAAGGGCCATGCTGAAAAAAGTGTCAAAACCAGAAATGCAGGACAGGCCATGGAGAAATGGGAGCCTTGCTACACTGATGGGCGGGATGTAAATTGCCAACAGCCACTCTGGAGAAGTGTACGGTGTGTCCTGAAACATCTAAAAAACACAGCTTAGAGAGCATAGGGCACTTCCACGCATGGGGGGATAAAGCGGGAAAATTGAAAATCAGCAAGACACAAGCACCCCAAAGTTTAGGGCTGCTCTGTTGACAAGGACCTCCACTTCCTTCCACCTTAAATATCCCAGGAAAGCGAAAAATGGATAAAAAAGTTGTGGTCCTTATGTACAATGGAATATCACTCAGCCATGAAATCAATGTCATAAGGCTAGTAGCAGCATGATGAGTGGATTTAGGTAAGACGATTCTAAGTGAAATAAGTCACACAGAAAAGGACACTTCTCATAAGGTGTCACTTATAGAGGGAATGTAAAAACCGTTACACTTGAACTGAATTACAAAACAGAACAGAGTCACACATGCAGAAAACACACTATGGCTGCTTAACGGAAAGGTGAGGTGGGGCGATACATAAAACAAGAGTTTCAAATTAGCTCAGATACCGTTCCATAAACCCAATATGGAATAGACAAGACCTACTTCTTGCTCAGAGAACTGGACTCAACACGCCCGATTCACCGCACAAGAATATATCTGACCAGTAATAATCTTAAAACCTATGTATTGATATCTCTCTGTTAGTGTGTCAAGTGGGTGTAAAGCAGCCTAAACACAGCCGTGAAAAGCAGCTAAACCCCATTATAAAAAGAAATTACTTTTAAAAACCCATGAAACAAAGACAGGGAAAGAGAGAGAAATTCTTACACAATTCGTTCAGGGGCTGTGATGCAACCTGGATTGACCATATCTAGACCCACAGCTGGATGAGAAATAAGGGTGGACACTCTTGGGGCTGAGAGGTTTGGTGAGGTTGGGTGAGCAAACGCAGACCCTTTAAAGTAATACTGCGTGCGACCCATCGCATGGGTCCCAAATCTCCAGGTTCAAGGGCATCTTCCTACATCGAAAACATGCATGAGAAACCCAGAAGATGGTACACCGTGTGATGGGGAAAGGTTTCTAAAACGCACCTCATTTCTCATCTCCTTGTGCTCGGGTTCGCCATTCCAGCCACTTTACTAGCAATCTCCCTACTTGGAGCATCAGCACCGTTAACCTCCTGTTCCGTACAGGTTGCAATTTGTCCTGAGGATGAACGGGAAGACGGGGAACCAATGAGAGACTAGCTCTTGGTGTTGGGACAGGCACAGGTCACTCTATTTTCCCATCAGGAAGAAGAATTAACCACAGGCTCAGCCTGCCCCCCGGAACCAGAACAGGGCCTGAAGCCATCCTGCGCTTTTGCGGCCGGCTCCCAAAAAAGCGACTTGTAAAATGGAGCTTCAGGGCACTGCAATTCACAAACCTGCAGAGTTATAAATGATAACTCTCGTCCACAAATATATTGAGGGAAGGCAAAGAAGAGGATTTGAAATCAAGGCAGAATTGCAGGAAACAGATTTCAGGAGGTAGATTCGAATCGCCTTTAAAGCACATGAAAAGCGGCAAAACGTTGACAATGATGCCCTTGGCCAAAAAGGGCGTATGCGTTTTTTCCTGAATATATTCAGGAAAAAACGCATACGCCCTTTTTGGCCAACCAAGCAACTTGGAAAGGCAAATCAGCGCGACAAAGAAGTCTCGCTTCCCATCGGTCAAAAGGGCCATGCTGAAAAAAGTGTCAAAACCAGAAATGCAGGACAGGCCATGGAGAAATGGGAGCCTTGCTACACTGATGGGCGGGATGTAAATTGCCAACAGCCACTCTGGAGAAGTGTACGGTGTGTCCTGAAACATCTAAAAAACACAGCTTAGAGAGCATAGGGCACTTCCACGCATGGGGGGATAAAGCGGGAAAATTGAAAATCAGCAAGACACAAGCACCCCAAAGTTTAGGGCTGCTCTGTTGACAAGGACCTCCACTTCCTTCCACCTTAAATATCCCAGGAAAGCGAAAAATGGATAAAAAAGTTGTGGTCCTTATGTACAATGGAATATCACTCAGCCATGAAATCAATGTCATAAGGCTAGTAGCAGCATGATGAGTGGATTTAGGTAAGACGATTCTAAGTGAAATAAGTCACACAGAAAAGGACACTTCTCATAAGGTGTCACTTATAGAGGGAATGTAAAAACCGTTACACTTGAACTGAATTACAAAACAGAACAGAGTCACACATGCAGAAAACACACTATGGCTGCTTAACGGAAAGGTGAGGTGGGGCGATACATAAAACAAGAGTTTCAAATTAGCTCAGATACCGTTCCATAAACCCAATATGGAATAGACAAGACCTACTCCTTGCTCAGAGAACTGGACTCAACACGCCCGATTCACCGCACAAGAATATATCTGACCAGTAATAATCTTAAAACCTATGTATTGATATCTCTCTGTTAGTGTGTCAAGTGGGTGTAAAGCAGCCTAAACACAGCCGTGAAAAGCAGCTAAACCCCATTATAAAAAGAAATTACTTTTAAAAACCCATGAAACAAAGACAGGGAAAGAGAGAGAAATTCTTACACAATTCGTTCAGGGGCTGTGATGCAACCTGGATTGACCATATCTAGACCCACAGCTGGATGAGACATAAGGGTGGACACTCTTGGGGCTGAGAGGTTTGGTGAGGTTGGGTGAGCAAACGCAGACCCTTTAAAGTAATACTGTGTGCGACCCATCGCATGGGTCCCAAATCTCCA